>NC_058519.1:574872529-575526815 GCF_904849725.1 Hordeum vulgare subsp. vulgare
AAGTGGAGACGATAGTTGTGAATAGACCCGGGGGCCGTAGTGTTCACTAGTGGCTTCTCGCATGAAAGCAAGTAGACGGTGGGCGAATGAATTACTGTCGAGCAATTGATAGAACCGTGCAAAGTCATGACGTTATCTATGGCAATGATCATATCTATAGGCATCACGTCCAAAACAAGTAGACCGATACTTTCTTCATCTACTACTATTACTCCACACGTCGACCGCTATCCAACATGCATCCAGTGTATTAAGTTCATAAGAACAGAGTAACGCCTTAAGCAAGATGACATGATGTAGATGAACAATGTCAAATCTATGATGAAAGCCCATCTTGTTACCCTTGATGGCAACAGCATGATGCGTGCCTTGCTACCCCTTCTGTCACAGGGAAAGGTCACCGCATGGTATGAACCCAAAACCAAGCACTTCTGCCGTTGCAAGAATCATAGTTCTAGTTGGCCTAACAAAACCCAAGACTCGGAGAGACTTACAAGGATATCAAATAATGCATATAAGAAATCAGCAAAGACTCAAATATAATTCATAGATAATCTGATCACAAATCCACAATTCATCGGATCTCGACAAACACACCGCCAAAGAGGATTACATCCGATAGATCTCCATGAAGATCATGGAGAACTTTGTATTGAAGATCCAAGAGAGAGAAGAAGCCATCTAGCTACTAACTACGGACCCGTAGGTCTGAAGTGGACTACTCACGAGTCATTGGAGAGGCAATGATGTTGATGTAGAAGCCCTCCGACTCCAAAGTCCCCTCCGGCAGGGCACCGAGAAGGGTCTCTAGATGAGATCTCGCGGAAACGGAAGCTTGCGGCGGCGGAAAAGTGGTTACGTGGACGCCTTGATTTTTTCTGGGATTTTAGGGAATATATAGGCGAAAGAGCTAGGGCACGGGAGCGCCAGGGAGGCCACAAGCCTGGTCGCAGCGGGCCCCTTGGCCGGGGCGTCAGGGTTTGTGGGCTCCCTGTGGGCCTCCTGCCTTGGCCCTCAAGTCCCCCGATCTTCTTCTGTTCTGGAAAAAATTATTTCGGGATTTGATTCCGTTTGGACTCTGTTCGAAAATCAGATCTGAATAGAGTCAAAAACACAGAAAAAACAGGAACTGGCACTTGGCACTGAATTAATAAGTTAGTCCCAAAAAAGATATAAAAGGTATATAAAACATCCAAAGTTGACAAGATAACAGCATGAAACCATAAAAAATTGTAGATACGTTTGTGACGTATCAAGGCTAGTCCTGTGTGGACGGGAGCCGTGGTGCAATAGACAAGGCCACTTCTTCGTGGACCCCTTGTGGGTGGAGCCCTCCATGGACTCTCGCAGCCATTATCCTTCGTGGGTTGAAGTCTCCACTAAGATGCACATATGATAGCGCCAGCTACCGGAACCATGCCAAAAATCATCGTGTCAACTTTTCGTTTGATCTCCCTACCTTACCCTCCACTTTACACTTGCATGTTTTACTTTCCGCTGCTATACTCTTAGATATGCATGTTGAAAGGATCGATATGGTTGATTAGAGGGGGGGTGAATAGGAAAGTACCAATTTTTAGCTTGTCTTAACAAATTGGGATTAGCAACAAATATGTTCTCTATATGATCAACTAGATGAGCAACCTATATGATGCTAACAATGAGAGCAACAAGAGCAAGCAAGGAATACACCACAACTATAGTAAGTACAAAGTAAAGGTAAGATATAACCGCAAGTGGAACCGATGGAGACGAGGATGTGTTACCGAAGTTCCTTCCCTTTGACAGGAAGTACGTATCCGTTGGAGCGGTGTGGAGGCACAATGCTCCCCAAGAAGCCACTAGGGCCACCGTATTCTCCTCATGCCCTTACACAATGCAAGATGTCGTGATTCCACTATTGGTGCCCTTGAAGGCGGCGACCAGACCTTTACAAACAAGATGGGTGCTATCTCCACACAAAGCTTGGAGGCTCCCAACAAGACCACGAAGCTTCACCACAATGGAATATGGCCTCGAGGCGACCTCAACCGTCTAGGGTGCTCAAACACCCAAGAGTAACAAGATCCGCAAGGGATTAGTGGGGGGAATCAAACATCTCTTGGTGGAAGTGTAGATCAAGGCCTTCTCAAGCAATCCTTAGGAAATCAACAAGTTCGATTGGCTAGGGAGCGAGATCGGGCAAGATTGAGCTTTGGAGCAACAATGGAGCTTGGGGAGGTAAGAGGTTAGCTTCTCAGGGAATAAGACATCTTTATATAGTGGGGGGTACAATCCAATCGTTACCCACCCACCAACTGCACTAGCCAAGCGGTACTACCGCTGCTAGGAGCGGTACTACCGCCCAGCAGCTCACCAACCATGGTAGTAAGAAAATACTACCGTACCTACCACTGTGGAGGCAAAAGGATGCACAAAAAGTCCGACAAAGCGGTAGTAAAAAAACTACTACCGCCCATAGAGCATTAGTAAAAAAACTACTGCCGCTCCTTGGGCGGTACTACCGCTGGCCCTTTTGCACATATAATGAAAACAAGGTTGGAGCTCCAATTGTAGCAAGGAAAGGTGGTGCAATAGAAATGTGTACGTGTTGATTCCACTCAAACCTTTCCGAAGCGGACCCCCTCTTAATAGACGACTTTCCTACGAGTCAAAACCACCAAATGTAAAATGTAGAAAGCAACCGTCTTGAAAGACTCCGAGGGGCATCGAATCGTCTTGTGCCTAGTCATGAACTATCTGAAATGCTCAATGCACACGATTAGTCTACACATGCAGTGTCATCAATCACTAAAACCACTTAGGGAGAAATATGCCCTAACAATCACCCGCTTTTTTGTGAATTGATGACAATACATGATTTGCACTAAAGAATTTAGAAAAAGCATATGCAAACCCAAAATCTACAAACTAGAGACATGCTCCCCATGGATGTGTGCATACTTTCTTTAGAAAAAAAGATATGGACTGCCCAGCACACAACCAGAGACAAGCACTCCCCCTAGATTTTATGAACGAGGCAATCCTTGCAACAAACTGAATAAACACTAGGCATGGAAGCAAGGCATAGCATGTGAGCATGAAGATAAGGGCACATAATACTTAGACTCATAAGCTACAAATAAAGTGAATAATAATAATGAGACACTAAAGATAGAGAAGAGATAGCATATGTCTCACACCATATGATAAAGTACGTACGACGTCTCATAGTCCTCACACACAAAGCATAAACAACCAATGAAGCAACGAAAGTTCAACATGCAAATCAACAACTAAAAACAAGGAAACTCGCAAATCCTACACTCTCTCCCCTTTTGGCATCGGGACACCAAAAAGGCAGAGAGGACACCTACGACACAGCTGGTAGCTTTAACTGGACACGACTTCATCCATCAGACTCCTGAACATACTCCTCATCTGTCTCATCTTCGGTCCCCTCCTCACACTCCTCATCAGACGCAGCCCATTGCAGATTGTTCTTTTGCGGCCACGTAGCCTCAGGAGTGATGTCTTGCTCAGACCCGCTGGATATGTGCACGTCGAGCTTCCTCATAATCAGTTTGTCGCGCTGACGGCTCTCCTTCCGAGAAACATGCGTCATGTACTGCCCCTTCGACTGCATGCAGAACAAGGTCTTCATGCGGCCTGTAAGCTTCTTGGCCCAAGATGGCTCAGCAGTGGAAGGCATATGTGACTCTGGAACTGCCTCCTCCTCAGACGCATAATCATCCTCAGTGGCAGCAACAGGTGTAGTGGAGGTGTTGGCCCATTTGTCCTTGTGTCGCAGCTTGATCGGCTCATGGCAAATCCACATAGGAGCATGTAACTCAATAGCTGGGAAGGCATGCGCCCACTTCTTCTAGATCAGGTATAACAGATAAGGGCCGTAGATTGGGACCTTACGATCGAAGACTGCTGAGTGAAGCTCGCTCCACATGACGTGAGATACATCAAGTGGTCCAAAAGAGCGAGTCCACCCTTTCTCACACATCATAAGCATGTCTACCAGGTATGAATGCATCTTGTCCTTGTTGCCAATGCAAGGAAACAGTGTGTTGCGGAATATACGGTGCATGACATCCAATAATGGGGGCCTAACGTAGGAGACCTCACCAGATGGGGATTCCTTCACAATATATAACGACAACAACTTCTCCTTAGCTAGAGTAGAAGGCTTAGCGTGTGGGCGCAAGCCAACTAGGTGCTCAAGCCCCTCATCTTGAACGTGCATGTCACGCCCAAGATGCGACCCTATCCTCAATTTGGCACGAGGGCCTCGTCAGGGATAGAAGCGCATCTCGTCGTGTCGCAAGAATGGATATCGTTACAAGTACATGTACTGAAAAGATGAGATATATGAAGGGTTGGCTTACACTCGCCACAAGCTACATCAGAGTCACATCAGCACATTACATAATCATCAAGAGTAAGAGCAGGGTCCGACTACGGACGAAAACAAACGACAAAAGAAGAACGACGTCCATCCTTGCTATCCCAGGCTGCCGGCCTGGAACCCATCCTAGATCGATGAATAAGAAGAAGAAGAAGCAACTCCAAATGAACAATCAACGCGCTCGCGTCAAGTAACCTTTACCTGTACCTGCAACTGGTGTTGTAGTAATCTGTGAGCCACAGGGGACTCAGCAATCTCATTTCCAAAGGTATCAAGACTAGCAAAGCTTGTCAGGTGAGGCATGGTTAAGTGGTGAGGTTGCAGCAGCGACTAAGCATATATATGGTGGCTAGCTTACGAGTACAAGAAATAAGAGGGGGAAGATCTACGCATAGCGTACGTGACTACTGATGATCAAATGAATGATCCTGAACACCTACCTACGTCAGACATAACCCCACCGTGTCCTCGATCGGAGAAGGAACTCACGAAAGAGACAATCACGGTTATGCACACAGTTGGCATATTTTAATTAAGTTAACTTCAAGTTATCTATAACCAGTGTTAAACAAAGTATCCACGTTGCCACATAACCGCGGGCACGGCTTTCCGAAAGATTTAACCCTGCAGGGGTGCTCCAACTAGTCCATCACAAATTACCACAAGCCGCATAGAAATCCTCAATCACGAAGTTCGCGATCTCGTCGGATTCCCTAGTGGAAAACCTCAACTCTGAGATTTCCCAAAGCATCACCGGAATCCCGATGCACAAGATATCTCGTCAAAGGTAAAACTAATCCAGCAAGGCCGCCCGACGTGTCGACGATCCCGATAGGAGTCACGTACCTCGTTCTCAGGACACGACGGATGGGTCACACTAGGAGTACCAAACCTCGGGTTGCCCCGCGGTGGCCCCGTAGTCTGCCAATTTGGACCAACACTCATGAGGAGCACTGGCCCGGGGGTTGATTAAATTATCCTCGGGGTCCGGAAAGTCCCTATGCAATTTTATTAGGTGATTAGGCAAAAGTAGTACCAAAGTTGGGCCTTGCCAGACCAGCCTTAATCTAAAACGAATTATCAAGGGGGTCCCCATAACAACCCCGATCGTGTTAGGAGCGCTCAATTATGGAACATAAGACCGGTAGCCGAAACTAAGGGGGCAAAGGTGGAACAAAACACCAGGCTAGAAAGGCCGAGCCTTCCACCTTTTACCAAGTATATAGGTGCATTAAATTAAATAGCATTAATATGGTGATACAACAAGAAACCCACGTTATCACATGGAAGCAACTGCACCTGCAACTAGCAACGCTAACACATGGATACGCAAGCGGTAACATAGCCAATCAGTGGTTTGCTAGGTCGAACAGGTTGAAGGTTATCATGGCATTGTTGAGAGGCTGATATTTAACATGTGGTAGGCAACGAGACATAAACGATAGAAGCGATAAACTAGCATGGCAATGATAGTAATGGTATCTGGGGAAATGATCATCTTGCCTGTGATCCCGCTTGGAAGAAGAATGCCTCCGTGAAGTCAGCGAACCGACGTAGTCGAACGGTCCTCACATTCCGACACGCTTGCGGAACTCTATCGAGACGGAGGAAACCGGAAACAAACATCAACACTAGTATTCACCACCACAAGGCAAGACATGATGCAACCCTAATATGATGCATGAACAGGTCATCGATGCACGGGATGGCACGGCAAAACACCTCACACATACACTACACATTAAATGAAGCTCGATATGCAACGGGTTGCATATCGACGAAACTCCACGTTTAAATATTTAATTAACTCCCGTTAATTTTCACGGCAATATTAAATGTTGTTAACATGGCAAGGGGTGAGCGATGAACCTACAAGTCATCCTAGTCGACAGCACGCCGGACTTTGAACGGAGCTACGGCACAAGAACAAGCAACAAAATACATATGCCATGAATGCTTCATGCATGAGAGTTCAACACATCACGACAAGGAGGGAAATAAGCATGGTGTCGCCATGGAGAGCGAGAGGGAACCATGGCGGCAAATCGGAAACGATGCCACGGCAACGATCCTATCCCGACACTCAACGAGATATCGGTGACAACGAATAGGGAGCGCGTGCGGGAACGGTACATAAAGATGGGGTGATCCCGTATCTCGGGTTCCCATGTGTCGAGGGCTCGACGAAAAAGGAAGACGACGTGCACGACAAATAAACGGTGCAAACAAACGGTGCATAAATACGGTGCATACATGCATTCAACTTGTACAACACACACATCCGTACATCACTAGCACACGGTACTCGACATGTCCCATCGGTATACCTTCGACGCGTGCGAATCGGAGGGGTTCGGTCGAAGCGGACGTCGTGGTCGTCGTGGAAGTAGTCGTTCACGCGCCGGCGGTTGAAGTAGTGGTGCACGGTCTCGTCGACAGTAGTCGTACTCTCGGCGTCGGCAGACGGTCTTCGGCGTCGGTAGTCCTTCACGAATCCGTGGATGTCCGGGGTCGTCGGGGCGTCGTGGCGAACTTGTCGAGGACCCACGAAGGCGGTGATCATGCACGCGGCGACGGCAACCAGCGACAACGGCGACACGACTACAACAGCTACGACAGCGACGGCGGCAAGCAAGCGACCTCAACTAGCATCAATGACACAAGCGGCAGCAGCCTCGGCATCAGCGGCTAACAGTAACTAGCAGGGAAATCACCAACAGCCAGCATCTACCTGGCAGCAGGAAGCGACTACACCTGCCACTACAGGTGCAGCTAAGCAGAGGCAGCAACGCCAAAATCCAGCAGCTATGGCACAACAAGCAAACAGCGGCTATAGCAATAGCAAGCAGAAGCACCTACCAGCAGCAGCAAAACGCCACCGCTAGCTAGCAACATACGGCATCGAAATGCATCGGCCACGCCATCTACAGCAAGCAACAGCAACACACGCAGCGAGGCAGCAAGCCCAAACAGCAAGCAAGCTTCAGCACACAGCAGCAACAGCAATCAGCGTCTGCAGGCAAGCTGGGCACGCGCGCATCTACTACCAGCAGCAGGAATAGCAGCATAGCAAAACGCAACAGCGGCCTAGCAGTCTAACAGCAACAGGCAAGCATCAACTGCAGCTGCCAGCGACACAACCCGGCATGAGCGCAACAACAGCAACGACAGCGGCGTGCTATCTCGGCGTCGGCAAGGGAACGGGCGGTCCGGCGAGCACGAGGGGGCGGCGACCGGGAGGCGAGCGAGGACGACCAGGGGGCGAGGCCGACGGGGCGATGATCTCGGGCCTGGGGAAGCAGGGGTGTCCATGGCGGCGGCTGCGCGGCCGGGGAAGAGGCGACGCTGGGCGGCGGCGCGGGCTGGCGACGGGAGGAAGAGGCCGGCGAGGATGGCGCGAGGAGGACGAGGCCCTGGCGGCGGGCACGGCACCGGCGGCAGCAGAGGGGCGGCTCGCTGACGGCGCGGCCATGACGGCGATGGGGTCGAGGCGCGGGCAACGACGGCGCTGCAGGGCGAGGGCGGCGACTCGAACTCGGGGAAGAGGAGCAGAGGGGCGAGGCGGCCGGCTCGCGAGCACGACGGGCGTCGCCGTGGAGGCGGAGCGCGGGGCTGCCGGAGGCGGGGAACTCGGGGGCGACGGCGAGCGCAGGCGGCGGATCTCCTGCAGATGGGCGGCGCGCTCGGGAGGAGGAGGCGGCAGGAGGGGCTTGGCGGCGACCGACGGGAGGCTCGGGCTGCTGGCGCGGGGCTGACGGCGCGGCGCTCGAGCAGGGGAGGCCAGGTCGCGGGGCGCTGGGCGGCGGCACGGGGGAGATGGGGGTCTGGGGGCGTCGGCACTAGGTCAGGGAGGAGGCATGGGCCTGGCTGGTTGGGCTGGACTCCCTCCCCCTGATGCACTTTGTGTTTTTTTTTGAACAAAAAAAAAACCCTTAAAACAGAAATCTGTTAAAAGAAAGGTCTTTTCCAACGAAATAAAAACAGACTAAAGATAGTGTCTTTTACCCATTTAAAACAAACCCCAACTATAAATAGTTTGGGCTTTTTCTTAAACAAATAAAATGAAATCCTTTTAAGATTTAAAATAAAACCCTTCTTAAAAGAATTAAAAATCAACACCCTTTTGAAGAATTAAATTAAAACTCTTTTAACAAGAAAAAATAAAATAACCCCTTTTTTTTAAAGGATTAAATAAAACCTCTTTATTTAAAGGATAAATAGAAGCCTTTTAAAAGAGAAATAAAATGGGAGGGTTTTAAACTAAGACAAACGGAGAGTTAAAATAAAACCTAAGGGTTGCCCCTACATTTAAAAAAAGGACTTTTAAAAAGAAGACGAATATTTTGGAAGAGGGGTAAAGTTAGAAATCTTTAGCAAAACCACAAGACAACTTAGGAGGGGAGAAGAGGGGAGGTGGTTTAGGTCGGCGGTGCAACGGGGTTTAACGGTGGCTCTCACGCTCCCTCTCTCATCGCGCCAACAAACGACGCCACTCACGAAACACTAACACCCAACAACAAGAAGCAACAAACAACACCGATAAACACAGATGACATGATGCCATGCATGATGCGATGATGCAACGAATAAAAACTAAACACACGACGAAAACGGAATAAATGGGGGAATCTTCTGGAACGTCGGTCTCGGGCTGTCACAGTGCAGAAGGTCCATGAACTCCTTCCAGGTAGGAGACAGTCGCTCCCCATTTGTCATCCAGGTCATAGTGCGGTCGTCATCAGGGTGAAAGTGGACAACAACAAAGAATTGGGCCACTATCTCAAGATCAAAATCATGATGAAATGTGATGAGCTCCTCAATCTGAAGCTGTTCCACCATGGCCTGAGCTTCACTAAAGTATGCAGGGTCCTTTTTCAGATGGTTCATATCAATCCACTCGACTGGTACATATATATTGTTCTTTGTCTTGATGAAATCCTCATAGATAAGAAACTACTGCTTAGACCAGAACATGTCACCTCCAGGGAACTGAACCCTATCACTGTCATAGGGGTTGACCTATCAGCAAAGCTGAAACTCTGCAAGTGGCATAGAATCCCAATAAACATGATTCTTGTTCTTTTGAGAAGGCTTCTTGAAATTGTGCTTGGGCGCGTGCGATCCTTCAGGAATATCTGAAGAACGAGGTCGCTTGGAACTGGCATCTCGAGATGGATTAGAGCACGGGGAGCCACCACCTATGACAAGCAAATGCAAACACAACACAAAGACAAAAGAAGTCAAGGCAAAGTTCAACACGCACCAGAATTCCCACATAAAAGAGAGCTGGAAGGGTAAGATATGTGTGCTAAGGGAACGGCGGTATTACTGTGCTACTTCTCAAACAACAACGCCAGAAATTGACACGTTGACGGAGACTGGGCTTGCGTTGGTTTTTCCCTTGAAGAGGAAAGGGTGATGCAGCACAGGAGTAGTAAGTATTTCCCTCAGTTTGAGAACCAAGGTATCGATTCAGAAGGAGGGTCTCATCAAGTCCAGAGTACCCGCGCAAACACAAACAAGCTTGCACCCAACGCTTCAAAGGGGTTGTCAATCCCTTCAAGATTATTTGCAAAGTGAGATCTGAAGGCGGAAAATGCAACGAAGTAAAAAGTGTAAGGCTGAAAATATGGTGTGGAGTAGACCCTGGGGGCCATAGTGTTCACTAGAGGCTTCTCTCAAAATAGAAAATATCACGGTCGGTGAACAAATTACCGTCGAGCAATTGATAGAACCGCGCAATGCCATGACGATATCTAAGGCAATGATCATACATATAGGCATCACGTCCGAGACAAGTAGACCGATACTTTCTGCATCTACTACTATTACTCCACACATCGACCGCTATCCAGCATGCATCTAGTGTATTGAGTTCATGATGAACAGAGTAACGCCTTAAGCAAGATGACATGATGTAGAGGGATAATCTCAAACCAATGATGAAAACCCCATCTTTTTACCCTTGATGGCAACAACACGATACGTGCCTCGCTACCCCTTCTGTCACTGGGTGAGGTCATCGCACGGTATGAACCCAAAACCAAGCACTTCTCCCATTGCAAGAATCATAGATCTAGTTGGCCAGACAAAACCCACAACTCGAAGAGAATTACAAGGATATGAAATCATGCATAAGAGAGATCAGAAGAAACTCAAATAAGATTCATAGATAATCTGATCATAAATCTACAATTCATTGGATCTCGACAAACACACCGCAAAAGAAGATTACATCGGATAGATCTCCATGAAGATCATGGATAACTTTGTATAGAAGATCCAAGAGAGAGAGAGAAGAAGCCATATACTTACTAGCTATGGACCCATAGGTCTATGGTGAACTACTCACGCATCATCGGAGAGGTCTTGCTGTTGATGAAGAAGCCCTCCGTATCCGAATCGCCCCTCCGGCAGGGCACCAGAACGTGCCCCAGATGGGATCTTGCGGGAAAAGAAGTTTGCGGCGGCGAAAAAGTACTTTTGATGATCTCTTGATTTTTTTGGGATTTTTAGGGAATTTATAGGCGCAACCCCTAGGTTAGAGGGCGCCCAGGGGGCCCGCAAGCCTGTGGGCCACGACCTACCCCCCTGGCCGCGGGGTGGGGGCTTGTGGGGCCCCTGAGGCTCCCCTGCCTTGGCTCCCAAGCTTCCCAATCTTCTTCCGTTCCGGAAGAAATCTTTTCGGGGATTTTTTTCTTTCGTTTGGACTCCGTTTCAAAATCTCCTGTGAAAGGGGTCAAAAACATGAAAAAACAGGAACTGGCACTTGCCACTGAGTTAATAAGTTAGTCCCAAAAAATATATAAAAGGCATGCATAACTTCCAAAGTTTGACAAGATAATAGCATGAAACCATCAAAAATTATAGATACGTTGGAGACGTATCAAGAATCCCCAAGCTTAACTCGTGCTCATCCTCGAGTAGCGAAGTGATAAAGAATGAATTTTTGATGTGGAATGCTACCTAGCATAGTTGTCCTTTGAAACTTCTTTCACGTGAGATGAATGTTCAGATCCGTAAGATTCGAAACAATAGTTTTCTATTGACATGAAAACAATAATACTTCAAGCAAACTAGCAAGGTAATCATGAACTTTCAAAATAACAAGGCCAAGGAAAGTTATCCCTACAAAATCATATAGTCTGGCTATGCTCCATCATCTTCACACAACTGATGTAAATCATTCACAACCCCGGAATTGGCCAAGTAATTTTTTTCACACTCTTACTTTCTCAAACTTTTTATAACTATCACGCAATACATGAGCGCGCGCCATCGATATAGCACTATAGGTGGAATAGAGTGTGGTCGTGGTTATGATACAAAAAGGAGGAGATGGTTACATTGACTCGGCGTATCAAAAGGCTATGGAGATGCCCATTAATAGATATCAATGTGAATGAGTAGGGATTGCCATACAAGAGATGCACTAGAGCTATAAGTATGTGAAATCTCAAAAGGAGAACTAGTGGGTGTGCATCCAACTTGCTTGCTCACGAAGACCTAGGGCAATTTTGAGGAAGCCCATCATTGGAATATACAAGACAAGTTATATAACGAAGATTCCCACTAGCATATGGTAGTTAAAAAGCAAGAAGCTCTCAATCATGAAGAACATGGTGCTATTATGAAGCACAAGTGTGGAAAAATATAGTAGCATTGTCCCTTCTCTCTTTTCTCTCTTTTTTTCATTTGGGCTCTTAGGCCTCATTTTTTCTTTTCTTTTTTTCTGGTCTTTTTTTGTTTTGTTTTTGGGCTCTTTGGCTTTTTTTTATTTCCTCACATGGAAAATGCTCTAATAATGATGATCATCACACTTTTATTGACTCACGTCTCAAAAATCATAATGATGACTCCATAGGAAATGCCTCCGGTAGTGTACCGGGATGTGCAACGATCTAGCATGGCGTATGACGTTGAAACATCTCGCTAGCTATCTTACAATCATGCAATGGAAATACGAGAGTGACGACACAAGTCATGAGACGGAATGGTGGGATTTGCATGGCAATATATCTCGGAATGGCTATGAAAATGCCATAGTAGGTAGGTATGGTGGCTGTTTTGAGGAAGGAATTTGGTGGGTTTGTGCACCAGCGAGAATTGCGCGGTACTAGAGAGTGTAGCAATGGTGGAAGGTGAAAGTGCATCTATACCATTGACTCACATTAGGCATCAAGAACTCACATATTTGTTGCGAAAGTTTTTATTAGAAATCGAAACAAAGTGCTAAACGCATACTCCGAGGGGAAGGGTTGGTAGGTGTAAACCATCGCGCGATCCCGACCTCAACACAAAGGATGACAATCAATAGATCAATTATGCTCTGACTTCCTAACATAGCGGTTTACCATACGTGCATGCTACGGGAATCACTAACTTCAACACAAGTATTTCTAGATTCACAACACCCTACTAACATAGCTCTTAATATTACCGAATCCAGGTCTCAAAACTAATTGAGAGGAATCAAAACTTCTCTTTCTATTCAATGCACATGAAGATGGAGGTTTTTGCATCCTCTTTGGGTACCTATCAACTTTGGGACTACTTTCATAGCATAAGCCAACTACCAAGTCACGCACCTCCGTGCTCTAAAAGATATAAGTGAAGCACTAGAGCAAAAGTATCTAGCTCAAAAGATATAAGTGACGCACTAGAGCAAAAGTATCTAGCGAAAAAGATATAAGTGAAGCACTATGAGTATTCTAGCAAAATCACGATGAGTGCATGTATCTTTCTCTCAAAAGGTGTGCAGCAAGGATGATTGTGACACAACAAAAACGAAAGACTCCTAAGATACAAGACGCTCCAAGCAAAACACATATCATGTCGTGAATACAAATATAGCTCCAAGTAATGTTACCGATGGATTGAAGACGAAAGAGGGGATGCCTTCCCGGGGCATCTCCAAGATTAGGCTTTTTGGTGTCCTTGAATTTGGCTTGGGATGCCTTGGGCATCCCCAAGCTTGAGCTATTTCCACTCCTTATCTCGTCGTCCATGAGAACATCACCCAAAACTTGAAAACTTCACAACACAAAACTTAAACAGAAACTCGTGATAACATTAGCACAAGAAAACAAACTACCACTTCTTTTGGTACTGTAGCAAACTTGAATTCTATCTATATTGATGTTGGGCTACTGTATTCTCACTTTTCCATGGCTAGTACCCCCCGATACTAACCATAGTTTCATCAGAACGAGCAACCAACTCAAGAAAAATAGAATCTGTCAAAAACAGACCAGTCTGTAGCAATCTGTATACTTCGTATACTTCTGGTACCTCAAAAAATCTGAAAAACTACGACGGCTTTGGAAAAAAAGCATATCTACCAGCAGCAATAAGAATCAACTCAAAACCTCTTTCTGAATTAAAATGAAAAATCATCTCGTGAGCAAAAAGTTTCTGTCTTTTTCAAGCAGGATCAAACAACCATTACCAAGACTAGTCATAAAGGTTTTGCTTGGCTCAAACACTAAAAGAAACACAAAAAACACAAGCACAACAGAATTATGAAAGTGTGGACGCAACAAAACAGAAAGAAAAAGATAAATTCATTGGTTGCCTCCCAACAAGCGCTATTGTTTAACGCTCTTAGCTAGGCATTGATAAATCAATGATGCTCACACAAAAGACAAGAATTGAAGCACAACAAGAGCATCATAAAGCATGTGAAAATCACATCTAAGTCTAACATAATTCCTATGCATAGGCATTTTATAGGAAAACAGATTGGTAAGACAACAAATAGTTGCCATATGCAAGGAAGAAGAAAGAGACAATAGCAATCTCCACATAACGAGAGGTAATTTGGTAACATGAAAGATTCTACCACAATATTTTCCTCTCTCATAGCGATTCCATGTGGGATCATAATCAAATTAAACAATATAGCTATCACAAAGGATATTCTGTTCATGATCCACATGCATGCAAAGTTGATGCTCTTCAAAAATAGTGGGATTATCATCAACGAAAGTCACGACTTCTCCAAACCCACTTTCAATCTTATTGCAAACATCATATTCATCACGAAGGATAAACAAATTTTCAAGATCATAAGAAAAATCATTACCCCAATCATGATCATTGCAACAAGTAGTGGACAAAGCAAAACTAGCATCCCCAAGCTTAGGGTTTTGCATATTTTTAGCATGATTGTCACTAATAGAATTTATAGTGAAACCATTGCAATCATGCTTTTCATTCAAGGAACCCTCGTGAACCACTTCATAAATTTATTCATCACGATTTTCAGATTCATGCATATCAAGCAAGACTCCATAAAGATAGTCAAGTGCACTTAACTCACTAGCAATTGGATCAACATAATTGGATCTCTTAAAGAGATTAGCAAGTGGATGAGGATCCATATCACTAGATTTTCAGCAAGCGAAGATGCAAGCATATTGAAGGCACATGGCACACAAGCGAACAGAAAGCAAGCGAGAGAAAAGGGCGAACGAAAAAGGCAAATTGGTGAAGTGGGGAGAGGAAAACGAGAGGCAACCGACAAACAAAGTAAATGCAAGAGATGAGTTTGCGACACTTACTTGGATGAGTTCTTGACTTGATCCTCCCCGGCAACGGCGCCAGAAATCCTTCTGCTACTTCTCAAACAACAGCGCCAGAAATTGACACGTTGACAGAGACTGGGCTTGCGTTGTTTTTTTCCCTTGAAGAGGAAAGGGTAATGCAACACAGGAGCAGTAAGTATTTCCCTCAGTTTGAGAACCAAGGTATCGATCCAGAAGGAGGGTCTCGTCAAGTCCAGAGTACCTGCGCAAACACAAACAAGCTTGCACCCAACGCTTCAAAGGGGTTGTCAATCCCTTCAAGATTATTTGCAAAGTGAGATCTGAAGGCGGAAAGTGTAACGAAGTAAAAAGTGTAAGGCTGAAAATATGGTGTGGAGTAGACCCTGGGGGCCATAGTGTTCACTAGAGGCTTCTCTCAAAATAGCAAATATCACGGTGGGTGAACAAATTACTGTCGAGCAATTGATAGAACCGCGCAAAGTCATGACGATATCTAAGGCAATGATCATACATATAGGCATCACGTCAGAGACAAGTAGGCCGATACTTTCTGCATCTACTACTATTACTCCACACATCGACCGCTATCCGTCATGCATCTAGTGTATTGAGTTCATGACGAACAGAGTAACGCCTTAAGCAAGATGACATGATGTAGAGGGATAATCTCAAACCAATGATGAAAACCCCATCTTTTTACCCTTGATGGCAACAACACGATACGTGCCTCGCTACTCCTTATGTCACTGGGTGAGGTCATCGCACGGTATGAACCCAAAACCAAGCACTTCTCCCGTTGCAAGAATCATAGATCAAGTCGGCCAAACGAAACCCACAACTCGAAGAGAATTACAAGGATATGAAATCATGCATAAGAGAGATCAGAAGAAACTCAAATAAGATGCATAGATAATCTGATCATAAATCCACAATTCATCGAATCTCGACAAACACACTGCAAAAGAAGATTACATCAGATAGATCTCCATGAAGATCATGGAGAACTTTGTATTGAAGATCCAAGAGAGAGAAGAAGCCATCTAGTTACTAGCTATGGACCCGTAGGTCTATGGTGAACTACTCACGCATCATCGGAGAGGTTATGATGTTGATGAAGAAGCCCTCTGTATCCGAATCTCCCCTCCGACAGGGCACCAGAATGAGCCCCAGATGGGATATTGCGGGAACAGAACCTTGCGGCGGCGGAAAAGTAATTTCGATGATCTTCTAATTTTTTTGGGATTTTTAGGGGATTTTTAGGCGCAACCCCTAGGTCAAAGGGCGCCCAGGGGGCCCACAAGTGTGTGGGCCGCGGCCTACCCCCCTGGCCGCGGGGTGGGGGCTTGTGGGACCCCTGAGGCTCCCCTGCCTTGGCTCCCAAGTTTCCCAATCTTTTTCCGTTCCGGAAAAAATCTATTTGGGGTTTTCTTCCGTTTGTACTCAGTTTCAAAATCTCCTCTGAAAGGGGTCAAAAACATGAAAAAAACAGGAACTGGCACTTGGCACTGAGTTAATAAGTTAGTCCCAAAAAATATATAAAAGGCATGCATAACATCCAAAGTTTGACAAGATAATAGCATGAAACCATCAAAAATTATAGATACGTTGGAGACGTATCATACAGCTGCTCGAGCGGTAGTAAAATTTTACTACCGCCCTGACAGCGGTAGTAGTGCTGCTCGAGTGGTAGTAAAATTTTACTACCACTCTCACAGCGGTAGTACCACTCCAGGAGGAGCGGTAGTACCACACAGGCGACTAAATGCCAGATCTGACCATGGAACTAGCAGATCCGGTACTACCGGAGACCCAAACTCACATATTTCACCCTACACACAAAAGATCTACCAAACAAGAACTCCCCAACCCTCTTAGCATGAATATATGGTCCCATGATACAACAAACGAACATACATGCCCCTAACCCTAGATTCAACAAGAACGAGGCAAAAACGAAGGGAACGAGGGGCAGTGCCGAGGTCGATGGCACGAGGGAGATGATCCCACCAAACGAAATCGGAGAAGGGTGGCCGGAGAAGGAGATCCGATGAGTCCCTCCGACAGTAGCTCTTGAGAGGAGATTGAGGAAAAGGAGAGAGCCACGAGATGAATGGGTATGGGGGAGAAAGAACTGTTGATAACCCACAAGTATAGGGGATCGCAACAATTTTCGAGGGTAGAGTATTCAACCCAAATTTGTTGATTCGACACAAGGGAAGCAAAAGAATATTCTCGAGTATTAGCAGTTGAGTTGTCAATTCAACCACACGTGAAAGACTTAGTATCTGCAACAAAGTATCAGTAGCAAAGTGGTGTGATAGCAACAGTAGCAATGGTAACAGTAGCTGTAGTGACAACAGTAGCGATAACAGTAGCAGAAGTGACAACAGCAGTAGTAACAGTAGCAGCAGTGACAGCAGTAGCAACAAAGTAACGTAGCAAGGAACAGTAGGAAAATACTCGTAGGCATTGGATCGGTGATGGATAATTATGCCGGATGACATTCATCATGCAACAGTTATAACATGGGGAGATATGTGACTAGCTCCAGCTCGTCAATGTAATGTAGGCATGTATTCCGTATATAGTCATACGTGCTTAGGGAAAAGAACTTGCATGACATCTATTGTCCATCCCTCCCGTGGCAGCGGGATCCTAATGGAAACTACGGGATATTAAGGTTCTCCTTTTAATAGAGAACCGGAACAAAGCATTAGCACTTATTGAATACATGAACTCCTCATACTATGGTCATCTCCGGGAGTGGTTCCGGCTATTGTCACTCCGGGGTTGCCAGGTCATAACACATAGTAGGTGACTACAACTTGCAAGATAGGATCAAGAACACACATATATTGACGAGAACATAATAGGTTCAGATCTGAAATCATGGCACTCGGGCCCTAGTGACAAGCATTAAGCATGGCAAAGTAGTAGCAACATCAATCTCAGAACATAGTGGGTACTAAGGATCAATCCCCGTCAGAACTAACTCGATTACATGATAGATCTCATCCAACCCATCACCGTCCAGCAAGCCTATGATGAGATTACTCACGAACGGTGAAGAGCATCATGGAATTGGCGATGAAGGAAGATTGGTGACGACGATGGTGACTATCCCCTCTCCGGAGCCCAGAATGGACTCCAGATCTACCCTCCAGAGGAAGAACAGGTGGTGGCGGCGCCTCCGTATCGTAAAACGCGATGAACTCTTCTCCCTGATTTTTCCCGGACGAAAGGGACTAAATAGAGCTGGAGTTGGAGGCGGCGGAGCTGTGAGGGCCCCACAAGCCTGCTAGGCGCGGCCAGGGGGGCCGCGCCTCCTGGGCTTGTGGGCTCCTCGCTCCACGTCTTCGGTTGATTCTTGCGCTAGTATTTTTTATATATTCCATAAAAAATCCTCGTAAATTTCCAGGTCATTCCGAGAACTTTTATTTCTGCGCAAAAACAACACCATGACAATTCTGCTGAAAACAGCGTTAGTCCGGGTTAGTTCCATTCAAATCATGCAAATTAGAGTCCAAAACAAGGGCAAAAGAGTTTGGAAAAGTAGATACGATGGAGACGTATCAACTGCTGCTGCCCTAAAATAACCCCGTGCGGCCGTGGTGGCGCGGTAGTACCGCAGTCATCGTGGTAGTACTGCCTGGCCAGTGATGTCTACTACGCAACCTTCTCCTTGTAGACGTTGTTGGGCCTCCAAGTACAGAGGTTTGTAGGACAGTAGCAATTTTCCCTCAAGTGGGTGACCTAAGGTTTATCAATCCGCGGGAGGCGTAGGATGAAGATGGTCTCTCTCAAGCAACCCTGCAACCAAATAACAAAGAGTCTCTTGTGTCCCCAACACACCCAATACAATGGTAAGTTGTATAGGTGCACTAGTTCGGCGAAGAGATGGTGATACAAGTGCAATATGGATGGTAGATATAGGTTTTTGTAATCTGAAATTACAAAAAAAGCAAGGTAACTAGTAACAAAATTGAGCACGAACGGTATTGCAATGCGTGGAAACAAGGCCTAGGTTTCATACTTTCACTAGTGAAGTTCTCTCAACAATGAAAATATAATTGGTTCATATAACTAGCCCTCAACATGCAACAAAGAGTCACTCCAAAGTCACTAATAACGGAGAACAAACGAAGAGATTATTGTCGGGTACGAAACCACCACAAAGTTATTCTTTCTGATCGATCTATTCAAGAGTTCGTACTAGAATAACACCTTAAGATACATATCAACCAAGACCCTAATGTCACCTAGATACTCCATTGTCACCTCAAGTATCTATGGGAATGATTATACGATACGCATCACACAATCTCAGAATCATCTATTCAACCAACACATAGAACTTCAAAGAGTGCCCCAAAGTTTCTACCGGAGAGTCAAAACGTGTGCCAACCCCTATGCATAGGTTCCCAATGTCACGAACCCGCAAGTTGATCACCAAAACATACATCGAGTACTCACATGAATCCACGTGTGCCAACCCATATGCATAGGTTCCCAATTGTCACAAACCCGCAAGTTGATCACATCAGATAGACACGTGCAAGACATACATCAAGTGTTCTCAAAGACTCAATCCGGTAAGATAACTTCAAAGGGGAAACTCAATTCATTACATGAAGGGAGAGGGGGAAGAACATCATAAGATCCAACTATAGTAGCAAAGCCCATGGTACATCGAGATCAAGACATCTCAAGAACACGAGAGAGAGAGATCAAACACATAGCTACTGGTACATACCCTCAGCCCCGAGGATGAACTACTCCCTCCTCATCATGGAGATCGCCGGGATGACGAAGATGGCCACCGGAGATGGATTCCCCCTCCGGCAGGGTGCCGGAACAGGCTCCAGATTGGTTTTTGGTGGCTACAGAGGCTTGCGGCGGCGGAACTCCCGATCTAGGTCTCTTTCTCGAGGTTTACGTATTTATAAGACCAGATGGCATCGAGAACAAGTCAGGGGGACCCACGAGGGAGTCACAAGCCCTTGGGGCGCGACCAGGGGGGTGGGGGCGCCCCCCAGGCTTGTGGCTTCCTCGGGACTCTTCTCCGGTATCTTTTTCTTCCGGTATTTTTGATATTTTCCAGAAAAAAATCTTTTCGGGGATTTTTCTTCCGTTTGGACTCCGTTTCAAAATCTGCTCTGAAAGGGGTCAAAAACATGGAAAAAACAGGAACTGGCACTTGACACTGAGTTAATAAGTTAGTCCCCCAAAATAAATAAAAGGCATGCAAAACATCCAAAGTTTGACAACATAATAGCATGAAACCATAAAAAATTATAGATATGTTGGAGACGTATCAGTAGCTTGCGTATTGTCTCTAGTTTCTCCAACCGTAATACCAGAGCAAAAATCACTATCCGAAGATTTAGGAGGATCATTGAGGCTACCCCAAGTAGGTGTTTTGCAAATTCGATTGAAATCCTCTGAATCCATGGTATAATATTTATCATAGAGATCAAACAGTACCGATGGCTCACAGCCAGCTGAAAATTTGAATCTACGGACAAAAGAGGCAGTGAGAGCAACATACTGTTCACATTTATCGGAGATGAATTCTTCAAGTCCGACGTCGTGAACAAGTGCATCAAACTCATCTTTGAATCCTGCCTCAATCATAAATTCATTAGAAGGCCATTCACATGGTTGTACCTGCGCGTCCCTAGGTTGGTAAGGATCAGACTCCCGAATCGCCACACGGGGACCTCTCTTGCTTGAGGAACCACCATGAAAGTTTCTCCTAAACATCTTCCTTTTCTGAAATTTTCAGTGACCCAAAGGAAAGGTGAACAAGGCTAACCTAAACTAGTAGCAACTACTCCCACAAATGCCTAGAGGCCATATTGCGCATCAAAACTACTTGGGACAAGCTAAAATTAGCATGCAAAGCTCCAGAACATGGTCACCAAGGCAGAAAAAATACACGGAGTATAAGGCACTAGAGCAAAAACTAATTGGACCAATGGAGGAGTCACTTACCAAGGAGTAATTTCCCCAAAACAGTTCGGAGAACGGTGATTTGAGCAAAGAGATCGAAAATCCGAGCAAGAGGAGCAAGAACATGGGTTTGAGCTGCAAAACGATTTTTTCTGGAGGTAGGAGAACTGGATGAGAGCAAGAATGAGTGGAGGGGTGCCTGTGGGCCCCACAAGCCTAGGTGGCGCGGCTAGGGGGGTGCCCGCGCCCCTAGGGCTTGTGGACCACTGGTGTGGCCCCCAGACAGACTCTTTGTCCCAGTATTTTTAAAAAATTCCAGAAAAATCATACTTGATTTTCACGACGTTCGGAGTACTTTTATTTTCGGCGTACTTTTCTACCGGACGCTAAAACAGAAAACAGGGAAAACTAAACCAAATCTATCATTTTTCTTCTAAGCAACCTAAAGTGAAAGCTTGGAACAGAGGTTTGTGACTCCTTGATTCATCCATCTCATGGTCATCGAAAGAAATCCGTCAATGGGGTTGATCAAATCCCCTCGACAAAACTTTCTCGAATCGCAAAAGAAGACAGAGAATTTTTGAATAGTCAGTAGGTCACCTCAATGGGTATGTGTATTTCCCCAACATGCAAATCATACTTCATCTTGACACGAGGAATAGGGCATTCAAAGCTCCCAATAAGAATCGATGAAGTTTTTTCGATAGCATTGATGCAATGCACTCGATATTTTTTCTTCGGAAAGTGCACCGTATTCTCATTACCGTTGACATGGAAAGTGACATTGCCTTTGTTGCAATCTATAACAGCCCCTAAGGTGTTTAAAAAGGGTCTTCCGAGGATGACAGCCATGGCATCGTCCTCACGAATATCCAAGATAACAAAGTCTGTTAAGATGGTGGTGTTAGCAACCACAACTGGCACATCGTCGCAAATGCCGATAGGGAAAGCAGTTGATTTGTCACCCATTTAAAGAGAGATTTCAGTGGGTGTCAACTTATCCAGTTCAAGTCTACGATAAAGAGAGAGAGGCATAACACTAACACCGGCTCCAACATCGCATAACGCAGTTCTAACGTAGTTGCCTTTAATGCAGCAAGGTATAGTGGGCACACCAGGATCACCTAGTTTCTTCGGAGTTCCACCCTTGAAAGTGTAATTGGCAAGCATGGTGGAAATCTCAACCTCAGGTATCCTCCCCTCATTAGTCACAATATCTTTCATGTACTTAGCATACGGAGACATCTTGAGCATATCCGTCAAACGCATCTGCACAAAGACAGGTCTGATCATTTCAACGAAGCGCTCAAAATCCTCATCATCCTTTTTCTTGGATGGTTTGGGAGGAAAGGGCATAGGTTTCTGAACCCATGGTTCCCTTTCTTTACCGTGCTTCCTAGCAGCGAAGTCATTCTTATCGTATCTTTTAGTCTTAGGCTGTGGGTTATCAAGATCAACACTAGGTTCAATCTCCACATCCTTATCGTTGTTAGGTTGAGCATCATCATGAACATCACTATTGATATTATTATTAGGATCATGTTCATCACCAGATTGTGTTCCAGCATCAGAGATAGAGGCATCGTTTGGACTCTCAGGTGTAGAAGCAACAAGGTTGCTAGCGTGCAGGTTCCTATCATCTTTCTTCTTCTTTCTAGGATGATTAGGTGCATCAGTGCTAAGAAAGAAAACAGGGAAAACTAAACTAAATCTATCATTTTTCTTCTAAGCAACCTAAAGTGAAAGATTGGAACAAAGGATTGTGACTCCTCGATTCATCCATCTCATGGTCATCGAAAGAAATCCATCAATGGGGTTGATCAAATCCCCTCGACAAAACTTTCTCGAATCGCAAAAGAAGACAGAGAATTTTCGAATAGTCACTAGGTCACCTCAATGGGTATGTGTATTTCCCCAACATGCAAATCATACTTCATCTTCACACGAGGAATAGGGCATTCAAAGCTCCCAATAAGAATCGATGAAGTTTTTTCGATAGCATTGATGCAATGTACTCGATATTTTTTCTTCGGAAAGTGCACCATATTCTCATTACCGTTGACATGGAAAGTGACATTGCCTTTGTTGCAATCTATAACATCCCCTAAGGTGTTTAAAAAGGGTCTTCCGAGGATGACAGCCATGGAATCGTCCTCACGAATATCCAAGATAACAAAGTGTGTTAAGATGGTGGTATTAGCAACCACAACTGGCACATCCTCGCAAATGCCGATAGGGAAAGCAGTTGATTTGTCAGCCATTTAAAGAGAGATTTCAGTGGGTTTTAACTTATCCAGTTCAAGTCTACGATAAAGAGAGAGAGGCATAACACTAACACCGGCTCCAACATCGCATAACACAGTTCTAACGTAGTTGCCTTTAATGGAGCAAGGTATAGTGGGCACACCAGGATCACCTAGTTTCTTCGGAGTTCCACCCTTGGAAGTGTAATTGGCAAGCATGGTGGAAATCTCAACCTCAGGTATCCTCCCCTCATTAGTCACAATATCTTTCATGTACTTAGCATACAGAGACATCTTGAGCATATCCGTCAAACGCATCTGCACAAAGACAGGTCTGATCATTTCAACGAAGCGCTCAAAATCCTCATCATCCTTTTTCTTGGATGGTTTGGGAGGAAAGGGCATAGGTTTCTGAACCCATGGTTCCCTTTCTTTAACGTGCTTCCTAGCAGCGAAGTCATTCTTATCGTATCTTTTAGTCTTAGGCTGTGGGTTATCAAGATCAACACTAGGTTCAATCTCCACATCCTTATCGTTGTTAGGTTGAGCATCATCATGAACATCACTATTGATATTATTATTAGGATCATGTTCATCACCAGATTGTGTTCCAGCATCAGAGATAGAGGCATCATTTGGACTCTCAGGTGTAGCAGCAACAGGGTTGCTAGCGTGCAGGTTCCTATCATCTTTCTTCTTCTTTCTAGGATGATTAGGTTCATCAGTGCTAAGACAGAAAACAGGGAAAACTAAACTAAATCTATCATTTTTCTTCTAAGCAACCTAAAGTGAAAGCTTGGAACAAAGTATTGTGACTCCTCGATTCATCCATCTCATGGCCATCGAAAGAAATCCATCAATGGGGTTGATCAAATCCCCTCGACAAAAATTTTCGAATCGCAAAAGAGAACGGAGAATTTTCGAATAGTCACTAAGTCACCTCAGTGGGGATGTGTATCTCCCCAACAAGCAAGTCATACTTCATCTTGACACTAGGAATAGGGCATTCAAAGCTCCCAATAAGAATCGACGAAGTTTTTTCAATAGCATTGATGCAATGTACTCGATATTGTTTCTTCCGAAAGTGCACCGTATGCTCATCACCATTGACATGGAAAGTGACATTGCCTTTGTTCTATAAAAGCCCCTGCGGTGTTTAAAAAGGGTCTTCTGAGGATGACAGCCATGGCATCATCCTCAGGAATATCCAAGATAACAAAGTCTGTTAAGATAGTGGTGTTAGCAACCACAACAGGCACATCCTCGCAAATGCCAATAGGGAAAGCAGTTGATTTGTCGGCCATTTGCAGAGAGATTTCAGTGGGTGTCAACTTATCCAGTTCAAGTCTACGATAAAGAGAGAGAGAGGCATAGCACTATCACCGGCTCCAAGGTCGCGTAAAGAAGTTCTAGCATAGTTGCCTTTAATGGAGCAAGGTATAGTGGGCACACCGGGATCACCTCGTTTCTTAGGAGTTCCACCCTTGAAGGTATAATTAGCAAGCATGGTGGAAATCTCAACCTCAGGTATCCTCCTCTTATTGTCATTCAGCTCATCGAGCAAGTCATTCTGAGCTTTAAGTACTTGTTCTACCCGAGTAGTAACCATAGAAGCATGTTTACTCAGAAGCTTAAGAGCATTGACATTTCTGTCTATACAAGCACTTAAATGATGAAGCATACGAGCATTCTTTTCCAATTCTCTGCTAACATAATCATTGAAACTCTGTTGTTTGGCAACGAAGTTATCAAATTCATCCAAGCATAAGCTAGCAGGTTTATCAAAAGGAATATCACTCTCATCAAACCTACGCAGAGAATTTACTTCTACTACCTGTATCGGGTTATCGAGACCATGGATCTCTTCGATAGGTGGTAGATTTTTGAAATCTTCAGATTTAATGCCTTTCTTTCGCATAGATTTCTTGGCTTCTTGCATATCTTCAGGACTTAGGAATAAAATACCTCTTTTCTTCGGAGTTGGCTTAGGAGGTGGTTCGGGAATAGTCCAAGCATTCTCATTGCACAAGATGTTATTCAGTAGAATCTCAGCTTGTTTTACGGTTCGTTACCTAAAAACACAACCAACACAACTATCTAGGTGGTCTTTGGAAGCATCGGTAAGTCCATTATAGAAGATATCAAGTATTTTATTCTTCTCAAGGGGGTGATCAGGCAAAGCATTCGGTAGCTGGATGAGCCTCCCCCAAGCTTGTGGGAGACTCTCTTCTTCAGCTTGAGCATAGTTGTATATTTCCTGCAAGGCAGCTTGCTTCTTATGGGCAGGGAAATATTTTTCATAGAAGTAGTAGACCATATCCTAGGGGCTACGCACACAACCAGGAGCAAGAGAAGTGAACCAGGTCTTAGCATCATCCTTTAGCGAGAAAGGAAACAACTTGAGCATGTAGTAGTGGCAGATCTTTTCCTCACTAGTGAACAGGGTGGCTATATCATGCAGTTTGGTAAGATGGGCTACAACCGTTTCAGACTCATAACCGTGAAAAGGATCAGATTCAACTAGAGTGATTAACTCAGGGTTGACAGAGAATTCATAATCCTTATCGGTCACAAAGATAGGCGAAGTAGCAAACTTCGGGTCGTATTTCATCCTAGCGTTCAGAGATTTTTCTTTCCACTTGCGCAGTAGTTTCTCAACATCATAGCTATCCTTACACGCAAGAAAGTCCTCAGCTATCTCTCACTCCATAACATAGCGTGTATCACGCATAACAGGCAATTCAGGCATAGTAGTAGGTTCTAATTCAATAGTATGAGCAGTTTCAGAAATATCATCACGTCTAGCAGCAACTCTAGAAATTTGTGCATCAAGTGCACCTAGTGGCAAAGCAGTATCAGGCATAGCATCATCAAGCACAGGCGACATATCAAGATTTCTAGCAGGAGGTGGAGTCGCAAACTTACTCAAAACTGAAGGTGAATCAAGTGCAGAGCTAGATGGCAGTTCCTTACCTCTCCTCGTAGTGGAAGGCAAGATTTTAGTTCTGGATCTTTTGGATTCCTCATAGTGATCAGCAGATGTCAATCACAAGTGACTCAGAGAATATAGGTGTGCTTCCCCGGCAATGGCGCTAGAAAAAGGTCTTGATAACCCACTGGTGTAGGGGATCGCAACAGTTTTCGAGGGTAGATTATTCGACCCAAATTTGTTGGTTCGCTCTCAAGGGGAAGCTAAAGAATATTCTCAAGTATTAGTAGCTGAGTTTATCAAATTCAACCACACCTGAAAGATTAGTGTCTGCAAGCAAAGTATCAGTAGCAAAGTAGTATGATAGCAACGGTGTCAGAAACGATCTGTTGACGTCAGACTATTCCTAACTGTTGTATCAATGGTGCGAGCAAGTTGCACGTGGCCGAGTAACTATTCTTCCCCGACAACAGTGTCAGAAAAGGATCTTGCAACAAGTAACAGCAAAGTAGCAAGGAACATCAGTAGCAACAGCAACAGAGTAACAGCAGTAGGAACAGTAGTAGCAAAGTGGCCCAATCCCTTTTGTAGAAAGGGACAAGCCTAAACAAAGTAACGTAGCGAGGACCAGTAGTAAAAGACTCATAGGCAGTGGATCGGTGATGGACGAGTATTACGTATGTGATTCATCATGTAACAACTATGACAGGAGAGATATGTCACTAGCTCCCGTTCGAAAATCTAATGTAGGCATGTATTCCGTATGTAGTCATACCTGCTTAGGGAAAAGAACTTGCATGACATCTATTGTCCATCCCTCCCGTAACAGCGGGGTCCTAATGGAAACTACGGGATATTAAGGTTCTCCTTTTAATAAAGAACCGGACCAATGCATTAACACGCGGTGAATACATGAACTCCTCATACTATGGTCATCTTCGGGAGTCGTTCCGGCTATTGTCACACTGGGGTTGCCGGGCCATAACACATAGTAGGTGACTACAACTTGCAAGATAGGATCTAAAACACACATATATTGGCGACAAAATAATAGGTTCAGATCTGAAATCATGGCACTCGGGCCCTAGTGACAAGCACTAAGCATAGCCAAGTAGTAGAAACATCAATCTAGAACATAGTGGATACTAGGGATCAATCCCCGTCAAGAACTAACTCGATTACATGATAGATCTCATCCAACTCATCACCGTCCAGCAAGCCTACGATGAGATTACTCACGAACGATGAAGAGCATCATGGAATTGTCGATGGAGAAAGGTTGATGATGATGATGGCTAAGATTTCCCCTTTGCGGAGCCCGAAACGGACTCCAGATCTGCCCTCCAGATAAAGAACATGATGTGGCGGCGCCTCCGTATCGCAAAACGCGATGAAACCTTCTCTCTGATTTTTTTCCGGGCAAGACGGAAGATATAGAGCTGAGTTTGGGGGCGGTGGAGCCACGTGGGCCCCACAAGCCCTCACGGCACGGTCAAGGGTGTGTGTGTGTGTGGGGGGGGGGGGTGGCCGCGGGCTGTGGGCTTGTGGCCCACTGGTCCACCTCCTCCGGTGGATCTTTGCGCAGGTATTTTTCTTTTATTCCAGAAAAATCTCCGTAAATTTTTAGGACATTCCGAGAACTTTTATTTCTTCACAAAAACAACACCATGGCAATTCTGCTCAAAACAACGTCAGTCCGGGTTAGTTCCATTCAAATCATGCAAATTAGAGTCCAAAACAAGGGCAAAAGAGTTCGAAAAAGTAGATACGACGGAGACGTATCAACTCCCCCAAGCTTAAAGCCTTGCTTGTCCTCAAGCAATTCAGTTGACAAACTGAAAGAGACAAAAGAAAAAACTTTGATGAACTATGTTTGATCTTGTTGTTGCAACTATGTCTAACTCATAACCAGAATTTCAGCAAGATCACAAGCAAACCACATAAGCTAATGACATCTAGGTCTCACGGTAAACTCATATCAATGGCATAATCAACTAGCGAGCAAATAATAATTAGTCTCAAATGTCAACACTTCAATCAAAACAACATGAAGCAGTACAAATAGATGGTATCTCGCTAGCTCTTTCTGAGACCGCAAAACATAAATGCAGAGCACCTTCAAAGACCAAGGGCTGACTAAACATTGTAATTCATGACAATGAAGATCCAGTCATAGTCATACTCAACACAGTTAAAAGCAAATCATAAAAATGACAGAGGTGCTCTCTAATTGGTGCTTTTGTAAAAGGAGGATGACTCAACAGGAACATAAATAGACAGGCCCTTCGTAGAGGGAAGCATTGATTTGTAGAGGTGCGAGAGCTCAAGCTTTGAAAACAGAGATAATAATTTCGGGTGGCATGCTTTCATTGTCAACGCAATGACTAAGAGTTCTCAACATCTTCCACGCTACACATGCTATAGGCGGTTCCCAAACAGAAAAGTAAAGTTTTGACTCCCCCACCACCAATCAATCACACTCCACGGCTAGCCGAATCCTCGGGTACCTTCCATACCAACATCAATCCTGGGGTAGTTTTGTTTGCAATTATCTTTTCGATTTGAGCATGGAACTAGGAATTCCAATTACCGGCCCCTTTCTCGTGAATGATAGTGAATAAACACATATCGAGGATAACACGCCTAGCATGGAAGATACCAATAGCCCCCTGTCACCACATGAGCGGTTCGGGCATGCAAAACAGATTATTTCTTGAAGATTTAGAGAGTGGCACATGCAAATTTACTTGGAACGACAGGTAGATACCGTACATAGGTAGGTATGGTGGACTCATATGGCACAACTTTGGGTTTATGGAAGTGGATGCACAAGTAGTATTCCCGCTTAGTTCAAGTGAAGGCTACTAAAAGACTCGGAAGCGACCAACTAGAGAGCGACAACAGTCATCAAAATGCATTGAGAGTAACTAACATTGAGTGCAAGCATGCGTAGGACATAAATCACCATGAACATGAATATCATAGAGGCTATGTTGATTTTATTTCAACTAGATGCGTAAACATGCGCCAAGTCAAGCCACTTGAATCATTCAAAGGAGGATACTGATACGTCCATTTTGCATCTTGCTTTCATGTTGATATTTATTGCTTTATGGGCTGTTATATTACTTTGTGGTACCATATTTATGCCTTTTCTCTCTTATTTTGCAAGGTTTATTTGAAGAGGGAGAATTCAGACAGCTGGAATTATCGACTAGAAAAGGAGCAAATCTTAGTCCACTATTCCGCACATCTCCAAATGCCCTGAAAAGTTACATGGAATTTTTTGGGATTATATAAAAAATACTATGCGAAAGAAGTACCACAGGGGGGCCATGAGGGCGCCACAAGCCCTGCCACCGCCACCCCCTGGTGGCGGAGGGCAAGCTTGTGGGCTCCCTGACTGCCCACTAGCCCCCCTCTTTTGCTATATGAAGGGTTTCGTTACAGAAAAAATCATTCGCGAGCTTTTTCGTGGTTTCGCCGCCGCCACGAGGCGGAACTTGAGCAGATCCAATCTAGAGCTCCGGCAGGACGATCCTGCCGGGGAAACTTCCCTCCCGGAGGGGGAAATCGTTGCCATCGTCATCACCAACACTCCTCTCGTCGGAGGGGAGGCATCTTCATCAACATATTCATCAACACCATCTCCTCTCCAATCCCTAGTTCATCTCTTGTAACCAATCTTCGTCTCGCGACTCCGATTGGTACTTGTAAGGTTACTAGTAGTGTTGATTACTCTTTGTAGTTGATGCTAGTTGGATTACTTGGTGGAAGAGTTTATGTTCAGATCCTTGATGCTATTCATTACACCTCTGATCATGATTATGATTATGCTTTGTGAGTAGTTACTTTTGTTCCTGAGGACATGGGATAAGTCATGTTGATAATAGTCATGTGAATTTGATATTCGTTCGGTATTTTGATATGTTGTATGTTGTTTTTCCTCTAGTGGTGTTATGTGAACATCGACTACATAACACTTCACCATATTTGGGCCTAGAGGAAGGCATTGGGGAGTGGTAAGTAGATGATGGGTTGCTGGGGTGACAGAAGCTTAAACCCCAGTCTATGCGTTGCTTCGTGAGGGGCTGATTTGGATCCACTAGTTTAATGCTATGGTTAGACGTTGTCTTAATTCTTCTTTTGTAGTTGCGCATGCTTTCCAGAGAGGTTAATCATAAGTGGGATGCTTGTCCAAGTAAGGGTAGTACCCAAGCGCCGGTCCACCCACATATCAAACTATCAAAGTAACGAACGCGAATCATATGAAGATGATGAAACTAGCATGACAGAAATTCCCGTGTGTCCTCGGGAGTGTTTTTCCTCCTGTAAGACTTTTTTCAAGCTTGTCCCTTGCTGCAAAAGGGATTGGGCCACTTGCTGCACCATTGCTACTACTTGTTACTTCTAACTTTTCGCTTGCTACGTTTCACCTCACTACACCATCACTTGTTACAGCTACTTTCAGTGCTTGCAGTTATTACCTTGCTGAAATCCGTTTACCAGAGCCTTCTGCTCCTCGTTGGGTTCGACACTCTTACTTATCAAAAGGAATACGATAGTCCCCTATACTTGTGGGTCATCAGATACCATCCTATCATACTACATCATAGTCATCTCAACATTCTTGTTGGCAACCAAGACAGACCATTAAAAGCTCCTAGCTAAGTAAGCATGGCATAAGCAACTATGATCTCTAAGTTGTCATTGCAAACATGTTTCTCTCACAACAAAGTTGAACTAGGAACAGTGAGCTAGTCATATTTACAAAAATAAAATAGATCGAGCTCATACCAGCTTTTCCAGGCTCAGTCACTTCATCATATATCGTCATTATTGCCTTTCACTTGCACGACCGAACGATGTGAACAATAATAAGAGTGCTCGTGCATTGGACTAAAGCTGGAATCTGCAGGCAAACATAAAGGAGAAGACAAAGTAATATGGCTCTTTGAAAGCTAAACAGGTATGCATGCAAGAGCCACTAAACATTGTAACCAATATCTTCTACCTTGACCCAAAGAAAAAGAAAACTATCTACACGGGAAAGCTCCCAACAAGAAAAAGAAGAAAAATAAAATATTTTTGTGTTTTTCTCAAACTAGCCAGACACACGAAAAGAAAGCGAGAAAAAGAAAATAAACTAGCATGTATGATACAGTGGTAAAGTGTGAACACTGGCTAACAAAGTGAAAGCATAAGCAAGAATGTAAAGTCGGTGAGAAACACGTACTCCCCCAAGCTTAGGCTTTTGGCCTAAGTTGGTCTACTCCCATGGATGGTCATGGCGAAACCCAAAATCATAATGGGGGTTATACGGGAGCGCTGCAGCCACTGCCTGAATAGCTCCCTCACGGAGACGAGCAACCTTTGCCTCCCTCTCATACTCCTCTGCCTCTCCTTTGGTTATGTAATATCTCCGTTTTACGTGAAAGTCAAAGAAGGCAGGAGCAGGAAGGGTAATATGGAAAACATGCTGCCGATTAAATATCAAATGGTATAGGAGGGATTCGTCATCCCTCTCAAGGAACTGGTAGCGTGTCAAAGTGACGCGGTCAAGGAAAGCTGTATGGAGTGGGGGATCTCCTTCACGGATGGGTACTCCATGAAAATTTGCTATGCGAGTGGCATAGATCCCACCAAAGAAATCCCCTTCAATAGCATTCTTATTGAGCCTCCTTGCTATAATAGCTCCCATGTTGAACCTTTTGTCGCCCGTCACTGAGCTCTTAATGATACTAAGGTCGGGTGCACAGAGGTGACAATGTTCAATCTTGCCATTAATGCATCTGCCTATGAAGATGGCAAAGTAATGCAAGGCAGGAAAATGAATACTCCCCATGGTAGCTTGCGTAATGTCTCTCCAACCGTAATACCAGAGCAAAAATCTCTAACCAAAGATTTAGGAGGATCATTGAGGCTACCCCACATAGGTATCTTGCAAATTCTATTGAAATCCTCTAAATCCATGGTATATGATTTATCATACAGATCAAACAGTACCAATGCCTCACGGCGAGCTGATAATTTGAATCTACGAACAAAAGAGGCAGTGAGAGCAACATACTGTTCACATTTATGGGAGATGAATTCTTCGAGTCTGACGTTGCGAACAAGTGCAACAAACTCATCTTTGAAACCTGCCTCAATCATAAGTTCATCAGAAGGCCATTCACACGGTTGTACCTACGCGTCCCTAGGTTGGTAAGGATCAGGCTCCCGAATCGCAAGACGGGGACCTCTCTTGTTTGAGGAACCATCATGAAAGTTTCTCCTAAACATCTTCCTTTTCTGAAATTTTTAGTGACCCAAAGGAAAGGTGAACAAGGTTCAACTAAACTCGTAGCAACTACTCCCACAAGTGCCTAGAGGTCATATTACGCATCAAAACTACTTGGGACCAGCTAAAATTAGCATGCAAAGCTCAAGAACATGGTCACCAAGGCAACAAAAATACACGGAGTATAAGGCACTAGAGCAAAAACTAATTGGACCAATGGAGGAGTCACTTACCAAGGAGTAATTTCCCCAAAACAGTTCGGAGAACGGTGATTTGAGAAAAGAGATCGAAAATCCGAGCAAGAGGAGCAAGAACACGGGTTTGAGCTGCGAAACGATTTTTTCTGGAGGTAGGAGAAGCGGATGAGAGCAAGAATGAGTGGAGGGGGTGCCTGTGGGCCCCACAAGCCTGGGTGGCGCGGCCAGGGGGGTGCCCGCACCCCTAGGGCTTGTGGCCCCCAGACAGACTCTTTGTCCCAGTATTTTTCAAAAAATCCAGAAAAAATCATACTTGATTTTCACAACGTTCGGAGAACTTTGATTTTCGGGGTACTTTTCTACCGGACGCTGAAACAGAAAACAGGGAAAACTAAACTAAATATATCATTTTTCTTCTAAGCAACCTAAAGTGAAAGCTTGGAACAGAGGTTTGTGACTCCTTCATTCATCCATCTCATGGTCATCGAAAGAAATCCGTCGATGGGGTTGATCAAATCCCCTCGACAAAACTTTTCGAATCGCAAAAGAAGACGGAGAATTTTCGAATAGTCACTAGGTCACCTCAATGGGGATGTGTATCTCCCCAACAAGCAAATCATACTTCATCTTGACAGGAGGAATAGGGCATTCAAAGCTCCCAATAAGAATCGATGAAGTTTTTTCGATAGCATTGATGCAATGTACTTGATATTGTTTCTTCGGAAAGTGCACCGTATGCTCATTACCATTGACATGGAAAGTGACATTGCCTTTGTTGCAATCTATAACAGCCCCTACAGAGTTTAAAAATGGTCTTTTGAGGATGACCACCATGGCATCGTCCTTAGGAATATCCAAGATAAGAAAGTCTGTTAAGATAGTGACATTAGCAACCACGACAGGCACATCCTCGCAAATGCCGATGGGGAAAGCAGTTGATTTGTCGGCCATTTGCAGAGAGATTTCAGTGGGTGTCAACTTATCCAGTTCAAGCCTACGATAAAGAGAGAGAGAGGCATAACACTAACACCGGCTCCAAGGTCGCATAACGCAGTTCTAACGTAGTTGCCTTTAATGGAGCAAGGTATAGTGGGCACACCGGGATCACCTAGTTTCTTGGGAGTTCCACCCTTGAAGGTATAATTAGCGAGCATGGTGGAAATCTCAACCTCAGGTATCCTCCTTTTATTAGTCACAACATCTTTCATGTACTTAGCATACGGAGACATCTTGAGCATATCCGTCAAACGCATTTGCAGAAAGACATGTCTGATCATTTCAACGAATCGCTCAAAATCCTCATCATCCTTTTTCTTGGATGGTTTGGGAGGAAAGGGCATGGGTTTTTGAACCCATGGTTCCCTTTCTTTACTGTGCTTCCTAGCAGCGAAGTCATTCTTATCGTATCTTCTATTCTTAGTTTGTGGGTTATCAAGATCAACACTAGGTTCAATCTCCACACCCTTTTCATTGCTAGGTTTAGCATCATCATGAACATCACTATTGATATTATCATTAGGCTCATGTTCATCACCTATTGTGTTTCAGCATCAGAGACAGAGGCATCATTTGGACTCTCAGGTCTAGCAGCAACAGGGTTGCTAGCGTGCAATTTCCTACCATCTTTCTTCTTCTTTCTAGGATAACTAGGTGCATCAGTGCTAACTCCTTGAGAATCTTGTTCAATTCTCTTTGGATGACCCTCAAGATACAGAGGTTCCTGGGTCATTCTACCGCCTCTAGTGACGACTCTGACAGAATTGTCATTCAGCTCATCGAGCAAGTCATTCTGAGCTTTAAGTACTTGTTCTACCCGAGTAGTAACCATAGAAGCATGTTTACTCAGAAGCTTAAGAGCATTGACATTTCTGTCCATACAAGCACTTAAATGATTAAGCATACGAGCATTCTTTTCCAATTGTCTGCTAACATAATCATTGAAACTCTGTTGTTTGGCAACGAAGTTATCAAATTCATCCAAGCATAAGCTAGCAGGTTTATCAAAAGGAATATCACTCTCATCAAACCTACGCAGAGAATTTACTTCTACTACCTGTATCGGGTTATCAAGACCATGGATCTCTTCGATAGGTGGTAGATTTTTGACATCTTCAGATTTAATGCCTTTCTCTCGCATAGATTTCTTAGCTTCTTGCATATCTTCAGGACTGAGGAATAGAATACCTCTTTTCTTCGGAGTTGGCTTAGGAGGTGGTTCGGGAATAGTCCAAGCATTCTCATTGCACAAGATGTTATTCAACAGAATCTCAGCTTGTTCTACAGTTCGTTCCCTAAAACACTACTGGCACAACTATCTAGGTGGTCTTTGGAAGCATCGGTAAGTCCACTATAGAAGATATCAAGTATTTCATTCTTCTCAAGAGGGTGATCAAGAAAAGCATTCAGTAGCTGGATAAGCCTCCCCAAGCTTGTGGGAGACTCTCTTCTTCAGCTTGAGCAAAGTTGTTTCTTATGGGTAGGGAAATATTTTTCAGAGAAGTAGTAGACCATATCCTGGGGGCTACGCACACAACCATGATCAAGAGAAGTGAACCAGGTCTTAGCATCATCCTTTAGTGATAAAGGAAACAACTTGAGGATATAGTAGTGGCAGATCTTTTCCTCACTAGTGAATAGGGTGGCTATATCGTGCAGTTTGGTAAGATGGCTACAATCGTTTTAGACTCATAACCGTGAAAAAGATCAGATTCGACTAGAGTGATTAACTCACGGTCGACAGAGAATTCATAATCCTTACCGGTCACAAAGATAGGCGAAGTGGCATACTTTGGGTCGTATTTCATCCTAGCGTTCAGAGATTTTTCTTTCCACTTGCGCAGTAATTTCTCAACATCATAGCTATCCTTACATGCAAGAAAATCCTCAGCTATCTCTCCCTCCATAACATAGCGCATATCAGGCATAACAGGCATAGTAGCAGGTTCTAGTTCAATAGTATCAGCAGTTTCAGAAATATCATCACGTCTAGCAGCAACTCTAGCAATTTGTGCATCAAGGGAACCTAGTGGCAAAGCAGTATCAAGCATAGCATCATCAGACATAGTATCAAGCATGGCATCATCAGGCATAGTATCAAGCATAGCATCATCAGGCATAGTATCAAGCATAGCATCATCAGGCATAGTATCAAGCATAGCATCATCACGCATAGTATCAAGCATAGCATCATCAGGCATAGGCGACATATCAAGATTTCTAGCAGGAGGTGATGTCGCAAACTTACTCATAACTGAAGGTAAATCAAGTGTAGAGCTAGATGGCAATTCCTTACCTCTCCTTGTAGTGGAAGGCAAGATTTTAGTTCTTGGATCTTTCGGATTCCTCATAGTGATCAGCAGACGAAAATCCCAAGTGACACAAAGAATATAGTTGTGCTTCCCCGGCAACGACGCCAGAAAAAGCCTTGATAACCCACAGGTGTAGGGGATCGCAACAGTTTTCGAGGGTAGAGTATTCGACCCAAATTTGTTGGTTTGCCAAGGGAAAGCGAAAGAATATTCTCAAGTAGCAGCTGAGTTTATCAGATTCAACCACACCTGCAAGATTAGTGTCTGCAAGCAAAGTATCAGTAGCAAAGTGGTATGATAGCAACAGTGCCAGAAACGACCTGTTGACAAGGCAGACTATTCCTAACTGTTGTATCAATGGCGCCAGAAGGTTGCACGTGGGTGAGTAACTATTCTTCCCCGACAAGAGTGTCGGAAAAGATCTTGCAACAAGTAACACCGGAGTAGCAAGGAACAACAGTAGCAGCAGCAGCAAAGTAACAACATTAGCAGCAGTAGTAGCAAAGTGGCCCAATCCCTTTTGTAGCAAGGGACAAGCCTAGACAAAGTAACGTAGCGAGGACCAGTAGTAAAAGACTCGTAGGTAGTGGATCGGTGATGGATGAGTGTGACGGATGTGATTCATCATGTAACAGCTATAACACGGAGAGATATGTAACTAGCTCCCGTTCATCAATCTAATGTAGGCATGTATTCCGTATGTAGTCATACGTGCTTAGGGAAAAGAACTTGCATGACATCTATTGTCCATCCCTCCCGTGGCAGTGGGGTCCTAATGGAAACTACGGGATATTAAGGTTCTCCTTTTAATAAAGAACCGGACCAATGCATTAAAACGCGGTGAATACATGAACTCCTCTTACTATGGTCATCTCCGGGAGTGGCTCCGGCTATTGTCACTCCGGGGTTGCCGGGTCATAACACATAGTAGGTGACTACAACTTGCAAGATAGGATCTAAAACACACATATATTGGCGACAACATAATAGGTTCAGATCTGAAATCATGGCACTCGGGCCCTAGTGACAAGCATTAAGCATAGCCAAGTAGTAGCAACATTAATCTAGAACATAGTGGATACTAGGGATAAATCCCCGTCAAGAACTAACTCGATTACATGATAGATCTCATCCAACTCATCACTGTCCAGCAAGCCTACGATGAGATTACTCCCGAACGATGAAGAGCATCATGGAATTGTCGATGGAGAAAGGTTGATGATGACGATGGCGATGATTTCCCCTCTCCGGAGCTCGAAACGGACTCCAGATCTGCCCTCCAGATGAAGAACAGGATGTGGCGGTGCCTTCGTATCGCAAGACGCGATGAAACCTTCTCTCTGATTTTTTTCCAAGCGTGACGGAAGATATAGAGCTGAGCTTGGGGGCGGCGGAGACACGTGGGCCCCACAAGCCCTCACGGTGCGGCCAGGGGGTGGCCGCGGCCTGTGGGCTTGTGGCCCACTAGTCCACCTCCTCCGGTGGATCTTTGCGCAGGTATTTTTCTTTTATTCCAGAAAAAATCTCCGTAAATTTTCAGGACATTCCGAGAACTTTTATTGCTGCACAAAAACAACACCATGGCAATTCTGGTGAAAACAGCGTTAGTCCGGGTGAGTTCCATTCAAATCATGCAAATTAGAGTCCAAAACATGGGCAAAAGAGTTCGGAAAAGTAGATACGACGGAGACGTATCACCAAACAACAGAGTTTCAATGATTATGTTAGCACACAATTGGAAAAGAATTCTCGTATGCTTAGTCATTTAAGTGCTTGTGTAGACAGAAATGTCAATGATCTTAAACTTCTGAGTAAACATGCCTCTATGGTTACTACTCAGGTAGAACAAGTACTTCAAGCTCAAAATGACTTGCCCAATGAGTTGAATGACAATTCCGTCAAAGTTGTCACTAGAGGCGGTAGAATGACCCAGGAACCTCTGTATCCTGAGGGTCATCCAAGAGAACTGAACAAGATTCTCAAGGAGTTAGCACTAACGCACCTAGTCATCCTAGAAAGAAGAGGAAAGATGACAGGAACCTGCACGCTAGCAACCCTGTTGCTGCTAGCCCTGAGAGTCCAAACGATGACTCTATCTCTGATGCTGAAACACAATCTGGTGATGAACATGAGCCTAATGATAATATCAATAGTGATGTTCATGATGATGCTAAACCTAGCAATGAAAAGGATGTGGAGATTGAACCTGATCTTGATAACCCACAGCCTAAGACTAAGAGATACGATAAGAATGACTTCACTGCTAGGAAGCATGGTAAAGAAAGGGAACCATGGGTTCAGAAACCCATGCCCTTTCCTCCCAAACCATCTAAGAAAAAGGATGATGAGGATTTTGAGCGCTTCGTTGAAATGATCAGACCTGTCTTTCTGCATATGCGTTTGACAGATATGCTCAAGATGTCCCCATATGCTAAGTACATGAAAGATATTGTGACTAATAAGAAGAGGATACCTGAGGTTGAGATTTCCACCATGCTTGCTAATTATACCTTCAAGGGTGGAACTCCTAAGAAACTAGGTGATCCCGGTGTGCCCACTATACCTTGCTCCATTAAAGGCAACTACGTTAGAACTGCTTTACGCGACCTTGGAGCCGGTGATAGTGCTATGCCTCTCTCTCTTTATCGTAGACTTGAACTGGATAAGTTGACACCCACTGAAATCTCTTTGCAAATGGCCGACAAATCAACTGCTTTCCCTATTGGCATTTGCGAGGATGTGCCTGTTGTGGTTGCTAACACCACTATCTTAACAGACTTTGTTATCTTGGATATTCCTGAGGACGATGCCATGGCTGTCATCCTCGGAAGACCCTTTTTAAACACCGCAGGGGCTGTTATAGAACAAAGGCAATGTCACTTTCCATGTCAATGGTGATGAGCATACGGTGCACTTTCGGAAGAAACAATATCGAGTACATTGCATCAATGCTATTGAAAAAACTTCGTCGATTCTTATTGGGAGCTTTGAATGCCCTATTCCTAGTGTCAAGATGAAGTATGACTTGCTTGTTGGGGAGATACACATTCCCACTGAGGTGACTTAGTGACTATTCGAAAATTCTCCGTTCTCTTTTGCGATTCGAAAAGTTTTGTCGAGGGGATTTGATCAACCCCATTGATGGATTTCTTTCGATGACCATGAGATGGATGAATCGAGGAGTCACAATCCTTTGTTCCAAGATTTCACTTTAGGTTGCTTAGAAGAAAAATGATAGATTTAGTTTAGTTTTCCCTGTTTTCTTTCTTAGCACTGATGCACCTAATCATCCTAGAAAGAAGAAGAAAGATGATAGGAACCTGCACGCTAGCAACCTTGTTGCTTCTACACCTGAGAGTCCAAACGATGCCTCTATCTCTGATGCTGGAACACAATCTGGTGATGAACATGATCCTAATAATAATATCAATAGTGATGTTCATGATGATGCTCAACCTAACAACGATAAGGATGTGGAGATTGAACCTAGTGTTGATCTTGATAACCCACAGCCTAAGACTAAAAGATACGATAAGAATGACTTCGCTGCTAGGAAGCACGGTAAAGAAAGGGAACCATGGGTTCAGAAACCTATGCCCTTTCCTCCCAAACCATCCAAGAAAAAGGATGATGAGTATTTTGAGCGCTTCGTTGAAATGATCAGACCTGTCTTTGTGCAGATGCGTTTGACGGATATGCTCAAGATGTCTCCGTATGCTAAGTACATGAAAGATATTGTGACTAATAAGGGGAGGATACCTGAGGTTGAGATTTCCACCATGCTTGCCAATTACACTTTCAAGGGTGGAACTCCGAAGAAACTAGGTGATCCTGGTGTGCCCACTATACCTTGCTCCATTAAAGGCAACTACGTTAGAACTGCGTTATGCGATGTTGGAGCCGGTGTTAGTGTTATGCCTCTCTCTCTTTATCGTAGACTTGAACTGGATAAGTTGACACCCACTGAAATCTCTCTTTAAATGGGTGACAAATCAACTGCTTTCCCTATCGGCATTTGCGAGGATGTGCCAGTTGTGGTTGCTAACACCACCATCTTAACAGACTTTGTTATCTTGGATATTCGTGAGGACGATGCCATGGTTGTCATCCTCGGAAGACCCTTTTTAAACACCTTAGGGGCTGTTATAGATTGCAACAAAGGCAATGTCACTTTCCATGTCAACGGTAATGAGAATACGGTGCACTTTCCGAAGAAAAAATATCGAGTACATTGCATCAATGCTATCGAAAAAACTTCATCGATTCTTATTGGGAGCTTTGAATGCCCTATTCCTCGTGTCAAGATGAAGTATGATTTGCATGTTGGGGAAATACACATACCCATTGAGGTGACCTACTGACTATTCAAAAACTCTCTGTCTTCTTTTGCGATTCGAGAAAGTTTTGTCGAGGGGATTTGATCAACCCCATTGACGGATTTCTTTCGATGACCATGAGATCGATGAATCAAGGAGTCACAAACCTCTGTTCCAAGCTTTCACTTTAGGTTGCTTAGAAGAAAAATGATAGATTTAGTTTAGTTGTCCCTGTTTTCTGTTTTAGCGTCCGGTAGAAAAGTACGCCGAAAATAAAAGTACTCCAAACGCCGTGAAAATCAAGTATGATTTTTTCAGGAATTTTTTAAAAATACTGGGACAAAGAGTCTGTCTGGGGGCCACACCAGTGGGCCACAAGCCCTAGGGGCGCGGGCACCCCCTAGCCGCGCCACCTAGGCTTGTGGGGCCCACAGGCACCCCCTCCACTCATTCTTGCTCTCATCCAGTTCTCCTACCTCCAGAAAAAATCGTTTTGCAGCTCAAACCCATGTTCTTGCTCCTCTTGCTCGGATTTTCGATCTCTTTGCTCAAATCACCGTTCTCCGAACTGTTTTGGGGAAATTACTCCTTGGTAAGTGACTCCTCCATTGGTCCAATTAGTTTTTGCTCTAGTGCCTTATACTTCGCGTATTTTTGCTGCCTTGGTGACCCTGTTCTTGAGCTTTGCATGCTGATTTTAGCTGGTCCCAAGTAGTTTTGATGTGTAATATGGCCTCTAGGCACTTATGGGAGTAGTTGCTACTTGTTTAGTTGAGCCTTGTTCACTTTTCCTTTGGGTCACTGAAAATTTCAGAAAAGGAAGATGTTCAGGAGAAACTTTCATGGTGGTTCCTCAAGCAAGAGAGGTCCCCGTCTTGCGATTCGGGAGCCTGATCCTTACCAACCAAGGGACACATATGTACAACCATGCGAATGGCCTTCTGATGAATTTATGATTGAGGCAGGTTTCAAAGATGAGTTTGATGCACTTGTTCACAACGTCGGACTCGAAGAATTCATCTCCGATAAATGTGAACAATATGTTGCTCTCACTGCCTCTTTTGTTCGTAGATTCAAATTTTTAGCTGGCCGTGAGGCATTGGTACTGTTTAGAGGATTTCAATACAATTTGCAAAATACCTATTTGGGGTAGCCTCAATGATCCTCCTAAATCGTCGGTTAGAGATTTTTGCTCTGGTATTACTGTTGGAGAAACTAGAGACATTACGCAAGCTACCATGGGAAGTATTCATTTTCCTGCCTTGCATTACTTTGCCCTCTTCATAGGCAGATGCATTAATGGCAAGATTGAGCATTGTCACCTCTGCGCACTCGACCTCAGTATCGTTAAGAGCGCAGTGACGGGTGACAAAAGCTTCAAGATGGGAGCTATAATAGCAAGGAGGCTGAATAAGAATGCTAATGAAGGGGATTTCTTTGGTGTGATCTATGCCACTCGCATAGGAAATTTTCTTGGAGTACGCATACGCGAAGGAGATCCCCCACTCCATACAACTTTCCTTGACCGCTTCGCTTTGACATGCTACCAGTTCCTTGAGAGGGATGACGAATCCCTCCTATACCGTTTGATATTTAACCGGCAGCGTGTTTTCCATATTACCCTTCCTGCTACTGCCTTCTTTGACTTTCAGGTAAAACGGAGATATTACATAACCAAAGGAGAGGCAGAGGAGTATGAGAGGGAAGCAAAGGCTGCTCGTCTCCGTGAGGCAGCTATTTATGCAGTGGTTGCAGCGCTCCCGTATAACCCCCATTATGATTTTGGGTTTCGCGAGGACCATCCTTGGTCGTAGACCAACTTAGGCCAAAAGCCTAAGCTTGGGGGAGTACGTGTTCTCACCGACTTTACATTCATGCTTATGCTTTCACTTTGTTAGCCGGTGTTCACACTTTGCCACTGTATCATCCATGCTAGTTTATTTTCTTTTTCTCGTTTTCTTTTCGTGTGTGTGTGTAGTTTGAGAAAAAACCAAAAATATTTTCTTTTCTTCGTTTGCTTGTTGGGAGCTTTCCCGTGTAAATAGTTTTCTTTTTCTTTGGGTCAAGGTAGAAGACCATGGTTACAATGTTTTGTGGCTCTTGCATGCATACATGTTTAGCTTTCAAAGAGCCATATTACTTTGTCTTCTCCTTTGTGTTTGCCTGCAGATTCCAGCTTTAGTCCAATGCACGAGCACTCTTATTATTGTTCACATCGTTCGGTTGTGCAAGTGAAAGGCAATAATGACGATATATGATGAAGTGACTGAGCCTGGAAAAGCTGGTATGAACTCGATCTATTTTTTTTTTTGTAAATATGACTAGCTCACTTTTCCTAGTTCAGCTTTGTTGTGAGAGAAACATGTTTGCAATGACAACTTAGAGATCATAGTTGCTTATGCCATGCTTACTTAGCTAGGAGCTTATAATGGTTTGTCTTGGATCCCCACATGAATGTTGAGATGACTATGATGTAGTATGATAGGATGGTATCCTCCTTTGAATGTTTCAAGTGGATTGACTTGGCGCGTGTTCACGCATGTAGTTGAAACAAAATCAACATATCCTCTATGATATTCATGTTCATGGTAATTTATGTCCTACTCATGCTTGCACTCAATGCTAGTTGATCTCAATGCATTTTAATGACTGTTGTCGCTCTCTAGTTGGTCGCTTCCCAGTCTTTTGCTAGCCTTCACTTGTACTAAGCGGGAATACTGCTTGTGCATTGATGACCCACAAGTATAGGGGATCAATCGTAGTCCTTTCGATAAGTAAGAGTGTCGAACCCAATGAGGAGCAGAAGGATCTGACAAGTAGTTTTCGGCAAGGAAATATCTGCATGCACTGAGATTGTCGGTAACAAGTGATTGTGTGGTGATATGATTCGTAGCAAGCAACAAGTAACAAAAGTAGCAACGGTGCAGCAAAGTGGCCCAATCCCTTTTGTAGCAAGGGACAAGCCTAGACAAAGTCTTATAGGAGGAAAAATGCTCCCGAGGACACACGGACATTTCTGTCATGCTAGTTTCATCATGTTCATATGATTCGCGTTCGTTACTTTGATAGTTTGATATGTGGGTGGACCGGCGCTTGGGTACTGCCCTTACTTGGACAAGCATCCCACTTATGATTCACCCCTCTCGCAAGCATCCGCAACTACGAAAGAGGAATTAAGACAAAGTCTAACCATAGCATTAAACTAGTGGATCCAAATCAGCCCCTTATGAAGCAACACATAAACTAGGGTTTAAGCTTCTGTCACTCTAGCAACCCATCATCTACTTACTACTTCCCAATGCCTTCCTCTAGGCCCAAATAATGGTGAAGTTTTATGTAGTCGACGTTCACATAACACCACTAAAGGAAAAACAACATACAACATATCAAAATACCGAACGAATACCAAATTCACATGACTATTATTAGTATGACTTATCCCATATCCTCAGGAACAAAAGTAACTACTCACAAAGCATAATCATATTCATGACCACAGAGGTAATGAGTAGCATCAAGGATCTGAACATAAACTCTTCCACCAAATAATCCAACTAGCATCAACTACAAAGAGTAATCAACACTACTAGCAACCTTACAAGTACCAATTGGAGTCGCGAGACGGAGATTGGTTACAAGTGAAGAACTAGGCTTTGGAGATGAGATGGTGCTGATGAAGATGTTGATGGTGACGAGTCCCCTCCAATGAGAGGAGTGTTGGTGATGACGATGGTGACGATTTCCCCCTCCGGGAGGGAAGTTTCCCCGGCAGAATCGTCCTGCCGGAGCTCTAGATTGGTTCTGCTCAAGTTCCGCCTCGTGGCAGCGGCGAATCCACGAAAAAGCTCCTCTCTGATTTTTTTCTGGACGAAACCCTCCATATAGAAAAGGAGGGGGGCCAGTGGGCCAGTGGGCTGCCCACAAGCCCCCATGGTGCGACCTGGGGGGGGGGGTGGCCGCGCCGTGCAGGCTTGTGGGCACCCCCTGGTGCCCCTCTGGCACTTCTTCGGCCCAGTATTTTTGATAAATTGGGAAAAAAATCCCCATTGATTTTCATGGCGTTTGGAGTTGCGCAAAATAGGTATCTCAACTTTTCTCCACTTTCAGGCCAGAATTCCACTTGTCGGTACTCTCCCTCTTCATGTAAACCTTGCAAAAAAAGAGAGAAAAGGCATAAGAATAGTACCGTGAAGTGAAATAACAGCCAAAGAAGCGATAAATATCAACATGAAAACATGATGCAAAACGGACGTATCAACTCCCCCAAGCTTAGACCTCGCTTGTCCTCAAGCGAAAGCCGAGCTCAATAAATATGTCCACAAGTTTAGGGAGAGAGGTGTCGACAAAACAAGATACGAACATGCATGCATCATGATCAAGCTCAGAACAGCAATACCAACATATAATCTCTTGTGCTAAAGTGATAATTCCTTCAGAAGGTAAAGTATGGATCAAGAACCTTACCGAGAAGTAACAACCGATAGCCTTTAATCATTGAAGCAATTGCAATTTATCACAATATTCAAATGAGAGCTTGTAAAGCAAATCCACATACTCAATCATTCTTTCGTTCTCTACAATTGCTACAACTCACCTGGTACTCATGAGATCAAAGTTTCAGCTGAACACAGAGTAAGATAGGGGCTTATAGTATTGCCTCCCAACTGCTTACCTCAAGAGTAATGTCAACAATAATAATTCATGAATGCCTACCTCCAATTTGACATATGAATATAGATCTTTCCCAAGCATGTGACGGTAGCCAGGACAAAGGCAAAATAAGGAATTGGTGAAGATCACCATGACTCTTTCAAGGGCAAAAAGTAAAGGTACAAGATAGGCCCTTCGCAGAGGGAAGCAGAGGTTGTCATGCGATTTTGAGGTTTGGATGCGTGTCCTCTTCGTGCGGAGGAACGTCACTTTATATTGCCTCGTGTGATAAAGAAGTTTATTATGTAGTCTGTCGCTTTTATGTCTTCCTCATCACGGGTTCGTATAAAGCTTATTTTCCACACACTAATAGATCATACATATTAGAGAGCAATTTTTATTGCTTGCACCGATGACAACTTACTTGAGGGATCTTATTCAATCCATAGGTAGGTATGGTGGACACTCGTGGCAAAACTGGTTTGAAGGTTTATGGATGCACAAGTAGTATCTCTACTTAGTGCGATAGTTTTGGCTAATATGAGGTGGAAGCAATCGTCACATGCTAAGGGATCTCTAATCATATAACATTGTTCAGAGCCAAGCAAACACAATTCATTACGTTGTCTTCCTTGTCCAACATCTACTTCTAGGCATGCAATATTTTGCTGAGTGTTCACAATCATAGATGGTGTGAGAGATGATATATTTATATGTGAACCTCTCCTTCTTTATTACTTCCTATTAATTGCAATAATGACCAAGGTCTACGTTTGCCTACCCTCAACAAGTTTCAATCCTCATTCTTTTTATATGTGAAGCCATCACTTCCCATAAGATCATTACATGATCTTTCATGCTTTCGTTCTATTCTCACTCTTTTGATCATGGCAAGAGGCAAAACCATTCAACTAAGACACTCTTTATTATATGGCTCACGAGCAAGAATACATTGAGGGTGACACAAAGAAAAACTCAAGACTAAAACACTAAGACTTTTAAACTACTAGAGAAAGAGAAAAACTGAAAAGGAAAACTAAAACAAAGGTAAAGGCAAAAGATGTGATGGTGATACGATACCGGGACAACTCCCCCAAGCTTGGCAAAAGCCAAGGGGATTGCCCATACCAATGCTCAGTTGTCTTCCTTTGGTGGTGACGGTGGAGTTGTTGCAACATGAGTTTGATCCTTCGTCTTCCAAGGCATAGGTCCTCAAATCTGCAGCCAACCTTATTGATTTAAATCTATACTCATACTCACAGTTTTGGTTTTGCACGTCATTGATCTGGCCCTGGAGTTGATCAACCCTGTCATAGAGCTTGGAGAGATGCTTCCCAATATCATTGGCATCAATCCTGTGCTTGTTGGTGAACTCCGTGATCATCATGTGGTTGGCGTTGAGTCCATGCTCCACCATCCCTTGGCACTTGAAGACTTGTTGCTCCATTGTTTTGAGCCTTGTCTCCATGCTTCTGGTCTTCTTAGGCCCCTCAACATCACGGATGTGCAACATCCCCTCACGCATCTCGATAAATTGAGGGTGTTGCAGCACTTCCGTGAGGTAGGGATTGATGACCTTCTCGAAGATCTTGTCCTTCGGAGCTTTTGGGGAAGTCATAGCCGATCTAGATCTGCAACAGAAACAGGCTCGAAACGAAAAACAAAGCAAATCTGCGTGATGCAGGGGTCAGACCAAACGGAAGTACATATAATGATTTTTTTCAGACCAGAAGGAGTACCCCGCATGAAAACGGAGTCTGGGAGGCGCACGAGGTGGCCACAAGCCCTCACGGCGCGGCCAGGGGGTGGGCCCGTGCCGTACAGGCTTGTCGCCTCCTCACGCACTTTCCGAACTACTTCCAATTTTTGTATTTTTTCTAATATTCCAAAACGGAGAAAATTTCCTACTCGAAAAGTTTTGGACTCTGTTTTCTTACCGAATCACATACCTCTTCGTTTTCGGAGTGTGAAACAGGCTGATAAATATCCCTTAGGTATTCTTCCGCAGTTATGGTATTGATGATATTGCTTTCAACATTTATGGGAGTACCTCAGATATAATGCTTGATTCTCTTCCCATTTACCATTCTCGGACAATTACCTTCCGTGTTGTTGATTTTCATAGCACCAGACCAATATACTTCCTCAACAACATAGGGACCTTCCCATTTAGAGAGAAGCTTGCCTGCAAAGAATCTTAAACGAGAGTTATATAGCAAGACATAATCACCTACATTGAACTCACGCTTTTGTATCCCCTTATCATGCCACCTCTTAACCTTCTCTTTGATCAGTTTGGCATTCTCATATGCCTGAGTTCTCCACTCATCAAGCCAGCTAATATCAAATAACCTCTTCTCACCGGCAAGTTTGAAATCAAAGTTGAGCTCTTTGATTGCCCAATAGGCTTTATGCTCAAGCTCAAGAGGTAAGTGGCATGCTTTCGCATATACCATTTTGTACGGAGACATGCCCATGGGATTCTTATAGGCAGTTCTATAAGCCCACAGTGCATCGTCGAGCTTCTTAGACCAATTGTTTCTAGACCTGTTGACAGTCTTTTGCAGAATCAGTTTAATCTATCTATTGCTTAGCTCTACTTGACCACTGGACAAAGGGTGATAGGGAGACGCAATTCTATGGTTGACATCGTACTTAGCAAGCGTTTTACGGAAAGCACCATGAATGAAGTGTGAACCACCGTCGGTCATTAGACATCTAGGGACTCCAAATCTAGGGAAGATAACCTCTTTCAGCATCTTGATAGAAGTGTTGTGATTAGCACTACTAGTGGGGATATCTTCTACCCACTTAGTGACGTAATCAACAGCAACTAGGATATGTGTATACCCGTTGGATTTTGGAAAAGGTCCCATATAATCAAAGCCCCAGGCATCAAATGGTTCAATGACAAGTGATTAGTTCATAGGCATTTCCTGACATTTGCTAATATTACCTATTCTTTGACATTCGTCACAAGACAAGACAAATTTACGGGCATCCTTGAAGAGAGTGGGCCAATAGAAACCTGATTGCAATACCTTGTGTGCAGTTCTATCTCCTGCATGGTGTCCTCCGTAGGCCTCGGAGTGACACTTGTGTAGGATCTATCCCTGTTCATGTTCAAGTACACAACGTCTAATAACACCATCTACTCCTTCCTTATAAAGGTGAGGATCATCCCAAAAGTAGTGTCTCAAGTCAAAGAAGAATTTCTTCTTTTGCTGGTATGTGAAACTAGGTGGTATATATTTGGCAACGATATAGTTCGCATAATCAGCATACCACGGTGCACTACGTGAAGCCTTGATGACACTCAATTGCTCATCGGGAAATCTATCATCAATAGGTTGTGGGTCATCAAGAACGTTCTCCAACCTAGACAAGTTATCTGCTACTGGGTTATCAGCACCCTTTCTGTCGACAACGTGCAAATCAAATTCTTGTAGCAAGAGAACCCATCTGATAAGTCTAGGTTTAGCGTACTTCTTCTCCATGAGGTACTTAATAGCAGCATGATCAGTGTGAATAGTGACTTTGGAATCAACTATGTAAGACCTGAACTTTTCACATGCAAACACGACTACAAAAAAATCCTTCTCCGTAGTGGCATAGTTTCTTTGGGCACTGTCTAGAGTTTTACTAGCATAATGAATAACATTCAACTTCTTGTCAACTCTTTGCCCTAGAACAACACCAACAACATAATCACTAGCGTCACACATGATCTCAAAAGGCAAGTTCCAATCAGGTGGTTGAACAATAGGTGCAGTTATCAAAGCCCTCTTAAGTATTTCGAAGGCTTCCTCACAATCATCGTCAAAGAAAAAAGTGATATCCTTTTGCAAGAGATTGGTAAGAGGCCTAGAAATCTTAGAGAAGTCTTTGATGAACCTTCTATAGAAACCAACATGACCAAGGAAACTTCTTATCCCTTTGATATCTGTGGGGTATGGCATTTTCTCGATTGCATCAACCTTAGCCTTATCGACTTCAATACCTATTTCAAAAATTTTATGTCCTAAGACGATGCCTTCATTGACCATAAAGTGGCACTTCTCCCAATTCAAGACAAGATTGGTGTCTTTACATCTCTGTAAGACTCGATCAAGGTTGCTGAGGCAATCATCAAAGGAAGACCCGTAAACGGAAAAGTCATCCATGAAAACCTCGACAACCTTTTCACAAAAGTCAGAGAATATAGCCATCATCCATCTTTGAAAGGTGGCAGGTGCATTATATAAGCCAAAAGGCATACGTCTATAAGCAAAGGTACCGAAAGGGCAGGTGAAAGTGGTTTTCTTCTGATCAGATTGTGCAAGTGGTATTTGGGAGAAACGAGAATAACCTTCTAGAAAGCAGAAGTGTGTGTGTTTAGACAGTCTTTCTAGCATATGGTCGAGAAAAGGCAAAGGATAATGATCCTTCCTAGTGGCTTTATTCAATTTCCTAAAATCGATCACCATCCTATAGCCAGTGATAATCCTGTGTGGGATCAATTCATCCTTATCATTAGGGACAACGGTAATGCCTCCCTTTTTAGGGACGCAATGCACCGGACTCACCCAATCACTATGAGCAACAGGATAGATGATACCTACTTCCAGGAGCTTTAGTATTTCTTTTCTTACTACCTCTTTCATCTTAGGATTCAATCTCCTTTGATGATCAGCAACTGGTTTGAAATCAGGATCAGTATTAATCTCGTGCTGACATAAAGTAGGACTGATGCCCTTAAGATCATCAAGAGTATATCCAATAGCAGTACGGTGCTTCCTCGAAGTTTTTAGCAACTTCTTTTCTTCATGCTCCGAGAGGCTTGCACTAATAATGACAAGATATGTCTCCTTTTCATCAAGATAAACATACTTAACAGTATCAGGCAACTGTTTAAGCTCGAACACAGGATCACCCTTTGGTGGGGGTGGATCCCCGAGCAGTTCAACAGGAAAGTTATTCTTAAGGATAGGATATTGTTCTAAGACAACTCTATCTATCTCATCCCTTTCATCCATATGCATATCATTTTCATGCTCAAGCAAGTATTGCTCTAAGGGATCAGTAGGAGGCACGACAATAGAGGCTAAGGCAATAGTTTCATCCGTACTAGGCAACTCCTTTTCATGAGGTTGTCTACCAAACTTAGAGAAATTGAACTCATGTGACACACCTTCAAAGCCAACAGTGACAGTTTGCTTCTCACAATCAATATGAGCATTGATGGTATTGAGGAAGGGTCTGCCAAATATGATGGGACAAAAGCTATGTTGTGCGGTAGCAAGAACGAGAAAATCAGCAGGATACTTCGTTTTACCACACAAGACTTCAATGTCCCTAACAATTCCCACATGGCAGATAATATCTCTATTGGCAAGCTGAATAGTGACATCAATTGGCTCTATCTCAACAGGTGCAATCTCATCTTTGATTTCATCATATAAGGATTGAGGTATTGCACTAACACTAGCACTCACGTCACATAAGACATGATAACAATGATCTCTATCTTAACAGAAACCACAGGCATGCCAACAGCATGCCTATGTTTGTCTCTAGCGTGAGGTTTAGCAATTCTAGTAGCATTTTCACAGAAGTCAATATTATGTCCCTCGACTTCTTCAGATAGAAGATCTTTGATAATAGCAATGCTAGGTTCAACTCTAATTTTCTCAGGGGGGGTGTAGGTGTTCTAATATAGCCTCTACGTATCACAGTTGAAGCTTTAGAATGATCCTTTATCCTAACAGGGAAAGGTGGTTTCTCAATGTAAGCACTGGGAACAACAAGATCATTATAGGCAATGACTTTCTCTTCAACTGGAGTGGGTTTAACTACAATGACTTCTAAAGGAGGATGATATTTAAACCAGTTCTCTTTGGGGAGATCAATATGAGCAGCAAAGGATTCACATAGTGAAGCTACTATCTCAGAGTCAAGTCCATACTTAGCGCTAAAATCAGTAAAGGTATTTGTCTCAACAAAGGATTTAACGCAATCAAACGTGAAATTCATACCTGACTCCTTACCTTCTTCAAGCTGCCAATCTTTAGAGTTGTGTTTAATTCTCTCCAATAAATTCCATTTGAAGTCAATATCTCTCTTCATAAAAGAACCGGTACAAGAAGTGTCAAGCATGGTGCGATCATCATGAGAAAGCCGAGCATAGAAGTTCTGAATGATAATTTCTCTCGAGAGCTCATGATTGGGGCATGAATAGAGCATTGATTTAAGCCTCCCCCAAGCTTGAGCGATGCTTTCTCTGTCACGAGGCCAAAAATTGTATATATAATTTCGATCACGATGTACTAAATGCATAGGATAAAACTTTTGATGAAATTACAATTTGAAACGATTGTAGTCACATAGCCTATACCATGTCAACGCCTTATCCTTCAAAGATAAAGGAAAGACCTTCTTCTTGAACTCATCCTCGGGCACACCTGCAAGCTTAAATAAACCACAAACTTCATGTACATAGATCAGATGCAAGTCTGGATGTGATGTTCCATCTCCTGTAAAAGGATTACCAACAGTTTCTCAAGCATACCCGAAGGGAATTCAAAGCAAATATTTTCAGTAGGTGTAGCAGGTTGAGGAGCAACTAGTCGTGCTTCCGTTCGAGGTGAAGATACCCCGAACAAGCCCCTCAAAGGATTAGTATCCATAGTGACAAGTGACAATAAATTTCAGCACACTATATGAATGTTTCCTTACCAAGCTCCACTTACCAAAGGCGCTTCACTCCCCGGCAACGGCGCCAGAAAAGAGTCTTGATGACCCACAAGTATAGGGGATCAATCGTAGTCCTTTCGGTAAGTAAGAGTGTCGAACCCAACGAGGAGCAGAAGGATCTGACAAGTGGTTTTCAGCAAGGAAATATCTGCAGGCACTGAAATTGTCGGTAACAAGTGATTGTCTGGTGAGATGATTCGTAGCAAGGAACAAGTATCAAAAGTAGAAACGGTGCAGAAAAGTGGCCCAATCCCTTTTGTAGCAAGGGACAAGCCTGGACAAAGTCTTATAGGAGGAAAAACGCTCCCGAGGACAAACAGGAATTTCTGTCATGCTAGTTTCATCATGTTCATATGATCCGCGTTCGTTACTTTGATAGTTTGATATGTGGGTGGACACGCGCTTGGGTACTTCCCTTACTTGGAAAAGCATCCCACTTATGATTAACCCCTCTCGCAAGCATCCGCAACTATGAAAGAAGAATTAAGACAAAGTCTAACCATAACATTAAACTAGTGGATCCAAATAAGCCCCTTACGAAGCAACGCATAAACTAGGGTTTAAGCTTCTTTCACTCTAGCAACCCATCATCTACTTACTACTTCCCAATGCCTTCCTCTAGGCCCAAATAATGGTGAAGTGTTATGTAGTCGACGTTCACATGACACCACGAGAGGAAAAACAACATACAACATATCAAAATACCGAACGAATACCAAATTCACATGACTATTATTAGCATGACTTATCCCATGTCCTCAGGAACAAAAGTAACTACTCACAAAGCATAATCATATTCATAACCAAAGAGGTAATGAGTAGCATCAAGGATCTGAAAGCAAAGTTGTGCCATATGAGTCCACCATTCCTACCTATGTGCGGTATCTACCTGCCGTTCCAAGTAAATTTGCATGTGCCACTCTCTAGATCTTCAAGAAATAATCTATTTTGCATGCCCGAACCGCTCATGTAGTGACAGGGGGCTATTGGTATCTTCCATGCTAGGCGTGTTATCCTCGATATGTGTTTATTCACTATCATTCACGACAAAGGGGTCGGTAATTGGAATTCCCAGTTCCATGCTCAAATCGAAAAGATAATATCAAACAAAAGTCCCCTAGGATTGATGTTGGTATGGACGGTACCCGAGGATTCGGCTAGGCGTGGAGTGTGATTGATTGGTGGTGGGGGAGTCAACACTTTACTTTTCTGTTTGGGAACCGCCTATAGCATGTGTAGCGTGGAAGATGTTGACAACTCTTAGTCATTGCGTTGACAATGAAAGCAAGCCACCCAAAATTATTATCTCTGTTTTCAAAGCTTGAGCTCTGGCACCTCTGCAAATCAATGCTTCCCTCTGCGAAGGGCCTGTCTATTTATGTTCCTGTTGAGTCATCCTCCTCTTGCAAAAGCACCAATTAGAGAGCACCTCTGTCATTTTTATGCTTTGCTTTTAACTGTGCTGAGTATGACTAGGACTGGATCTTCATTGCCATGAATTACAATGTTTAGTCAGCCCTTGGTCTTTGAAGGTGCTCTGCATTTATGTTTTGAGGTCTCAGAAAGAGCTAGCGAGATACCATCTGTTCATACCGCTTCATGTTGTTTTGATTGAAGTGTTGACATTTGAGGCTTATTATTATTTGCTCGCTAGTTGATTATGCCTTTGATATGAGTTTACCGTGAGACCTGGATGTCATTTGCTTATGTGGATTGCTTGTGATCTTGGTGAAACTCTCGATATGAGTTAGACATAGTTGCAACAACAAGATCAAACATAGTTCGTCAAAGTTTTTCTTTTGTCTCTTTCAATTTGTCAACTGAATTGCTTGAGGACAAGCAAGGCTTTAAGCTTGGGGGAGTTGATACGTCTCCGTCGTATCTACTTTTCCAAACCCTTTTGCCCTTGTTTTGGACTCTAATTTGCATGATTTGAATGGAACTAACCCAGACTGATGTTGTTTATAGCAGAATTGCCATGGTCTTGTTTTTGTGCAGAAATAAAAGTTCTCGGAATGTCCTCAAAATTTATGGAGAATTTTTCTGGAAAAAAGAAAAATACTTGCGCAAAGATCCACCGGAGGAGGTTTGCCAGTGGGCCAAAAGCCCCTGGGACGCGGCCACCCCCCTGGTCGCGCCGTGAGGGCTTGTGGGGCCCACGTGGAACCACCGCCCCCAAACTCTGCTCTATATCTTCTGTCTCGCCCGAAAAAAAATCAGAAAGAAGGATTCATCGCGTTTTACGATGTGGAGTCCGTTTTGGCTTCCGGAGAGGGGAAATCGCCGCCACCCCCTGTTCTGCATCTCGAGGGCAGATGTGGAGTCCGTTTTGGCTTCCGGAGAGGGGAAATCGTCACCATCGTCATCATCAACCTTCCTCCATCGACAATTCCATGATGCTTTTCATTGTTCGTGAGTAATCTCATCGTAGGCTTGGTGGACGGTGATGAGTTGGATGAGATCTATCATGTAATCGAGTTAGTTTTGACGGGGATTGATCCCTAGTATCCACTATGTTCTGAGATTGATGTTGCTACTACTTTGCCATGCTTAATGCTTGTCACTAGGGCCCGAGTGCCATGATTTCAGGTCTGAACCTATTATGTTGTCGCCAATATATGTGTGTTTTAGATCCTATCTTGCAAGTTGTAGTCACCTACTATGTGTTATGACCCGACAACCCCGGAGTGGCAATAGCCGGAACCACTCCCGGAGATGACCATAGTATGAGGAGTTCATGTATTCACCAAGTGTTAATGCGTTGGTCCGGTTATTTATTAAAAGGAGAACCTTAATATCCCGTAGTTTCCATTAGGACCCCGCTGCCACGGGAGGGATGGACAATAGATGTCATGCAAGTTCTTTTCCCTAAGCACGTATGACTACATACGGAATACATGCCTACATTAGATTGACGAACGGGAGCTAGTTACATATCTCTCCGTGTTATAGCTGTTACGTGATGAATCACATCCGTCATACTCATCCATCACCGATTCACTGCCTACGAGTCTTTTACTACTAGTCCTTGCTACATTACTTTGTCTAGGCTTGTCCCTTGCTACAAAAGGGATTGGGCCACTTTGTTGCTACTGCTGTTACTCTGTTGCTACTGCTGTCCCTTGCTACTTTGCTGTTACTTGTTGCAAGACCCTTTTTCGACACCGTTGCCGGGGAAGAATAGTTCCCCTTCCACGTACAACTTACTGGCGCCATTGATACAACAGTTAGGAATAGTCTGTCGTCAACAGATCTTTTTCTGACACCGTTGCTATCATACTACTTTTCTACTGATACTTTGCTTGCGGACACTAATCTTTCAGGTGTGGTTGAATCTGACAAACTCAGCTGCTAATACTTGAGAATATTCTTTCGCTTCTCCTTGTGGCGAATCAATAAATTTGGGTTGAATACACTACCCTCAAAAACTGTTGCGATCCCCTACACTTGTGGGTTATCAGTGATTTCTTCGGAGAAGGAAGAGAACCGGATCGTGATGCCACAACGGAAGAATTGAAATTGCTGCAATGCAATGCTCAAGCATGTGACATCATGTTCAAGTGCTTGGGTCCTGAAGAATTCAAAAAAAAAATCAGTCGCCTTGAGAATGCAAAGGAAATTTAGGATACTTTGATTGATATGCACAAAGGTATTGATTCTTTTATAGAATCTAAGTTGGATGTGCTTCAAAGTCGGCTTGACAAGTTCAAGATGAAGGATTGTGAAGGAGTCTCTGAGATGTATTCTAGGCTAGCTCTCATCACAAATGAGATTGCCAACTTAGGAAGCGAAGAGCTGACCAACAAATTCGCCATCAAGAATATACTTAGAGCTTTGGATGGAAGATATGACACTGTGTGCACATTAATCCAAATGATGCCCAACTACAAAGATCTCAAGCCTACTGAAGTCATTGGAAGGAATTTTTCTCATGAAATGTCTCTCAAAGACAAAGATGAGTTGCACAACAAGTCAAGCGGTGCTCCCGCTACTTCAAGTGACAACCTTGTTACCAATGAAGAGATAAGCCTCATGGTCAGAAAGTTCAAGAAGTTCTACAAGAGTATATGCAACGAGAGAAGCTCAAGCTCAAGATATGACGAGAAGTATTCGTCTAGTTGTGACCGAAACTGCTAAAACTGTGGAAAGCCTGGATACTTTTCCAATGAGTGCCCGGATCCCCACAAACAAAGAGAAGAGTCACCTAGAAGATAGAGCTCAAGAGATGAGTCACCTCGCTTAGAGAGAAGGGGTAGAGAATATTATTATGAATGAAGACACTCCCAAAGAGGCAGAGAATTGGAGAAGAAGGACACGTACACCAAGAGCAGTTCAAGAAGATGACATCAAGCTCATGTTGGTGAATGGTTTTCCGGCTCCGAGTCTGATAACCACTCCGAGAGAAGTTATCGCTCCAACTCTGACTACTGTCAAGATGAAGGTTTTGTCGACATTGGACTTGTTTCCTCCAACTCCAGTGACTTATTTGATTCACCAAATGAACGGATTGAAAACTGCTTCATGGCAAAAGGCCCCAAGGTATCACACCCCGAATATCTTGATTTTGATAGTGATGAGGATGACTTGTTGGGGGAAGATGACTTGCTCTTTGATAAGGCTAGTGATAACACTGAAAATGAACTTGCTAATTATCATGCTAGTCTAGAAAAATCGAGTGATGATGATAAGAAAGAGATTGAATGACTAACCAAAGAATTAAACACTCTTAAGTTAGCTCATGAAACTACTCTAGAAGATCATAGAGAGCTTGCAAGAACTCATGAGAAGCAATGCTTTGAGAAGCTAAATTTAGAGCAAGAGCATGAGTTCCTAAAAGTAATCGATGATCTTCGAAAGAAGAGTTCATCTTATCTAGCCAAACGATTACTCTTGTCTACTTTTGTTCCACAAGTTAAACCTAAGAAAACTAGTAACAAAGGCAAGAAAGTTTCTTCATCTAGTAACAACAATGCTAAAGCGAAATCAAATGATGTTGTTGCTAGTAGCTCTCTTGATTCCACTAATGATTCTCTTAGCCTAGTTACACTTGAGCAAGAATACGATTTATTAAAAGGGATTATAGAGAGAGGTGTATTCAAGAGTCTTCTCGGAAGTAAGTAATTTGAGGAAATTGTGCGCAAGCAAGGAGGACATCGAAAGAAGCAAGGTGTTGGCTACTTCAAAGTCAACGAAGATGTTTGGGAAGAAGGTCCATATCCCATTCCCAAGTTTGTTACTCAAGAGGATAAGTATGATCCTACTCCTCCCAAGGGAACAAGCTCACAAGATGGACTTCTACTACAAGACCACAAGGGCAAGGGAAAGCTTCAAGAGGACATCGACTCATTTTAAGAAGAACCCCAAGCCAAGGTTGAGTGGGTTCCCAAGGACACTTCATGCACTACCTGATATGTCTCCCACGTATCTATAATTTTTGATTGTTCCATGCTGTTATATTATCATTCTTGTATGTTCTACAATCATTTTATAGTCATTTTATATCATGTTTTGGTACTAACCTATTGACACAGTGCCCAGTGCCAGTTGCTGTTTTTTGCATGCTTTTTTACATCACAGGAAATCAATACCAAATGGAGTCCAAACGCAGAAAAACTGTTTGTGGATTTTTTGGGCCAAAAGACATCCAGTGGGCCAGGAATGCACCTGAGGGGAGTTCCGATGGGAGCCCAACCCACCAGAGCGCGCCTGGGGGGCCAGGCGCGCCCCGGTGGGTTGTGCCTAGGGGTGGGCGTTCGGTATAAACCGAAATTTCGGTTTCTACCATTCGGTTATTTTTAAATTCGGTTTACAAAGTCAAAAACCGAAAACTGCAGTTGAAACTAGCTAACCGAAATTTCGGTTAACCGAAAGTTTGGTGCGGTTTTGGTTTACACCGATGAAACCTTGCTTTTACTGAATCTGCTCACATCCTCCTATTATATAGGAAAAAGTCTCTGCCTTGTTTCCCAGCCAAGCGAGGTGGGACTAATTATTGTTTGTTCAGAAGCTTGCACGCTCGGAGGTTGCTTCCAATGCTTGGCCCATGGTGACAAACGTGATGTGCTAGTCACTCCTTGTCTCATATGGGCTAGTGGGCTATATGGATAGCCGGCCTTTAGCATAACAAAGTGTTTAGCTTACGGGACTACTGCCATTCAAAGAAAAAAGACTACAGGAGGACTACACAGCGACACGGGAGTGAGCTCCACGGTGGTATGCATGCTACCCCAGGTACAGTTTGGTTTCCTTCGGTTAACCGAATAAAAAAACCGAACAAACCGAATATAGTTCGGTTTCTAAAAGTAAAAAACCGAAATTATGTATACCAATGATAAAAAGCAAAAATTTGGTTTCCTCGGTTTCGGCTTCGGTTCGGTGTTCGGTTCGTCGGTTTTTATGCCCACACTGAGTTGTGCCCTCCTCGTCGGCCTCCCGCACCGCCTCTTTGCTCTATAAATAACCCAATATTCCAAACACTAGGAGAGGGACGAAAATCAATTCCAGCTGTCGCAGAGTCCAGAAACACCTGATCCAATCTAGACACCATCACTAAGGGTATTTTCGATGATGCGTGAGTAGTTCTTTGTATACCTACGGGTATGTAGTTAGTAGCTAGATGGCCTCTCTCTCTCTTGATTATCAATACAATGGTCTCTTGGAGATCCATATGATGTAAGTCTTTTTGCGGTGTGTTTGTTGAGATCCGATGAATTTTAAGTTTATGATCAGATCTATGTTTTTATCTATGAAAGTTATTTGGGCCTTCTTTGATCTCTTATATGCGTGATTGATTATAACCTCATATTTCTTATCCGATATTTGGGTTTTGTTTGGCCAACTTGATCTATTTATCTTGCAATGGGAAGAGGTGCTTTGTGATGGGTTCGATCTTACGGTGCTTGATCCCAGTGACAGAAAGGGAAATGACACGTATGTATCATTGCTATTAAGGATAACAAGATGGGGTCTATTTCTACATATATAGATCTTGTCTACATCATGTCATCGTTCTTATTGCATTACTCCGTTTTTCCATGAACTTAAAACACTAGATGCATGCTGGATAGCGGTCGATGTGTGGAGTAATAGTAGTAGATGCAGGCAGGAGTCGGTTTACTAATCTTGGACGTGTTGCCTATATAATAATCTTTGTGTGGATATCGTCATGATTATTGTAAGTTCTACCAATTGCCCCAACAGTAATTGTTTTCCCATCGTTTGATATTTTTTCCCATGATTATTTGAAGTTCTATCAATTTCCCAACAGTAATGATCATTGCGTGGATACCGTCATGATTATTTGTTTGCCCAACAGTCTCTTTTCATCATATTTGCCTTTGCAATCTATTTTCATTTGCTTTTGTTTTCAGAACTATTAGACCAAAAATACAAAAATACCTTGCTTCAATTTATTTGTTGTGCGATCTATTTATCCTATCTACCACTTTTACCTCACGTTATTTGCCTATCTTAAGGCGCCGTACCTGAAAGGGATTGACAACCCCTTTAACACGTCGGGTTGCGAGTATTTGTTATTTGTGTGCATGTGATGTTTACGTGGTGTGAGGAGTTCTCCTACTGGTTGATAACCTTGGTCTCATCACTGAGGTTAATACCTACCGTCGCTATACTGCGTCATCCCTTCCTCTTTGGGGAAATACCGACGTAGTTCTAGCAGACATCAAAAGGAATTTCTGGCGCCATTGCCGGGGAGGATCTTCAACATCAACCAGGTTCCTAATCACAAATATCATCTCCTCGCAATTTAAATTATTTTCCATTTTCCTCTCCCCCACTTGACAAAAAAATGTCGTTTTATCCGCTCTCTTTTTCGTTCGATGTTTTCTCGTCAGATCGGTTTTTGAGTGCAATCTTGTTGAGAAGTCATCGTGACTCACGAGAACACCAAGTTGTGTGATTTCTCAAATACCAACAACAATTATTTTATCAACACTCCGATTTCTCCTCCCGCCACTAGTGCAGAGTCTTGTGACATTAATACTGCCTTGCTGAATCTTGTTATGAAAGATCAATTTTCCGGTACTCCTAATGAGGATGTCACGTCCCATCTTAACACATTCTTGGAATTATGCAATATGCAAAAGAAAAAGATGTGGACAGTGATGTTGTGAAGTTGAAATTATTTCCGTTTACTTTGCGAGATCGTGAAATTTGGTTTTCTTCTTTGCCTCGCAATAGTATAGATTCTTGGAATAAGTGCAAGGATGCTTTTATTACTAAGTATTTTCTGCCCGCATTTTTTTCCTTAGAACCCAGATCATGAATTTCAAGTAACTTGAACATGAGCATGTTGCACAATCTTGGGAAAGGATGAAATTGATGCTAAGGAAATGCCCAACTCATGGGTTAAATCTTTGGATGATCATACAAAATTTTATGCGGGGTTGAATTTTTTTTCTCGCAAGCTTTTGGATTCCGTCGCCGGTGGTACTTTTATGGAGATTACTTTGGGTGATGCTACTAAGTTGCTAGACAATATTATGGCATCCCGAAAGAGCTCCTACTAGTAAAAAGGTCAATTTGGTAGAACAAATAAATTCTTTTAGTGAAAAAGTTGATGCTCTTATGATGTTGGTTTCTAATAAAAGTGCTCCTATTGATTTTAATGATGTGCCTTTGTCTACTTTGATTGAGAAAAATAGTGATGCCATAGATGTGAATTTGATTTCGCGTAACAATTTCAATAACAATGCGTATAGAGGTAATTTTAATCCTAGGCCTTTTACTAGTAATTCCTCTAATAATTATGCTAATTCCTATGGTAATCCTACTTATAATAATAGAAACACCCTGATCTTGAGAACAATATTAAAAAATTTATCAATACTCAAAAAGCTTTCAATACTTCGACAGAAAAAAGTTGATGATTTGTCTAGAAGTATTAATAGAATTTCTCATGATGTAGGAACTCTCAAGATGAAAATTTGTGTGCCTAAAGTTGAAGAATAAATTAAAGCTCTATATGTTTCTATGGATGAAAGTAAGAAAAGAACCGCTATGCTTAGAGCTAATAGAGAATTTTTAGAAAGAGCATTTTCTAGTGATTACTTTCATAAAAGTGATGAAGATCTTAAAATGATTAGTGTTTCTTCTATTGATTCTTTGTTCAGTAAAATTAAGATTGATGAAAAAGGGACTGGATAAGAGTCAACTTTAGTAAGAGGGCGTCCCTATGATTTGGAGGGTGAAAATCTTGTTGAGAAAATTGATAAAGTGGGTTTGAAGAGGTCAAGACTTTAACTAGTGATGTGCCCGCTATTTTGGATTACAAAGACTTTAATTATGATAGTTGCTCTTTGGTTGATTGTATTCCTTTGTTGCAATCCATTATAAATTCACCACATGCTTATAAACAAAATAAAGCTTTTACTAAACATATTGTTGATGCTATGATGAAAGATTTTGAAGAAAAATTGGAATTACAAGTTTCAATTCCTAGAAAATTGCATGATGAGTGGGAAACTACTATCACAGTCAATATTAAAAATTATGAGTGTTTTGCTTTATGTGACTTGGGTGCTAGTGTTTCTACAATTCATAAATCTTTATGTGATGTGCTTGGTTTTACCAATATTGAAGAATGCTCTTTGAATTTGCACTTGGCGGATTCTACTATTGAAAAGCCTATGGGAGTAATTAATTATGTTCTTATTCTTGCAAATAGTAATTATGTGCCCATAGATTTTATTGTTCTGGATATTTTATTGCAATCCGTCTTGTCCAATTATACTTGGTAGACCGGTTTTACGTACTATTGGTGCCATGATTGATATGAAAGAAGGCAATATTGAACTTCTATTTCTAATAAGGAAGGGAATGGAACACTTACCTAGAACAAGAATTAGGCGACCATATGACTCAATCATGTGGGCATCATATGGATCTAGAAACAAAGATGACAACACTTAGATCCTACGTGTTATGCCTAGCTAGGGGCGCAAAACGATAGCGCTTGTTGGGAGGTAACCCAACTTGTATCTTTTTGCTTTTTTGTCATGTTATTGTTTTAAATAAAATACACAATTATACCTATGGTTATATGTGTTTTTGTGGTTTAAATTAGTGTTTGTGCCAAGCAAGGCCTTTGGGATGATTTGGGTGAGAGTTGATTTGATCTTGCTGAAAAATAGAAACTTTTGTACTCACGAAATTATTTTTCATTTCTAACAGTAGAGTGATTTTGAGTTGATTCTTTTTGAATAAGATTAAGAAACAAATTATTCACGTATTCCTAAGTTTTCAGAATTTTTGGAGTTACAGAAGTATTCTAAGTAGTCAGATTGCTACAGACTGTTCTGTTTTTGAAAGATTCTATTTTCTTTGCGTTGTGTGCTTGTTTTGATGATTCTATGGTTTTCTTTGATGAGTTTTTTCCATAGAAAAGTTTGAATACAGTATATATAATGCAAAAATAAAATATGAATAGTTTTTAAACAGTACTTATAGTAGTGGTTTGCTTTCTTATACTAACGGATCTAACGAAGGTTTTGTTGAGTTTTGTGTGATTGAAGTTTTCAAGTTTTTGGTGATCCTACGATGGATGAAGGAATAAGGATTAGAAAAAGGCTAAACTTGGGGATGCACGGGGCACCCAAGATAATATTCAAGGCTTTCTTTGCTTTGTGTTTTATGTCTTGAATCCTTGCTGGACACACCTTTTTGAGAGAGCCAAAAATTATGCTATGCTTGCTCCTATGCTTCACTTCAATTTTTAGAGCCATCGATTTGCTCTAGTACTTCACTTAAATCTTTTTGAGCGCGGTGTGCTTTGATATTTTTTAAGAAATGCTCTCAAGATTCACTTAGATTTATTTGGGAGTTAGTATTTTTTTAAGAAATTCTCTCTTGCTTCACTTAGATTATTTTGAGAGAAATAAAAATTATGCTCATGTTCTTCACTTAAATTTGTTTGAGCTTATCAAAAGCAACATATGAAAATAGTCCCAAAGTGATAGATATCCAAGGTGGATATAATAAAAACTTTCATGAAGATCATTGGAAAAAATAAAATTGATTCTTAGTAATGGTTTTGAGATATGACGATATGATATGTGACTCATGCTGATGAGTAATTGTGCTTTAGTAAGAATATTGATGTTAAGGTTTGTGATTCCCTATTGAAGCACAAAAGTCAATAGTTATGCAATGAAATTAATATACTACTTGTGGTGCATTATCCGGTGTTGCTTATGATTAATGCTTGGGTACGAGATTTTTCGTTTCTTGGTTGGTCACTTCTCAATATTTTTGCTAGCCTTCGTTTTGCACTAAGTATGATCAGTACTTGTGCATCCAAACCCTTTAAACCAATTTTGCCATATGAGTCCACTATTCCTACCTATATGCGGTATTTCCATGTCGTTCTAAGCAAATTTGCATGCACCATCTCTATTTTTTCAAAATAAATTTCTCTTTTGTGTGCTCTACCGCTCGCGAGGTGGTGAGGGGTGGCCAATATTTTCCATGCTAGATGTGTTATTGTCACGATGAGTGTTTATTCACTTGTCATTGCATGAGAGAACGACAAAGCTATTAGGGACGCCCAGTCCCAAAATGGAAAAAATGAATTTACTTTTTGTTGTCAAATAATAAATTCCTTGGAAAGTGTTGGTATGGAGGGCACCCGTGGATACGGACAAGCCATGGAAAGTGAAAGTAATGGTGGAAAAAGGAATAAACTTTATTTTCTGTTTGGGAACATCCTATGATGTATCTAGCATGGAAAGTGTTGGGAGCTCTAAGTCATTTTTGTTGGTGGGAAAAGTATGCCTCCCAAAATGTTTTTATCTCTCAATATTCGCTTTGAGCTCTCGCACCTCTACAAATCTCTACTCCCCTCTACGAAGGGCCTTTCTTTTACCTATGCAAATTTTATTTTGAATTTGAGTCTCAAAATTCTCTCATAAATCACCTACTAAGGGGCACTATGATCATATTTGAGCATTGGGTGTAGCTAATATTCGAGTGTGTTTCATGAATGGATCAATGATTGAGCATAATGGGCTAGGGATAACTTGCTTTAGTGTTGATATTTTGAAAGATATGGTTGCTTGTTGGCATGCTTGAGTATTCAATTCTTCATGTCAAAACTAGACTATTGCTTTGAACCATATAAAAGTCCAAATGTCCATGCTATAAAGAAAAGAAATGTGATGAACATGTTAGGCAGCATTCCACATCAAAAAATCTGTTTTTATCATTTACCTACTCGAGGACGAGCAGGAATTAAGCTTGGGGATATTGATATGTCTCCAACATATCTATATTTTTTGATTGTTCCATGTTGTTATACTATCATTCTTGGATGTTTTACAATCATTTTATAGTCATTTTATATCATTTTTGGTACTAACCTATTGACATAGAGCCCAGTACCAGTTCTTGTTTCTGCATGTTTTTTACATCACAAGAAATCAATACCAAACGGAGTCCAAACGCAGTGAAACTTTTTTTTAATTTTTTTGGGCGAGAAGACATCCAGTGGGCTAGGAACGCACCTGAGGGGAGCTCCGATGGGAGCACAACCCTCCTCGTTGGCCTCCTGCACCGCCTCTTTGCTCTATAAATACCCCAATATTCCAAAACCCTAGGAGGGGGGACGAAAATCAATTCCAGCCGCCGCAGAGTCCAGAAACACCAAATCCAATCTAGACACCACCACGGAGGGGTTCATCATGTCCATGGGTGCCTCTCCGATGATGCGTGATTAGTTCTTTGTAGACCTATGGGTTCGTAGTTAGTAGCTAGATGGCTTCCTCTCTCTCTCTCTTGATTATCATTACAATGGTCTCTTGGAGATCCATATGATGTAAGACTTTTTGCGGTGTGTTTGTTGGGATCCGATGAACTTTGAGTTTACGATCAGATCTATGTTTTTATCCATGAAAGTTATTTGAGTCTTCATTGATCTCTTATATGAGTGATTGATTATAGCCTCGTAGTTCTTCTCCGATATTTGGGTTTTTTGTGGCCAACTTGATCTATTTATCTTGCAATGGGAAGAGGTGCTTTGTGATGGGTTCGATCTTACGTTGCTTGATCCCAGTGAGAGAAAGGGAAACGGCACATATGTATCATTGCTATTAAGGATAACAAGATGGGGTCTATTTCTACATAAATAGATCTTGTCTACATCATGTCATCGTTCTTATTGCATTACTCCGTTTTTCCATGAACTTAAAACACTAGATGCATGCTAGATAGCGGTCGATGTGTGGAGTAATAGTAGTAGATGCACGCAGGAGTCGGTCTATTAATCTTGGACGTGATGCCTATATAATGATCATTGCCTGGATATCTTAATGATTATTTGAAGTTCTATCAATTGCCCAACATTAATTGTTTTCCCACCATTTGCTATTTTTCTCGAGAGAAGCCACTAGTGAACCTACGACCCCACGTCTCTTTTCATCATATTTGCCTTTGCAATCTATTTTCCTTTGCTTTTATTTCCAAATCTATTAAACAAAAATACCTTGCTGCAATTTATTTGATTTGTGATCTATTTATCATATCTACCACTTTTAGCTCACGTTATTTGCCTATCCTGAAGCGACGTATCCGAAAGGGATTGACAACCCCGTTAACACGTCGGGTTGCAAGTATTTTTTATTTGTGTGCAGGTGTTGATTACGTGGTGTGAGGAGGTTCTCCTGCTGGTTTGATAACCTTGATCTCATCACCGAGGGAAATACCTACCGTCGTTGTACTGCATGATACCTTCCTCTTTGGGGAAATACCGACGTAGTTCTAGCAGACATCACTACCTCATCTAGTGCTACCACAACTCCAAGGATCCCCATCAAGGTGATGTGGGTCCCCAATAGGAAGAACTAAAAGTTCTTGAAGGGTGACTCCGCCAATAAAATCCACTCTTATTTATTTTGGCAAGAACTATATGCAATCAACTCCAACCACATGCATTAGTTCAAGGAGTCACACATTCTCTCAAAGGTAAGCAAGGGACAAGGTAATTAATGCATCTTTGGACATCACCTCCCATGTACTTCCCCCCATGTCCATAAATATCCTTGCATTTGTTACTTTTGCCTTGGGACTAACCCATGTAGGTGGGAAGAGTAAGAAACAACAAGGATTGCTCCAAACTCAAGATGAACTACATCAACAATGAGCTTCCACCACTACTTCACCTACTTGAAGTCTTCTACAACAAAACCCAAGGTTAGTTGATCCCTCTTAGGGGGGATTTCACATCTAGGGGAGCTTTACTCTAATACTTGAGTACGAGCGTCTCCTAAATGATGTGAACACATGAATGCATTATGTAAAAGTGCTAACCCCACTTGTATTGAAACGATGAGTATGACCTATGATCAAGTATTCTCACTTGATTCCTAAGTCAATATACTCATATATAGATGACTTCGTCATCGCCAAAGTGCTTGATAGATGCTAGGATGTTTGTGCGTGTTCACCATGGTTTCAGTTGATATCTTATTGTGTGAGCATGTTGGTGTGCATATCTTTGCCCATTCGAGGACATCCAATTGTAGCTATTTGACTTTTGATTTATCTTTTGCCAATTGGATGGACAAGGATGCCTAGGACCCTTCTCTGTCTATCAACGCCTTCTCGTCTCAAGTCATATTCATGCTACATCACAAAACTTGAACAAACACTTCTAGATCCCTGTGTGCGAGCAGCATCGGAGTTCCGTGTCGACAAGGGCTGCTTTCCAAAACCTCTTTGAGAATATCGGTGTAACCAACCCCAAATTCTCGGTTCCAATGATTCTAGAAGTTGATCTAGGTTTTAATCTCAGTACCACCAATACCATAATCTCGGCTTCACTGAGTTTCCCTATCAGCAGACAGTAGTGGAACTCGATGGCACCAAAATTTTAGTATCGATGACACTGACGGTGAGGGGTACTTATACCGTGGACCTGACATTTTGAAATCCATGTTGGAATTATGCCCTAGAGGCAATACTAAATATAGTTATTATTATAATTCCTGTATCAAGATAATCGTTTATTATCCATGCTATAATTGTATTGAATGAAGACTCATTTACATGTGTGGATACATAGACAAAACACTGTCCCTAGCAAGCCTCTAGTTTGCTAGCCAGTTGATCAAAGATAGTCAGTGTCTTCTGATTATGAACAAGGTGTTGTTGCTTGATAACTGGATCACGTCATTAGGAGAATCACGTGATGGACTAGACCAAAACTAATAGACGTAGCATGTTGATCGTGTCATTTTGTTGCTACTGTTTTTCTGCGTGTCAAGTATTTGTTCCTATGACCATGAGATCATATAACTCACTAACACCGGAGGAATACTTTGTGTGTATCAAACGTCGCAACGTAACTAGGTGACTATAAAGATGCTCTACACGTATCTCCGAAGGTGTTCGTTGAGTTAGTATGGATCAAGACTGGGATTTTTCACTCCGTGTGACGGAGAGGTATCTTGGGGCCCACTCGGTAATACAACATCACACACAAGCCTTGCAAGCAATGTAACTTAGTGTAAGTTGCGGGATCTTGTATTACGGAACGAGTAAAGAGACTTGCCGGTAAACGAGATTGAAATAGGTATGCGGATACTGACGATCGAATCTCGGGCAAGTAACATACCGAAGGACAAAGGGAATGACATACGGGATTATATGAATCCTTGGCACTGAGGTTCAAACGATAAGATCTTCGTAGAATATGTAGGATCCAACATGGGCATCCAGGTCCCGCTATTGTATATTGACCGAGGAGTCTCTCGGGTCATGTCTACATAGTTCTCAAACCCGCAGGGTCTGCACACTTAAGGTTCGACGTTGTTTTATGCGTATTTGAGTTATATGGTTGGTTACCGAATGTTGTTCGGAGTCCCGGATGAGATCACGGACGTCACGAGGGTTTCCCGAATGGTCCGGAAACGAAGATTGATATATAGGATGACCTCATTTGATTACCGGAAGGTTTTCGGAGTTACCGGGAATGTACCGGGAATGACGAATGGGTTCCGGGAGTTCACCGGGGGGGCAACCCACCCCGGGGAAGCCCATAGGCCTTGGGGGTGGCACACCACCCCTTAGTGCACTGGTGGGACAGCCCAAGAAGGCCCTATGTGCCATTGGAAGAAAATCAAAGAGAAAAGAAAAAGAAGGAGGAGGTGGGAAAGGAAAGAAGGACTCCACCCACCAAACCAAGTAGGACTCGGTTTGGGGGGGGGAGACCTTCCCCCCTTGGCTCGGCCAACCCCCTTGGGGCTCCTTCAGCCCCAAGGAAAGGCTCCCCCTCTCCCACCTATATAAACGGAGGTTTTAGGGCTGATTTGAGACGACTTTTCCACGGCAGCCCGACCACATACCTCCACGGTTTTTCCTCTAGATCGCGTTTCTGCGGAGCTCGGGCGGAGCCCTGCTGAGACAAGATCATCACCAACCTCCGGAGCGCCGTCATGCTGCCGGACAACTCTTCTACCTCTCCGTCTCTCTTGCTGGATCAAGAAGGCCGAGATCATCGTCGAGCTGTACGTGTGCTGAACGCGGAGGTGCCGTCCATTCGGCACTAGATCGTGGGACTAATCGCGGGACGGTTCGCGGGGCGGATCGAGGGACGTGAGGACGTTCCACTACATCAACCGCGTTCACTAACGCTTCTAATGTATGGTCTACAAGGGTACGTAGATCACACATCCCCTCTCGTAGATGGACATCACCATGATAGGTCTTCGTGCGCGTAGGAAATTTTTTGTTTCCCATGCGACGTTCCCCAACAGTGGCATCATGAGCTAGGTTCATGCGTAGATGTCTTCTCGAGTAGAAAACAAAAGTTTTTGTGGGCGGTGATGTGCGTTTTGCTTCCCTCCTTAGTCTTTTCTTGATTCCGCGGTATTGTTGGATTGAAGCGGCTTGGACCGACATTACTCGTACGCTTACGAGAGACTGGTTTCATCGCTATGAGTAACCCCGTTGCTCAAAGATGACTGGCAAGTGTCAGTTTCTCCAACTTTAGTTGAATTGGATTTGACCGAGGAGGTCCTTGGATGAGGTTAAATAGCAACTCATATATCTCCGTTGTGGTGTTTGCGTAAGTAAGATGCGATCCTACTAGATACCCATGGTCACCACGTAAAACATGCAACAACAAAATTAGAGGACGTCTAACTTGTTTTTGCAGGGTATGCTTGTGATGTGATATGGCCAACGATGTGATGTGATATATTGGATGTATGAGATGATCATGTTGTAATAGATAATATCGACTTGCACGTCGATGGTACGACAACCGGCAAGAGCCATAGGGTTGTCTTTATACTAACGTTTGTGCTTGCAGATGCGTTTACTATTTTGCTAGGATGTAGCTTTAGTAGTAATAGCATGAGTAGCACGACAACCCCGATGGGGACACGTTGATGGAGATCATGGTGTGGCGCCGGTGACAAGAAGATCGTGCCGGTGCTTTGGTGATGGAGATCAAGGAGCACGTGATGATGGCCATATCATGTCACTTATGAATTGCATGTGATGTTAATCCTTTTATGCACCTTATTTTTCTTAGAACGACGGTAGCATTATGAGGTGATCTCTCATTAAAATTTCAAGACGAAATTGTGTTCTCCCTGACTGTGCACCGTTGCTACAGTTTGTCGTTTCGAGACACCACGTGATGATCGGGTGTGATAGACTCAACGTTCACATACAACGGGTGCAAAACAGTTGCGCACGCGGAACACTCGGGTTAAGCTTGACGAGCCTAGCATGTGCAGACGTGGACTCGGAACACATGAGACCGAAAGGTCGATCATGAATCATATAGATGATATGATTAGCATAGGGATGCTTACCACTGAAACTATGCTCAACTCACGTGATGATCGGACTTGAGCTAATGTAAGTGGATCATGAACCACTCAAATGACTAGAGAGATGTACTTTTTGAGTGGGAGTTTAGCGAATAATTTGATTAAGTTAAACTCTAATTATCTTGAACATAGTCTAAGTCCACTTTGAATATATTTGTGTTGTAGATCATGGCTCACGCGACAGTCACCCTGAATTTTAATACGTTCCTAGAGAAAGCTAAGTTGAAAGATGATGGAAGCAACTTTGTAGACTGGGCTCGTAATCTTAAGCTAATCTTACAAGCTGGGAAGAAGGATTGTGTCCTTAATGCTGCACTAGGAGATGAACCACCCGCTACGGCTGATCAGGATATTAAGAACGCTTGGTTAGCACGTAAGGAGGACTACTCAGTAGTTCAATGTGCAGTCTTGTATGGCTTAGAACCCGGACTTCAACGTCGCTTTGAGCGTCATGGAGCATTTGAGATGTTCCAGGAGTTGAAGTTTATCTTTCAGAAGAACGCCCGGATCGAGAGGTATGAGACCTTCGATAAATTCTATGCTTGCAAGATGGAGAAGAACTCGTCTGTCAGTGAACATGTGCTCAAAATGTCTGGGTACTCAAACCGTCTAGCTGAGCTGGGGATTGAACTCCCGCAAGAGGCTATCACTGACAGAATCCTTCAATCACTGCCGCCAAGCTATAAAGGCTTTGTGTTGAACTACAACATGCAAGGGATGAACAAGTCTCCCGGCGAGTTGTTTGCGATGCTGAAAGTCGCAGAGTCTGAACTCCGTAAAGAGCATCAAGTGTTGATGGTGAATAAGACCACTAGTTTCAAGAGAAACGGCAAAGGCAAGAAGGGTAATTCAAAGAAGAGCGGCAAGCCTGTTGCCAATCCAACGAAGAAACACAAAGCTGGACCTAAGCCTGAAACAAAGTGTTACTATTGCAAGGGTATGGGTCACTGGAAGCGCAATTGCCCCAAGTATCTGGCAGATAAGAAGGCGGCCAAAGAAAAATCAGGTATATTTGATATACATGTTATTGATGTGTACTTAACCGGCTCTCGTAGTAGTGCCTGGGTATTCGATACCGGTTCTGTTGCTCATATTTGCAACTCGAAACAGGAACTGCGGAATAGACGAAGGCTCGCAAAAGATGAAGTGACAATGCGCGTAGGAAATGGTTCCAAGGTTGATGCAATCGCCGTCGGCACAGTTTCACTTCAGTTACCATCAGGATTAGTTATGAACTTGAATCATTGTTATTTAGTGCCTGCGTTGAGCATGAACATTATATCTGGATTTTGTTTATTGCGAGACGGTTACTCTTTTAAGTCAGAGAATAATGGTTGTTTTATTTCTATGAGTAACATCTTTTATGGTCATGCACCCAATGTGAGAGGATTGTTCATATTGAATCTTTATAGCGATACACACATACATAACATTGAGACCAAAAGAGTTAGAGTTAACAATGATAGCGCCATATTTTTGTGGCACTGCCGCTTAGGTCATATTGGTGTAAAGCGCATGAAGAAACTCCATGCCGATGGACTTTTGGAGTCACTTGACTTTGATTCACTTGACACATGCAAACCATGCCTCATGGGCAAGATGACTAAAACTCTGTTCTCCGGAACAATGGAGCGTGCAAGTGACTTGTTGGAAATCATACATACCGATGTGTGTGGTCCGATGAGCGTAGAGGCACGCAGCGGATATCGTTATTTTCTCACCTTCACTGACGATTTGAGTAGATATGGTTATGTCTACTTAATGAAGCACAAGTCTAAAACATTTGAAAAGTTTAAGCAATTTCAGAGTGAAGTTGAAAATCATCGTAACAAGAAGATCAAGTTCCTACGGTCTGATCGTGGGGGGTGAATATCTGAGTTTCGAGTTTGGTGCTCACTTAAGACAATGTGGGATTGTTTCACAGTTGACACCGCCTGGAACACCACAGCGTAATGGTGTGTCCGAACGTCGTAATCGTACTTTATTAGAGATGGTGCAATCTATGATGTCTCTTACCGATTTGCCGTCATCGTTTTGGGGTTATGCATTAGAAACAGCTGCATTCACTTTAAAAATCTCACCATCAAAATCCGTTGAGACAACACCATACGAACTGTGGTATGGCAAAAGGCCAAAGTTGTCGTTTCTTAAAGTTTGTGGTTGTGATGCTTATGTCAAAAAGCTTCAGCCTGAAAAGCTGGAACCCAAAGCGGAAAAGTGTGTCTTCATAGGTTACCCTAAAGAGACAGTTGGGTACACCTTCTATCTCAAATCCGAGGGCAAAGTGTTTGTTGCTAAAAACAGAGCTTTTCTCGAGAAGGAGTTTCTCTCGAGAGAATTGAGTGGGAGGAAGATAGAACTTGACGAGGTTGTCGAACCTCTCATCCCTCTGGATGGTGGCGCAGGGCAAGGGGAAACCTCTGTCGTTGCGACGCCGGTTGAGGAGGAAGTTAATGATAATGATCATGAAACTCCGGTTCAAGTTTCTGTCGAACCACGCAGGTCGACGAGACCACGTGCTGCTCCAGAGTGGTACGGTAATCCCGTCTTATGAATCATGTTGTTGGACAACAATGAACCTGCAAATTATGAAGAAGCAATGGTGGGCCCAGATTCGAATAAATGGCTAGAAGCCATGAAGTCCGAGATAGGATCCATGTATGAGAACAAAGTGTGGACTTTGGAGGTACTGCCTGAGGGCCGCAAGGCTATCCAGAACAAATGGATCTTTAAGAGGAAGACGAACGCTGACGGCAATGTGACCATTTATAAAGCTCGACTTGTGGCAAAGGGTTTTTCACAAGTTCAAGGAGTTGACTATGATGAGACATTCTCACCCGTAGCGATGCTTAAGTCCGTCAGAATCATGTTAGCAATAGCTGCATTTTTCGATTATGAAATCTGGCAGATGGATGTCAAAACGGCGTTCCTTAACGGTTTCCTTAAGGAAGAATTGTATATGATGCAACCCGAAGGTTTTGTCGATCCTAAGAATTCTAACAAGGTGTGCAAGCTCCAGCGATCCATTTATGGACTGGTGCAAGCATCTCGGAGTTGGAACAAACGCTTTGATGAGGTGATCAAAGCTTTGGGGTTTATACAAGTGGTTGAAGAATCTTGTATTTACAAGAAAGTGAGTGGGAGCTCTGTGGCGTTTCTAATATTATATGTGGATGACATACTACTGATTGGAAACAACGTAGAGTTTTTGGAGAGGATAAAGGATTACTTGAATAAAAGTTTCTCTATGAAGGACCTAGGAGAAGCTGCTTACATTCTAGGCATTAAGATCTATAGGGATAGATCAAAACGCGTGATAGGACTTTCACAAAGCACATACCTTGATAAAGTTTTGAAGAGGTTCAAAATGGAACAGTCCAAGAAAGGGTTCTTGCCAGTTTTACAAGGTACGAGATTGAGTAAGACTCAGTGCCCAGCAACTGATGAGGATAGAGAGCATATGCGCACCGTCCCCTATGCTTCAGCCATAGGTTCTATCATGTATGCAATGTTGTGCACTAGACCGGACGTTAGCCTGGCCATAAGTATGGCAGGTAGGTTCCAGAGTAATCCAGGAGTGGATCACTGGACGGCGGTCAAGAATATCCTGAAGTACCTAAAAAGGACTAAGGAGATGTTTCTCATGTATGGAGGTGACGAAGAGCTCGCCGTAAAAGGTTACGTCGATGCAAGCTTTGACACAGATGCGGACGACTCTAAGTCGCAAACGGGATACATATTTATTCTTAATGGGGGTGCGGTAAGCTGGTGCAGTTCCAAGCAAAGCGTCGTAGCAGATTCTACATGTGAAGCGGAGTACATGGCTGCCTCGGAGGCGGCTAAGGAGGGTGTCTGGATGAAGCAATTCATGACGGATCTTGGAGTGGTGCCAAGCGCACTGAATCCAATAACCTTGTTTTGTGACAACACGGGTGCCATTGCCTTAGCAAAGGAACCACGGTTTCACAAGAAGTCCAGACACATCAAACGACGCTTCAACCTCATCCGCGACTACTCGAAGGGGAGGACGTAAATATATGCAAAGTGCACACGGATCTGAATGTAGCAGACCCGCTGACTAAACCTCTTCCACGGGCAAAGCATGATCAACACCAGAACTGTATGGGTGTTAGATTTATTACAATGTAATTCGCATGATGATGTGAGGGCTAGATTATTGACTCTAGTGCAAGTGGGAGACTATTGGAATTATGCCCTAGAGGAAATAATAAATATAGTTATTATTATAATTCCTGTATCAAGATAATCGTTTATTATCCATGCTATAATTGTATTGAATGAAGACTCATTTACATGTGTGGATACATAGACAAAACACTGTCCCTAGCAAGCCTCTAGTTTGCTAGCCAGTTGATCAAAGATAGTCAGTGTCTTCTGATTATGAACAAGGTGTTGTTGCTTGATAACTGGATCACGTCATTAGGAGAATCACGTGATGGACTAGACCAAAACTAATAGACGTAGCATGTTGATCGTGTCATTTTGTTGCTACTGTTTTTCTGCGTGTCAAGTATTTGTTCCTATGACCATGAGATCATATAACTCACTAACACCGGAGGAATACTTTGTGTGTATCAAACGTCGCAACGTAACTAGGTGACTATAAAGATGCTCTACACGTATCTCCGAAGGTGTTCGTTGAGTTAGTATGGATCAAGACTGGGATTTTTCACTCCGTGTGACGGAGAGGTATCTTGGGGCCCACTCGGTAATACAACATCACACACAAGCCTTGCAAGCAATGTAACTTAGTGTAAGTTGCGGGATCTTGTATTACGGAACGAGTAAAGAGACTTGCCGGTAAACGAGATTGAAATAGGTATGCGGATACTGACGATCGAGTCTCGGGCAAGTAACATACCGAAGGACAAAGGGAATGACATACGGGATTATATGAATCCTTGGCACTGAGGTTCAAATGATAAGATCTTCGTAGAATATGTAGGATCCAATATGGGCATCCAGGTCCCGCTATTGGATATTGACCGAGGAGTCTCTCGGGTCATGTCTACATAGTTCTCGAACCCGCAGGGTCTGCACACTTAAGGTTCGACGTTGTTTTATGCGTATTTGAGTTATATGGTTGGTTACCGAATGTTGTTCGGAGTCCCGGATGAGATCACGGACGTCACGAGGGTTTCCCGAATGGTCCGGAAACGAAGATTGATATATAGGATGACCTCATTTGATTACCGGAAGGTTTTCGGAGTTACCGGGAATGTACCGGGAATGACGAATGGGTTCCGGGAGTTCACCGGGGGGGCAACCCACCCCGGGGAAGCCCATAGGCCTTGGGGGTGGCACACCAGCCCTTAGTGGGCTGGTGGGACAGCCCAAGAAGGCCCTATGCACCATAGGAAGAAAATCAAAGAGAAAAGAAAAAAAGGAGGAGGTGGGAAAGGAAAGAAGGACTCCACCCACCAAACCAAGTAGGACTTGGTTTGGGGGGGAGACCTTCCCCCCTTGGCTCGGCCGACCCCCTTGGGGCTCCTTGAGCCCCAAGGCAAGGCTCCCCCTCTCCCACCTATATATACGGAGGTTTTGGGGCTGATTTGAGACGACTTTTCCACGGCAGCCCGACCACATACCTCCACGGTTTTTCCTCTAGATCGCGTTTCTACGGAGCTCGGGCGGAGCCCTGCTGAGACAAGATCATCACCAACCTCCGGAGCGCCGTCACGCTGCCAGAGAACTCTTCTACCTCTCCGTCTCTCTTGCTGGATCAAGAAGGCTGAGATCATCGTCGAGTTGTACGTGTGCTGAACGCGGAGGTGCCGTCCGTTCGGCACTAGATCGTGGGACTGATCGCAGGACGGTTCGCGGGGCGGATCGAGGGATGTGAGGACGTTCCACTACATCAACCGCGTTCACTAATGCTTCTGCTGTACGGTCTACAAGGGTACGTAGATCACACATCCCCTCTCGTAGATGGACATCACCATGATAGGTGTTCGTGCGCGTAGGAAGTTTTTTGTTTCCCATGCGACGTTCCCCAACAATCCAATCTTCAAACACTCCGCTCCCCAACCCCCAAACTGCCGCACCTGGACCCCTTGGTCATCGCCTTGCTTACTCGTGCATCTTTGCCGCTGGAATCCTTGCCGTCGACGGAAATCGACACGACCGTCATCGCCGTAGTCGAACCGCCACCAAGTTAGGATACGGTTCCGATCTTCTTTTGTGCTCTCTTATCTAATTCTTGTGCATTAGGAATTTTTGTCTATAAGCCATCGTGTGCAAACCCTCTTACTCCACCAAAAGTTCTGTAGATCAGTGAACAAAAAATACCTAGGGTTAGCCGTCCGCAGAAAGCATCTCGGTGCCACCGAGTTGCAAAAATCGGTTCCACCGATCTTGTTTCTAGGTTTCATGAGAATGCTCTCGGTGAGACAGAGTGGTCATTTTTGGTTTCACCGAAGTGATTGCTAGATTTATGTGAAGAAGATCATTTGTCTTACAGAATTCGAAAATTCACACTCGGTGCTACCAAAATTTATTCTACAGAAAGCTAAAACTAAGGATTTCTTTGTTCAAATTTTCAAAAACTTCTGCAATTTTGTGATCCTTATCTTTTCAAGATCTTCCATATCTTTTCACACGGTCAGCCAGTCTGTGTGTCAGCTTGTTAGCTTGGATTGCAAGATGTTAGGTCCCGACGACAGTTAGAACAACTTCAGTGAGCCCCTTGCTGAGTCTGATTCATGCACTAGTCCAAAGATGACCCCTTCTGATCCAGGTACTCCCAGCTCCCATGGCATGGCCAAGGTAGCTACCAGGTCCAGGAAGAAGCTCAATTCTAATGAAGAAGATTCTGATGTTGTTCCTGAAGTTCCTACTCCCTAGAAGCAGAAAAAGAAGTCTGCAGTTAGGAAGACTGGAATTAAGGAGTATGCTAAACCATCTGGAACTATGAAGCCACGTGTGAAGAGAGCCCGGAAGAGGGTGATTCATGTCATTGGAAGACAAACCTCCATGTATGAAGAGCGAGCAGAAACTGTTGCTGCTCCTGGGGAAGAGGAAGAAGAAATACCAGCTGAGTCCGCTCCTCCAAAGAAGAAGAAGCTTATGGAAAATGCTATGAAGCCTTCTGCTCCAAAGCCTTCAACTCCTAAGAAGCTAGTAGCTCCCAAGAGGACTACAAAGGACATACCTGCAGCTGCTAAAGAGAAAGGCACTGCTTCCAGAGCCTTTGTTGTAGAGGAAGAATATGATGATGCACCTATCCTCATGAAGCTAAGACCTCATTTGCCACTTCACAATGAGGCTCATCCAATTGTTGAAGACATGAAGAAGAAAAGATACGTAGGGTTGAGGGAGTGGATAACTATTGATCCCTATGCTGTGAGGAGAAGAACTGTTGTTGATCCTCGCTTCCACACAAGGGAACAACAAGACTTCTATGAGATAGTTCTGTTTGACAAGAGTCCAGCAGTTAGTGACATGAGATATGTCGACTAAGAGTACATCAAAGCCAATGAAGATTTCTTTCCCCATGTGAGAAAAAACTTCAATCTTGTTGACATTGAAGAGTTTGTTGATAGAGAGATGGCTGCATGGAATGATGAGATGATTATGCAATTCTATTGAACAGTTCATTTCTATGCAGATGGCACAATTGTCGGGATGGCTGATGGTCATATATATGAAACCACAATTGAAGAATGGGCTACCTAAGAAGAATCAACTCCATGGGCAACATGTACAAGCCAGTGCCCAATGACTATCTGCCATCTCACAAGCTTGGTTGTGTTTATTTCTTGCAAGCTGGAATAACCACTACCAACACTATTTTGAGGCATACCCTGATGCCCAAATCAGGTGATGAAAAAATTATTAGAGGCTATTCCATCAACATACTGCATCATCTAGACACCCACACTCGCTTCAAAGTGATGGATTTGATTGCTCACACTGTGAGGAGAACTTCTACAGACCAGAAGAGATCATGGGGAGATGCACCATACATTTAGATGCTCATCGATGCCAAGATTGGCAAGCATGCATATTAGTTTGATCGTCCTCATTTGCCACTTCAGCCAGAGTTCAAGGATAATATAATTGTGATGGATGACTCTCATCCCAGCTGAGCTACAGCTAGAGAGGCTACACAGGTAGCAACTGTAGAGGCTGCTAGGAATGCTCCATCTCCACCGCCCACTTCAAAACCAGAGATGAACATATGTCTTTCTTGGTCATCACCATCCGAGGGATGGAGAATAATATTTTAGAGATTTTGCTAAACCAGAAGAGCCTAGAGTGAATCATGGAGACAAAATTCCATGACGTGGATGTGAAGGTAATGGAGTTGACCACCACTTTTGAGCAGCTTCAGCATGAAGTTAATTCAGTGAAGATTCCACGCTCATATGATGAAGATGATGATGGCGATGATGATGATGATTCACCTCTTCGTACTACCACACGGTTCATGACCAAGACCACATTAGCAGTTGTGCCAGTACTAGGAGAAAGACCGTCTTCATCAACTCAAGCTTCAACTCCTGCTCCAGCACCTCCAGTGTCTACACCTCTAGTTTCTGCTCCAGCAATATGTGTCGAAGCCTTCGTCGATGCTCTCTTGTATACTCCAACTTCTACTACCAGAGGAGATCGTGCCCAGGGAGACGCATAGACTAGACCTTTGAACTTTTTGGTACTTGTTGCCAAAGGGGGAGAAGTGTATAGATCAATAGGGCTTCGAGAGAGGGAGAGCTTTTGACTTTATTTGCTCTCGTTTGGTTTTCAAAACTTTATTTAGTCTTTTATCAATTTAGATGTGTGTTTGATCATACGCTTTGATTGCTTGATGCTACCATGTTATTACTTTTCAGCTATCTACATCATGACCATTCACTTGTTTGTTGGTGCTATGTGCATTGCTATTCATTCATATCATTTATGCACACCGCCAAGTTGTATGTGACATGGAAGAGTAACCCATGATCCTAATAGATTGTGCATTTGCATTCAAATGCAAATTTAAAATAATGCACAAATTTAGGGGGAGCTCTTGCTTTTCACATACCTCTCAAAGCGTTGATGCTAATCATTGATTATATCTTTTGTCGAAGCTTTGATCTATATGTTGTCATCAATTACCAAAAAGGGGGATATTGAAAGCATAATTGCTCCCTAAGGTGGTTTTGGTAATTAATCACAACATATGCATCATTGGACTAATGAATTTATTCAAGTACATTTCAGAAAAGTTCAAAGATGCTTTGGCTATAGGATTGTTTGGATATGCCCCTTTGATGCAAGGAAGGAACAGGATTGGCTAAAGCTTCAAGCAAGAAGACTCTTCATTCTACACTTTGTGAGAAATCACTTTGAGTCCATAGGAAAGCCAATACTATTAAAAGGGGATAATGTATTATGATGAATTGGTTTCTGAAGTCTTAGAGATAGCCACAAAAAAATACTCAACCACTTTCCCATAAAATATATCTGTCCCAAGCCAAATATGCAAAATCGGTGCCACCAACATTTTCCACTCGACTATACCGATTTTAGACTTAGAGGATCATATGCCAATCCCACCATCTCGATACAACCAACATTCCTATCGATGCCACCGTAATTGGGTGACCAACATTCTGTTGAGATAACTTCAAGTTTCGGAATTTCTGAGTTCGAAGTCGGTCTCATTGAGTTTGGGAACCAGTCTAGGTCATCGTATCACTACCACCGAGATTCCTATATCGGTCTCACCGAGAATTCAAACTTCCACATTTAGTGCAACTCGGTACCACCGAGTTGGGCAATAATGTTATAACGGTTTAATTTTGGGGATGTCTATATATACCCCTCCACCTACCTCCCATTCGTAGAGGAAGCACTCAGAACACACTTAGACTTGCAAGATCCATTTTTCTGAGAGAGAGACACCTACTCATGTGGTGAGATCAAGAGATTCCATTCCAACCATTTGAACCTTGATTTGTAGCCTCCCCAAGTTGCTTTCCACAAGATCAATCTCTCCTACCCATACCAAATTTGTGAGAGAGTGGTTGAGTGTTGAGGAGACTATATTTTGAAGCATGATACGTCTCCAACGTATCTATAATTTTTGATGGTTTCATGCTATTATCTTGTCAAACTTTGAATGTTTTGCATGCCTTTTATTTATTTTTTTGGGACTAACTCATTAACTCAGTGCCAAGTGCCAGTTCCCGTTTTTTCCATGTTTTTGACCCCTTTTAGAGGAGATTTTGAAACGGAGTCTAAACGGAAGAAAATCCCCGAAAAGATTTTTTCTGGAACGGAAGATCAGGAAGCTTGGGAGCCAAGGCAGGGGAGCCTCAGGGGCCCCACAAGCCCCCATCCCGCGACGAGGGGGGAAGCCGTGCCATCCAGACTTGTGGGCCCCCTGGACGCCCTTTGCCCTAGGTCTTTCGCCTATATATTCCCATAAATTCTAGAAAAAATCAGGAGATCATCGAAAGTACTTTTCCGCCGCCGCAAGCTTCTGTCTTCGCAAGATCCCATCTGGGGCACGTTGTGGTGCCGTGCTGATACGTCCATTTTGCATCATGCTTTCATGTTGATATTTATTGCTTTTTGGGCTGTTATATTACTTGTGGTACCATATTTATGCATTTTATCTCTTATTTTGCAAGGTTTATTTGAAGAGGGAGAATTCAAGCAGCTGGAATTCTGGACTAGAAAAGGAGCAAATCCTAGTCCACTATTCTGCACATCTCCAAATGCCGTGAAAATTTACGTGGATTTTTTTGGGATTATATAAAAATACTGGGCGAAAGAACTACCGGAGGGGGGCTGCCAGGGCGCCACAAGCCGTGACACCGCCACCCCCTAGTGGCGGAGTGGGGGCTTGTGGGCTCCCTGACGGCCCACTAGCCCCCCTCTTTTTCTATATGAAGCGTCCTGGTCCAGAAAAATTCAGAAGGGAGCTTTTTCATGGTATCGCCGCCGCCATGAGGCGGAACTTGAGCAGATCCAATCTAGAGCTCCGGCAGGACGATCCTGCCGGGGAAATTTCCCTCCCAGAGGGGGAGATCATCGCCATCGTCATCACTAACACTCCTCTCGTCGGAGGGGAGGCATCTTCATCAACATCTTCATCAGCACCATCTCCTCTACAATCCCTAGTTCATCTCTTGTAACCAATCTTCGTCTCGCGACTCCGATTGGTACTTGTAAGGTCGCTAGTAGTGTTGATTACTCTTTGTAGTTGATGCTAGTTCGATTACTTGGTGGAAGAGTTTATGTTCAGATCCTTGATGCTATTCATTACACCTCTGATCATGATTATGATGATGTTTTGTGAGTAGTTACTTTTGTTCGTGAGGACATAGGATAAGTCATGTTAATAATAGTCATGTGAATTTGATATTCGTTCGGTATTTTGATATGTTGTATGTTGTCTTTTCCTCTAGTGGTGTTATGTGAACGTCGACTACATAACACTTCACCATATTTGGGCCTAGAGGAAGGCATTGGGAAGTAGTAAGTAGATGATGGGTTGCTGGAGTGACAGAAGCTTAAACCCCGGTCTATGCGTTGCTTCGTAAGGGGCTGATTTGGATCCACTAGTTTAATGCTATGGTTAGACTTTGTCTTAATTTTTCATTTGTAGTTGCGGATGCTTGCGAGAGAGGTTAATCATATGTGGGATGCTTGTCCAAGTAAGGGCAGTACCCAAGCGCCGGTCCACCCACATATCAAACTATCAAAGTAACGAACGTGAATCATATGAACATGATGAAACTAGCATGACAGAAATTCCCGTGTGTCCTCGGGAGCGTTTTTCCTCCTATAAGACTTTGTTCAGGCTTGTCCCTTGCTGCAATAGGTATTGGGCCACTTGCTGCACCGTTGCTACTACTTGTTACTTGTTACTCTTTGCTTGCTACATTTCACCTCGCTACACAATCACTTGTTACCGCTACTTTCAGTGCTTGCAGTTATTACCTCGCTGAAATCCGTTTATCATAGCCTTCTGCTCCTCGTTGGGTTCGACTCTCTTACTTATAGAAATGACTACGATTGATCCCCCATACTTGTGGGTCATCAAGAGTCTTTTCTGGCGCCGTTGCCGGGGTGTGAAGCGCCTTTGGTAAGTGGAAATTGGTAAGGAAACATTTTTATACTCTGCTGAAATTTATTGTCACTTGTCACTACGGAAACTGATCCTTTGAGGAGTTTGTTCGGGGTATCTTCACCATGAACGGAAGCACGAGGAGTTGCTCCTCAACCTGAGGTACCTACTGAAAATATCTTTTATGAAATTCCTTCGAGTATGCTTGAGAAACTGCTGGCTAATCCTTTCGCAAGAGATGGATCTTCGCATCTAGACTTGCATCTGATCTATGTAGATGAAGTTTGCGGTTTATTTAAGCTTGTAGGTTTGCCCGAGGATGAGGTAAAGAAGAAAGTCTTTCCTTTATATTTGAAAGATAAGGCGTTGACATGGTATAGTCTATGTGATGATACTGGATCATGGGGCTACAATGGGTTGAAATTGGAATTTCATCAAAAGTTCTATCCTATGCATTTAGTACATCGTGATCGGAACTTTATTTATAAGTTTTTGCCTCGTGACAGGGAAGGCATAGCTCAAGCTTGGGGAGGCTTAAATCAATGTTATATTCATGCCCCAATCATGAGCTCTCGAGAGAAACCATCACTCAAAATGGAATTTATTGGAGAGAATCAAACGCAACTCTAAAGATTGGGAGGTGGAGGAAGGTAAGGAGTCAGGTATGAATTTCCAGTTTGATTGCGTTAAATCTTTTGTTGAGACAAACACTTTTAGAGATTTTAGCGCTAAGTATGGACTTGACTCTGAGATAGTTGCTTCTCTATGTGAATCTTTTGCTGCTCATATTGATCTTCCCAAAGGGAAGTGGTTTAAATATCATCCTCCTGTAGAAAGCAACATAGCCAAAACCAATCTAGTTGAGGAGAAAGTCATTGCTTTTAGTGATCCTGTTGTTCCTTGTGCTTACACTGAGAAACCACCATACCCTGCTAGGATAAAGGATTATTCTAAAGCTCCAACTGTGATACGTAGGGGTTACATTAGACCACTTGCACCCCCTGAGGAGATTAGAGTTGAACCTAGTGTTGCTATTATCAAAGATCTCTTAGCGGAAGACATAGATGGGCATGTTATCAAATTTTGTGAGGACTCCGCTAGAATTGCTGAACCTTTGTAGCGACCCGACCTGAAACGGCCAAGTCTCTGGTGTTTCCGTACCATCCCAAGATCATGCTGGTACACACACAGTACATCAATGTATATATCAAGAGTTCAACCACACAGCTTTATTAATCGAAATCTCATATCGAGTACTTTATTACAATAATGGATTACAATAAAGTGCGTGAAGGCCATCTCATGAGATAACTAACGAAGACTAGCGGAAGCTTCAAAGGTAGACGAGTCCATCCGACTCCAGGGCATATCACCGAGCGTAGATCGTAGCCTCACTCCTGGTCAGAAAAATACTCTGCAACATGATACGTTGCAGCCGTGTAGGTCAACATATGGAATATGCCGGCAAGTCATCAAAGAGAGGGGGGTGAAATAATAATCAACTATTCTACATGCATATATGACAGGTGGGGCTAAAAGTTTTTAGCGAAAAGCAAGTTTTCTCCTGCATCAAGAGCGGGTTGAAAGCAAAATATTACTACATTGTTTGTTGTTAACGAGATGGTTCCGCCAACCAATTATCGTACCCGAGTTGTCGATAATTCCCACATCATTTTTAATTGTGTTGAGAGTTCAGGAAAATTTCAATGCCTTCGGCTCAAGTTGTCCATGGCCGTGGACCCGGCTAATCCATTAGGTTTGGGTATTCTGCAGAGTTTTGCACACGTTCCCCACAAGATTTGATCGCCTCCGAGTTTGTCCTCGCACTTCAGGGTGTTTGAAGACCGGATGATCAAAACATGGTATTTCAACGGGTCCCTCTGATCCCCTGTCGGTGCCCATCCAATCCTACCGTTCTTCTACATCTGCTAGCACCGCCTGTCCAGAGTCGCCGCGTTGTCCAACCAAGCCAGAGCCCATAATGACTTGTGGCTGTGTAGGTAAGCCTTGGGTCTTGAAGCCTCCGTCCATCTCTTCGAGCCTGGGTGAAGCTTTCCGCAAGATGTCATGGCACGTCTCCATGCATCCCGGGTCGTCCACTGGTTTCTCCAGGGAGCCCATCTAAACCGTCCTTCACCCAGAGTTGCATTGCATCACGAGGTCTTGAAAATTCTTGTCTTAACCGGTCTTGGTTATTAAATTACTCTCGCATCACTCGTGATAAACTTTCATCCAGAACCCCGTCTACACAAGCATAGCAATATAAAATTTGTCGTCCCGGGCCAAGTAACGTGGTTGTTGGGTGCCTACCACATGATACTACAACAAGTAACCAAATTTCCAAGTACCTACTCAGCATGCAATAGGGTGTTCGAAGGGTAGAACTATAATGCATAAAACATAGGTAATACATGATCAAATGACTTGCCTTGCTAATAGTTGTCGTTTTTGATAAAACCCCAAGTAAAAGTATTTAAAAAACATTGAAACTTAAACCACAGAACGATATGATCACTAGGAAGCAGCAGAAAAAAGAATCAAATTAAAAGCTATTTTTAAACTCCTGGAATAAGCAAAACAAGATTTAAACTAAATCTGATCTAATTCAATTTTTTGAAATTTCAAACATAGGCAAATAATATGTTTTCGAAAACTACAGAAAACTTGTGATCTACTGGAAAAAGAATCTACCTCATTGGATCTCTAGATCAAAAGTTATAGGGAAAACAAAATTAGAACTCTCTCTGTTTTTTAATTAAAACGGAATAAACAGAAAACTAACTAGTCAAACTGGGGGGGCTACGTGTCAGCTCCTGATTCGCTAAGGGGTGTGTGTGTTGCGGGGATAACCAACAAACGACCGGTATGTAAGCAAAAGCGCCGGCTATATAATTAGTAAATAAAAGCCATTTCGGTTTTTGATTGAAAACCGAAGGGGTATCTCATCATCTAATCTCGCGCGTTGGTTTAGATCTGACGGCTAAGGGAGAGATGGGGGTAGCTCACCGTGGGTTGCAGGGGGGTGGGGTTGTCTCCGACGAGGCAGGAAGTGGTGTTCGATGGGGAGGGCCCTCCGGCGTCCGAGGTGTCGGGGAGGTGGCGGAGGAGCTCCGGCGTCCTAGGGAACCGAGGGCGAGGCGAGGCGAGACCGGGGCAATGCAGCAGGGGGCGCGGGAGTTTCGGCCGCCTTGCCGAACTCCGGCGAGGTTGGGGTGAGGCGTGGGGGCGAGGGAGCTTCGAGGTCTTGGGGAAAACAGGGTGCGGCGGCGATGTGGGGGCGCTGGTGGCGTCGGGTGGCTGGGGCGGTGATGGGTGGCGCGGTAGGGCGTCGGTTGGCTTTGTGGAGCTCGGCTCCGGCGAGCAGGAAGGTCGCGGCTGGGGCGGCGAGGAGGGGCAGCTACGGGAGCTCGGGGTGCGGGGAGGCGAGGCTTATATAGGCGGCCTCGGGGGGGGCTCTCAGGCGGCAGGGGATCGCGGATCCGAGCGGGGATCGGCCGGCCTGCGAGGAAGCAAGGAGAGAGGAGGGAGACAAGGAAAGAGGAAGGAGGTGGCCGGCGGGTGGGTGGATCGGCCAGGGGGGTCCTAGTGGCAGAGAGAGGGGGAGGGGAGAGACTTGTGTCGGTGGTGGGCTCCTAACAGGATCGGATCCCGCGCTAGGTGGGATCTGGCCCGATCCGTTATAATGCGCTCAAGCGCTTACCAAATTAAAAAAAACATTCCGATTTTTCTATTTTTTTCAAAAACAGAAAGTACAAAAATAAAAAGGGAATAAAATAACTTCCAAATATTGTGGTATTATATACCAAAATTTTCAAAAAAAAATTTCTATTCGTTTAACATTTTTCCAAGGCCAAAATAAAAACTTAAAAAAATGTTTTTTCAGAAAAATCCCTAAAAGCTTTATTTTCTTTTTGCAATTATTTTCTCCATGAAACTCTGGTTTTTCTTGGCTCAAATATTTTCAAAAGTGCCCCTGATTTGGGTGGGTCATATTCCTCCTCTCTTTCTTGCTTGCAAGAATTATTCCCCGGCATTTCTCGTGTGAAGAAAAAAAAAATAGAAATGCAAAAGCAAAAATTGAAATAATTCAAATGCAAAACTTTATTTCATTCAATATGCATAGATGCTTAGCTACAATTGTAAAACATTCCCAATTAGGAAAATTGGGATGTTACAAACCTACCCACCTTAAGATGAATCTCGCCCTCGAGATTCGGGTTGGTTAGAAAATAGGTGCGGGTGGTCTCGACGAAGATCCTCTTCTCGTTCCCAGGTGGCTTCTTCCTCGGTGTGGTGGCTCCACAACACCTTGCAGAACTTGATGATCTTGTTGCGGGTAACTCTGTTGGCAGTCTTGAGAATCCTAACGGGTTTCTCCTCATACGTCAGATCACTGTCAAGCTGTATGGCCTCTAGGGGCACTATATCTCTCAATGGAACATCAGCGATCTCAGCGTGGCATTTCTTCAACTAGGAAACATGGAAGACATCATGAACTCCGGACAATCCTTCCAGCAATTCCAGTTTATATGCAACTTCGCCTCTACGTTCAAGGATTTTGTAGGGGGCAATGAATCGGGGAGCTAACTTTCCTTTCACACCAAATCTCTTGATTCCTCGAAGTGGAGACACCCGAAGATATGCTCGGTCTCCCACTTCATACGTTACTTCCTTGCGTTTGCTATTAGCTTAACTTTCTGCCTGGACTGAGCTATCTTGAGTCGATCAGGAATCAGCTTGACCTTCTCTTCAGAATCTCAGATAAGGTCGGGACCAAAAAGTTGTCGGTCTCCAACTCCATCCCACATCAACGGTGTTCTGCACCTCCTTCCATATAGAGCTTCGAAAGGGGCCATCTTCAGACTGGTCTGATAGCAGTTGTTGTATTAGAACTCGGCGTAAGGCAAATTGTCATCCCAGCTAGACCCATAGTCTAATGCGCAAGCTCTCAACATGTCCTCCAGAATCTGATTGACTCTCTCAGTCTGTCCGTCGGTCTAAGGGTGAAAAGATGTACTGAACTCCAATCTCGTTCCCAATGTTTCGTGTAGTTGATACCAGAATTTTGATGTGAATTGAGTCCCTCTATCTGACACAATACTCTTCGGTACTCCATGCAGACATACAATCCTGGTCATATATATCTTGGCCAGCTTGGCACTAGTGTAAGTAGTCTTCACGGGAATGAAGTGAGCTACCTTGGTCAAACGATCGACCACAACCCACATAGAATCATAACCATAACGGGTCCTGGGTAACCCTGTGATGAAGTCCATACCAAGCTTCTCCCATTTCCACTCAGGTATCGGCAGAGGTTGAAGCAATCCTGCTGGCTTCTGATGCTCGGCCTTTACTCGCTGACAAACATCGCATATTGCTACAAACTCAGCAATGTCCTTCTTCATTCCTGTCCACCAGAAACTTTCTTTCAAGTCCACATACATCTTGGTGTTGCCTGGATGTATTGAATACGGGGAATCGTGGGCCTCCTGAAGTATCAACTTCCTGAGTTCAGGATCATTGGGCACATCGATGCGATCCTCAAACCATAAAGTTCCGCATTCATCCTCACGAAAACCTTTAGCCGTCCCGTCATTCATTCTCTGCTTTATCTCAGCTATCTCCTTGTCTGATTTCTGTGCTTCGCGGATCTTTTCGGTCACGGTGGACTGCATTTCCAGTGTTGCTACAAATCCTCTTGGAACTATCTCCAATTTGAGCTCTCTGAGATCGTCGGCTAACTCCTGGGGTAATCCTCCCGCTATGAGTGTGTTCACATAACTCTTATGGCTCAACGCATCGGCTACAACATTTGCCTTGCCTAGATGATAATGCAATATCATGTCATAGTCCTTGATCAATTCTAGCCATATCCTCTGCCTGAGGTTCAACTCCTTCTGCGTGAAGATATATTTCAGGCTCTCGTGATCAGTGTAAACATCACAACTATTTCCGATCAGGAAATGTCTCCAGGTCTTGAGAGCATGCACTACGGCTGCTAGTTCCAAGTCATGTGTGGCATAATTCAGCTCATGGGGCCTGAGCTGTCTGGATGCATAGGCTACAACTTTACCTTCTTGCATGAGCACTCCTCCAAGTCCTTGACGAGAAGCGTCACAGTAAACCTGGAAATCCTTCCGAATGTTCGGCAATATCAGCACTGGGGCTGTAACCAGACGTTTCTTCAACTCTTGAAAACTGGCTTCACATTCCTCGGTCCAAACATACTTGGACTCCTTCTTCAACAACTCTGTCATGGGCTTGGCGATCTTTGATAAATTCTCAATGAACCTCCGGTAATATCCGGCAAGTCCGAGGAAACTGCGGATCTCCTTAACTGAAGTGGGTGCTACCCATTCGGTGACAGCTGCGACCTTGGCACGGTCCACTGCTATTCCTTCTCCTGAAATGACGTGTCCGAGGAATCCGACTTCCTTCAACCAAAATTCACATTTGCTGAACTTCGCGTACAGCTGATGCTCTCGAAGTTTCTCCAAAACCATACGTAAGTGTTCCTTGTGTTCCTCCTCATTCTTGGAGAATATCAGTATGTCATCGATGAACACCACGACAAACTTGTCCAAGTATTCAATAAATACCTTGTTCATAAGGTTCATAAAATATGCCGGAGCATTAGTCAGTCCAAATGACATGACTGTGTACTCATACATACCATACCGGGTGGTGAAGGTTGTCTTGGGTATATCTTGTTCACGAATTTTCAGCTGATTATACCCGGATCGAAGATTGATCTTGGAGAACACTCGGGCTCCAACTAACTGGTCAAACGGATCGTTGATCATCGGCAAGGGATACTTGTTCTTGATGGTCGCCTCGTTCAATCCACGATAATCGACAACCATTCTCAAGGACTTATCCTTCTTTTCAACCAAGAGCACTGGGGCTCCCCAAGGTGAAGAACTTGGGCGAATATACCCTTTGTCCAACAACTCCTTAATTTGCTTCTTGATTTCTACTAAATCGTCTGCGGGCATCCGATAGGGTCTCTTGGATATCGGGGCTGTTCCGGGTAATAGCTCAATCAGAAATTCAATCTCTCTATCCGGTGGCATGCCTGGCAATTCCTCCGGAAATACATCTGGGTATTCTTGCACAATCGATACTTCCTCCTGGACTACTCCCGTGAGAGAGTTTACCCGATTACTCCGTGTCGGGCGCTGGGATACGTACTTAATCCGCTTTTGTTCGGGGGTGGTGAGCAAAATAGACTTAAGGGCACAATCAATATTCCCTTCATACTTGGCCAACCAATCCATGCCTAGGATTACATCCAATCCCTGAGACTCTAATACGATGAGGTCGGTGGGAAACTTATGGTTCCCGATGTTGAGACTCAAAGCATGGCATCCTATCCCGGCTGTCATCATGCCTCCTGGGGAACTGGCCTTAATAGGCTGGCTGAGGGTTCTAGTTGGCGAACTATACTTTTCCACAACTACCCTTGATAAGAATGAATGCGTTGCACCAGAATCAAAAAGTACCAATACTGGACGTGAATTTAGCAAAAACTTACCAACCACAGTATCGGGGTGATCATAGACCTCTTTAACATCAATGTGATTCACCTGAGCTCGAGGAAAAGGGTTGGGCTTCTTTGCTGCTGAGTTGTCGTTGCCGTTTCCATTTCCCTGCTTGTTCTGGGGACATTCAGTGGCATAGTGTCTCGTCTTTTGACACTTGAAGCAGGTGATGTGATTCAGATCCTTCTGAGCTGGAGCGGAATGATGCTGAGTGCCGGTACCTCCATTCTTGAAGTTGTTTTTGTTGCGGTGGTTCCTATTTCCTCCATGGTTGTGGCCTCCATGGTTGTGCACTGGGTGGTTATGCTGGACGTGTCCTCCAAACTTACCGGATCCAGTCCCGGTATTCCCTGAATAGGGGGTGGGGCGAGGCTTCTGCTGAGTGCCGGAGTTGAACTTCCCATTGCCATACTTCCGCTTGCGGTTCTCCATCTGCTGATGTTTCCCCTCCAAGATGAGGGCCTTATCTACCAGCTCCTGGTAGTTGTTGAAGTTGGCTACAGTCAGCTGGATGCTCAGCTCATCATTGAGTCCCTCCAAGAACTTTTCCTGCTTGGCCGCATCATTGGCCACATCTCCAGGTGCATAACGGGCGAGCATGCTGAACTCATCAACATATTGAGCCACAGAGCGATTTCCCTGGCGTAAGTTGCGAAACTCACGCTTCTTCAGACTCATGGCCCCAGCTGAGACATGAGCGGTGCGGAAGGCTTGCTTGAACTGCTCCCAAGTGTCTCCAGCAATGGGGTATGTGGTGGTGTAGTTCTCCCACCATGCAGCTACAGGGCCTTCAAGTTGACGCGCGGCAAAGCGCACCTTCTCAGCTTCAGTACAACCAGCAGTGATTAGTTGCCACTCCATCTTGCGGAGCCAATCATCTGCCACAATGGGCTCAATGCTGCTGGAGAAAGTCGGAGGGTTCAACCTGGGGAAACGGGTGAGATTGTCGGCCTGGGGTGGATGATGGTTGTTGTTATTGTTCTGGTTCTGGATGATCAGTTGCATCAGGGTATTCTGTTGCTGAATCAACTGAGTTAGCTCCGGCGGGAAGTTGGAAGCAGGGTCACGTCTCGGAGGCATCTGGTGTTTGTAGAGGGGTGGGATTATCATAGAACAATGGTCTAAAGAGTAATTACACTACCCATATGAAATGTAACAAACAAGTATCACACCACACATTTTATTCCATACCATCACAAAAGGTTCACACACGGGGATACAAGTTTTGATAACCTAAACATCGGCCTAAGCGTTTAACGATAAGATAAATTGGTGGACTAGTCTAAGTGTCCTCCTCAGAAAAGCATGGTGGTGGGTCCTTCGGTACAGCTTGCTTCGTAGTCCTCCTCATTGCTGATCAAGGGGGCTACGTCTCCTTCAGGATGAAGGTTCTCGCCCATGTCCAATTCTTCCTCCAGATATGCGACACGAGTCTTCAGCTTCTCGATCCTCTCCAAGGAGTCCTTCACCTCCAATTTGTGCTCATAGTGGGCTTCCCGGGCTGCTCCTTCGAGTTCGAGTTCGCGGAGCGACAGTTGCTTGATCTTCCTGGCGTCCTTGACCACACGATGCTCCAGAGTCCCGCTGTGCTTCTCCAAGGTCTGGGCATAGGACAGGAGAGCGTCCTTGGTCTTGATTGAGATGATTTCTCCATCTTCTCCTCTCTGGGATACCGTGAATAGGTCCGGTGAAATAGGGCAGCCTATGTACACTTCCTTGATACGTCCGAGTGCACAATGGACCGCCATGTCCCTTCTGAGAATATAGCTGGGTGCGATGAACTTGAAGTCCACAGGCTCAGTGCGCGGCTCGAATGTCCTTCCGGGGACGTGCACCTCAATCCTGTAGCATGAATCCTCCGGGTAAGACGAAGTAGGCTTCCCTGTGATAGTCGGCAGAGCAATCCTCAAGTCCTTGGTGATCTGCATCAGCTCCTTTCCGAAAGGCATAGTGGCGTCGGGCTGGCAAAACTCCGTGAACTTAATGGCGATGAAGGTGGCCATCTAAAACATTCGAAAATTGGAGAGATGTCAGAAATGAACATAAGAGGAAATAGAAGATTTATAGACATAAGAAAAATAGTTTTCATCCTAAGGCTTTTCCATTCCTAGAGGTTACGTCCTACGGTCAGCGTGTGCTCTGAATACCATATCTGTAGCGACCCGACCTGAAACAGCCAAGTCTCTCGTGTTTCCGTACCATCCCAAGATCATGCTGGTACACACACAGTACATCAATGTATATATCAAGAGTTCAATCACACAGCTTTATTAATCGAAATCTCATATCGAGTACTTTATTACAATAATGGATTACAATAAAGTGGCTGAAGGCCATCTCATGAGATAACTAACGAAGACTAGCGGAAGCTTCAAAGGTAGACGAGTCCATCCGACTCCAGGGCATATCACCGAGCGTAGATCGTAGCCTCACTCCTGGTCGGAAAAATACTCTGCAACATGATACGTTGCAGCCGTGTAGGTCAGCATATGGAATATGCCGGCAAGTCATCAAAGAGAGGGGGGTGAAATAATAACCAACTATTCTACATGCATATATGACAGGTGGGGCTATAAGTTTTTAGCGAAAAGCAAGTTTTCTCCTACATTAAGAGAGGGCTGAAAGCAAAATATTACTACATTGTTTGTTGTTAACGAGATGGTTCCGCCAACCAATTCTCATACCCGAGTTGTCGATAATTCCCACATCATTTTTAATTGTGTTGAGAGTTCAGGAAAATCTCAATGCCTTCGGCTCAAGTTGTCCATGACCGTGGACCCGGCTAATCGATTAGGTTTGGGTAATCTGTAGATTTTTGCACACGTTCCCCACAATATTTGATCGCCTCCGAGTTTGTCCTCGCACTTGAGGGTGTTTGAAGACCGGATGATCAAAACATGGTCTTTCAACGGGTCCCTCTGATCCCCTGTCGGTGCCCATCCAATCCTACCGTTCTTCTACATCTGCTACCACTGCCTGTCCAGAGTCGCTGCGTTGTCCAACCAAGCCAGAGCCCATAATGACTTGTGGTTGTGCAGGTAAGCCTTGGGTCTTGAACCCTCCGTCCATCTATTCGAGCCTGGGTGAAGCTTTCCGCAAGATGTGATGGCACGTCTCCATGCATCCCGGGTCGTCCACTGGTTTCTCCAGGGAGCCCATCTAAAGCGTCCTTCACCCAGAGTTGCATTGCATCACGAGGTCTTGAAAAGTCTTGTCTTAACCGGTCTTAGTTATTAAATTACTCTCGCATCACTCGTGATAAACTCTCATCCAGAACCCCGTCTACACAAGCATAGCAATATAAAATTTGTCGTCCCGGGCCAAGTAACTGGGTTGTTGGGTGCCTACCACATGATACTACAACAAGTAACCAAATTTCCAAGTACCTACTCAGCATGCAATAGGGTGTTTGAAGGGTAGAACTACAATGCATAAAACATAGGTAATACATGATCAAATGACTTGCCTTGCTGATAGTTGTCGTTATCAAGCGCTTCTAAGTAGCACGCTTCGCACTCCGGATGATCTATCGATACAAACAAATACACACCATAAGCACTACAATCATTAACAAGCCAAATAACATCACTAGCATAAAACTACTAATGCATAAAGTGAAGAAAATCACTTAACATAAGCAAAACAGAATCTGTTTTTGATAAAACCTGAAGTAAAAGTATTTAAAAAACATTGAAACTTAAACCACAGAACGATATGATCACTAGGAAGCAGCAGCAAAAAGAATCAAATTAAAAGCTATTTTTAAACTCCTGGAATAAGCAAAACAAGGTTTAAACTAAATCTGATCTAATTCAATTTTTTGAAATTTCAAACATAGGCAAATAATATGTTTTCGAAAACTACAGAAAACTTGTGATCTACTGGAAAAAGAATCAACCTCATTGGATCTCTAGTTCAAAAGTTATAGGAAAAACAAAATTAGAACTCTCTCTGTTTTTTAATTAAAACGGAATAAACAGAAAACTAACTAGTCAACGCGGGGGGGGGGGGGGGGGGGGGGGCTACGTGTCAGCTCCTGATTCGCTAAGGTGTGTGTGTGTTCCGGGGATAACCAACAAACGGCCGGTATGTAAGCAAAAGCGTCGGCTATATAATTAGTAAATAAAAGCTGTTTTGATTTTTGATTAAAAACCGAAGGGCTATCTCATCATCTAATCTCGCGCGTTGGTTTAGATCTGACGGCTAAGGGAGAGATGGGGGTAGCTCACCGTGGGTTGCAGGGGGTTGGGGTTGTCTCCGGCGACGCAGGAAGTGGTGTTCGACGGGGAGGGCCCTCCGGCGGTCTCCGACGGCGTCCGAGGTGTCGGGGAGGTGGCGGAGGAGCTCCAGCGTCCTAGGGAACCGACAGCGAGGCGAGGGGAGACCGGGGCGATGCAGCAGGGGGCGCGGGAGTTTCGGCCGCCTTGCCGAACTCTGGCGAGGTTGGGGTGAGGCATGGGGGCGAGGGAGCTTCGGGGTCTTGGGGAAAACGGGGTGCGGCGGTGATGTGGGGGCCGCTGGTGGCGTCGGGTGGCTGGGGCGGTGATGGGTGGCGCGGTAGGGCGTCGGGTGGCTTTGTGGAGCTCGGCTCCGGCGAGCAGGAAGGTGGCGGCTGGGGCGGCGAGGAGGGGCGGCTACGGGGGCTCGGGGTGCGGGGAGGCGAGGCTTATATAGGCGGCCTCGGGGGGGCTCTCAGGCGGCAGGGGATCGCGGATCCGAGCGGGGATCGGCCGGCCGGCGAGGAAGGAAGGAGAGAGGAGGGAGAGAAGGAAAGAGGAACGAGGTGGCCGGCGGGTGGGTGGATCGGCCAGGGGGGTCCGAGTGGCAGAGAGAGGGGGAGGGGAGAGACTTGGGTCGGTGGCCGGCTCCTAAGAGGATCGGATCCCGGGCTAGGTGGGATCTGGCCCGATCCGTTATAATGCGCTCACGCGCTTACCAAATAAAAAAAACATTCCGATTTTTCTATTTTTTGCAGAAACAGAAAGTACAAAAATAAAAAGGGAATAAAATAACTTCCAAATATAGGGGTATTATATACCAAAATTTTCAGAAAAAAATCTCTATTCGTTTAACATTTTTCCAAGGCCAAAATAAAAACTTAAAAAAATGTTTTTTCAGAAAAAACCCTAAAAGCTTTATTTTCTTTTTGCAATTATTTTCTCCATGAAACTCTGGTTTTTCTTGGCTCAAATATTTTCAAAAGTGCCCCTGATTTTGGAGGGTCATATTCCTCCTCTCTTTCTTGCTTGCAAGAATTATTCCCCGGCATTTCTCATGTGAAGAAAAAAATAGAAATGCAAAAGCAAAAATTGAAAGAATTCAAATGCAAAACTTTATTTCATTCAATATGCATAGATGCTTAGCTACAATTGTAAAACATTCCCAATTAGGAAAATTGGGATGTTACAACCTTACGCGAAAGACAAACACGGGCCTGTAGTTGGCCTGCCCGTTGTTTCTGTCAAGATAGGAGATCACTATTACCATGGTTTATGTGATATGGGAGCTAGTGTTAGTGCAATACTCCGTGCTCTATATGATGAAATCAAAGATGAGATTGCACCTGCTGAGTTAGAACTCATTGATGTCACTATCACGCTAGCTAATAGAGACACTATCTGCCCTCTGGGAATTGTGAGAGACGTAGAAGTCCTGTGTGGTAAGACAAAGTATCCTACTGATTTCCTCATCCTTGGTACTGCACAAGATAGCTTCTGTCCCATCATATTTGGTAGACCCTTTCTCAACACGGTCAATGCTCACATTGATTGCATTAAGCACACTGTCATAGTAAATTTCGAGGGTGTGTCTCATGAATTCAACTTCTCCAAGTTTGGAAGACAACCCCATGAAAGAGAATCGTCTGGTAGGGATGAAATCATTGCTCTTGCCTCCATTGTCGTACCTCCTATGGATCCTTTAGAGCAATATCTTCTTGAGCATGAAAATGATATGCATATGGAGGAGAGAGATGAGATAGATAAAATTGTCTTAGAACAATATCATATTCTCAAGCATAATCTGCCTGTTGAACTACTGGGGGATCCTCCCCCCACCAAAGGGTGATCCTGTTTTCGAGCTTAAACTGTTGCTTGATACGCTTAAGTATGCCTATCTTGATGAGAAGGAGATATATCCTGTCATTATTAGTGCTCTCCTCTCGAATCGAGAAGAGAAGAAGTTACTAAAAACTCTGAGGAAGCACCGTGCTGCTATTGGATATACTCTTGATGATCTTAAGGGTATTAGTCCTACTCTATGTCAGCACAAGATTAAAACTGATCCTGAGTTCAAACGAGTTAATGATCATCAAAGGAGATTGAATCCTAAGATGAAAGAGGTCGTGAGAAAAGAAATACTAAAGCTTCTGGAAGAAGGAATCATTTATCATGTCGCTCATAGTGATTGGGTAAGTCCAGTACATTGCGTACCTAAGAAGGGAGGTATCACTGTCGTTCCTAATGATAAGGATGAACTAATCCCACAAAGGATTATTACTGGCTATAGAATGGTGATAGACTTCCGGAAACTGAACAAGGCAACCAGGAAAGATCATTATCCTTTGTCGTTTATCGACCAAATGCTAGAAAGGCTATCAAAGCACACTCACACATCTGCTTCCTAGACGGTTATTCTGGTTTCTCACAAATACCTGTTGCACAATCTGATCAAGAGAAAACAACTTTCACCTGCCCTTTCGGTACCTTTGCCTATAGACGTATGCCTTTTGGCTTATGCAATGCACCTGCCACCTTCCAAAGATATATGATGGCTATATTCTCTGACTTTTGTGAAAAGATTGTCGAGGTTTTCATGGATGACTACTCCGTTTACGGGTCTTCCTTTGATGATTGCCTCAGCAACCTTGATTGAGTCTTACAGAGATGCGAAGAAACCAACCTCGTCTTGAATTGGGAGAAGTGCCACTTTATGGTTAATGAAGGTATCGTCTTAGGACACAAGATCTCTGAAAGAGGCATTGAAGTTGATAAGGCTAAGGTTGATGCAATTGAGAAAATGCCTTGCCCCACAGATATCAGAGGTATACGAGGTTTCCAAGGTCATGCTGGTTTCTATAGAAGGTTCATTAAAGACTTCTCTAAGATTTCTAGGCCTCTTACCAACCTCTTGCAGAAGGATGTTCCTTTTTTGATGAGGATTGTGAGGAAGCCTTCGAAATACTTAAGAAGGCTTTGATAACCGTACCTGTTGTTCAACCACCTGACTGGAACTTGCCCTTTGAAATCATGTGTGACGCTAGTGATTATGTTGTTGGTGCTGTTCTAGGACAAAGAGTTGACAAGAAGTTGAATGTCATTCACTACGCTAGTAAAACTCTACACAGTGCCCAAAGAAACTATGCCACTACGGAGAAGGAATTTTTAGGAGTCGTGTTTGCATGTGAAAAGTTTAGATCTTATATAGTTGACTCCAAAGTCACTATTCACTCTTATCATGTTGCTATTAAGTACCTTATGGAGAAGAAGGACGCTAAGCCTAGGCTAATCAGATGGGTTCTCCTGCTACAGGAATTTGATTTGCACGTCGTTGACCGAAGGGGTGCTGATAACCCTGTAGCAGATAACTTGTCTAGGCTAGAGAATGTCCTTGATGACCCACTACCTATTGATGATAGTTTCCTGATGAGCAACTAAATGTCATCAGCACTTCACATAGTGCACCGTGGTATGCCGATTATGCAAACTATATCGTAGCCAAATAGATACCACCCAGTTTCACCTATCAACAAAAGAAGAAATTCTTCTTTGATTTGAGAAACTACTTTTGGGATGATCCTCGCCTTTATAAGGAAGGAGTAGATGGTGTTATTAGATGTTGTGTGCCTGAACATGAACACGGACAGATCTTGCAGAAGTGTCATTCTGAAGCCTATGGAGGACACCACGCTGGAGATAAAACTGCCCATAAGGTATTGCAATCAGGTTTCTATTGGCCCACTCTCTTCAACGATGCCCGTAAGTTTGTCTTGTCTTGTGACGAATGCCAAAGAATAGGGAACATCAGTAAGCATCAGGAAATGCCTATGAACTATTCACTTGTCATTGAACCATTTGATGTTTGGGGCTTTGATTATATGGGACCCTTCCCGAGTTCCAATGGGTACACTCACATCTTAGTTGTTGTGGATTACGTCACTAAGTGGGTAGAAGCTATCCCCACTAAAAATGTTGATCACCACACCTCTATTAAGATGCTTAAAGAAGTCATATTCCCAAGATTTGGAGTCCCTAGATACTTGATGACTGATGGCGGTTCACACTTCATTCATGGTGTTTTCCGCAAGATGCTAGCTAACTATGATGTCAACCATAGAGTTGCATCTCCTTATCATCCTCAGTCTAGTGGTCAAGTGGAGTTGAGTAATACGGAGATCAAGTTGATCCTACAAAAGACCGTCAATAGATCTCGTAAGAACTCGTCTAGCAAACTTGACGATGCACTATGGGCTTATAGGACTGCTTATAAGAATCCCATGGGCATGTCACCGTATAAAATGGTTTACGGTAAGGCCTATCATTTACCTCTTGAGCTGGAACACAAAGCTTATTGGGCAATCAAAGAGCTTAACTTTGATTTCAAACTTGCCGGTGAGAAGCGGTTGTTTGATATCAGCTCGTTAGATGAATGGAGAGCCCAGGCATATGAGAATGCCATTTTGTTCAAGGAAAAGGTTAAGAGATGGCACGACAAAAGAATACAGAAGCGAGAGTTCAATGTAGGTGATTACGTCTTGCTATACAATTCTCGTTTGAGATTCTTTGCAGGCAAGCTTCTCTCTAAATGGGAAGGTCCCTATGTTATCAAGGAAGTATATCGTTCCGGTGCCATCAAAATCAATAACACGGAAGGAAATTTTCCTAGAGTGGTAAATGGGCAAAGAATCAAGCATTACATCTCTGGTACTCCCATAAATGTTGAGACCAATATCATCAATGTCATAACTCCAGAGGAGTACATAAGGGATGTTTATCAGCCTGTTTCAGACCTTGAAAACGAAGATGTATCTGTTTCGGTAAGAAATTGGACTCTGATGCTTTTCCAATCGGAAATTTCCTCCGTTTTGGAATTTTTGGAAAATTAGGAAAATAAAAAGCAGTCCGGAGAGCGAACGAGGCGGCCACAAGCCCTTCCACCGCCCCCTACCCCCTGGTAGCGGAGGGCAAGCTTGTGGGCACCTCGTGTGCCTCCCGGACTCCGTTTTCTTGCAGAGGACTCCTTGTGGCCCAGAAAAAATATCAATATATAGTCGCCCGAAGGTTCTGATCTCCGTATCGCGCTGTTTTCCTCTGTTTTCATTTCGAGCTTTTTTCTGCCACAGATCTAGATCATCATGACTTCCCCAAACGCTCCTAAGGACAAGATCTTCGAGTTGGTCATCAATCCCTACCTCACGGAAGTGCTGAAACACCCTCAATCTATCAAGATGAGCGAGGGGATGTTGCACATCCGTGATGTTGAGGGGCCTAAGAAGACCGGAAGCGTGGAGACGAGGCTCGAAGCAATGGAGCAACAAGTCTTCAAGTGCCAAGGGATGGTGAAGCGTGGACTCAACGCCAACCACACGATGATCACAGTGTTCACTAGCAATCAAAAGATGGATGCCATTGATATTGGGAAACACCTCTCCAGGCTCTATGATAGGGTTGATCAACTTCAGGGCTAGATCTATGACCTGCAGAACCAAAACTGTGAGTATGAGTACAGATTTAAATCAATAAGGTTGGCTGCAGATTTGAGGATTCCGGCGACTCGTTCATCCTGCCATGATGGAGCACCTATGCCTTGGAAGACGGAGGATCAAACTGCTCCAACAACACCACCATCACCACCGAAGGAAGACAACTAAGCATTGGTATGGGCAATCCCCTTGGCTTCTGCCAAGCTTGGGGGAGTTGCCCTGGTATCATATCACCTATATATATTTTGCTTTTACCTTTGTTTTAGTTCTTTCCTTTTCAGTTTTTATTTCTTCTCTTAGAGGAATAAGTCTTTAGTTTTTAGTTTGAGTCTTTTGCTTTTGTCTCTCCCCCGATGTATTCGAGCTTACGAGCTATATAATAAAGAGTATCTCAGTTAAGGGCTTTTCTTTGTGCCATGATCAAAAGTATGAAAAGAACGATAGCATGAAAGATCATGAAACGATCTTATGGAAAGTGATAACTTCACTTATGACACGTATGATGATTGAAACTGGTTGAGAATAAATCAACACAGACCTCAGTCATTGTTGCAATTAACAAGAAGTAATAAGGAAAGAGAGGTTCACATATAAATATATCATCTTAGACACTTTTTACAATTGTGAGCACTCACCAAACTATTACATGCCTAGGAGTAGATGTTGGACAAGAAAGACAACATTATGAATTGTGTTTTCTTGGTTCCAAGCAATGTTATATGATTAGATATCCCTTAGCATGTGACGATTTCTTCCACCTCATATTAGCCAAAACTCCCGCACCAAGTAGAGATACTACTTATGCATCCATAAACCTCCAACCCAGTTTTGCCACGAGAGTCCACCATACCTACCTATGGATTGAATAAGATCCTTCAAGTAAGTTGTCATCGGTGCAAGCAATAAAAATTGCTCTCTAATATGTATGATCTATTAGTGTGTGGAAAATAAGCTTTGTACGAACCTGTGATGAGGAAGCATTAAAAGTGACAGACTGCATAATAAATTCATTATCACAGGAGGCAATATAAAGTGACGTTCCTCCGCACTAAGAGGACACACATTCAAACCTCAAAAGCGCATGACAACCTCTGCTTCCCTCTGCGAAGGGCCTATCTTGTACCTTTACTTTTTACCCTTGTAAGAGTCATGGTGATCTTCACCAATTCCCTTTTTGCTTTTATCTTGGCTACCGTCACATGTTTGGGAAAGATCTATATTCATATATAAACTTGGAGTTTAGTACTTATGCTTTATTGTTGTTGACTTTACCTTTGAGGTAAATGGTTGGGAGGCAAAACTATAAGCCCATATCTTCCTCTGTGTCCAGCTGAAACTTTGACACCATGAGTACCACGTGAGTTGTACCAATTGTGGAAAACAAAAGAGATGATTGAGTATGTGGGTTTGCCTTACAAGCTCTTATTTGACTCTTTCTGATGTTGTGATAAATTGCAATTGCCTCAATGACTATGGATTATTGTTGGTTACTTCTCAGTAAGGTTTTTGCTTCATGCTTTGCTTTGTGAAGGAATTGTTACTTTCCCATAAGAATCTTTATGATGTATTGATGTCCTATGTGTGATCATGATGCCCTCATGTCTGTATTATGTTTTATCGACACCTTCGTCCCTCAACATGTGGACATGTTTATGGAACTTGGTTTTTGCTTGCGGACAAGCGAGGTCTAAGCTTGGGGGAGTTGATACGTCCATTTTGCATCATGCTTTCATGTTGATATTTATTGCTTTTGGGGTTGTTATACTACTTGTGGTACCATATTTATGCCTTTTCTCTCTTATTTTGCAAGGTTTATTTGAAGAGGGAGAATTCAGGCAGCTGGAATTTGGACTGGAAAAGGAGCAAATCCTAGTCCACTATTCTGCAAATCTCCAAATGCCTTGAAAAGTTGCGTGGATTTTTTTGGGATTATATAAAAAATAATTGGGCGAAAGAACTACCGGAGGGGGGCTGCCAGGGCGCCACAAGCCCTGACACCGCCACCCCCCTGGTGGCGGAGTGGGGGCTTGTGGGCTCCCTGACGGCCCACTAGCCCTCCTCTTTTGCTATATGAAGCGTCCTGGTCCAGAAAAAATCAGAAGGGAGCTTTTTCGTGGTTTCACCTCCGCCACGAGGCGGAACTTGAGCAGATCCAATCTAGAGCTCCGGCGGGATGATCCTACCGGAGAAACTTCCCTCCCGAAGGGGGAGATCATCGCCATCGTCATCACCAACGCTACTCTCGTCGGAGGGGAGGCATCTTCATAAACATCTTCATCAGCACCATCTTCTCTCCAATCCCTAGTTCATCTCTTGTAACCAATCTTCGTCTCGCGACTCCGATTGGTACTTGTAAGGTTGCTAGTAGTGTTGATTACTCTTTGTAGTTGATGCTAGTTGGATTACTTGGTGGAAGTGTTTATGTTTAGATCCTTGATGCTATTCATTACAGCTCTGATCATGATTATGATTATGTTTTGTGAGTAGTTACTTTTTTTCCTGAGGACATGGGATAAGTCATGTTAATAATAGTCATGTGATTTTGATATTCGTTTGGTATTTTGATATGATGTATGTTGTCTTTTCCTCTAGTGGTGTTATATGAACGTCGACTACATAACACTTCACCATATTTGGGCCTAGAGGAAGGCATTGGGAAGTAGTAAGTAGATGATGGGTTGCTGGAGTGACAGAAGCTTAAACCCCAGTCTATGTGTTGCTTCGTAAGGGGCTGATTTGGATCCACTAGGCAGTAAGGGATGCTTGCGAGAGAGGTTAATCATAAGTGGGATGCTTGTCCAAGTAAGGGCAGTACCCAAGCGCCGGTCCACCCACATATCAAACTACAAAGTAACGAACGCGAATCATATGAACATGATGAAACTAGCATGACAGAAATTCCCGTGTGTCCTCGGGAGCGTTTTTCCTCCTATAAGACTTTGTTCAGGCTTGTCCCGTGCTGCAAAAGGGATTGGGCCACTTGCTGCACCGTTGCTACTACTTGTTACTTGTTACTGTTTGCTTGCTACATTTCACCTCGCTACACAAGTACTTGTTACCGCTACTTTCAATGCTTGCAGTTATTACCTCGCTGAAATCCGTTTATCAGAGCCTTTTGCTCCTCGTTGGGTTTGACACTCTTACTTATCGAAAGGACTACGATTGATCCCCTATATTTGTGGGTCATCACCTGCCGGAGGGGGGGTTTGGACACGGAGGGCTTCTCCATCAACACCAAGACCTCTCCGATGATGTGTGAGTAGTTCACCATAGACCTACGGGTCCATAGTTAGTAACTAGATGGCTTCTTCTCTCTCTTGGATCTTCAATACAAAGTTCTCCATGATCTTCATGGAGATCTATCCGATGTAATCTTCTTTTGCGGTGTATTTTTTGAGATCCGATGAATTGTGCATTTATGATCAGATTATCTATGAATCTTATTTGAGTTTCTTCTGATCTCTCTTATGCATGATTTCATATCCTTGTAATTATCTTCAAGTTGTGGGTTTTGTCTGGCCAACTAGATCTATGATTCTTGCAATGGGAGAAGTTCTTGGTTTTGGGTTCATATCGTGCGGTGACCTCACCCAGTGACAGAAAGGGTAGCGAGGCACGCATCGTGTTGTTGCCATCAAGGGTAAAAAGATGGGGTTTTCATCATTGGTTTGAGATTATCCCTCTACATCATGTCATCTTGCTTAAAGCGTTACTCTGTTCGTCATGAACTCAATACACTAGATGCATGCTGGATAGCGGTCGATGTGTGGAGTAATAGTAGTAGATGCAGAAAGTATCGGTCTACTTGTCTCGGACGTGATTCCTATATGTATGATCATTGCCTTAGATATCGTCATGACTTTGCGCGGTTCTATCAATTGCTCGGCAGTAATTTGTTCACCCACCGTAACACTTGCAATTTTGAGAGAAGCGTCTAGTGAACACTATGGCCCCGAGGGTCTACTCCACACCATATTTTCAGCCTTACACTTTTTACTTCGTTGCACTTTCCGCCTTCAGATCTCACTTTGCAAACAATCTTGAAGGGATTGACAACCCCTTTGAAGTGTTGGGTGCAAGCTTGTTTGTATTTGCGCAGGTACTCTGGACTTGACGAGCCCCTCCTTCTGAATCGATACCTTGGTTCTCAAACAGAGGGAAATACTTACTGCTCCTGTGCTGCATCACCCTTTCCTCTTCAAGGGAAAAACCAACGCAAACCCAGCCTCTGTCAGCGTGTCAATTTCTGGGGCTGTTGTCTGTGGGATAGCAGAAGAATTTCTGGCGCTGTTGCCGGGGAGGAAGAACAAGCCAAGAACTCATCCAAGTAGGTGCCACAAACTCATCTCTTGCATTTACTTTGTTTGCCAGTTGCCTCTCGTTTTCCCCTCCCCCACTTCACCAATTTGCCTTTTTCATTCGCCCTTTTTCTCGCCTACTCTTTGTTTGCTTCTGTGCTTGCTTGCTTGCTGAAGTCACCATGAACGAAAACACCAAACTTTGTCACTTCTCGAATACTAATAATAATTATTTTATTAGTACTCCCATTGCTCCCGCCACTGGTGCGGACTCATACGAAATCAATGCCGCTTTGTTGAATATTGTTATGAAAGAGCAATTCTCTGGCCTTCCTAGTGAAGATGTTGCATTCCATCTCAATACCTTCATTGCGCTTTGCAATATGCAAAAGAAAAAAGATGTGGATAATGACGTGATTAAATTGAAGATTTTTCCTTTCTCGTTGCGAGATCGCGCAAAAACTTGGTTTTCTTCTTTGCCCAAAAATAGTATCGATTCTTGGGATAAGCGCAAAGATGCTTATGTATCCAAGTATTTTCCGCCGGGTAAGATCATCTCTCTCCGTAATGATATCATGCATTTCAAGCAACTTGATCATGAACATGCTGCACAAGCTTGGGAGAGAATGAAATTAATGATTAGAAATTCTCCCGCTCATGGCTTGAGCCTTTGGATGATTATTCAAATCTTTTACGCTGGCTTGAATTTCGCTTCTAAAAATATCTTGGACTCCGCCTCAGGTGGAACATTCATGGAAATCACGTTAGGGGAAGCCACAAAGCTCTTAGACAACATCATGACAAACTACTCTCAATGGCACACTGAAAGGTCACCTACTAGTAAGAAGGTACACGCTATAGAAGAAATTAACTCGTTGAGTGCTAAGATGGATGAGTTAATGAATTTGGTTGCTAGTAGAAGTGCTCCTTTGGATCCTAATGATATGCCTTTGTCTTCTTTTATTGAGAGTAGCAACGCTAGCTTGGACGTTAATTTTGTTGGTAGGAATAACTTTGGCAACAACAATGCCTTTAGAGGAAACTATGTTCCTAGGCCTTTTCCTAGTAACTTCTCTAATAACTTTGGCAACTCCTACAACAATACTCATGGAAATTACAATAAGTTACCCTATGATCTAGAGAGTAATATCAAAGAGTTCATCAACTCTCAAAATATTTTCAATGCGTCCATAGAGGAAAAACTACTCAAAATTGACGATTTGGCTAAGAGCGTGGATAGAATTTCTTGTGATGTTGATGCTTTGAAAGTTACATGTGCTCCTCCCAAAATCAACATGGATGAAACTTTGAAAGCTATGCGCGTTTCCATGATTGAGAGCCAAGAAAGAACCGGTCAAATTCGTGCTAGACATGAATGGCTTAAAAAGGCATGTTCTCGTGATGAGAATCACGAAGATCTTAAAATTCTTGGTGTGACTCCCATTGAATCTTTGTTTTCTTGTGTCAAACCTAATGATTATGGGGCTGGATATGAATCCACTTTGGTTGAGAAGTGCCCCAATGATTCCGAGTCCATCTATCTTGATGCTAAAAGCATTAAAAGTGGAGTAGAAGACGTTAAAACTTTGAGTAGTAATGAAATTACTACCGTGGATTTCAAGGAATTCAATTATGATAGTTGCTCCTTGATTGAATGCATTTATTTGATGCAATCCATGTTGAACTCTCCACACGCTTATAGCCAAAACAAAGCCTTTACCGATCATATCGTTGAAGCTATGATAAAATCTCTTGAAGAGAAACTTGAATTGGAAGTCTCTATCCCTAGAAAGCTTCAGGATGAGTGGGAACCTACCATCAAAATCAAAATCTAAAATTATGAGTGCAATGCTTTGTGTGATTTGGGTGCTAGTGTTTCGGCGATTCCAAATTCTTTATGTGATGTTCTGGGTTTTAATGAGATTGAAGAGTGTTCTCTCAATTTGCATCTTGCTGATTCTACTGTCAAGAAACCCACGCGAAGGATCAATGATGTTCTTATTATTGCAAATAGTAACTATGTACCCGTGGATTTCATTGTGCTTGACATTGATTGCAATCCTACATGCCCCATTATTCTTGGTAGACCTTTCCTAAGGACTATCGGTGCTATCATCGATATGAAGGAAGGGAATATTAGATTTCAATTTACTTTAAGGAAGGGCATGGAACAATTTCCTAGAAAGAAAATAAGATTACCTTATGAATCCATGATGAGGGCCACTTATGGTTTGAGCACCAAAGACGACGATACGTGATTCTATCGCTTCTATGCCTAGCTAAGGGCGTTAAACAATAGCGCTTGTTGGGAGGCAACCCAATGAATTTATCTTTTTATTTCTCTTTTGTTGCATCCACACTTTCATAATTCTATTGTGATTGTGTTTTGGTGTTTCTTTTTGTGTTTGAGCCAAGCAAAGCCTTTATGACTAGTCTTGGTAATGGTTGTTTGATCCTGCTGGAAAAAGACAGAAACTTTTCGCTCACGAGATGATTTTTCATTTTTATTCGGAAAGCGCTTTTGAGTTGATTCTCTTTGCTTCTGATTGATATGCGTTTTTCCCAGGCCATCATAATTATTCATATCTTTTGAGGTACCAGAAGAATACGAAGTATACAGATTGCTACAAACTGGTCTGTTTTTGACAGTTCTCTTTTTGTTGAGTTGGTTGTTTATTTTGATGAAACTATGGTTAGTATCGGGGGGTACAAGCCATGGAAAAGTGAGAATACAATATCCCATCATCAATATAGATGGAAGTCAAGTTTGCTACAGTACCAAAAGAAGTGGTAGTTTGTTTTCTGGTACTAATGTTATCACAAGTTTCTGTTTAAGTTTTGTGTTGTGAAGTTTTCAAGTTTTGGGTGATGTTCTCATGGACAAAGAGATAAGGAGTGGAAAGAGCTCAAGCTTGGGTATGCCCAAGGCATCCCAAGCCAAATTCAAGGACACCAAAAATCCTAAGCTTGGGGATGCCCCGGGAAGGCATCCCCTCTTTCGTCTTCAATCCATCGGTAACATTACTTGGAGCTATATTTTTATTCACCACATGATATGTGTTTTTCTTGGAGCGTCTTGTATCATAGGATTCTTTTCTTTTTGTTTGGTCACAATCATCCTTGTTGCACACCTTTTTGAGAGAGGGAGAGACATGCACTCATCGTGATTTTGCTAGAATGCTCAAAGTGTTTCACTTGTATCTTTTGAGCTAGATACTTTTGCTCTTGTGCTTCACTTATATCTTTAGAGCACGGCGGCGCGTGATTTGGTAGTTGTCTTATGCTATGAAAGTAGTCCCAAATGTGCTAGGTACCCAAAGAGGATGCAAAAACCTCCATCTTCATGTGCATTGAGTACAAAGAGAAGTTTCGACTCCTCTCAATTAGTTTTGAGACGTGGATTCGGTAATATTGGGAGTTATGTTAGTAGGGTGTTGTGAATCTAGAGATACTTGTGTTGGAGTTAGTGATTCCCGTAGCATGCACGTATGGTGAACCGCTATGTTAGGAAGTCGGATCATAATTGATCTATTGATTGTCATCCTTTGTGTTGAGGTCGGGATCGCGCGATGGTTTACACCTACCAACCCTTCCCCTCGGAGTATGCGTTTAGCACTTTGTTTCGATTACTAATGAAAACTTTCGCAATAAGTATGTGAGTTCTTCATGACTAACGTGAGCCCATGGTATAGATGCACTTTCACCTTCCACCATTGCTAGCCTCTCTAGTGCCGCGCAATTCTCGCTGGTGCACAAACCCACCAAATTCCTTCCTCAAAGCAGCCACCATATCTACCTACTATGGCATTTTCATAGTCATTCCGAGATATATTGCCATGCAACTCCCACCATTCCATCTCATGACTTGTGCCGCCACTCTCATATTGCCATTGCATGATTGTAAGACAGCTAGCGAGATGTTTCAATGCCATACGCCATGCTAGATCGTTGCACATCCCGGTACACTATCGGAGGCATTTCCTATGGAGTCATCATCATTGTGATCTATGAGCTGTGAGTAAATAAAAGTGTGATGATCATCATTATTCAAGCATTGTCCCATGCGAGGAAATAATAAAAAAAAGTCCAAAGATCCCAAAAGAAGAGAAAAAAAGAAGAAAAAAAATAGGCCTAAGAGCCCAAATGAAAAAAAAAAGAAAAGGAGAGAAGGGACAATGCTACTATCTTTTTCCACACTTGTGCTTCATAATAGCACCATGTTCCTCATGATTGAGAGCTTCCTGCTTTGTCACTACCATATACTAGTGCGGATCTTCATTATATAACTTGGCTTGTATATTCCAATGATGGGCTTCCTCATAATTGCCCTAGGTCTTCGTCAGCAAGCAAGTTGGATGCACACCCACTAGTTTTCCTTTTGAGCTTTCACATACTTATAGCTCTAGTGCATCTCTTGTATGGCAATCCCTACTCATTGACATTGATATCTATTAATGGGCATCTCCATAGCCTATTGATACGCCGAGTCAGTGTGACCATCTCCTCCTTTTTGTCTCAGAACCACCACCACACTCTATTCCACCTATAGTGCTATATCCATGGCTCGCGCTCATGTATTGCGTGATAGTTATAAAAAGTTTGAGAAAGTAAGAGTGCGAAAACAATTACTTGGCCAATTCCGGGGTTGTGCATGATTTACATTAGTTGTGTGAGGATGATGGAGCATAGCCAGACTATATGATTTTGTAGGGATAACTTTATTTGGCCTTGTTATTTTGAAAGTTCATGATTACTTTGCTAGTTTGCTTGAAGTATTACTGTTTTCATGTCAATAGCTAACTATTGTTTTGAATCTTACAGATCTGAACATTCATGTCACGTGAAAGAAGTTGCAAAGGACAACTATGCTAGGTAGCATTCCACATCAAAAATTCGTTCTTTATCACTTCCATACTCGAGGACGAGCAGGAGTTAAGCTTGGGGATGCTTGATACGTCTCCAACGTATCTATAATTTTTTATGGTTTCATGCTATTATCTTGTCAAACTTTGGATGTTTTGCATGCCTTTTATTTATTTTTTGGGACTAACTTATTAACTCAGTGCCAAGTGCCAGTTCCTGTTTTTTCCATGTTTTTTACCCCTTTCAGAGGAGATTTTGAAACGGAGTCCAAACGGAAGAAAATCCCCGAAAATATTTTTTCTGTAGCGGAAGAAGATCGGAAAGCTTGGGAGCCAAGGCAGGGGAGCCTCAGGGGCCCCACAAGCCCCCACCCCGCGACCAGGGGGGAGGCCACGCCATCCAGGCTTGTGGGCCCCCTGGACACCCTTTGCCCTAGGTCTTTCGCCTATATATTCCCATAAATTCCAGCAAAATTAGGAGATCATCGAAAGTACTTTTTCGCCGCCGCAAGCTTCTGTCTCCGCAAGATCCCATCTGGGGCACGTTCTGGTGCCCTACCGGAGGGGGGATTCGGACACGGAGGGCTTCTCCATCAACACCATGACCTCTCCGATGATGCGTGAGTAGTTCACCATAGACCTACGGGTCCATAGTTAGTAACTAGATGGCTTCTTCTCTCTCTTGGATCTTCAATACAAAGTTCTCCATGATCTTCATGGAGATCTATCCCATGTAATCTTCTTTTGTAGTGTGTTTGTCGAGATCCGATGAATTGTGGATTTATGATCAGATTATCTATGAATCTTATTTGAGTTCCTTCTGATCTCTCTTATGCAAGATTTCATATCCTTGTAATTCTCTTCGAGTTGTGGGTTTTGTCTGGCCAACTAGATCTATGATTCTTGCAATGGGAGAAGTGCTTGGTTTTGGGTTCATACCGTGGGGTGACCTCACCTAGTGACAGAAGGGGTAGCGAGGCACGCATCGTGTTGTTGCCATCAAGGGTAAAAAGATGGGGTTTTCATCATTGGTTTGAGATTATCCATCTACATCATGTCATCTTGCTTAAAGCGTTACTCTGTTCGTCATGAACTCAATACACTAGATGCATGCTGGATAGCGGTCGATGTGTGGAGTAATAGTAGTAGATGCAAAAAGTATCGGTCCACTTGTATCAGACGTGATGCCTATATGTATGATCATTGCCTTAGATATCGTCATGACTTTGCGTGATTCTATCAATTGCTCGGCAGTAATTTGTTCACCCACCGTAACACTTGCTATTTTGAGAGAAGCCTCTAGTGAACACTATGGCCCCCAGGGTCTACTCCACACCATATTTTCAGCCTTACACGTTTTACTTCGTTGCACTTTCCGCCTTCAGATCTCACTTTGCAAACAATCTTGAAGGGATTGACAACCCCTTTGAAGCGTTGGGTGCAAGCTTGTTTGTGTTTGCGCAGGTACTCTGGACTTGACGAGACCCTCCTTCTGGATCGATACCTTGGTTCTCAAACTAAGGGAAATACTTACTGCTCCTGTGTTGCATCACCCTTTCCTCTTCAAGGGAAAAACCAACGCAAGCCCAGCCTCTGTCAACGTGTCAATTTCTGGCGCTGTTGTCTGTGGGATAGCAAAGCACAAGAGCAAGGAGTTCATCATTCAACCACATCTATTACCTTTTGGAGGGTGGTGCCTCCTAGATTGGTTAGGTGTTGCTTGGGAGCCTCCTACTTCGTGTTGTGGAGTTGAACCAAAATGTTTGTAAGGGAAAGGAGATCGCCTACTTCGTGAAGATCTATCGTGAGTGAGGCTAGTCCTGTGTGGACGGAAGCCATGGTGGAGTAGACAAGGCCGCTTCTTCGTGGACTCCTTGTGGGTGGAGCCGTCCATGGACTCTCGCAGTCGTTACCTTCCGTGGGTTGAAGTCTCCACTAACATGGACATATGGTAGTGCCACCTATCGGAACCATGCCAAAAATTGTCGTGCCAAACTTTTTGCTTGATCTCCCTACCTTACCCTCTACTTTACACTTGCATGTTTCACTTTTCGTAGCTATACTCTTAGATATGCATGTCTAGGGTGTACTTGACTAGTCATAGTTGCTAAAACTGGCCTACACTAAAAATTGGGAAAAGGCTAATTCTTTATCTTGTCAAGTAGTTTAATCACCTGCCTCTAGACATACTTTCGATCCTCCACTGTGCCTTCGCCAAGCACTCTCCGACCATGCCTACAGAGTTCAGTCTAAAAAAGAACATCGGGTGCTCATGAAGGGTCACGGTGAAGGTGATCGATCGCAGGGTCACCCTTGATCAGCGTTGGGCCACCTTCGTTGTCTTTCACCAAGTCAGGACCGGGTACATGGTGACTTTCAAGTTGCTCACCCCGAACACCATGAAGATGATCGTCTTTAATGATGACGACGTGGAGGTGGTCACCAAGTGCAAGAAGCACGACGAGGACTTCGCCGTGACGGAGTAAATGACCTCTGGTTCCTAGTTCCGTGTTGGCTATTGTTTCGAACTATTTTATGTGTTGCAGTTTCATTTCAAACTTATCATACCATGTTAACATATCGAATTATGTGTTGCCGTTTTGATGTGTGCTTAAGTTTGTTCTGATTGCTCTAGTTCGTTGCCTCTAGTAACCTCACTGATACGTCTCCAACGTATCTATAACTTTTAATTGTTCCATGCTGATATATTATAATTTTAGAATGCTTTTGGGGTATTTATTTACAAATTTTATATTATTTTGAGAACTAACCTATTGACCCAATGCCCATTGCTAGTTGTTGTTTTCTGCATGTTTTCACTTTTTAGGTTTTCCATACCAAACGAAGCCCAATTGACCTGAGACTTTTTGGTGATTTTTTTGGACCAACATAAGACCGAGGAGTATCAGGAGAAGGCTCGAGGCCGCATGAGGGGCCCACAAGCCAACAGGGCACGACCTGGGGGCGCCCTGATGTCTTGTGCCTCCGTCGTGGACCTCCCGACTTTGTTCTCTAGCTTATAAATTCTCTTTTACCCTAAAAACACCAGAGGGAGTCCCGACACACTTTTACGCCGCTGCAAGTCTCTATTCCAACGGGAGGCCATCTGGAGCTCCGTTTCGGCACCCTGTCGGAGGGGAAATCGACCACGGAGGGCCTCTTCACCAAGATTGCTACCCTCACGATGATGTGTGAGTAGTTCACTACACACCTATGGGTCCATGGCCAGTACCTAGATGGCAATCTCTATCTCTTGATCTTCAATACAGTGATCACCACATCTTCGCTTTGATCCACATGATGTAATTCCTTTTGTGCGGTACGTTTGTTGGGATCTGGGTTTATGTTCAGATTATTCATGATAAATATTTGGGTCTCCTCTAAATACGTATATGATTCTTGTGTGCATGATTATGATAGATTCGTAATTCTCTCTGATCTATTGAAACAGTTTGGCCAACTAGATCGATATTTCTTCGGTGAGAGTGGTGTGTTGTGGTAGGTTCAACCTGGCGAATTTCTACATCCCAGTGACAGAAGGGGACAAGATGCGTCTTTGTATTGCTGCAACTAAGGATAAAACGATGTGGTTTATTCATATTTCTTGTGTTTACTTTGTCTACATCATGTCATTGTTCTCCATGCATTACTCTGTTTTACTTAATACTCTAGATGCTTGCTGGATAGCGGTCGATGAGTGGAGTAATAGTAATAGGTGCAGGTAGGAGTTGGCCTATTTGTTTATGAACGTGATGACTATATACACATGATCATTGTCGTGAATATCGCATAACTATCCGCTTTTTTGTCAATTGCCCAACAACAATTTGTTTACCCACCGTATGCTATTTTTCATGAGCGATGCCATTAGGTAAAACAATGGCCCGAGCGTCTATTCACAACATATTGATAAAACCTTCACTACCTTGATGCCATTTACTTGTATTTATTTTAGCTTGCTATGTACAATTATCTACCAGTCCTCGCCAAATGGGTCGGCCCGGCCCGGCCCGCCCAGGCACGGATATTAGCCGGGCCGTGCCGGGCCAGCCCACATGCGCAGCCTCCCGGCCCATGCACGACACGGGGGCTATACGGACCTGCCCGTTGGCACGCCAGGCTAGCTAGTCTGCTAGGCTTTTTGCATTTTAGGATGTTATTTGAGCCGATTTTGGCTTGTCCGGCTCTTTTTGGGTCGGTTTTGACATGTTGGGCAGTCTTTTGGGCCGATTTTGGCCTATTTGGCTGTTTTTTATCTTATATATATATATATATAATAACGGTAAACGGGCCGTGCTGGCCCGCGTGCCGAGCTTTCAGGCCCAGGCACGGCCCGAGGCAGGCTGCGTGCTTGTCACGGCCCGATTAGCCCGTGCCATGACTGGCCAGTGGCGTGCCGGGCCGCCGTGCTTCTGGGCCGGCCAAGAAAGCACGACCCGTTTGGCCAGGACTGTTATCTACACACCTCACTTGGTAGCAAAGAACAAGAACACGAGGATTGACAACCCTCTTGGCCGCGTTGCGTGCAAGTTGTTTGTTCTTTTGTGTGTAGCCAGTGAAGATGGTTGTGGATATTCCTTTTGGTTCGACAAACCGTGATTTCATCATTGAGGGAAATACTTACCCACATTGTGCTATGATAACCCGTTCCCCTTCATGGAAACCCAACGCAGATCACAAGTATCAGGAAGAATTTATGGCACCGTTGTCGGGGAATATCATCACCAACTACTAAATCCACACAAATTTTCATTCACTTGTTCCTCTTTTTAATACATAAATATTTACCTTTGCTTGTCACTAGTTTGCATCTTTTCTCTCAAGTTTACTTGGCTAGCTATGTGCTACTGCGACAACAGACCTTCCCTGGTAACAGCGCCAGGAATCCTGCTACTACGGCTACGCCTATAGGGACTTCCTTAGCAAATATGCAAAGGATTTCCTCGCGGCCTTGGAGCCTTACGTTGGTGTTCCCTTGAAGAGGAAAGGGTGATGTAGCACAGCGGCGGTAAGTATTTCCCTCAGTTTGAGAACCAAGGTATCGATCCAGTGGGAGGATCTCGTCAAGTCACAAGTACCTGCACAAACACAAAGAGCTTGCACCCAACGCTATGAAGGGGTTGTCAATCCCTTATAGATTGTTTGCAAAGTGAGAACTGAAAGAAAAAAAGGAAAACAAAGCAAAGTAAAAGTGGAAGTGGAGACGATAGTTGTGAATAGACCCGGGGGCCGTAATATTCACTAGTGGCTTCTCTCATGAAAGCAAGAAGACGGTGGGTGAACGAGTTACTGTCGAGCAATTGATAGAACCGCGCAAAGTCATGACGTTATCTAAGGCAATGATTATATCTATAGGCATCACGTCCAAAACAAGTAGACTGATACTTTCTGCATCTACTACTATTACTCCACACGTCAACCGCTATCCAGCATGCATCTAGTGTATTAAGTTCAAAAGAACAGAGTAACACCTTAAGCAAGATGGCATGATGTAGATGAACAATCTCAAATCTATGATGAAAGCCCATCTTGTTACCCTTGATGGCAACAACATGATGCGTGCCTTGCTGCCCCTTCTGTCACTGGGAAAGGTCACCGCACGGTATGAACCCAAAACCAAGCACTTCTCCCATTGCAAGAATCATAGATCTAGTTGGCCAAACAAAACCCAAGACTCGGAGAGACTTACAAGGATATCAAATCATGCATATAAGAAATCAGCAAAGACTCAAATATAATTCATAGATAATCTGATCACAAATCCACAATTCATCGGATCTCGACAAACACACCGCCAAAGAGGATTACATCGCATAGATGTCCATGAAGATCATGGAGAACTTGGTATTGAAGATCCAAGAGAGAGAAGAAGCCATCTAGCTACTAACTACGGACCCGTAGGTCTGAAGTGGACTACTCACGAGTCATTGGAGAGGCGATGATGTTGATGGAGAAACCCTCCAACTCCAAAGTCCCCTCGGTAGGGCACCGGAAAGGGTCTACAGATGAGATCTCGTAGAAACGGAAGATTGCGGCGACGGAAAAGTGTTTTCGTGGATGCCCTGATTTTTTCTGGGATTTTAGGGAATTTATAGGCCAAAGAGATAGGGCAGGGGAGCGCCAGGGAGGCCACAAGCCTGGTAGCCGCCCCCCCTGGTGGCGGCTACACGGCTTGTGGGCCCCCTATGGCTCTCCTGCCTTGGCCCTCAAGTCCCCCGATCTTCTTTTGTTCTGGAAAAAATTATTTCGGGGATTTTATTCCGTTTGGACTCCGTTCCAAAATCAGATGTGAAAAGAGTCAAAAACACAGAAAAAATAGGAAGTGGCACTTGGCACTGAATTAATAAGTTAGTCCCAAAAAAGATATAAAAGGTATATAAAACATCCAAAGTTGACAAGAAAACATCATGAAACCATCAAAAATTATAGATACGTTTGAGACGTATCAAGCATCCCCAAGCTTAACTCCTGCTCGTCCTCTAGTAGGGAAGTGATAAAGAATGAATTTTTTATGCTTTCATGCTACCTAGCATAGATGTCCTTTGTAACTCCTCTTATGTGACATGAATGTTCAGATCCATTAGATTCAAAACAATAGTTTGCTATTGATGTGGAGATAATAATATTTCAAGCAAACTAGCAAGGTAATCATGAACTTTCAAGATAACAAGGCCAAAAGAAAGTTATCCCTACAAAATCATATAGTCTGGCTATGCTCTATCATCCTTGCACAACGAATTTAAATCATGCACAACCTCGGTATTGGCCAAGTAATTGTTTCCACACTTTTACTTTCTCAAACTTTTTCTACTCTCACGCAATACATGAGCGTGAGCCATGGTTTTAGCACTATAAGTGGAATGGAGTGTGGTGGAGGTTCCAAGACAAACAAGGAGAAGATGGTCACATTAACTAGGCATATCAATGAGCTATGGAGATGCTCATCAATAGATATCAATGTGAATGAGTAGGGATTGCCATACAAATGATGCACTAGATCTAAGAGTATGTGAAAGCTCTTAAATAAAACTAGTGGGTGTGCATCCAAGTTGCTTGCTCACGAAGACCTAAGGCAATTTTGAGGAAGCCTGTCATTGGAATATACAAGACAAGTTATATAATGAAAATTTCCCACTAGCTATATGGTGGTGAAAAAACAAGAGACTCTCAATCATGAAGATCATGGTGCTTAATAAGCACAAGTGTGGAAGGATAGTAGCATTGTCCCTTCTCTCTTTTTCTATCATTTTTTGTGGGCTCTTTGGCCTCTTTTTTTTAGTGGGCATCTTTGGCCTCTTTTGTAAATGGGCTTCGCTGGCCTCTTTTATTTCCTCACATGGGACAATTATCCATCAATGAAGATCATCACACTTACAACTCGAAACTTAGAGCAATGATGACTCTATTTGGAATGCCTTCGGTAGTGTACCGTGACAATGATCTAGCATGGCATAGACATTAATGGAAACATCATGCTAGCTATCTTACGATCATGCAATGGCAATGTATAAGTGGTGGCACATGTCATGGTGGTAGTTGCATGGCAATATATCTCGGAATAGCTTTGAAAAAGCCATAGTAGGTAGGTATGGTGGCTGTTTTGAGGGAGGCTAATGGTGGGTATTGTGCACCGGCGAAAGTTGCACGGCACTAAAGAAGATAGTGATGGTGGAAGGTGAAAGTGCATATAAACCATGGACTCAACATTAGTCATGAAGAACTCATATACTTGTTGCAAAAGTTTTAGTAGTAATCGAAACAAAGCATTCAACGCATACTCCTAGGGGAAGGGTTGGTAGGTATAAACCATCGCGCGATCCCGACCGCCACACAAAGGATGACAATCAATAGACTAATCATGCTCAGACTTCATCACATAGCGATTCACCATACGTGCATGCTATGGGAATCAGTAACTTCAACACAAGTATTTCTAGATCCACAACACCACACTAACATAACTTAAATATTACCGCAACCACATCTCAAAACTAATTGAGAGGAATCAAACTTCTCTAACTAGTCAATGCACATGAAGGTGGAAGTTTTCATATCCCTTTGTATAACTACCCCTTTTGAGACTACTTTCATATCATAGATCAACTACCAAGCCACGCGCTTCCGTGCTCTAAAAGATATAAGTGAAGCACATAGAGCAAAATCAACTAGCTCAAAAGATATAAGTGAAGCACATGTGAGCTGAATTGTCTAACCAAAGGATATAAGTGAAGCTCGACAAAATCACGGTGAGTGCATGTATCTCTCTCTAGGTGTGAAGCAAGGAAGATTGTGATACAACAAAAATAAAAGACTCCTACGATACAAGACGCTCCAAGCAAAACACATAACATGTGGTGAATAAAAATATAGCCCCAAGTAACGTTATCGATGGACTGAAGACGAAAGAGGGGATGCCTTCCCGGGGCATCCCCAAGCTTAGGCTTTTACGGCATCCTTGAATCAACTTGGGGTGCCTTGGGCATCCCCTATCTTGAGATCTTGCCACTCTTTATCTCTTTGTCCATAAGAACTTCACCCAAAACTTGAAAACTTCACAACACGAAACTTAAACAGAAACTCGTGATATCATTAGTATAAGAAAGCAACCACCACTTCCTTGGGTACTGTAGCAAACTTAAATTGTACTTATGTTGATGTTGGGTTACAGTATTTTCAATCTTCCATGGCTAATACCCCCCGATACTATCCATAGTTTCATCAAAATAAGCAACCAACTCAACAAAAACAGAATCTGTTAACAGCAGACCAGTCTGTAGCAATATGTATACTACTTATGGTACTTCAAAACTTTTGAACAATTACGACAGTCTGAAGAATTTGTGTAGCAATCAGCAGCAAAAAGAATCAACTCAAAATCACTTACAGAAAAAAAATGAAAATTCTTTTCGTGAGCTGAAAGTTTCTGTCTTTTCCAGCATGACCAAACGATCATCCCCAAGACTAATCATAACGGTTTTACTTGGCACAAACGCAAAAAGAAACACAAAAAAACACAATCATAACAGAATTATGAAAGTGTGGAAAACAGAAAACATAAATAAAAAGGATAGATTCGTTGGGTTGCCTCCCAACAAGCGCTATTGTTTAACGCCCTTAGCTAGGCAAAAGGTGATGGAATCACGTATAGTCATCTTTGGTGCTCAAACTATAAGTAGCGTGACCATTTATCATCTTAAGATCTCATCTTTATTGGATGAATCACCACTAGCTTTAGGAACAAAAACAGACTTGACGGTCTTTTTGAGAGTGAGATTTGGAGTATTTTGCACATCGGCAAAAGCGGAACCCAAGTTGGTTATGACATCTTCTAGTTTGCCAATTCTAGAGGAATCATTAACTATAGGTTCCTTCTCCCTTAAATTTTTCAAAACCATTCCCACTTTGGATCCGTACTGAGTAATTTGATTGTGGATCTTTCTATCCAAACCCTCAATAAGTTCAATTGTGGCAATTTTGTTTTCAATAGCTTCAAGCCTTTGCATCACGTGTTCCAAGGTCAAGGTAGTTCCATTAACCATGAGCGGGGGTGAGCCTACCAAATTCATGATAGCTCCATAAGAGTCAACAGTATGGCTCCCCAAAAAAATCCCGCCTACGATGGTATCAAGAATATACCTATTCCAAGGAGAGATTCCAACATAAAAACTGTGAAGAAGAACGGTAGTGGAATGCTTACGAGTAGATCTACTTTGAGCATTGCAAATCCTGTACCAAGTGTCCTTTAAATTTTCTTCCTCATTCTGCTTGAAATTGAGAACTTCGTTCTCAGGGGTATCGTTTGGAGTGGTGGGTCTAGCCATTGATGGACTATCCCACACACAAACGAGCAGGAAGAAAGTGAGTGAAACGGGCAAAAGAGAAAGGCAAAGGAAAACGGCAAAAAGGCAAAAGAGAAAGGAAAAGGTAAACGGCAAAAAGGCAAAGAAAACGGCAAATGTGAAGTGGGGGAGAGGAAAACGAGAGGCAACTGGCAAAAAAGGTAAATGCAAGAGATGAGTTTGTGACACCTACTTGGATAGATCTTGACTTCATCTCTCCTCCCCGCGCCAGAAATCGGCACGTTGACGAGAGACTATTCTTGACTTGATCCTCCTCCCCGGCAACGGCGCCAGAAACCCTTCTGCTACTGCGACAACAGACCTTCCCTCGTAATGGCGCCAGGAATCCTGCTGCTACGGCTACGCCTATAGGGACTTCCTTAGCAAATATGCAAAGGATTTCCCCACGGCCTTGGAGCCTTGCGTTGGTGTTCCCTTGAAGAGGAAAGGGTGATGTAGCACAGCGGCGGTAAGTATTTCCCTCAGTTTGAGAACCAAGGTATCGATCCAGTGGGAGGATCTTGTCAAGTCACAAGTACCTGCACAAACACAAAGAGCTTGCACCCAACGCTATGAAGGGGTTGTGAATCCCTTATAGATTTTTTGCAAAGTGAGAACTGAAAGCAAAAAAGGAAAACAAAGCAAAGTAAAAGTGGAAGTGGAGACGATAGTTGTGAATAGACCCGGGGGCCGTAGTGTTCACTAGTGGCTTCTCTCATGAAAGCAAGTAGAAGGTGGGTGAACGAATTACTGTCGAGCAATTGATAGAACCGCGCAAAGTCGTGACGTTATCGAAGGCAATGATTATATCTATAGACATCACATCCAAAACAAGTAGACCGATACTTTCTGCATCTACTACTATTACTCCACACGTCGACCGCTATCCAGCGTGCATCTAGTGTATTAAGTTCAAAAGAACAGAGTAATGCCTTAACCAAGATGACATGATGTAGATGAACAATCTCAAATCCATGATGAAAGCCCATCTTGTTACCCTTGATGGCAACAACATGATGCGTGCCTTGCTACCCCTTCTGTCACTTGGAAAGGTCATCGCACGGTATGAACCCAAAACCAAGCACTCCTCCCATTGCAAGAATCATAGATCTAGTTGGACAAACAAAACCAAAGACTCGGAGAGACTTACAAGGATATCAAATCATGCATATGAGAAATTAGCAAAGACTCAAATATAATTCATAGATAATCTAATCACAAATCCACAATTCATCGGATCTCGACAAACACACCGCCAAAGAGGATTACATCGGATAGATCTCCATGAAGATCATGGAGAACTTTGTATTGAAGATCCAAGAGAGAGAAGAAGCCATCTAGCTACTAACTACGGACCCGTAGGTCTGAAGTGGACTACTCACGAGTCATTAGAGAGGCGATGATGTTGATTTAGAAGCCCTCCAACTCCAACGTCCCCTCCGGCGGGGCACCGGGAAGGGTCTCTAGATGAGATCTCGCGGAAACGGAAGCTTGCGGCGGCGGAAAAGTGTTTTCGTGGATGCCCTGATTTTTTCTGGGATTTTAGGGAATTTATAGGCCAAAGAGCTAGGGCAGGGGAGCGCCAAGGAGGCCACAAGCCTGGTAGCCGCCGCCCCCCTAGTGGCGGCTATAGGGCTTGTGGGGCCCCTGTGGATCTCCTGCCTTGGCCCTCAAGTCCCCCGATCTTCTTCTGTTCTGGAAAATTTTATTTCGGGGATTTTATTCTGTTTGGACTCCGTTCCAAAATCAGATCCAAAAAGAGTTAAAACACAGAAAAAACAGGAACTGGCACTTGGCACTGAATTAATAAGTTAGTCCCAAAAAAGATATAAAAGGTATATAAAACATGCAAAGTTGACAAGAAAACAGCATGAAACCATAAAAAATTATAGATACGTTTGAGACGTATCACTATGCTATCTTTATCTTTGTCACACAAAAACAAAAAGTTAAATGAAATATTAAGATAAATGGATCATCATCCACTAGCTAATCTTTTTAAAAGACCCGATTATGTTGAAACCATTGCTAGTGAGAGTGCACTAGATTATGTTTATGAGATCTTGCTTGAAAATCATGAATACAAAAATTGTGTAATTTATAAATGATTCATGATAGTTCCTTGAATGAAAAGCATGGTTGCTGTATTGTTTAATTTGAATATGATCCTACATGTAATCATTATGAGAGAGGCAAATATGGTTATAGAAATTTTCATGTTACATGCTTACCTCTCTTGATATTCAAATTGTTAATGCTTCATTCTTCCTATTTACTTATGCTAGACACTTATTGTCTTGATAAATTGTTTGCTTATAAAATGCCTATGCATAGGAAGTATGTTAGACTTAAATGTTCGTGTCACATGTTTTATGATGCTCTCTTTGTGATTCTTCTTGTCTTTTATGTGAGCATCATTGAAATTTCAAGCCTATTTTAATGGCTATAAAGAAAGAGCTTGTTGGGACACAACCCAATAGTTATCATTTATTTATGTTTATTTGTTATAACATGATTATTGCATGTGTAATTATTGTGTTTTTATGTTTTAACTAGTGTTTGTGCCAAGTAAAGCTTTTGGGATGATTTGCATGATGAGTAGAATTGATACGGCGCAAAAACAAAAAATTTGACGTCGAGTGCAGAATTCCTATGATCTTACGGGAATGTATTTTAAAGCTGAATTGTTTACACATTATATCTATACAAATTCCTCAGGTCTTCCTAATTTTTCAGAATTCTTCGAGTTACATAAGTATAGGTTCATTACAGATTACTACAGACTGTTATGTTTTGGTCAGATTCTGTTTTTGCACGTGTAGTTTGCTTGTTTTGATGATGCTATTTATTGTATGAGGGGGTATAATCCATGGAGAAGTTAGAATACAGTATCCTATGTTAAAATAAAATAAGATTCAACTTATAACAACACCTGAAAGTATTTGATATCTTGCTTATACTAACGGATCTCACGAAGTTTTGTTGAGTTTTATGTGATTGAAGTTTTCAAGTTTTGGGTATTATCCCGATGGACAAAGGATTGAGAAGCAGAAAAAGCCTAAGATTGGGGATGCCCAAGGCACCCCAAGATGATATTCTATGAAGACTCAAGTGTCTAAGCTTGGGGATGCCCCGGAAGGCATCCCCTCTTTTCGTCTCAATCCATCGGTATGTCACTTGGAGCTATATTTTTATTCATCACATGATATGAGTTTTGCTTGGAGCATCGTTTGATTTTGTTTGATTTTACTTCCAGATTGCCACAATCATCGTTTTCTGGACACACCTATTTGAGAGAGATACAACATCATCACAATTCGTTAGAATACTCCACGCGCTTCACTTATATCTTTTGAGCTTAGCAGTTGCTCTAGTACTTCATTTATATCTTTTTTAGCACGGTGGCATGTAGATTTTATAGGAATATCGTGATCTTGTTCTTCAGTTATATTTGTTTGAGAGTTAGATAAATAGTGACGGTAATTTTCATGGGTCATAAGACTAGACAAAAAATAGCGGGTATTCAATGAGTGATAATTAAAACCATCATGTAGCACATATAGAGAAATTGTGGGTTAATGATATTCATGTGGTGATATGAAAAGGTGTGAGCACATTATTATTAATTCAGATAGGTGTCCATATTAATAGATGTTAAACTTCTTGTTCATCTAAAAAATTAAAAGGGCATGGTGATGATGTGTGAGCATTTCTATTCCTCGTTGAAACCCTAGTGTTGTTTTGAGTCGGAGTCACGCGATGGTTAATTCCTACCAACCCTCTCCCTCGAGGCATGCGAGTAGTAGTACTTTGATTTGTGATAAAACTAATAAAACTCTGCAAAAGGTACATGAGTTCTTCATGACTAATGTGACACCATGGACATACACAATCTCACCTCCTCTTATTTGCTAGCCTCTTCGGTGCCGTTCATCGCCCATTCTCACCTTGAGGATCGGTGCAACTTTCGTCGTTGCATCCAAACCCCGTGACATGACACACTCTCTTGCACATAAACCTTTTTATATCCTCCTCAAAACAGCCACTGTAACTACCTATCATGGCATTTCCATAGCCATTCCGAGATATATTGCCATGCAAATGCCATCGTCACTTCACATGACTAGTTCATTCATCATCATAATGCTTTGCATGATCATACAGAGCTGACATAGTATTTGTGTCAAATCCGTCGTTCATCATATTTTTTATACGTGTCATGCTAGATATTTGCACATCCTGGTACACTGCGAGAGGCATTCATACATAGTCATATCATCCTATCGGTTTTCATATTGAGTTGTAAGTACACAAAAGTGTGATGATCATCATTATTAGAGCATTTTCCTAGTGAGGAAATAAAAATGGGGGAGGCCAAATGATTCCACCATAAAAAATAAAAAAATGAATAAAGGAAAAATAGAGAAGGGACTTTGCTACTATCCTTTAACACACTTGTGCCTCAAACTGACACCTTGTTCTTCATATAGACAGTCTCATGTTATATCATTCATATGCTAGTGGGAATCACTTTTTCATAAACTTGGTTTGTATATTTCGATGACAGGCTTCCTTAAATGCCCGAGGTATTCATGAGCAAGCAAGTTGGATGCACATCCCACTTAGCTTCAGTGGAGCTTTCATACACTTATAGCTCTAGTGCATCATTTGCATGGCAATCCCTACTCCTTGCATCGATATGTATCGACGGGCATCTCCATAGCCCATTGGTACGCCTAGTTAATGTGAGACTATCTTCTCCACTTTTACCCCTTTAAACCTACAACCATATTCTATTCCACCTTTATGCTATGTCCAATGGTTGACGCTCATGTATTGCGTGAAGAATAAAAAGTTAATGCATATTGAAAAAGTACGATCAAATTGCCTGACTTGGACACCGTGGTGCTTGACATTTGTACTAATGTGATGAAGATGGAGCCATGCCTTGCTAATATAATAAGATGGATAGGGGTAAAACAATCTTTGAGGATCGTATACTTTGAAAGATTAATGATTTTGCTACTTATACCTATAAGTATTGCGGTTTTAATATTCGTTAATTCAACATTTCTCAGTGAGCATACATGCATAAGGTTACATCATGGATAGCATGTCACATCAAAAATTCCGTTTTATCATTTACCTACTCAAGGACGAGCATGAATGAATCTTGGGAATGCTTGATACGTCTCCAATGTATCTATAATTTGCAATTGTTCCATGCTGATATATTATCGTTTTATAATACTTTTGGGGTATTTATTTACCATTTTATTTTATTTTAGCACTAACCTATTGACCTGGTGCCCAGTGCCAGTTGTTGTTTTCTGCATGTTTTTCACGTTTCAGGTTTTCCATACAAAACGAAGCCCAATTGACCTAAAATATTTTGGTGATTTTTTCTGGACCAAAAGAAGACCGAGGAGTATTGGAAGAAGGCTGGAGGTCGCACGAGGGTCCCATAAGCCAACAAGACACGGCTTGGGGGCACCCTGATGGCTTGTGTCTCCCTCGTGGCCCTCCTCACTCCGTTCTTTGTCTTATAAATTCTCCTTTACCCTATAAACTCTAAAGGGAGTGCCAAAACACTTTTTACGCCGCCGCAAGTCTTTCTTCCGACGGGAGGCCATGTGGACCTCCATTTTGGCACCCTGCCAGAGGGGGGATCATCACGGAGGTCCTATTCATCAACCTTGCTACCCTCACAACGATGTGTGAGTAGTACCATAGACCTATGGGTCCATGGCTAGTACCTAGATGGCAATCTCTCTCTCTTGATCTTCAATACAATGATCATCGCATCTTTGCTTTGATCCACATGATGTACTTCCTTTTGTGCGGTGCGTTTGTTGGGATCCGTTGAATTGTTGGTTTATGTTAAGATTATTCATGATAAATATTTGAGTCTCCTTTGAATACTTATATGCTTCTTATTAGCATGATAATGGTAGCTTCGTAATTATCTCCGATCTATTGAAATAGTTTGGCCAATTAGATTGATATTTCTTCGGTGAGAGAGGTGCGTTGTAGTAGGTTCAATGTGGCGAATTTCTATATCACACTGATAGAAGGGCACAAGATGCGTCTTTGTGTTGCTGCTACTAAGGATAAAACTAATGGGGTTTATTCATATTGCTTTAGTTTAGTTTGTCTACATCATGTCATCGTTCTCCATGCATTACCCTGTTTTACTTAATACTCTAGATGCATTGCTGGACAGCGGTCGACGAGTGGAGTAATAGTAATAGGTACAGGCAAGAGCCAGCCTATTTGTTTATGGATGTGATGCTTATATACACATGATCATTGCCGTGAATATCGCATAACTATTCGCTTTTCTGTCAATTGTCCATCAGTAATTTGTTTACCCACCGTATGCTATTTTTCATGAGCAATGCCATTAGGGAAAACTATGCCCCCCTCGTCTATTCAAAACATATTGATAAAACCTTCACTACCTTGCTGCCACTTACTTGTTTTTAGTTTATCTTGTTATCTATACTTATGTACACACCTCACTCGCTTGCAAATAACAAGAACAAAAGGATTGACAACCCTATTTCCCGCGTTAGGTGCAAGTTATTTGTTCTTTTGTGTGTAGCCGTTGAAGATGGTTGTGGTTGATATTCCTATTGATTTGATAAACCTTGGTGTCATAATTGAGGGAAATACTTACCCGCATTGTGTTGCGATAATCCGTTGCTCTTCATGGAAAAACGAACGCAGATCACAAGTATCACTCACCACATCGAGGAGGAGGTTACCACACTATTGTCCTGGATGTAACCTGATGGCCCACAATTATAGGGTTCAATCATGGTCCTTTTGATTAGTAAGAGTGTCGAACCCAACAAGGAGGAGAAGGAAATGATAAACAGTTTCAACCGGGTATTCTGTGCAAGTGTTGTGAGTAACAATGATAGATAGTTTGATAGCAAGATAATCCGTAACAAGTGACAAGTAACAATACTAGCAAGTGCGCAGCAAGATGGCCCAATCCATTCTATAGAAAAGGACATGCGTGGAAGTACTCTTAGGACCAGTTCTTTTGATAGCTTTTTTGTGCTTCTAGAATAAGCTACCCCTATCCAGCTTATTCTAGAAACCCAACTAAAAATATTTATTTAGAAATCTATTAGTTAAGTCTTAATTAATAGGCTTTTAAAAAAAATTGGTTGGACTTTTAGAACAAGTTAGGTAGGAGACGGCTTATTTAACCTTATTTTAAAAGCCAATAAAAAAAACTGGCCCTTAACTTGAGCAAAATCGTGCATACGAAATATGACCACCGCATAAGGAACATTCCTCGTGGCATGGCACCTGGGAATAAACGAAACGAGAGTATTTTACTCGCATCCACACAGTGGTAATCTGTTCATCCAAAACTACGATGTTCATTCAACCAAGTACTACAGCAATCTGCTGTATTTCAGTCAGTGGTAAAAGATGGTTGTTGCTACCGACGGGCCTTCCAAATCGATGGGTAGTATTACACTATTAGTACTAGTGATTAGTCAATGTGTGATTTCTTAGACATGGGGGGCACCGGTTCTGGCGATGCTGGTGGTCAGGTCAAACGCGGGCTGTTGCCATCGACCTGTTCGTTCAACATTGCCGACTCTGGATCTATGCCCATCTCGCCTCGGACAAATTATGACATATAGGACCCCTCGTCAGCCGGCCAATTCAAAGAACAGCGACGCTCGACCTCCAGTGATCCGGATCCATTAATTGGCACAAGAGAGGGAGATCCGAAAAAACACATGGTATCACTCCTTCTCTCTTTTAAGAACACATGGTGGCGAGCTGGTTTTTTTTTTTTTGAGAGAGAGAAAGACAAGAGCCGAAAAATACTGAAAAGAAACGAAAGTTCCTGCTCCGCGAAAGTCGGCGGCCCGGCCCGTGGGGCCCTGCCACGAGATGTACTAAGATGCTGCTGATTAGACTTCCAACCTCCCCCTAAGCTTATGTGTCTCTTACTCTCAGCGTCATCTCAGCAGCTGTGGGTTTGGCCATTCTACTGCCTGGCTCCATTTCTCTAATTTTCGAGCGACATTTCGTTCCGTTTCATCTCATCGTTGTCCGTCGACGCACGGCGTCGCGGTCGACCCTGGCGGAGGTGGGAAGCATGGGGTGCTCGTGTTGTCTACTACTCCCTTGTTGGAAATTATTTGTCATAGATATGATGTATGTAGACATATTTTACTTTTAGATATTTTTTTTTTCATTTTGATGATAGATAATTCTGAACGGAGTAGCTACTCCTCCGTACCTCTACCTAACACAAGTGGAGTTACCGTATATGCCATGCACCACCGCCACAAAGCAAGCAAGCAACCCGTATAAAGAGGAAGGGAAAAAGGCCGGGACGAGTCAGTAGATGGCCTTTTGCGGCCACCGGTGGTGGTTCGGGCTCGGACATCGCTCTCGCCGCCGACCCTCTTCTCTGCTCTGTGCGTGGGATTTTTGTTCAAAAAGACCACTAACCAAATGTAATTATTAAAAAAAACGACATGCGATGTGGAATGCGAGAAGAGACGTTTATTTTTTATGACGACAGGCGCGTCGGATAACGCGTGGCACCTGCCGCCACGGGCCGAGGCGGCTCGGCCCTGCCGCCACCCGGCGAGGCGGCCGGCCGCGCACGTGGCACCTGCCGCCAGCGCTCGAGGCGGCAGGCTGCCCATGCCCTAGCCAGGGGCGTACATGCATGTCGTTCTGCTTCTAGCCCATCACGGCCATGCACGACCATGCATGCTCCAGCTTGTACATTTCATGCACATCATCCTGGCTGACTGCCTCAAGCGCTGGCGGCAAATGCCACCTGCAAGGCCGGCCGCCTCGCCGGGTGGCGGCGGGCCCAGCCGCCTCGGCTCGTGGCGACTGGTGCCACGTGTCATCCGGCGCGCCTGCCGTCACGAGAAGTGAGGATCTCTTCTCGCATTTCGTACCGCATATATTCTTTTTTAACAATAACATTCGGTTTGTGGATTTTTTGATAAAAAATCCTGTGCGTGTGGATGTGGACGGCGTCACGCACGCACAGTGTCCTCATAGGTTCGGTTGGCTCGCCGCGGACGGCAGCGACTGGGGCCGCTGAATTACTCTACTCTACTCTACTCTAGCATGAGTAGTACTCCAGGATTAGATCAGATCGTGGCAGGGGAATAATACGGGACAGTTAGGCTTGGCTAAACAAATGGCCACCGACCAGGCGCCCCAATAATGAAACGAAACGGAATGGTGCCCAAGGAATTGAATTGAACGAAGGGGATGCAACGACGGAGGAGCAGGTAGGGCCGGACCGCGGCGACTGGCGAGGTCGTGCACGTACTTGTGCTGATCGCTTTTACTCGTCGCTTCTTCTTTTTCTTTTCTTTTTCTGAAACTAGACAAAAGATTTATAAGCTTCATTGATAAAGAGAGAAGTTCAGAGTTCGTGGCCCAAGGCCGAATCACAGGACGCTATTCTCGCGGCATTATATTACGCAAATGTTTGATGCCTGCGAACTCCAAATGGAACATTCCTTCTTTATTTTGACGACCAACATTTCCATTGAAACCGCGGTGTTATGAAAAAATCGGGCGTTTTGCTCCTTTTAAATTTTCCAAGAGACAAGCAACGTCAAAGAGATCAGTGACCGACGCGATTAGGTCGTTAGCGTAGCATTATGTCTCCATCAAGCCTGAACTGACTCAGTTTGCCACCCAATCCGTTGGTCGTGCTTCTTTGCCGTATGCCCCGTCGGCCGATGACCATGACCTTGTCCTAACATCCTACACGACCACGACTGCCTTAGTCCTGAAGCAATGACGACGACGGCGAGAGGCAAGGGCAAGGCTCGATTTCCAACGGCGTTTCGAGTGCCTCGCTAGCCGATCCGATCCGATCCTGCCCGGCGTTGTTGAATGTACGGTGCACTCGAGTCCTTAGCGTGGTCCGGGAGCACGGCCGAAGAAGAAGAGAGGTCTTGTTTCTGCGAATGAGAAGAAGAGGGGTCTGACCGACCGACCGACCGACCGACCGGGTTGCATGGTGACTGGCCCGTCAGTGCACATGCAGGCGTGCGTGCCAGGGGGCAGGTGCAGCCGCGGAAGCAGGAGGAGACACGAAGCAAAGCAATCCTTCCACCCTGACCGTGGTGTCACCGTGTCAGAGTCAGGATCTGCCGAGATCGCGCCTATACGGTCAGACAGACGCTGCCCCTTGCCAGAGCACGGGCAAGCGAGCGACGTGCGAGCAGCAGCGGGGGACGCGAGGGTGAACCAACGGCGGACCACCTGCTGCGGCGGCAGCGTGTCGTGCCGCCCGGCCGGTCTTGCCCGCGTCAAGTGTCAACTCGCGAGCGTGGGAAGAGCAATCCGCGGTTTGGCCTCACACGATTAGCGGCACATGCAGACTTTCGGCAGCGGACGTGTCATCGACTAGGAGACACACAGCACCCGCACTGATGCACTGCAGATAGATAGATAGATAGATAGATAGAATACCCACCTTTGCTCTCCCTAAGGCCTAAACACACCGTCATGTCGTCCCTTGTGTTCCTTTATTTGTCTACTAGTACAACCAGATAAAAGGACAGCGATGCCACAAAGGCATAGGCCAAAGCTCGCACACACGCGCGCACACAGAGAGAGAGATCCTCGATTTTTCTGGCTCCAGACTGCGACGTTCCAGTATTAACCTTACAAACATGCACGCTTGAGACTGGAAGGAGCTGTCCACCTGGAGCTGGAGCCACGCACGCTGCCGCATCTTCAACTGTTTCTACTACTAGTTGGTGGTCCGGCCTGTCCCGCGACAGAGATCTGGGCATCGTCGCCTCGCCTGCCTATCTCATCTCAGGGGCAGCCGGGCCAATCCAGCGAGAGAATACCGGGATCTCCCGCGTTCCCATGTGCAAACACTTTCGGCACTTTCACCTGCAGCAGCAGCAAATGCTGGCCTGGATTAGCGACAGATAATAGGAGCATAAATGCTTAGACAGAACACGGCATATGGCCGGGGTGGAAGAGCTGTCAGGCGAGACGACGAGGTGAGGCCGCCGTGTGCGGCTGACGACAACGTACCAGGGAAAGTGGTGGAGACCGGGGTTGAATTCTGGCTCTGGAGAATCCGTCCACGCCAAACAGGCACTTGTAGCCACTGATGTAGCGGCGCTCACTGTTCGATGTGTCCAACAACAACAAAGAAAGATAGACCAAAGCATCACGGCGTGAGATTCTTATCAACCAATCCCGTGTCAAAAGGGGGAAGACGTTTTTTTCTTCTTTTCTTTTCTTTGGGTGGTCTGCCTCTTCTCGCATATTCAAAGTGCCCCCCATGGGTTTCCAAGGGCCACTTGGCAGTGGTTCGTGCGGTTTTTAGTTTCCATTTCAAACAAAGAGAGGATGACCAAAAAAAAAAAAACTAGCAGATTGAAGAAACAAACTACGTACTACTTATACTCACTTCAGTAAATAGGTGAAATTTCTATTCTGATACTCTTCGACGGAAATGCCCTCCTCCTTCGAGTACCTGACATTGAGCAAAATGTGCGTCCAGATATAAGCGCAAGAATTCAGATGTAAGAGACAATGGAAGCTCACTAACCGTGTAAACAAAGTTACTCCCTCCGATCCATATTACTTGTTTGTTTAGTAAACCAGCGATGCGCAGTATCAACCTTTGTGCAATGGATCGGATCGGAGGGGGTAACAAAAATCAGAACGGTACACAGTATCAACCTTTGTGCAATGTGAAAAGAGAACTAACGTTAATCAACTGATGGGCTAATGATTTCTACATTTCTCTCTGGTGTCACCTAGTCCATACAGAGCCGCTGGGACAGAAACACTAACAATTCTTGTGTTATGTTCAGGAATATAGGATTAGGTAACACTCAAAAAGATATGGAGTATCTATTCAAATAGGCAGGTGAGTTATTCAAGTAGGAAAAAGATAAGATTGGTATCCTTCAAGTTGCCATTTAGGGGCTCATATATAACATCTCGTCTGTGTATGGCACTTTGTGCCACATAGTTAGAACATGATTATAAACTCTTCTCGTAAGAAGAACATGATTATAACTGGAGTCCAACTAGGACTAGTCAGATGCCAAGAATGTACATAAAGGACTACTGGCACAAAGCATCAGAGCATACAAGGTAATAGCACGTGATGTAGTATGCATGGTGGTACTCATAAGAATACTTTGCTAAAAGAAGTGAAAGAGTAGTTGGTACAAGAGAACCATTTTTATGTCGACCAGGGAATAGCAAAGGGATATGCATGATTCAACATTCCACAATAAATTTTGTGCTTTTGTAGGTGGTAGCGTACCTCCAAGGGTATCCATTTTCGCAGAAACGAGAAACCCCACTCATCGCGGTAAAGGCATCAATGTGGACCATTTTTTCTTTCATGGAAGAATCTTGCAGAAAAGGAACACCAAGTTGAATAGAAGGTCACCAATTGTCAACATACCCATGCTAAAACAGTATAGAATACTAGGTAGCAGCTCATTTGTTATTTGGTGTTTGCAATTCAGAGTAAAGTACAGGTAACCTATGTTTGTAGTATCTGCATATATACAACAGAACCGATGACGAAACATATATTAAATTTTTGTTGGTGTAGAGCTCACCTGCTTCATGTAGAGCCTTTAGAGCATGTCCACCAGGATAATTGCTATAGGAGGCCATGAAACTCACAGCAGAGTACCCAAGACTAACAGATTTATATGTTAGTTTTCAGTCAGTGACATATCTTACGTTAATTCAAATGGCAACATGTTACAATCATTAGTCTACCTGACAAGAAAGGCACCAAGCATGAGAACATAAAGGAAATTCCAACCAGTTTTCTTTCGGTTATTATATCTGAAAAAGAATGAAGAAAAACAAAAAATGACTAGCCAAAAACACGAAGAGTTTTATATGGGAGCCCTAACTCCACCATGCAATTCAACAAGCTGAGGATGGAGAAGTCAACCGGTCTCACGAAGCAATGAATAAAGGGCGGAACGACAACAATATGAAGGATGTCAAAAGGCAGGTATACAAAGGAAGCCATCATTGCTATCTTGCATTAGTCACACTGTTTAAATGGTACTCCCTCTAGGAAGTAGATAACATAGTATAATGGTTATATACTCACAGTCTGCTTGCGGCCAGAGAAGCTGACACATTAAACATGGGTACTGAGGCAATTATGAAACGGAGCTCCTGAAATATAAATAGCGGCCATTATGTGAAAGATCAGCTTAATGTTCTACAGATATATAAACTAAAAAATATCCAGGCAATGAGAATAACCTTATGTGGGAGTTTTGAATAGAGTACAACAAATAAGGTGACTGGAAGCACGTATGGCACTATCCTCCTATCAAGAAGAGCACCAACCTGGTATTAGAAAGGAAGGCCTGATGAGATAACTTGCCTGTTTTTGAGCATCACTATAATGACCAATAATGCCTTAACTACTTACTCAAAACGTACATCACAATAAAACCATTAGCTGATTCAAAAAAAGGGTAATATTTTACACATAAATTCCATGTAGAAGTGGCATGTTAATTTACTTTTTTAGAGGTAGCACATTAACTAACTATGACTATGTTGATCTAATTGGAATTCGATTGTTATACATACTACAAACATGATGAAATGGGCACTACAAACAAGATGAAATGGACGCAAAATAAACCAGTGCATAACATGTATTTGCTGTAGCCAAGATATCTTACCAAGCAAAGAGGATAGGCTACAAGCATGGAGCGTGGAAGTGCTGAGGTGAAGTACCAATGGATCGAATGTGTCTGAATAGTACAATAGTTATGGAGAACAGAGGTAGGTCCTTCACAAATCACAACAGTGTCATTTGGATATTACAGAGGTCCTCCTATACGAATCAAGAAATAAGAGGATAACTCTTGAAATCCAACAAATATGTGTATGCTTCCTCCTTTTGTGCACATGCATACATAGGTAAAATGGAAGGTTCTGTGCATATCAAAAGTTTCCACAAAAGTTAACGAAAAAGGATAACAAACTTGTATAATTGGGAGGGAAAGAAAGAAATTTCTGGTTCATAAGACAAAGAATGGTATGTCCCAAAGTGCACTGCAAAGTATTAGCGACCATTATTGTACAGAGACATTCTCAACATGTATATTTTTATCAAAAAAGAAATAAACTGCAGTTCCACAAAAAAAAACATAAAGGATACACCCCATTCTGAACTTCGGTTCAGAACTGAATTAAACCAGAAAACTTCAAATTCCGGCCACAGGATCCTCTGCCACATTATCGAGTCAACTAGTACCGTGAAACCTGAAAGAGATTATGCAAAGAAAATCAAGCTTTCGTACACAACATTCACGTGAAAATTAGTTTCAAAGCTCAAGGCAGTATAGAGAAACATACCAATGCACAAAAGAGCAGTGCTTATGCAACACTTTGCAGCTTCCATTAGAGAAAAAGACCTGCTCTGTCATGGCATTGTCAAATTCAAATCTTAGTGTACCTCAGTCCGCAGCTCTAACTTCACAAATAATTAGTAGACAATACTCCCTCCGTCCCAAAATAACTGTCTCAACTTTACACTAGCTCTAGTATAAAGTTATACTAAACTTAAGACACTTATTTTAGGACGGAGGGAGTAATATGTACATTATCCAAATGCAAATAAGTAAATATGAACATGACTGTGAAAGGTTAGTATAGCGAGTGTCATTTCATAATAGTCTACTGCGCCACGCCTCAAACCTCACATGTTATCATCCTTGACACAACTTTAACTAATTCACTACAGAAACACAAAAGTTGATGTGATAAAACATCAACTGAACTGAACCTTGCAGAAATATGTCTGCATGAGAAAAGTTACGTGGAACTCAAGTCAAACAAGCAACCAAGTAATACGTAGTTTAAAAATTGGTACTGCACATAATTTCATAGGCGCCCGGGAGCCTGACTCAGGAAAGACGGATGCTCCCTAAACAAGACTGCTAGCTGGTATGGAGGGACTTGCTTCGCTTGCTTCCTAGTCAAATATGCCTATCCATCTTACTTGAATAGTATAATATAGAGAGATACAATTGGCATGCAAGTGTTCAAAGGGAATAGAGTCTGATAAGCCAGACACTCACCAGCAGAAGTGTAACCCCTATTGTACCAAGAAGTAGAATCATATCACATCTAAACACAACGGCTGCAACAATCTGCAAGTAAAACGGAGAATTACACACAGTTCGACAGAAATGCAGCATATGTTGCTGGTCTTCAAGTGACGTAGGAAATATTTTTATTTAGTAAAATAACAGCAGGTTTTATTGAACCCCTGAACCCGGAGTAAGAACTAAGAATTATATCAAAATTCCCAGAACTCCACATTCGGTGTACTTAATATTTTCATGCACAGTAGGTAACTTTCGAGACGTCATTGTATATGATAATTGGTAATGAACAATTTATTCCTGTAGTCTGTAAATATATGTTAAGACAGCACATAGATAACAATGAATGAAGCTAAGGTTGTGGCGCCAAAGAAGGCATACCAGTGCCTGTAATGTGCGTAGGTAATTTCCTTTGAACCAGAAAGAGTACGCCAAGTTAACTGCATCACAGAAAGCACATATGAGTTATGAATACTACAATCTCCTAAGTAGATTAATGGTATTACGACATTAATAAACAGTAACAGTAGTGTGCCCACCTAAAGCGAATGCTAAGATATTTGGAAGAGGCCGAGTTGAGTAGAACAAAACGTGAAACTGGATAGCAGTTAGTACCACAAAGAATGCTTCAACATGGCGACCAAACTTTTTTTTGACCTGCTTGTCAGAAACGAGTCAAGCAAATCATGATATTGCCAAGGACAGGGCAACAGCTCATGCTCATTGTTATACAAAGAAATCCAATGAAAAGTTACTCGAAATGGACACAGAACAGTCAAGGAAAAGAAATACATGCCAAAGAGACATTGTGGATAAGATGATTCATGATGATACTACTTCGAAGTTTCTGCAGAATTCTCGGACAGCAACTAAGTTCTCTTTTATAAGTTTATTAAAAGAAACTTACTCTGTGGAATTTGAGCTGGTTCAGAAGTATAGTTTGAAAATCTATCTGCTTAAACCAGGCAAGAAAAGCTAGGATTTCAATCGAGACCAGCATACTGAGGACATATGCTCGCTGTACAAAAAGATAATCATGCATTTTAGGTATTCTTCCACTAAAGCGAGTCTTAAAATTCGGATCACGGTATTAAGGATCTACTGAAGTGACAAATCCAAATTTGACAAGTGTGTTATGGGGCCTGCCATATAGCCGGCAACCCCAGTCACCCCATGCTCATGGAACAGAGCTAGATCCGATGCTGGCTGCAGAGTCCGGGACTAAGAATATTTTCCTTGCCCGCTATGTCACGACTTAAGGAGTTAAAAGGTAAGTTTGGAAAGAAAAGTTTGATTAGGGAAGGACGAAATGAATTAGATCGACTCAATCTTAAATTGTAACCATTTTGGTAGCTCAAATATAATTGTAAGCACTTTATACACCCAAAGAACCAGGATTCTCTTCCCTATTCATATCACCTCCATGCTTTCTCGCAACACCATAAGCAAGAATCATTTTCCAATTTTGGTTCCTTCCCCATGAGTTGGCTTGACAGTCAAAGGAAAATATATTGGTGGATTTAATTGTTATTCACTTCCAGGGGCAGCTATGGTAAATATAAACATCGGCAAAAAAAAAAAGATTGACAACATTCAGTGAGACAGAAGGAGAAATGAAAAGAGAAAATACCTCAACTCGGAAAAGTCTCAAAGTCGTCAGGATAACACAGCCCAATACTAATCGAACTAAAAAGCAAACAGAAAAAACATCAATCTGTCAAATCTATGTTAACCAGGAAGTCATAAGCAAACAACATAAACTTGAAGCATGTTTTAAGCTCATGATAAATTGATAATCACCTGTTAGAAGACTATAAATCTTTGGAACATGAAATGCACTTATTATGAGAACTGCAGGCGATGAGAGAATAGCTATTACCAATGCTCCTGGAAAACAGACAGCACACGATATTAATGTCTTGTGATTCTTCGTCCACACAAGCATACATGGTAAATCGTGTTTACTCGTTTACTGCTATCTAGATCTGATCAATTACTTCTCAGTTCTTACATGCTAAGCTTGAACTAGGCTTCAATTGGTTGTTTATAAGAATATATTGGATCATGCTGTGCAAATCAAGGATTTCATGGCCGCATGATTATTACCTATAAATGTCCGAGGAACAACGCCAGGAAACTCTAAATGGTCATACTGCAGCAAATTGGAGAGAAACAAAATATTACAGAAATCAACAAACAAACATCTTAAGGTAATTAACTAACAGCATCATTGAAAAAAGGGAAACTGGAGGGAAATTAGCAGCTAAGGTTACCTTATCAATGTGATAATTGTGGTACAGAATATCATGCATGGCCTAGAGAATAGATGACTCGAACGTTAGCTGAAGCAGTTGGAATTACTGACAGTACTAGTGCAAGCATAACAAATACAGTTAATTAAAACTTAACCAATTGAAGGTGGGAAATCCAAAACTTAACTAATACCAAAATTGATATTGAGAAAGGAAAGCTCGTTCAATTCACTGTATGATGAAAATTACTGAATGAAACGGATTCTGAACAGCAAAATGCTTGCAAATGAACTACCACGCCTAAGGGGAAAGTTGTCAGATATAAATTCGTAGGCAGTCCTACATACAGGTGCGTAGATGGAACCCGAATTATCATGAGGAAGCACCCTTCCCATCATGTAAATTGCACATGTGACACTACAAGCTGGGCAGTTTGAACTATTCAAGCAGGGGGGAAGCCCAAACACGAACCTGCACATTGAAGCTCTCCTCCACCTTGGTGTAAGGCACCATGACGGCGTAGAAAGCGGCAATCGATCCGAGCATCAGGTCCCACCCTGCAAACGAGCTCCCGACGCATCAGATCCCCAAAGTCCTCCACAGCAGCAGAACCCTAAGTTCTAGAAGCTTCGCGAGCCACAAAGCAAGCACGGGATGGAGAGCGACGAAGCGAAGCGACTCACCGTACTCCCTCAGTAGCCTTGCCGCCGGCGTAGGGGCGGGCGGCGGTGGAGCCATCTCGGTGGCCGGCGAGTGGGTTCGTGCGTTTGGTGTTCCGGTCGAGCCCAACCGCTTCGCCGGTCCGGGACTTCGGGTTAATCTTTTTCTTACAGTGATTTCGGGCTAATTATTGGCCGTGGCTACCCTAAGCAGCCCAGTAAATGCGAACGGCCCAGGAAACTCTTAGCACTCGGCTGATATGGGCATTGTCTGAGTTATTAGTTAGCGAGCACTCCTTCCGTAGCCTTTCAGCACACGGCGTGCTGTTATTTGACGTGTTTTTCGTTGTCGTTATGTGTTGCGCTTTGAGCGTATTCTTTGAATTTTACTTTTATTTTTTTCGCACACGTTTCCGGTTTTTTATATTTTTTTAATTTATGTTTTGGCTTTTTAACCGTCATTCTTATTTTTTTACAAAAATAATTCCTAGAAAAAAATGCCTTTTTAGTTTTTTTTTCTCACGAGAGGCATGGTTTTGCTTTCCTGAGAGGCATGGTCGTCCCTCTCAAAAACGGAAAAACGCGTTTTTTACGAGAGACACGGTCGTGCGTGTCGAAAAGGGAAAAACGCATTTCTGTTTTTTTTCGCGAGATACACGGTTTTGCCTTTGTGAGAGACACGACATGCCTCTCGGAAAGTAAAAACGCGTTTTTTTCTTGTGGGAGGCACGATTTTACTTTCGTGAGAGACACAATTTTGCCTTCGTGAAAAATCCAACGGTGAAAACGGTTCGAGATTTGGACGCATGATTTAGGAGATAAAACGTTTTGAGAAAATGAATCTACGAAAAAGGGAAAACTCCTACGTTGCGACAAGTGGCACGCATGCAGTGCGCCACTTGTCGCGACCTGGTTTGGGAGTGATCTTTGAAAAGAGTATTCGTCAATTAGTGATTTCGCGTGTTTGGTTGTCAAAATTGGATGCATTGCATACATGTTTGAGTTGGGTCTGATTAAGAGAAAACATGCAAAAAAAATGACATCTACATCTCGTATGATTAAGGAACGGTGAAAAATCTAGTTTTTTTCCTCTAGTTAGGGTTTCCTTCTCCCGGGAGGCGATTTTTTCGCCGTCATCGAGTGTTCACCTTCCCACCACCGATCCATCCCATGATGCTGGTTTGGGCTAACTAAGGGGTGATCTTGTATCACTTCTTGGTCTTGGCTAACCTTCGCGGGGCGACTGGGGAGATTAGGGCACATCCTCAAGGCCTGGGTGTACTTTACCTCGGGTTAGGATTTCAAGTTTCTTGCAACGATGGGATCCATCAACGAAATAGGGGGATCCAGATCCGCATCTGAGGTGGAGAAGATGATGGCAGAATTAGGGATGTGGGAGGAAGACCTTGACGATGTCGTCTTTGATGAAAAAGAGGCACCATCGGAGGTTGTTCGATGGATGGCAGTGGCGAGGGTTCACATCGACAGGCCATATAGCCAATTTTGGTTATTTAAGAACATGCATGCAACATGGGATCTCGCACATGATGTCAAGTTCAGGTCATTAGAGGACAAACTCTACACTGTGCAATTTTTCTGTCTGGGAGATTGGGAAAGTGTGATGCAGGATGGGGCGTGGGAATTCAGAGTGAACGCCGTCATCATCGCGCCATATGATGGAATTACCAAGCCTACTGAGGTGAACCTGGACATGCACAAAATATGGATTCAAAACCCATGATGTTCGTGACCTCTATGCACACCTAGTGACACCTTTAGCAGCAAGGGTTGGAGAGATTTTCTTTACCGAAGCCGCGACGCAATACTTTGCTGGAAACTTATATCATATATGGGTTAAGATCAATGTTCATAAACCACTAAAGAATGCGGTGTCGATGATTAGAGATGGCAAGTGTCAGATCTACCGGGTGAAATATGAACATTTACCAAATTGGTGCAGTGTGCGGTCATCTAGGCCATGTTTATAAGGCGCATGGGGATGGAATCCACACCCCTCAGCTCTGCACTACAAATACCTCTATGCAAACTGGACTTTCAAAAAGAATATTGCAGGCGGAGGTGTTGGGGAACGTTGCATGGGAAACAAAAAAAATCCTACGAACGCCCAAGATCCATCTATGAAGATGTATAGCTATGAGAGGGGGATTTTGTATACATACCCTTGTAGATCGCTAAGCGAAAGCGTTAAGAAACGCGATTGATGTAGTCGTACATCTTCGTGATCCAATCATGATCCATCCCGATCTAGCGCCAAACGGATGACACCTCCGGTTCAGCACACGTACAGCTTGACGACGTCACCGCCTCCTCGATCCAGCGAGCAAGTGTGGAGTAGTAGATGGGTTCTTTGGCAGGACGACAACACAGTGACGTTGGTGGTGGTACAATGTCAGCACGACTTCGCCAAGCGCTTTCACAGATGCAAACGAGGGGGAGAAAACAACCTAGAGAGAGGGAGGGTTGCGCCAAAGGCTTGGTGTGTGGCTGCCCTCCCTCTCCTCTCATATATATAGGAGGAGGGGTGGAGGAGGCCGGCCCTAGGGGTGGGGCGGCGGCCAAGTGGGGTGGCTTGTGATCCAAGGCAAGGGTGGCGCCACCCCTAGGGTTGACCCTCCACCAGCCTAGCCGCATGGTCCTTGGTGGGGAGGGGCATCGAGTGTGGCCCCTTCGGGGTAGGTGTGCCCCTTCCGGTGGACCCTGGAACCCTTCCGACACTCCCGGTACATTACGGGTGATGCCCAAAATCTTTCTAGTGACCAAAACGGAACTTCCCATATATCATTCTTTACCTTCACACCATTTTGAAGCTCCTCTTCATGTCTGGGATCTCATTCGGGACTCCGAACAACATTCAGTTACCAACATATATAACTCAACAATACCATATCCTCATCGAATGTTAAGCGTGCGGACCCTGCGGGTTCGAGAACTATGCAGACATGACAGAGACACCTCTACGGTCAATAACCCATAGAGGGACCTGGATTCCCATATTAGTTCCTACATATTCCATGAATATCTTTGTCGGTCGAACCATGATGCCAAGGATTCAAATCAATCCCGTATGCATTTCCCTTTGTCCAGCGGTATGTTACTTGACCGAGATTCCATCATCGGTATCTCCATACCTAGTTCAATCTCGTTACCGGCAAGTCTTTTTACTCGTTCTGTAATACAAGATCCTATGACTAACTCCTTTGTCACATTGCTTGCAAGCTTCTTGTGATGTTGTATTAACGAGAGGGCCTAGAGATACCTCTCCATCATACGGAGTGACAAATCCCAGTCTCGATCCATGCTAACCCAACAGACATCCTCGGGGATACCTGTAGAGCATATTTATGACCACCCAGTTACGAAGTGACGTTTTATACACACAAGGTATTCCTATGGTGTCAAGGATTTGCATGATCTCATGGTCTTAGGAATAGATAATTGACATGTAGAAAGCAGTAGCAATAAACTTAATGATACGACCAAATGTTATGCTTACGGTTGGATCTTGTCCATCACATCATTCTCCTAATGATGTAATCCCATTATCAAATGACAACTCATGTCTATGGTTAGGAAACCTTAACCATCTTTGATCAACGAGCTAGTCTAGTAAAGGCTCACCAGGGATACAGAGTTATTATATACCCACACATGTATCTGAGTTTCCAATCAATACAATTATAGGATGGCTAATAAATGATTATCATGAACAAGAAAATATGATAATAACCAATTTATTATCGCCTCTAGGGCATATTTCCAACAAGAGGCTATTGTCGCGTGCGGCTGGATTGAACCCTCGCAAACATTGCACCCTCATGCGACAATAGATATTGGACAACCTTGTACCCTCGCAAACATCAGATATTGGACAACCTTGTACCCTCATGCAATATTGATCACAGGACGGGGGCATCTTCAGATCACTGCCCCATCAGATTGCAGCTTGAGCCAGTCGGTACGGGCATGCATCAAATAAGATCTTCATGTATGAATGTTGCTCGGAGCGGAATGCAGACTTTCACACTTCTCATGAGGCCAAGTGGAGCGGGACCCAGGGGGGCCAATCGGCGATGGAGCTGAGCACAAAGCTGGGAGATTTGTCCACGTCGCTATAGGAGTGGAGCGGGGCCACCATTGGGAATGTGTCCAGGATGATTAAATTTTTGAAAAAGGAGCTGGCTATTTTGTAGAATGACCCTCATCGCTTGGCTCCTTCACGTGCAGAGCTAAAAATTACTTATAAGCTTGTGGAGTTATATCATACGGAGGAGACATTGCAGAGGCACTGATCTCGCATGCAGTGGTTGACGGATGGTGATAAGAAAACCAAGTTTTTCACAAAAGAGCAAGCATGCGCCGTATAAAGAAACTTAATCAAGAGTTTGCAGCGACAGGATGACACCTTGACACAAGATCCGGGTGAATTGGCGATGCTAACAAATGATTTCTATCGAAACTTTTTTACCTTGGAGGGAACTACTGGAATGGAAAATGTATTAAATACAGTGCCAACCAAGGTGACTCTGGAGATTAATGCAAAACTTACAGCTCATTTACCCCCCAGGAAGTGAAAACCGATCTCTTTCAAATGTATCCGACAAAGGCCCTGGGACCGGATGGCTATCCGCCACACTTTTTCTAATGTCACTAGGAGTTCTATTGTACTGAGGTCAACAATGTGGTACTTCGTATTTCATTGACAAGAGAGCCCGGATGTGATAAATGAACCAATGTTGGTGCTTATTCCAAAGGTAAATATTCAAATCAATTATCTCAATTTCGGCCCATAAGCTTATGTAACATTTTATATAAGACTGCCTCCAAGGTTCTTTCAAATAGATTAAAATAGATCCTACATGAGATAATTTGTGAAGAGCAATCAGCCTTTGTCCCAGGAAATCTCATCACTGATAACATTATTACTTCATATGAATGTCTTCATTTTATGAAAAGGAATAAGGGTAAAAAGAAAAAAAATGTGGAGTGAAGTTAGACATGATGAAGGCCTATGACCGATTGAGTGGGTTTATTTGGAGGCAATCATGATCAAATTAGGATTTTCACCAACCCGGGTTAATATTATTATGAGAATGGTATGCTTTGACAAATTCTCTATTCTCTTCAATGGTGGTAAGTTGGAACAATTTAGCCTATCTAGGGGGGTCCGTCAGGGGGGGAGGGGGCTATATCTCCATATTTGTTTTTGCTTGCAGCAGAGGGCCTCACATGCCTCTTAAATACACAATATGAATCATCACACCTCATTGGAATACAAGTTGCACCAACGACTCCGCTGGTTAGCCACTTGCTCTTCGCATATGATAGCCTATTGTTCGTCAAAGCCAATTCTGTTGGAGCTATGGAGTTGTCCTCTTTGATTGAAAATTGTTGTAATGCATATATCCAAAGGATAAATTTAAGTAAGTCCTCGGTCTTCTTTAGCAAAGGTTGCCCTAATAGTGTAAGAACGGAGGTGAAGCTGGCATTAAATATCACCAATGAACTCTATCTGAAAAATACTTGGGTATGCCCTTTGATGTTGGGAACAACAAAAATGGTGCTCTTAATTTTTTGAAAGGCAGAGTGTGGAATAAGATCAAGGGATGGATGTACAAACTTCTCTCTACGAGGGGTGATAGTCGTGATTTACTGTGGGTTTTCGTGAAGAGGAACGGGTAATCGCAGCACAAAGTGGGTAAGTATTCCCCATAGTTATGAAACCAAAGTTTATCGAACCAATAGGCATATCAATACACAACCGTCTTTAGCGGCTGGACACAAAAGAACAAACAACTTGCACCCAACAAGGGCAATAGGGTTGTCAATCCCATTAGTCTCGTTATTTGCAAGCGAATGAGGTGTGTAGATAATTGTAAAATGCAAAATAAAATAAAAGTAAATAAATGGCAAAAAGGTGTTGGAGTTTTTAGCAATATGTTGTGAATAGACCCAGGGGCCATAGCTTTCCCTAGTGGCATCTGTCATGAAAATAAGCATACTCTGGATAAACAAATTACCGTTGGGCGATTGATAGAAGAGCAGATAGTTATGCGATTTTCATGGTAATGATCATGTAAATATAGGCATCACGTCCATAAACAAATAGGCCGACTCCTGCATTCACCTATTACTATTACTTCACTTCAAGAGCGTTTCAATGCTTGCCTCGCTACGTATTAAGTTCATGCCAAACGAAGTAATGCTTGGAGTAAGATGACATGATGTAGACAAAGTAAACTCAACCAATATGAATAAACCACATCGTTTTACCCTTAGTAGTAGCAATACAAAGACACAACTTGTCCCCTTCTGTCACTAGGGTATAGAAACTCGCCAGGTTGAACCTACTACAACGCACATTTCTCACCGAAGAAATATCAATCTGGTTGGCCAAACTGTTGCAATAGATTGGAGAGAATTACTAAGCTATCATAATCATGCACATAAGAATCACATTATATATCAGATGAGACTCAAATATTTATCATGAATAATCTGAACATAAACCCACAATTCATGGAATCGCAGCAAACGCACCATACAAAAGAGTTACATCATATGGATCAAAGCGAAGATGTGATGATCATTGTATAGAAGAACAAAGAGAGAGAGAGAGAGATGCCATTTAGGTACTGTCATGGATGATGGGGATATGTACCTAGGGTAGGGTCATAGGCCTGGCCTACATGTCCTACCTAAGTACACTACATTGGAGGACTTCAAGACTACAAGGAAGACTCCGACTAGAATCACCATGGCGCATGTGTCACTCGGCACTACATCCACTTGGAGTTTTCTCCCTGCATTCGATAGTTGCCTTTCACTCGGAAGAACTAGAAGCCAGTCGACGGCAGAAGATCAGAAGCCACTCCACGGAAGGCCAACAGGTAGGCATTCGACTAGTCGCCATAAATAGCATTTATTGCAAACGTTATCAGTAACGTTCACCTTTATTACCATGATCGAACCCTTGGTTGCTGGGGATTGATGAGGGGCAGTGCACTCTATATAAGCCACCCCTCCCCTCTGACACAAGGGTTCGCACCCCTTGTAACTCACACATTACACACAACAAAAGCTCCCGAGCACTGAGACGTAGGGCTGTTACCTCCACGAGAGGGGCCTGAACTCATACATCTGTGTGTACAATCTCGCCGTAGCTAGGACTCTCCCCTCTCCTTACATACCCCTAACCTCTACTGTCAGGCTCGTTCCCACGATAGTTGGCGCCCACCTTGGGGCAGGTGTCTAAGCAACTGCCGGTGAGTTTGCAATTTTCTCCTTCGTCATGTCTTCCGGCGGCGGTTTGTTCCTGGGCCACGAGATCTGTTTTGGTGCACTCACCTTCATCGTCGATGACTCGACATGGCTTCAGGAAGCGCCTCTTGACGTTTAGGCGCTCCCGATCCATGGGGCGACGCATGATAACCCACAAGTATAGGGGATCACAACAATTTTCGAGGGTAGAGTATTCAACCCAAATTTGTTGATTCGGCACAAGGGGAAGCCAAAGAATATTCTCAAGTATTAGCAGTTGAGTTGTCAATTCAACCACACCTGAAAGACTTAGTATCTGCAACAAAGTATCAGTAGCAGAGTAGTGTGTTAGCAACAGTAGCAACCATAACAGTAGCAGTAGTGACAGTAGTAGCAGCAAAGTAACGGTAGCGGCAGTGATAGCAGTAGCAGCAAAGTAACGTAGCAAGGACCGGTAGGAAAAACTCATAGGCATTGGATCAATGATGGATGATTATGCCGGATGTTATTCACCATGCAACAGTTATAACACAGAGATATATGTAACTAGCTCCAGTTCATCAATGTAATGTAGGCATGTATTCCGTATATAGTCATACGTGCTTAGGGAAAAGAACTTGCATGACATCAATTGTCCATCCCTCCCATGGCAGCGGGGTCCTAATGGAAACTACGGGATATTAAGGTTCTCCTTTTAATAAAGAACCGGACCAACGCATTAACACTTGGTGAATACATGAACTCCTCATACTATGGTCATCTCCGGGAGTGGTTCCGGCTATTGTCACTCCGGGGTTGCCGGGTCATAACACATAGTAGGTGACTACAACTTGCAAGATAGTATCAAGAACACACATATATTGGCGACAACATAATAGGTTCAGATCTGAAATCATGGCACTGGGTCCCTAGTGACAAGCATTAAGCATGGCAAAGTAGTAGCAACATCAACCTCAGAACATAGTGGATACTAGGGATCAATCCCCATCAAAACTAACTCGATTACATGATAGATCTCATCCAACCCATCACCGTCCATCAAGCATACGATGAGATTACTCACGAATGGTGAAGAGCATCATGGAATTGGCGATGAAGGAAGGTTGGTGATGACGATGGCGACGATTTCCCCTCTCTGGAGCCCAGAACGGACTCCAAATCTGCCCTCGAGATGAAGAACAGGAGGTGGCGGCACCTCTGTATCGTAAAACGCGATGAAGTCTTCTCCTTGATTATTTTCCATGCGAGACGGACTAAATAGAGCTGAGATTGGAGGCGATGGAGCGTTGTGGGGCCCACAAGCCTGCTAGGCGCGGCTAGGGGGGCCGTGCGCCTGGTGGGCTTGTGGGCTCCATACTCCACTTCCTCCGCTGATTCTTGCGCCAGTATTTTTTATATATTTCACAAAAATTCTCTGTAAATTTTTAGGTCATTCCGAGAACTTTTATTTCTGCGCAAAAACAACACCATGGCAATTCTGCTGAAAACAGCGTTAGTCCGGGTTAGTTCCATTCAAATCATGCAACTTAGAGTCCAAAACAAGGGCAAAAGAGTTTGGAAAAGTAGATACAATGGAGACTTATCAACTCCCCCAAGCTGAAAACCTTGCTTGTCCTCAAGCAATTCAGTTGACAAACTGAAAGAGACAAAAGATAAACTTTTACGAACTCTGTTTGATCTTGTTGTTGCAACTATGTCTAACTCATAACCAGAATTTCAGCAAGATCACAAGCTAACCACATAAGCAAATGACATCTAGGTCTCACGGTAAACTCATAACAATGGCATAATCAACTAGCGAGCAATAATGACAAGTTTCAAACGTCAACACTTCAATCAAAACAATCATGAAGCAATACGAACAGATGGTATCTCGCTAGCTCTTTCTGAGACCGCAAAACATAAATGCAGAGCACCTTCAAAGACCAAGGGCTGACTAAACATTGTAATTCAAGGCAAAGAAGATCCAGACAAAGTCATACTCAATCACAGTTAAAAGCAAAGCATAAAAATGATAGAGGTGCTCTCTAATTGGTGCTTTTATAAGAGGAGGATGACTCAACAGGAACATAAATAGACAGGCCCTTCGCAGAGGGAAGCATTGGTTTGCAGAGGTGCCAGAGCTCAAGCTTTTAAAACAGAGATAATAATTTTGGGTGGCATGCTTTCATTGTCAACGCAATGACTAAGAGTTCTCACCATCTTCCACGCTACACATGCTATAGGTGGTTCCCAAACAGAAAAGTAAAGTTTTGACTCCCCCACCACCAATCAATCACACTCCACGACTAGCCGAATACTCGGGTGCCGTCCATACCAACATCAATCCTGGGGGAGTTTTGTTTGCAATTATCTTTTCGATTTGAGCATGGAACCAGGCATTCCAATTACCGGCCCCTTTCTCTTGAATGATAGTGAATAAACACATATCGAGGATAACACGCCTAGCATGGAAGATACTGATAGCCCTCTGTCACCACATGAGCGGTTCGGGCATGCAAAACAGATTATTTCTTGAAGGTTTAGAGAGTGGCACATGCAAATTTACTTGGAACGGCAGGTAGATACCGCATATAGGTAGGTATGATGGACTCATATGGAACAACTTTGGGTTTATGGAAGTGGATGCACAAGCAGTATTCCCGCTTAGTACAAGTGAAGGCTAGCAAAAGACTGGGAAGCGGCCAACTAGAGAGCGACAACAGTCATCAAAATGCATTGAGATTAACCAACATTGAGTGCAAGCATGAGTAGGACATAAATCACCATGAACATGAACATCATAGAGGCTAGGTTGATTTTGTTTCAACTACATGCGTGAACATGCGCCAAGTCAAGCCACTTGAATCATTCAAAGGAGGATACCATCCTATCATACTACATCATAGTCATCTCAAAATTCATGTTGGCATCCAAGACAAACCATTATAAGCTCCTAGCTAATTAAGCATGGCATCAGAAACTATGATCTCTAAGTTGTCATTGCAAACATGTTTCTCCCACAACAAAGCTGAATCAGGAACGATGAGCTAGTCATATTTACAAAAACAAAATAGATCGAGTTCATACCAGCTTTTCCAGGCTCAGTCACTTCATCATATTTCGTCATTATTGCCTCTCACTTGCACGACCGAATGATGTGAACAATAATAAGAGTGCTCGTGCATTGGACTAAGCTGGAATCGGCAAGCAAACACAAAGGAGAAGACAAAGTAATATGGTTCTTTTGACAGATAAACAGATATGCATGCGAGAGCCACTAAACATTGTAACCATGGTCTTCTACCTTGACACAAAGAAAAAGAAAACTATTTACACGGGAAAGCTCCCAACAAGCAAAAGAAGAAAAAGAAATGTTTTTGGGTTTTCTCAAACTAGACAAACACACGAAAAGAAAACGAGAAAAAGAAATAAACTAGCATGGATGATACAGTGGCAAAGTGTGAACACCGACTAACAAAGTTAAAGTGTGAGCAAGAATATAAAGTCGGTGAAAAACACGTACTCCCCCAAGCTTAGGCTTTTGGCCTAAGTTGGTCTACTCCCAAGTATGGTCCGGGCGATACCCAAAATCATAACGGGGGTTATACGGGAGCGCTGCAGCCACTGCCTGAATAGCTGCCTCACGGAGACGAGCAACCTTTGCCTCCCTCTCATACTCCTCTACCTCTCCTTTGGTTATGTAATATCTCCGTTTTACCTGAAAGTCAAAGAAGGCAGGAGCAGGAAGGGTAATATGGAAAACACGATGCCGGTTAAATATTAAACGGTATAGGAGGGATTCATCATCCCTCTCAAGGAACTGATAGTGTGTCAAAGCGGTGCAATCAAGGAAAGTTGTATGGAGCGGGGGATCTCCTTCGCGGATGGGTACTCCAAGAAAATTTGCTATGCGAGTGGCATAGATCCCACCAAAGAAATCCTCTTCATTAGCATTATTATTCAGCCTCCTTGCTATTATAGCTCCCATGTTGAAACTTCTATCACCCGTAACTGCGCTCTTAAGAATACTAAGGTCGGGTGCGCAGAGGTGACATTGCTCAATCTTGCCATTAATGCATCTACCTATGAAGAGGGCAAAGTAATGCAAGGCAGGAAAATGAATGCTCCCCATGGTAGCCTGCGTAATATCTCTAGTTTCTCCAATAGTTATACCAGAGAAAAAAATCTCTAACCGAAGATTTAGGAGGATCATTGAGACTACCCCAAACAGGTATCTTGCAAATTCTATTGAAATCCTCTAAATCCATGGTATACGATTTGTCATAGAGATCAAACAGTACAGATGTATCACGGCCAACTGAAAATTTGAATCTACGAACAAAAGAGGCAGTGAGAGTAACATACTGTTCACATTTATCGAAGATGAATTCTTCGAGTCCGACGTTGTGAACAAGTGTATCAAACTCGTCTTTGAAACCTGCCTCAATCATGAATTCATCAGAAGGCCATTCACATGGTTGTACCTGTGCATTCCTCGGTTGGTAAGGATCGGGCTCCCGAATCGCAAGACGGGGACCTCTCTTGCTTGAGGAACCACCATGATAGTTTCTCCTGAACATCTTCCTTTTCTGAAATTTTCAGTGACCCAGAGGAAAGGTGAACAAGGCTCAATGAAACTCGTAGCAACTACTCCCACAAGTGCCTAGAAGCCATATTACGCATCAAAACTACTTGGGACCAGCTAAAATTAGCATGCAAAGCTCGAGAACATGGTCACCAAGGCAGCAAAAATACGCGATGTATAAGGCACTAGAGCAAAAACTAATTGGACCAATGGAGGAGTCACTTACCAAGGAGCAATTTCCCCAAAAAAGTTTGGTGAATGGTGCTTTGCACAAGGAGATCGAAAATCCTAGCAAGAAGAGCAAGAACACGGATTTAAGCTACGAAACGATTTTTTCTGGAGGTAGGAGAAGCAGACGGGAGCTAGAATGAGTGGAGGGAGTGCACGTCGGCCCCACAAGCCTATGTGGCGCAGCCAGGGGGGTGCCCGCGCCTCCAGGGCTTGTGGCCCACTGGTGCAGCCCCCCAGACTAGCTCTTTGTCTTAGTATTTTTCAAAAATTCCAGAAAAAATCATACTTGATTTTCACGGCATTCGAAGAACTTTTATTTTCAGGGTACTTTTCTACGGGACGCTAAAAGCAAAAAACAGGGAGAACTAAACTAAATCTATCATTTTTCTTCTAAGCAACCGAAAGTGAAGGCTTGGAACAGAGGTTTGTGACTCCTCGATTCATCCATCTCATGGTCATCGAAAGAAATCCGTCAATGAGGTTGATCAAGTCTCCTCGACAAACTTTTTCGAATCACAAAAGAAGATGGAGAATTTTCGAATAGTCACTAGGTTACCTCAATGGGGATGTGAATCTCCCCAACAAGCAAATCATACTTCATCTTAAAAGGAGGAATAGGGCATTCAAAGCTCCCAATAAGAATCGATGAAGTTTTTTCGATAGCACTGATGCAATGTACTCGATATTGTTTCTTCGGAAAGTGCAATGTATGTTCATTACCGTTGACATGGAAAGTGACATTGCCTTTGTTGCAATCTATAACAGCCCCTGCAGTGTTTAAAAAGGGTTTTCCAAGGATGACCGCAATGGCATCGTCTTCGGGAATATCCAGAATAACAAAGTCTGTTAAGATAGTGACGTTGGCAACCACAACAGGCACATCCTCGCAAATGCCGATAGGGAAAGCAGTTGATTTGTCGGCCATTTGCAGAGAGATTTCAGTGGGTGTCAACTTATCTAGTTCAAGTCTATGATAAAGAGAGAGAGACATAACACTAACACCGGCTCCAAGGTCGCATAAAGCAGTTCTAACGTAGTTTCCTTTAATGGAGCAAGGTATAGTGGGCACTCCGGGATCACCTAGTTTCTTGGGAGTTCCACCCTTGAAGGTATAGTTAGCAAGCATGGTGGAAATCTCAACCTCACGTATCCTCCTCTTATTAGTCACAATATCCTTCATGTAGTTAGCATACAGAGACATTTTGAGCATATCTGTCAAACGCATTTGCAGGAAGACAGGTCTAATCATTTCAACAAAGCGCTCAAAATCTTCATCATCCTTTTTCTTGGATGGTTTGGGAGGAAAGGGCATGGGTTTCTTAACCCATGGTTCCCTTTCTTTACCATGCTTCCTAGCAGAGAAGTCGTTCTTATCGTATCTCTTATTCTTAGGCTGTGGGTTATCAAGATCAACAGGTTCAATCTCCACATCCTTATCATTGCTAGGTTGAGCATCATCATGAACATCACTATTGATATTATCATTAGGATCATGTTCATCACCAGATTGTGTTTCGGCATCAGAAAGAGAGACATCGTTTGGATTCTCAGGTGTACCAGCAACAGGGTTGCTAGCGTGCAAATCCCTATCATCTTTCTTCTTCTTAGGATGACTAGGTGCATCAGTGCTAACTCCTTGAGAATCTTGTTCAATTCTCTTAGGATGACCTTCAGGATACAAAGGTTCCTGGGTCATTCTACCGCCTCTAGTGACGACTCTGACAGAATTGTCATTCAGCTCATTGAGCAAGTCATTTTGAGCCTTAAGTATTTGTTCTACTTGAGTAGTAACCATATAGGCATGTTTACTCAGAAGCTTAAGATCATTGACATTTCTGTCTACACAAGCACTTAAATGACTAAGCCTACGAGCATTCTGTTCCAATTGTCTGCTAACATAATCATTGAAACTTTGTTGTTTGGCAACGGAGTTATCAAATTCGTCCAGGCATAAGCTAGCAGGTTTATCAAAAGTAATATCACTCTCATTGAATCTACGAAGAGAATTTACTTCTACTACATGTATCGGGTTATCAAGACCATGGATCTCTTTGATAGGTGGTAGATTTTTGACATCTTCAGATTTAATGCCTTTCTCTTTCATAGATTTCTTAGCTTCTTGCATATCTTCGGGACTGAGGAATGGAATACCTCTTTTCTTCGAAGTTGGCTTAGGAGGTGGTTCGGGAATAGTCCAAGCATTCTCATTGCACAAGATATTATTCAATAGGATCTCAGCTTGTTCTAGAGTTCGTTCCCTAAAAACACAACCGACACAACTATCTAGGTGGTCTTTAGAAGCATCGGTAAGTCCATTATAGAAGATATCAAGTATTTCATTCTTCTCAAGAGGGTGATCAGGCAAAGCATTTAGCAGCTGGACAAGCCTCCCCCAACCTTGTGGGAGACTCTCTTCTTCAACTTGTGCAAAGTTGTATATTTCCTGCAAGGCAGCTTGCTTCTTATGAGCAGGGAAATATTTTTCAGAGAAGTAGTAGACCATATCCTGGGGGCTACGCACACAACCAGGAGCAAGAGAAGTGAACCAGGTCTTAGCATCATCCTTTAGCGAGAAAGGAAACAGCTTGAGGATATAGTAGTGGCGGATCTTTTCCTCACTCGTGAATAGGGTGGCTATATCGTGCAATTTGGTAAGATGGGCTACAACCGTTTCAGACTCATAACCGTGAAAAGGATCAGATTCAACCAGAGTGATTAACTCAGGGTCGATAGAGAATTCATAATCCTTATCGGTCACAAAGATAGGCGAAGTAGCAAACTTCAGGTCGTATTTCATCCTAGCGTTCAAAGATATTTCTTTCCACTTGAGCAGTAATTTCTCAACATCATAGCTATCCTTACACGCAAGAAAATCCTCAACTATCCCTCCCTCCATAACATAACACTCAGGCATATCAGGCAATTCATGTCTAGGAGAGCTAGTTCTAGCAGGCAAAATAGTAGGTTCTACTTCAATAGTATCAGCAGTTTCAGAAGTATCATCACATCTAGCACCAACTCTAGCAATTTGTGCATCAACGAATGCACCTAGTGGTAAAGCAGTATCAAGCATAGCATCATCAGGCAAATCAGTATCAAGCATGGCATCATCAGGCAAAGCAGTATCAAGCATCGCATCATCAGGCAAAGCAGTATCAAGCATAGCATCATCATAAGCATCATGGGCAGCATAAGTAGCATCATCAAGCACAGGCGACATATCAAGATTTCTAGCAGGAGATGGTGTCGCAAACTTACTCATAACTGAAGGTGAATCAAGTGCAGAGCTAGATGGCAGTTCCTTACCTGTCCTCGTAGTTGAGGGCAAGACTTTAGTTCTTGGATCTATCGGATTCCTCATAGTGACCAGCAGACGTAAATCCCAAGTGACTCAGAGAATATAGTTGTGCTTCCCGGCAACGGCGCCAGAAAAAGGCACGTTGACGGGATAATATTCTTGACTTGGCTTCCCCGGCAACGGCGCCAGAAAAAGGTCTTGATAACCCACAAGTATAGGGGATCGCAACAGTTTTCGAGGGTAGAGTATTCAACCCAAATTTGTTGATTCGACACAAGGGGAAGCCAAAGAATATTCTCAAGTATTAGCAGTTGAGTTGTCAATTCAACCACACCTGAAAGACTTAGTATCTGCAGCAAAGTATCAGTAGCAGAGTAGTGTGATAGCAATAGTAGCAACAATAACAATAGCAGCAAAGTAACGGTAGCAACAGTGACAACAGTAGTGACAGAGTAACAGTAGCAGCAGTGACAGCAGTGGCAACAAAGTAACGTAGCAAGGACCAGTAGGAAAAACTCGTAGGCATTGGATCGGTGATGGATGATTATGCCGGATGCTATTCATCATGCAATAGTTATAACACGGAGAGATATGTAACTAGCTCCAGTTCGTCAATGTAATGTAGGCATGTATTCCGTATATAGTCATACGTGCTTAGGGAAAAGAACTTGCATGACATCTATTGTCCATCGATCCCTCCCGTGGCAGCGGGGTCCTAATGGAAACTACAGGGTATTAAGGTTATCCTTTTAATAAAGAACCGGACCAACGCATTAACACTTGGTGAATACATGAACTCCTCATACTATGGTCATCTCCGGGAGTGGTTCCGGCTATTGTCACTCCGGGGTTGCCGGGTCATAACACATAGTAGGTGACTACAACTTGCAAGATAGGATCAAGAACACACATATATTGACGACATCATAATAGGTTCAGATCTGAAATCATGGCACTCGGTCCCTAGCGACAAGCATTAAGCATGGCAAAGTAGTAGCAACATCAATCTCATAACATAGTGGATACTAGGGATCAATCCCCGTCAAAACTAACCCGATTACATGATAGATCTCATCCAACCCATCACCGTCCAGCAAGCCTACGATGAGATTACTCACGAACGGTGAAGAGCATCATGGAATTGGCGATGAAGGAAGGTTGGTGATGACGATGGCGACGATTTCCCCTCTCCGGAGCCCAGAACGGACTCCAGATCCGCCCTCCAGATGAAGAACAGGAGGTGGCGGCGCCTCTATATCGTAACACGTGATGAACTCTTCTCCTTGATTTTTTTACGGGCGAGACGGACTAAATAGAGCTGAGATTGGAGGCGGATGGAGCGTTGTGGGCCCCAAAAGCCTGCCAGGCGCGACCAGGGGGGCCCGTGCCTGGTGGGCTTGTGGGCTCCACGCTCCACTTCCTCCGCTAATTCTTGCGCCAGTATTTTTTATATATTCCACAAAAATTCTCCGTAAATTTTCAGGTCATTCCGAGAACTTTTATTTCTGCGCAAAAACAACACCATGGCAATTCTGCTGAAAACAGCGTTAGTCCGGGTTAGTTCCATTCAAATCATGCAAATTAGAGTCCAAAACAAGGGCAAAAGAGTTTGGAAAAGTAGATACGATGGAGACGTATCAACGCACTTCCGTGCAAGCTCCTGCGGCATTTTTCTTCGGCAGCCGACGACTCCGGTGTCGTTTGCTCTCCTTGTTGTTCGTCACTTCAAGAGATCAGGTTGCTCACAGCTCCAGCGCTGGGTGAGTCATGTGGCGGCCGCCAAGCGTCATCTCCTCAGGTTGCAACTATCGAGCGTGCCTAATCACTTCACGGCGCATTCGACTAGGCGTCAGATCAGTTTGTCGTTCCTCCCAAGTGCGAGAGCTGCGATCCTGTAGCTGAGGTTTTCATGGTGGGTTCACATCAAAGCCCTCCTAGTTTCTTCTGCAGCGGGGGCGAGGCTGGAGAACCATCAAACGCGCAGCAGCGCCGAGATGAGGATATCCTCAACGAGCGCACTCGCCAGCGCCTACCGGTTTCCAGTCGAGGTCAGCGACAGTTATTTCCGAGTGGATCTAAGAACAACGTTCAGGTATTCCGTATTCCAGTTCTGAATGTTGCGGCCGCTGCTAGGATTGCAGATTCCATTCAACCGTCAGGTTCAGAGGCTGGCAGAGGTTTGAGCAGATCCGAGCATTGCTTCAGGCAGCGCAATAGCAAAATTCAGTTGTTTCTCGGTCGCACAACAGGTTAAACAGTGATTCACCCAGGGCAGACACATTTCATTCGGCTCATAGTCCAGGGTCACCTCTGCACCACAAAGGCGGAGGTTACCGCGAAGATCAGTATAGAGATCAGGGGCGAGATCAGTTTGTTCCTTGTTATCACTGCGACGACCGACGTCGAGCGCTTACTCTCCCGCGGAGTGGTACATATGTGCCCCAGCACTATGACGATAGGCGCCCGTTCGACGATGAGCGGAATCTTGGGTTCAATGTGAGGAATGTACCCGCACAGAGACTGATTGACAAGGGCAGGGCTCATAGAGATGGTTATGATAGAGATGATTCGAGTGGAAGTGGTGTCGTTGTCTCCATCCCCAAGTGTTTCAGCAGAGCAATTAGATCCACTGAGATTCCCCCAACTTCAGGTCGGCGACTGGAATAAGCAAGTGGTTAGACGATTACCAAGTGGAGGTGCAGATCGGTGGAGGCAATGATGATGTAGCCATGAAAGATTTGTCTTTGATGCTGGACGGTTCAGCCCGAGCATGGCTTAATAAGTTGAATCTTCTAGCATCTATTGTTGGGAGGACCTTGCCCGAGTGTTCATCAGAACTTTCGAGGGCATGTGCAAATGTCCTGCTAGTTTATCTGAGTTATAGCACTGTGTGCAGAAACAAAATGAGACTTTGAGAGATTACATTCAGCGTTGGACCACCCTCCATCACACGGTGGACAACGTTTTCGAGCACCAAGTTGTCTGCTCCTTGAAGGCTGGTGTTAGGTACACAGACCTTTACCTGAAGTTCGGTCGGACATGAGATATGTCCTTAAGCAAGATGATGGACATTGCCACCTGATACGCCAATGGTGAAGAGGAGGATCGCCTTCACATCGGCAAAAGAAAAGCAGTCGACAATGATGCAGGTGGCGACAATTACAATCGGAAACAAAAGCGCAAAATTGACGGTTCTGTTCACTCAGAAGCAGCCGCTCTGGCGGCACAAGGCAAGAATAAGGGGAAATCCAAAGGACAATTTACCCCCAAGAAATTGAAGAATCAGTCGGGAACCGACGTTCTAGATATGTCGTGTGCAATCCACACGAAGAAGGATGATGAAGGAAATTTGATATTGCCCAAGCACACCACTCGGCAGTGCAGATTGTTGATCCAGCAGCTCAAGGAAAAACAGTCGAGTAAGAAAACTTCTAAAAAGGAGGATGATGAAGATAAGGAGGATTTTCCTAAGGTCAATGCCACATTGATGATTTTTGCTGATACAGAAAGCAAAAGTCGTCTGAAAGTTATAAATAGAGAAGTCAACATGGATGTTCCTGCCACCCTGACGTACCTCAAGTGGTCACATGCCCCGATAACCATTGACTAGTCGGATCACCCTCTCATGTCGCTCCCCTCGGTCGGCAAGCCCTCGTGGTAGATCCTGTTGTGGGAGGCACTCGTCTCCACAAAGTTCTCGTGGACGGAGGGAGTGGATTGAACATCTTGTACACAAATACCCTTAAGGGGATGGGCATTCCGATCTCCCGACTAAGTGAGAGCAACATGCAATTCCATGGAGTCATCCCTCGGAAGAAGGCCAGATCACTCGGTCATATCGCGTTGGATGTGGTGTTCGACACTGATAAGAATTCCCACAAAGAAAAGTTGACGTTTGAAGTTGTAGACTTCCAGAGCGCGTACCATACCATCCTTTGTCGACCGACTTATGTCCGTTTCAGGGCCCGTCCATGTTATGCGTACCTCAAACTGAAGATGCCCGGACCCAAGGGTGTGATTACAGTCACAGGGAATCGATAAAGGGCTGAGGAGTGCCTTCAGCAAGGCTCCAAGATCGTCGACCATCAAATGGCTATGGTCGAGTTGGAAGAATACAAGAAGAATAATGATCCCGCTGATCTGCTGCGTTCCAAGAAGCCCACTTCTGAGTCTCCTTTTCAGTCGGCTGGTGACATGAAGAAAGTGAACATTCACTCGACAGATCCCAATGCTGCCCCGACTAACATCTTGACGACACTCGACAGGAAATCGGAAGCCGCGCTCATCCAGTTCCTCCGTGAGAACTGGGACATCTTTGCACGGAAACCTTCTCACATGCTGGGTGTACCTAGGGAACTGGCTGAGCACCCATTGAGAGTCGACCCGAAGGCCAAGCCCATCAAAGAGCATTTGCGTCGGTCGGTGACAGAGAAATGGAAAGCAATCAGCGAGGAGGTGGCTCGACTCTTCGAGGCTAAGTTCATACACGAGGTTTACCACTCCGAGTGGCTTGAGAACGTCGTCATGGTCCCCAAGAAAGACAAGTCACTCCACATGTGTATTGACTTTAAACATATCAATCGGGCCTGCCCAAAAGATCACTTTCCGCTCCCCCCACATCGATTAGATTGTCGACTCAACTGCGGGATGCGAGCGTTTATCTTTTCTCGATGCATACTCTGGTTGCCATCAGATCCGTCTGTTTGGTCCAGATGAAATAACGACTGCCTTCATCACCCCTTTCGGGTGTTTTTGTTATATCACCATGCCTTTTGGTTTGAAAAATGCTAGCGCTACTTTCATGCACATGATTCAGAAATGCCTGCTCGACCAAATCAGTTGGAATGTTGAGGCTTATATGAATGATATTGTTGTCAAGTCTCGCAAAGGTTCATACCTGTTGACTACCTTGGCGGAAACATTTGCCAACTTGAGGAAATATGATATCAAATTAAACCCAACCAAGTGCACTTTTGGAGTTCCTAGTGGTAAGTTACCCGGTTTCCTCGTTTTCGAACGGTGGATCGATGTCAATCCCGAGAAGATTGGTGCCATTGTCCGAATGCAACGACCTGAGCGTGTGCATGATGTCTAGAAGCTCACAGGCTGCTTGTCGGCCTTGAGTGGGTTTTTTTCTCGCCTCGGAGAGAAGGCTTTGCCTTTATACTGACTGATGAAGAAGTCTGATACGTTCGAGTGGAATCCTGAGGCTGAAGCAACGTTTGTTGAGCTCCAAGCCCTGCTTTTCACCCAATCGGTGCTTGCTGCTCCACAAAGCATAGAACCCTTGCTCCTATACATTGCAGCCACTACCAATTCGTTAGTACAGTTCTCATTGTCGAGCGAGAAGAAGAGGGCAAGGCTTATAAAGTCCAGTGTCCAGTTTACTATTTCTCGAAAATATTGACTCCTTCCAAGCAAAGGTACCCTCATTATCATAAGCTCGTCTATGGTATATATATATATACATATATATATGTCAGCGAAGAAGGTGGCACACTACTTCCAAGATCACTCAGTTTCAGTCGTCAGCGATTCTCCATTGTTTAAGATCCTCAACAACTAAGACGCGACTGGTCGAGTGGCCAATGGGCTATCGAACTTCTATACTTTGATATTAAGTTTGAAGCAAAGAAGGCCATCAAATCTCAAGCGCTTGCTGACTTCATGGCCGAGTGGATTGAACAGCAACAACCAATTCAAATCCACTCGGCACACTGGACCATGTTCTTTGATGGCTCTAAGATGCTGAATGGGTCCGCTATTGGCGTAGTATTGGTATATCCAAAGGGTGACATGCTCAGTTATGTCCTTCAGATTCACTTTGATTCCTCCAATAACGAAGTCGAATACCAGGCACTCCTTTATGGGTTATGTATGGCCATCTCACTCGGCGTCAGACGCCTGATGGTATACGATGATTCAGGTTTGGTGGTTAGTCAGGTGATGAAGGAGTGGGACATCAGGAACCCTGCCATGACTGGATATTGCCATGCAGTAAGGAAGCTTGAGAATAAATTTGAAGGCTTAGAGCTCCACCATATTCCCTGAGTGAAGAATCAAGCAGCTGATGATCTAGCAAAGATCAGATCCACGCGGAGGCCTGTACCTAGCAGTGTGTTTCCGAACACCTACATTCTCCATCGGTGCAGGAAGATCCCTTCAGTGAAGAGCCTCCGCAAGCAATAAGCACCTCCAATCCGACTAAGGTTGACGTCCGAGTAGTCATAGATCTAGCCATGGAGATTTTGGTCACTATGACCGATTGGACAGTGCCCTATATTGCGTTCATACTGAGACAAGAACTCCCAGAAGATGAGGTTGAAGCTCGATAGATCGTCCGCATGTCCAAGGCCTTTACTGTGATGGATGGTCAACTTTACAGATAAAGTGTAACTGGCATAACCAGTGGTGCATCTCTCCTGAGGAAGGTCGATTAATTCTAGAGGAAATCCATTCGGGGACCTGTGGTCCTCATGTTGGAAATATGCCCTAGAGGCAATGATAAATAGTTATTATTATATTTCTTGTTTAAAGATAATCGTTTATTATCCATGTTGTAATTGTATTGAATGAAAACATAGATACATGTGTGGATGCATAGACAAAATAATGTCCCTAGCAAGCCTCTAGTTGGCTAGCCAGTTGATCAATGATAGTCAAGGTTTTCTGACTATATGCAAGTGTTGTCACTTGATAGCTGGATCACATCATTAGGAGAATCATGTGATGGATTAGACCCAAACTATGAACGTAGCATATTGATCGTGTTGTTTTATTGCTATTGTTTTCTGTGTGTCAAGTATGTGTTCCTATGACCATGAGATCATATAACTCACTGGCACCGGAGGAATACCTTGTGTGCATCAAACGTCGCAACGTAACTGGGTGACTATAAAGGTGCTCTACAGGTATCTCCGAAGGTGTCCGTTGAGTTAGTATGGATCAAGACTGGGATTTGTCACTCCGTGTGACGGAGAGGTATCTCGGAGCCCACTTGGTAATACAACATCACGCACAAGCCTTGCAAGCAATGTGACTAAGTGTAAGTCACGGGATATTGTATTACGGAATGAGTAAAGAGACTTGCCAGTAACGAGATTAAAATAGGTATGCGGATACCGGCGATCGAATCTCGGGCAAGTAACATACCGAAGGACAAAGGGAATGACATACGGGATTATATGAATCCTTGACACTGAGGTTCAACCGATAAGATCTTCGGAGAATATGTAGGATCCAATATGGGCATCCAGGTCCCGCTATTGGATATTGACCGAGGAGTGCCTCAGGTCATGTCTACATAGTTCTCGAACCCGCGGGGTCTGCACACTTAAGGTTCGATGATGTCTTAGTATAGTTGAGGTATGTGTGTGGTTACCGAATGTTGTTCGGAGTCCCGGATGAGATCACGGATGTCACGAGGGTTTCTGGAATGGTCCGGAAACGAAGATTGATATATATGATGGTTTCGTTTGGTTACTAGAAAGTTTCGGGCAATTCCGAGAGTATACTTGGAGTGACGAATGGGTTCCGGGTGTTCACCGGGAGGGGCCCACCCACCCGGGAGTGAGCCCAAGGCCCTAGTGTGGCGCCACAAGTCCTTAGTGGGCTGGTGGAGTCAGCCCAAGAGGGCTATGGCTCCACATAAGAAAATACCAAAAGGAAAGAAAAAAGAAAAAGGAAAGAGGGAGGTGGGAAGGAAGAGGAGGACTCCTCCTTCCCAAACCGAATTGGAGGAGGAGTCCACCTCCTCCGTGGTGACCGGCGCACCCTTGAGGCCTTGTGCCTCAAGGCTACCCCCTCCCCCTACCTCCTATATATAGTGGTTGTTTAGGGCTTTTTGAGACACAACTTTGCCACGTGCAAGTCTAGCCTAAACCACACAGTTTCACCTCTAGATCGGATTTCTGTGGAGCTCGGGCGGAGCCCTGTAGGAGTAGATCACCACCACCACTGGAGCGCTGTCACGCTGTCGGAGAACTCATCTACTTCTCTGTCTTGCTTGCTGGATCAAGAAGGACAAGATCATCGTCGAGTTGTACGTGTGTTGAACGCGGAGGTGCCGTCCGTTCGGTGCTAGATCGTGGGACGGATCGCGGGACGGTTCGTGGGACGGTTCGTGGGACGTGAAGACGTTCCACTACATCAACCGCGTTTCTTAACGCTTCCTGATGTGCGATCTACAAGGGTACGTAGATCCAAATCTCCACTCGTAGATGGACATCACCATGATAGGTCTTCGTGTGTGTAGGAAATTTTTTGTTTACCATGCAAAGTTCCCCAACAGTGGCATCATGAGCTAGGTTCATGCGTAGATGTTATCTCGTGTAGAACACAAAAGTTGGTACATGGAAGTACACCTCCACCATGTGAAAGGAGTTTGTCCAAAGACTATGGGGCAATACTTCTTCATTTCACGTGTACCACGAGCAACTTTCTTTGATGCTGTTCGTGAAGCTGCCATGGAAGCCATACGTCAGATCGGAGAAATACTTGAAGCAAGACTCCGTCATACCCAGGAATACCTGAGTGAAGTACGTGCGGAGATGATGGAGATGAAGCTCAGGACCACCACGATGAAGCAAAAGATGGATGATTTCAAGGAGCACCTCGGAAAGTTCGAGTGTAACTAAAGTACCTCCAAGAGAGGCGGACGAATAAAGTTGGCAGAAATGCTCGACCATACCAAACCATGTGGATGGCAGCATTTGTAATAGAGTACTTTTGAATTGGAGTTTTTGATAAGAAATTAAGGATGTAATGAAGGATTGATTATGAAATGGATATGATTTATGGAAGAAGCTATGATGGATCAGCAAACGTTTTCTTAGGAGCATACGAAAACCTGAGAGTTGTGAAGATACGATAGATGTTTCGTCCAGCTTGCAGAACCAATGGATTATCCGAACTTCGTTCGTGGACAAGAGAAATTCTGCAACGCTTGTGAGGATGCCCAAGTGTTAGAATGCGAGATTCGCTAAACCTTATACAGAGAAATGATTTGGGTGCGGAATGGATTGATCACCATGACGACTTACTCTTATCATTTATCTTGCTATTCGGAATGGTAAATCTGAGAGACTTACCCATAGAGAGAGACGACATTCTTTGAAGCTTTTGTTTAAGCCTTAGAATGGTATGATGAAAGCCCCATGTACATGGCACTTGTTGTCACGCATAGGAAATTTTACGGTGAGGATGAAACCAAGACCCTTCTCTCTGCAGGATAACCACAAATGGTAGACCACCATGAGAACCATCGATATGTTATTTAGAATTGACCACGAGACTGTCAGTTAAAGAAGACCCTATGACGGAAGAAGCTTATATGAAAGGGAGAGCATCACCAAAGGATTTAATATGAAGACTGTGCGATGTCAGTTGCCAAAACCCCAGAGGATCGTTAAAGCATTTTGAGGGACCAGTATCTCTCATTTTAAGTGTGGTAGCATCACACCTTGCCGGAATTGGATTGCTAGAAGACCCCAAACCCTAACCTTTCTTTCTAGCCTCTTCGAATCTCGAGGACGAGATTCATTGTAAGTGTGGTAGTTTGTAACATCCCAAAATTATAAATTTTGGAATGTTAATATAATTATTAGATTGATTGTTTGTTTGTTTGCTGAGTGACTGAAACTTGTGTGAAATTCGAAACTTTTTGAATTTTTTGACTGAGAGGGAATAAAATGACTTTCCCCTTCTCCGGTGAATTCAAATTCAAGCTTTTAAAAGCCAAGAGAGAAGATGACATGACTTCTTCAATTATAAGGAATTTGAACGGAGATATTTGCATTGAATTCTTTTGCATTTCCAATTCTTTTCCATCGCACGAGAAATGCCCGGAGAAAACTCTCTTGCATGCAAGAGAGAGAGAGCGGAGGAAAATGATACTCCAAAAGTACGGGAATTTTTGAAATGTTGGAGCCAAGAAAACCCAAAGTTCTTTTGCAAAAATAATTGCAAAAAGAAATAAAGCAATTTAGTGAATTTCTGAAAAACATTTTTTTCAAGTTTTTATTTTGGCTTTAAAAAAATGTTATCCGGGTAGAGATTCTTTTTCTGATTTTTTTGATATATTATACCATATATTAATATTTTGATTTACTTTCTTTTTTGTCGTTTTATTTTCTGTTTTGGAAAAAAATAGAAATAGGAAAGTCTTTTATTTTTTTTCTTGCCACCGCCCTGGGCGCCTTATAGATAGGTGGGCCCGAGCCCCTTTTTTTTCTGAGATCAAATCCCTTGAAACCGAAACCGACCCCTGCCTTATTTCCCTGCCCCCCTCTCTCTGCGGGTGGACCTCCCCCACCCGAGTCCCTCTCTCCCCGCAGCCTTTCTTCCTCCCTCGTCACCTTCCTTCTTCTCTGCTGCTCACGACCGAGCCCCTCCCCAAACCGCGATTCCCTTCCCCCACCGCCTCCCCCTCCTTCCATAGCACCTCCCCTCCTAGCCTATATAAGTGCCCCATCTCCACCGACCCCGTTCCCACCCTAAGCACCTCGAACCGCCGCCCCTAGCTCCCTCCCCACCCCTCGCCGGCAGCGAGTTTCTGCTGCCCACCTTCGGCCCTGGAGGAGCCACCCCATCGCCACCCGTCGCCGCCCCTTCGCACCACCGCCGCCTCCCCGAGGAGGAGGACTTCCACTCCACCGCCGCCCCCTTGCCACCCCGCCACCCCTGCTGCACCTTCCCCCTCCACGAGCAGCAACTTTCCACCTCGCCTCTACCCCTACAGCCACCCACACCTTCGGCCCCCTCCCTCTACCTCGCCTCCCTCCCCACCTGCAGGCCCCTTCTCCACCGGAGCCCCCCTCCACCACTCCTCCTCCCGCCGGCCCCTCCCTTCCCCACCGGAGCCCCCCCTCCACCTCGGCCATTGCCAGCCACGGCCAGTCCAGGTAGCTCTCTCTCCCTTCTCTGTTATTTTTTTGTTCTTTTCCTAGCCATTAGATCTTAAATGGATGGTTAGATTAGAACTTAGAATACCTCTTCGGTTTATCCTAAAAAACCAGTGGGTTTTATTTCCACTTATAATTTAGCCAGCACTTGCGTTTAGCTTCGGCCGTTTGCTCCAAACCGAGAAACAAACGTTCTCCGCAGCCAATAGTAGTATACCACGTGTACCCAGTGTTAGATACTAGTAGCTGCAGTTTTTTCTGTTTTGACTGCAAAAACAGCAACTTTCAATCTTGTTTTGGCCACAACTATTTATCCCGAAGTCCAATGACATTGATTTGTTTTTCCAGTAGCTCACAAATTTCCTGTAGTTTTTAAAAACATATAATTTGTCTATGTTTGAAATTTTCAAATATAAGTTAGAGCAGATTTAGTTTAAACCTTGTTTTGCCTATTCCAGGAGTTTCAAAATAGCTTTTAATTTGATTCCTTTTGGTACTGATCACTAGTGATCTTATATATCAGTGGTAAAAATTTCAGATTTGTTTGAGTACTTTAGCTCACTGTTTCATGTGAAACAATTTCTGTTTCACCTCTTTTAGGATTGCGGCTAATTCATTTTCTACTTTTGTTTTAAAAATATTTTCTTTATTATTTCAGAAAGATTATTATGTTTTGTTTCTGTTAGTTAAACAGTAGTTTTGCAACAAGTTTTTATTTTAGTTTTATTTGTTTTCATGAAATCAATTCTAGCTCCGTAGTAACGTGCAATTGTTTTCACCGTTGTTTCAAATCCCGTTTGGGAATACTTTCAAAAGGTTTTGTGAAAAACACTTTATTTTATCTTAGTTAGATTTATATCTTAGTTCCTTGTTATTATTTTCTATTAGACAAAATCATTTAGTGTTTGACGTAGTAGAAGACTCTCTAGTCTTATTTGAAGTTTCTTTCGGAATTCCTATTCGCTCTCTCTTTTGTTTTGATTGCTAAAATGATTGCTAGTATGAGTGCTTATGTGAATGATATGTTTGCTATATAGATTTCATCGGAGAGTGACGAGTAGTCTATCAAGTTATTTTTCCCGAGAAATTCTTCTTCATCAACATCACAGGCAAGTCACTTTGATCATACTATCACCTATGTTTTATGCATTCGTAGTTCTACCCTCCTATGCCCAATTGCATGCTGCTTAGGTACTTGGAAATTTTAGTATAGATTGTAGTATCATGTGGTAGGCACACAACAACCCTGATACTTGGCCCCGGGGCGACAAAGTTCATATTGCTATGCTTGAGTAGACGGGATTTCGGTTGAGTGCATAACACGAGTGATGTGAGGTTGATTAAATAATCAAGACCGGTTAAGACAAGATTTTCAAGACCTCGGACGCAATGCAACACTGGGTGAAGGACGGTTGATCGGCTCCCTGGAGAACCCAGTGGATGCCCGGGATGCTGGGGACGGCCATGACATCCTGCGGAAAGCTTCACCCAGGCTCAAAGAGACGGACGGATATTTTCAAGACCCAAGGCTTACCTGCACAACCACAAGTCATTATGGGCTCTAGCTTGGTTGGACAACGCGGCGACTCTGGACAGGCGGTGCTAGCAGATGTAGAAGAACGGTAGGAATGGATGGGCACCGACAGGGATTCAGAGGGACCCGTTGAAAGACCATGTTTTGATCATCCGGTCTTCAAACACCCTGAAGTGCGAGGACATACACGGAGGCGATCAAATCTTGTGGGGAACGTGTGCAAAACTCTGCAGAGTACTCAAACCTAATCGATTAGCCGTGTCCACGGTCATGGACAACTTGAGCCTGTAGCGACCCGACTCAAGACGAGTCAAGCCTCTGTGTTTCTGTGCCATCCCTGGATCAGTATGCTGGCACACACAATACATCAATGTATATATCAAAGTGCAATCACATGTAAATAGCGTAAAACTGATATATACCTTAAATATCTCAGCGGAAGCGGTCAAGGTAGTGGAGTCCCAATAAACACCAACGGCAAGTTGAGTGTAGACCGTAACCCTGTATCGTACTCTTACTCGTCGAAGAAAATATCTGCAACGTAAGATGTTGCAGCCGTGTAGGTCAGCATATTGAATATGCCGGCAAGTCACATAAGAGAGGGGTGAAAAGTAATCATCTATACTATATGCATATATGGCAGGTGGGGCTATAAGTTTTAGCGAAAAGCAAGTTTTCTCCTACATCAAGAGAGGGCTAAAAGCAAAATGTTACTACGTAGTTGGTTGGTAATGAGATGGTTCCGCCAACCAGTTCTCATACCCGAGTTATCAAAATTACCCTCATCAAATATATATAATGGTGTTGAGAAATCCAGATAACTTCAGTTCCTTTGGCTCAAGTCGTCCATGACCGTGGACACGGCTAATCGATTAGGTTTGAGTACTCTGCAGAGTTTTGCACACGTTCCCCACAAGATTTGATTGCCTCCGAGTATGTCCTCGCACTTCAGGGTGTTTGAAGACCGGATGATCAAAACATGGTCTTTCAACGGGTCCCTCTGAATCCCTGTCGGTGCCCATCCAGTCCTACCGTTCTTCTACATCTGCTAGCACCGCCTGTCCAGAGTCGCCGTGTTGTCCAACCAAGCCAGAGCCCATAATGACTTGTGGCTGTGCAGGTAAGCCTTGGGTCTTGAAAATATCCATCCGCCTCTTTGAGCCTGGGTGAAGCTTTCCGCAGGATGTCATGGCCGTCCCCAGCATCCCGGGCATCCACTTGGTTCTCCAGGGAGCCGATCAACCGTCCTTCACCCAGAGTTGCATTGCGTCCGAGGTCTTGAAAATCTTGTCTTAACCAGTCTTGATTATTTAATCAACCTCACATCACTCGTGTTATGAACTCAACCGAAATCCCGTCTACTCAAGCATAGCAATATGAACTTTGTCGTCCCGGGGCCAAGTATCGGGGTTGTTGTGTGCCTACCACATGATACTACAATCTATACTAAAATTTCCAAGTACCTAAGCAGCATACAATTGGGCATAGGATGGTAGAACTACGATGCATAAAACATAGGTGATAGTATGATCAAAGTGACTTGCCTGGTATTACTTGATGAAGATAGTCGCTCTCAAAATCCTGATAATTCTACTCGCCACACTCTGACAATCTATCGTAAATGAATAGCATTCAATAAACATTCATGCCAAAAAGGAAGAACCAAGAGAACATAAGAACAAAGCATGTCTTGGTGCAAAATAACAACGTACTAAGGTTTAATAAAAAGGTCCTAAGTGTGTTGTAAAGTGAAGGTGCATGAATGAGATCAAAAGAGTTAATGGACGATGAACTATTGCTATATAAGCTCGACTTGCATACACTATGGGAGATGATAAAAAATATTGGGAGAACAACATGAATGTTATTTGACAAATATTATAAGACATACGAATTTATTTGTAGAAAGAATTTCTTGAAATGGAGCACTACAACGCAAGTTATAGCGAATTGAAATATGAATTGAATTTGCATTCAAAAGGTCAAGAGAAGTTGAACTGAAGTACGATGGTTACGTACAAAAATATATGACATGAGTGTTTAGGGGTAAAAGGAATCAATTGAAAAGGTGATACGATTTGCAAGATAAGATCAAATGAATGTTCGAATACAAATTTGAATCGCTCAAATTTGTAAGGTTCAAAGGTCGAAACTAATGATGCTACTGGATATAGGAGATCAATATGAGCGTGTAGAAAAAATAATTACTAGATTTGAACTAGCGGATCAAAAGATACAAATACGTCAATATAACATTGAATCGGCTTAAAACGATGTGAACACTTTTGGGCACTAATAGATAAATCTGATTTGATAAAAATTATAAGTTGAAAAGTTAAAACTAATTATACAAACGGAAAGATTACTTTAATACGAATCCGACGCAATTGAATTCATCTAAAACGGAGCTACGGATAAAAAGATATGATCAAAAGAAGTTTGAATATGAATATGAAATTTTTTCGAAATTTGAAAATTTCAAAAAAAGTTGATATGATAGGTTCATCGGATAGATGGGATCAAGACGAAACTCTAGTCGTTGGTTTCATCTAATTCGGATAAACGAGTAAAAAGTTATGACCATTTGAAAAATCAGGGCCAAGCTGTTTTACGGAAGAAAAGTGCTATGTATAAAAAAATTCTAGTACTAATGTGTAAATACGAAGACTAAATAATATATCTAATTAGTCTACCGTATACTAGTGTAGGAATACTAGTCTAGAAATAATGAACTACGTTAGTATAAAAAAAATACGAAGAGAAATACCTTTAGAATGCAGAGTAAGAATAAATTCCAATGAGGAGACGACTTCGAGAAATCCCGCCGAAGAGAAGAAAAAAATATTTTTATTTAATAAATCTAGTTAAACCAAAAGATTGATTTAACCCGAAATAGATGATTTTTGGATGCTCCTACGGGTCTATATTTATAGGTGGAAGGGAGGTCTAATGGTCCATAGATAGGCAAGGTGGGACTAAACATATACGTAAAGAGGAGAAAAATAGAAAAAATGAGGGAAATGGAAGTGCCCATGGGCTGAAACACTTTGGCCACCGCATGAGCATGTTACGGCCGGCTGTGGCCTTTTTTTTTGCGAACGAACCATTTTTTTTTAAAATAAAGAAAAAACGTATAAATGAAAAAGAGAGAACATTTTATATAGACATATTATATATCAAAATTTTCAGAATAAAATTTTCTAAAACATGAACATATTTTCAAAACCAAATAAAATACTTTTTTTTTGCAATAACTTTAAAATGAAAAGGAATTTGAATTTCAAATAAATTGCAAATACTTAAAATTTGAATCAAGACATTGTCTGTGATTTTGGAGGGTCATTTTCCTCCTCTCGTTTGATTTTTTTAATCAAAGGGTTTTGAAAATATTCAAACTCAAAATTGAAAAGGGATTCAAAATAGAAAATTTTGGGAAAGTCATTTTATTCCCTCTCATTTTTTTTGAGAAGTTTCAAATTCCACTCAAGTTTCAATCACTCAAACAAACAAACAATCAATCTAATAATTATATTAACATTCCAAAATTTAAAATTTTGGGATGTTACAAACTACCAGACTTAAAATGAATCTCGTCCTTGAGATTCGATGAGGCTAGAAAGAAAGGTTAGGGTTTGGGGGTCTTCTAACAAATATAGTCTCCTGCAAAGTGGGGTGCTACCACACTTAAAATGAGAGTTACTCGTCGCTCAAATTTTTAACAATCCTCTGGGGTCTTGGCATCTCGCTCGTCACATTCTTCATGGTAACTTCTTTGGTGAAGTTCTTCCATTATATTCATAATGTTTCCATCAAAATCAAGGGTTCTTCTGTTGATATAAGCTTCTTCCTTTACTGGGCCTTCTTAACTGACAGTCTCGTGATTAATACTAAATAACCTATCGATGATTCTCATGGTGGTCTACCATTTGTGGTTATCCTACAGAGAGAAGGGTCTTGGCTTCATCCTCACCGTAAAATTTCCTACGCGTGACAACAAGTGCCATGTACATGGGCTTTCATTATACCATTCTAAGGCTCAAACAAAAGCTTCAAAGGACGTCGTCTCTCACTATGGGTAAGTCTCTTAGATTTTACCATTCCGTATAGCAAGAGAATGACAATAGTAAGTCGTCATGGTGGCCAAGCCATGTCGCACTGAAATCATTACCTTGTATAAGGCTTAGTGAATCTCGTATTCTAACACTTGGACATCCTCACAAGCGTTGCAGAGTTTCTCTTGTCCACGAACGAAGTTTGGATAAACCATTGGTTCTGCAAGCTGAACAAAACATCTATCATTTCTTCACCACTCTCAGGTTGTCGTATGCTCCTAAGAAAACGTTTGTTGATACAAGTTTCCTTCTCCAAAAAGATAGTACTTGATCCTTGTTAGTCCCGGGGTTTGTGGGTGGTTCCTTCACAAAGAAAACAAGTCACCTGACTACTTGGGCACTCCTCAGCTTGGTGATCTTCTTCACAATGAGTGCATCCATCCTTGTGTTCCTCCTGGGTGTGTCCTGTTTCTCCACAGATCTTGCATGCACAAGTCTTCTTCTTCAGATTATCATAGCACTTCTAAATAAGACGGGATCTTAACAGAGTCTTCTTGAATTCGTCCCAAGTTTCTGCTCCACTAAATCCTTGTATGGTATGATGCATTTTCCACCAGATAGCAGCACCTTGGGTAAAGTACTGAAGAGCGTGTGCCACTTCATATTTCCTTGAAATCAAATTGTTCCCGAAGTGGTTCTCCATGTTCTGAATCCATATTTCAGCCTCCGGCTAGGTCATTGGTCCAGAGACTACAAGTCCAGCTTCATACTTCATCTGGTAGGGTTGAGGTTTTGGGGATGAGACGGGTAAGAGAGGGAGATACACACAATGCAAACAATATTTTTTTGAGAATGGGTTTTATTTGTGGCCGTCGGAAAACACACACCAATGACGACTCACAAATCATCGTATCTACCGTGGGTATATAAAAGGGGTTTGGACTTCTAATGGTCATATAATTATTCGAACACTTCAGGGTCATCGATTTCTTTGGGTCTTGAGAGTCTTCTGTTGGTGTAGCTTCAATTCTTCAAACGCGTGGTGAAATCCTCTTTACTTTGAAGTAGAACTCCGTTGATTCTTCATGAGGTCAAAGGGGTAAGGGTATTGTATAACTATTTAAGGTGAGAGAGAACATTTGATGAAATCAGAAGAGATGAGGAGTGAAAGGTGTTCTCGAAAATAAGATTTTTGAGAGATCCTATCCTAAGAAGTTTCCAGTTTCTAGGGACACGTCCTACAGTCAACATGTGCTCTGATACCATCTATGTAGCGACCCAACTCAAGACGAGTCAAGCCTCTGTGTTTCTATGCCATCCCTGGATCAGTATGCTGGCACACACAGTACATCAATGTATATATCAAAGTGCAATCACATGTAAATAGCGTAAAACTGATATATACCTTAAATATCTCAGCGGAAGCGGTCAAGGTAGTGGAGTCCCAATAAACACCAACGGCAAGTTGAGTGTAGACCGTAACCCTGTATCGTACTCTTACTCGTCGAAGAAAATATCTGCAACGTAAGACGTTGCAGCCGTGTAGGTCAGCATATTGAATATGCCGGCAAGTCATATAAGAGAGGGGTGAAAAGTAATCATCTATACTATATGCATATATGGCAGGTGGGGCTATAAGTTTTAGCGAAAAGCAAGTTTTCTCCTACATCAAGAGAGGGCTAAAAGCAAAATGTTACTACGTAGTTGGTTGGTAATGAGATGGTTCCGCCAACCAGTTCTCATACCCGAGTTATCAATATTACCCTCATCAAATATATATAATGGTGTTGAGAAATCCAGATAACTTCAGTTCCTTTGGCTCAAGTCGTCCATGACCGTGGACACGGCTAAGCGATTAGGTTTGAGTACTCTGAAGAGTTTTGCACACGTTCCCCACAAGATTTGATCGCCTCCGAGTATGTCCTCGCACTTCAGGGTGTTTGAAGACCGGATGATCAAAACATGGTCTTTCAACGGGTCCCTCTGAATCCCTGTCGGTACCCATCCATTCCTACCGTTCTTCTACATCTGCTAGCACCGCCTATCCAGAGTCGCCGCGTTGTCCAACCAAGCCAGAGCCCATAATGACTTGTGGTTGTGCAGGTAAGCCTTGGGTCTTGAAAATATCCATCCGTCTCTTTGAGCCTGGGTGAAGCTTTCCGCAGGATGTCATGGCCGTCCCCAGCATCCGGGCATCCACTGGGTTCTCTAGGGAGCCGATCAACCGTCCTTCACCCAGAGTTGCATTGCGTCCGAGGTCTTGAAAATCTTGTCTTAACCGGTCTTGATTATTTAATCAACCTCGCATCACTCGTGTTATGAACTCAACCGAAATCCCGTCTACTCAAGCATAGCAATATGAACTTTGTCGTCCCGGGGCCAAGTATCGGGGTTGTTGTGTGCCTACCACATGATACTACAATCTATACTAAAATTTCCAAGTACCTAAGCAGCATGCAATTGGGCATAGGATGGTAGAACTACGATGCATAAAACATAGGTGATAGTATGATCAAAGTGACTTGCCTGGTATTACTTGATGAAGATAGTCGCTCTCAAAATCCTGATAATTCTACTCGCCACACTCCGACAATCTATCGTAAATGAATAGAATTCAATAAACATTCATGCCAAAAAGGAAGAACCAAGAGAACATAAGAACAAAGCATGTCTTGGTGCAAAATAACAACGTACTGAGGTTTAATAAAAAGGTCCTAAGTGTGTTGTAAAGTGAAGGTGCATGAATGAGATCAAAAGAGTTAATGGACGATGAACTATTGCTATATAAGCTCGACTTGCATACACTATGGGAGATGATAAAAAATATTGGGAGAACAACATGAATGTTATTTGACAAATAGTATAAGACATACGAATTTATTTGTAGAAAGAATTTCTTGAAATGGAGCACTACAACGCAAGTTATAGCGAATTGAAATATGAATTGAATTTGCATTCAAAAGGTCAAGAGAAGTTGAACTGAAGTACGATGGTTACGTACAAAAATATATGACATGAGTGTTTAGGGGTAAAAGGAATCAATTGAAAAGGTGGTACGATTTGCAAGATAAGATCAAATGAATGTTCGAATACAAATTTGAATCGCTCAAATTTGTAAGGTTCAAAGGTCGAAACTAATGATGCTACTGGATATAGGAGATCAATATGAGCGTGTAGAAAAAAGAATTACTAGATTTGAACTAGCGGATCAAAAGATACAAATACGTCAATATAACATTGAATCGGCTTAAAACGATGTGAACACTTTTGGGCACTAATAGATAAATCTGATTTGATCAAAATTATAAGTTGAAAAGTTAAAACTAATGATACAAACGGAAAGATTACTTTGATACGAAGCCGACGCAATTGAATTCATCTAAAACGGAGCTACGGATAAAAAGATATGATCAAAAGAAGTTTGAATATGAATATGAAAAAATTTCTAAATTTGAAAATTTCAAAAAAAGTTGATATGATAGGTTCATCGGATAGATGGGATCAAGACGAAACTCTAGGCGTTGGTTTCATCTAATTCGGATAAACGAGTAAAAAGTTATGACCATTTGAAAAATCAGGGCCAAGCTGTTTTACGGAAGAAAAGTGCTATGTATAAAAAAATTCTAGTACTAATGTGTAAATACGAAGACTAAATAATATATCTAATTAGTCTACCGTATACTAGTGTAGGAATACTAGTCTAGAAATAATGAACTACGGTAGTATAAAAAAATACGAAGAGAAATACCTTTAGAATGGAGAGTAAGAATAAATTCCAATGAGGAGACGACTTCGAGAAATCCCGCCGAAGAGAAGAAAAAATATATTTTTATTTAATAAATCTAGTTAAACCAAAAGATTGATTTAACCCGAAATAGATGATTTTTGGATGCTCCTACGGGTCTATATTTATAGGTGGAAGGGAGGTCTAATGGTCCATAGATAGGCAAGGTGGGACTAAACATATACGTAAAGAGGAGAAAATAGAAAAAAGGAGGGAAATGGAAGTGCCCCATGGGCTGAAACACTTTGGCCACCGCATGAGCATGTTACGGCCGGCCGTGGCCTTTTTTTGTAATAGTTAATATCGACTTGCACGTCGATGCTACGGCAACCGACAGGAGCCATAGGGTTGTCTTTAAACTAACGTTTGTGTTTGCAGATGCGTTTACTATATTGCTAGGTCGTAGCTTTAGTAGTAATAGCATAGATAGCACGACAACCTCGATGGCGACACGTTGATGGAGATCATGGTGTGGCACCAGTGACAAGAATATCATGCCGGTGCTTGAGTGATGGAGATCAAGAAACACAAGATGATGGCCATATCATGTCACTTATGAATTGCATGTGATGTTAATCATTTTATGCACCTTATTTTGCTTACAACGACGGTAGCATTATAAGGTGATCTCTCACTAAAATTTCAAGACGAAATTGTGTTCTCCGCGACTGTGCACTGTTGCGATAGTTCGTCGTTTCGAGACACCACGTGATGATCAGGTGTGATGGACTCAACGTTCACATACAACGGGTGCAAAACAGTTGCACACGCGGAACACTCGGGTTAAGCTTGACGAGCCTAGCATGTGCAGACATGGCCTCGGAACACATGAACCGAAAGGTCGAGCATGAATCGTATAGTTGATATGATTAGCATAGAGATGCTTACCACTGAAACTATTCTCAACTCACGTGATGATCAGACTTGAGTTAGTGAATTTTGATCATGTACCACTCAAATGACTAAAGATATGTACTTTTTGAGTGGGAGTTTAGCAAGTAATTTGATTAGTTAAACTCTAATTGTCTTGAACATAGTCTAAGTCCACTTTGAGATATTTGTGTTGTAGATCAATGGCTCACGCGATAGTCACCCTGAATTTTAATACGTTCCTAGAGAAAGCTAAGTTGAAAGATGATGGAAGCAACTTTGTAGACTGGGCTCGTAATCTTAAGTTGCTCCTACAAGCTGGGAAGAAGGATTCTGTCCTTAATGTTGGGCTAGGAGATGAACCACCCGCTACGGTTGACCAAGATGTTAAGAACGCCTGGTTAACACGTAAGGAGGAGGACTCGGTAGTTCAATGTGCAGTCTTGTATGCCTTAGAGCCGGGACTTCAACGTCACTTTGAGCGTCATGGAGCGTATGAGATGTTCTAGGAGTTGAAGTTTATCTTTCAGAAGAACGCCCGGATCGAGAGGTATGAGACTTTCGATAAATTCTATGCTTGCAAGATGGAGGAGAATTCGTTTATCAGTGAACATGTGCTCAAAATGTCTGGGTACTCGAACCGTCTAGCTGAGCTGGGGATTGAACTCCCGTAAGAGGCTATCACTGACATAATTCTTCAATCACTGCCACCAAGCTACAAGAGCTTTGTGTTGAACTATAACATGCAAGGGATGAACAAGTCACCCCGCGAGTTATTCGCGATGCTGAAAGTTGCAGAGTTAGAACTCCGGAAAGAGCATCAAGTGTTGATGCTCAATAAGACCACTCGTTTCAAGAGAAACGGCAAAGGCAAGAAGGGTAATTCCAAGAAGAGCGGCAAGCCCGTTGCCAATCCGACGAAGAAACCTGATACGTCTCCGTTGTATCTATTAGTTTTGATTGTTTCATGCCAATATTCTACAACTTTCATATACTTTTGGCAACTTTTGATACTATTTTTGGGACTAACATATTGATCAAGTGCCCAGTGCCAGTTCCTGTTTGTTGCATGTTTTTTGTTTCACGGATTATCCTTACCAAATGAAGTCCAAACGCAATAAAAAACCTACGGTGATTTTTTTGGAATATTTATGATTTTTGGGAAGAAGAATCTACGCGAAATGATGCCCGAGGAGGTCACAAGCCCAGGAGGCGCCCCCCTAGGCCGCGTCTGGCAGGCTTGTGACCAATCCCTAAGGCGGTTGGGGCCCTTCTTTCTCCGCAAGAAATATAATATCCAGAAGAAAATCGTGTTAAAATTTCAGCCCAATCAGAGTTACGGATCTCCGGGAATTTAAGGAACAGTGAAAGCCAGAATCTGGAAGCGCAGAAACAGAAGGACACAGAGAGAGAGATCCAATCTCGGAGGGGCTCTCGCGCCTCCGCCGCCATGGAGACCATGGACCATAGGGGAAACCCTTCTCCCATCTAGGGAGGAGGTCAAGGAAGAAGAAGAAGAAGGGGGGCTCTCTCCCCCTCTCTCCCGGTGGCACCGGAACGCCGCCCGGGACATCATCGTGTGATGGCGATCTACACCAACACCTCCGTCATCTTCACCAACACCTCCATCACCTTCCCTCATCTATATTCAGCGGTCCACTCTCCCGCAACCCGCTGTACCCTCTACTTGAACATGATGCTTTATGCTTCATATTATTATCCAATGATGTGTTGCCGTCCTATGATGTGTGAGTAGATTTTCGTTGTCCTATCGGTGATTGCTGAATTGCTATGATTGGTTTAATTTGCTTGTGGTTATGTTGCTGTCCTTTGGTGCCCATAATATGAGCGCGCGCGTGGATCACACCATAGGGTTAGTAGTATGTTAATAGGACTATGTATTGGAGGGCAAGGGTGACAGAAGCTTCAGCCTAGCATAGAAATTGATGCATACGGGATTGAAGGGGACCAATATATCTTATTGCTATGGTTGGGTTTTACCTTAATGAACGTTAGTAGTTGCGGATGCTTGCTAATAGTTCCAATCATAAGTGCATAGAATTCCAAGTAAGGGATGACATTCTAGCAGTGGCCTCTCCCACATAAAACTTGCTATCGGTCTAGTAACATAGTCAATTGCTTAGGAACAATTCCGCAACTCCTACCACCACTTTTCCACACTCGTTAAACTAACGTAATTGTTTCTTCATCGAAACAGCCCCTAGTTTTTATTTACGTGTTCTTGCTTTTCTTGCAAGCCTACCCTATCACACCTACAAAGTACTTCTAGTTTCATACTTGTTCTAGGTAAAGCGAACGTAAAGTGTGCATAGAGTTGTATCGATGGTCGATAGAACTTGAGGGAATATTTGTCCTATCTTCAGCTCCTCGTTGGGTTTGACACTCTTACTTATCGAGAAAGGTTACAATTGATCCCCTATACTTGTGGGTTATCAAGACGTTTTTCTGGCACCGTTGCCGAGGAGCAATAGCGTGGGGTGAATATTCTCGTGTGTGCTTGTTTGCTTTATCACTAAGTAGATTTATTTGCTGTTCTAAGTTGTTCTCTATATTTAGTTTTGGATATGGAACACGAAATACCAAAAACATTAGGTGTACTTGCTACTCATGGAGATGGGGAACCTCCTAAAACCCTCGATGCTCGTTATGTGGAAAATATTATGCACTTCTTTAATAATCCTGAGAAAACCCCATTAAATTATATAATGGGATACACGTTGGATCAACGTGAATACTTTAGGGATTATCGCTTTACTCAAAAAGGGAAACTATTATGGGATCAAATTCATATGTTGAAATGGTATGCTTGGGAGCTATGCTCGAGATATGATATTACTTGTTGCTCTAGGATGAAGGCTAAACACCTTCCCTTTTCTTGTAAATTTAATGGTAATGAAACCTTGTCTTCTTATGCTAATGGTATATATGATTACTATGATGTGGAACAAATAGAAGAGTTTGTTGCTTTTATGGGTGCTTATGAAGTTGAAGCTCTGTTTAAAAGGTGTGATGATAATGATGATGATGCTTACCGATCTGAAAATTTGGTTATGCTTCGTTATTGTTATACTAATTATGAATATAATGCCCATATTGATCGATTTATGGAGAAATTCTACGCTGCCCAATAAGAGACTAATATTTTGCAGGAAACTATGGAAGAAGAAAATGCTGAAACTATGAGCTCATTAAATAAAAAAGATGACGAGGAGAGCGAAGAACAAAAGGAGGAAGAGCGGACTAGCTACTCGTGCCCACCTTCTAATGAGAGTAACTCTTCAACTCATACATTGTTTAATTTCCCTTCGTTCTTACCGAAGGATGAATGCTATATTGATTGCTATGATCCCTTGGATTCATTTGAAATATCCCTTTTGATGAACTTGAAGCTTGCTATGCTTGTGGCCATGATGTCAATATGAATGATGCTTATGAAAATGAACTTGCTATAGTTCCTTATGTGAAACATGAAATTGTTGCTATCGCACCCACTTATGATAGTCCTATTATCTTTTTGAACTCTCCCAACTACACTATATCAGAGAAGTTTGCTCTTATTAGGGATTACATAGATGGGTTGCCTTCTACTATTACACATGATGATTTTGATGAATATAATATGCATGTGCTTTCTGCTCCTACTTGCAATTATTATGAAAGATGAACTACATCTCCACCTCTCTATGTTTCCAATACGATAAAATTGCAAGAAACTGCTTATGCTATGTATTGGCCTTTACTTGATGTGCATGAATTGTTCTTTTCTGACATGCCAATGCATAGGAAGAGAGTTAGACTTCGTCATCGCATGATAAATGTTACCTTGTGCTCACTACTATATTACAAATCATTGTTAATTAAATTTGGCTTTGATATACCTTGGGATCCGGGTGGATCCATTACTTGAGCACTTTATGCCTAGCTCAATGGCTTCAAAGAAAGCACTGCGTGGGAAAGAACCCGGAAGTTTTAGAGACTGATTTATTTCTATTGAGTGCTTTTATATAGTCTAAAAAAAAATATAGAGGGGAACTTAAAACTTTTTCAAAAAGAGAAGCGATTGAAAGGTGATGCATTGCGGAAGTGAGGGTCGACCTTGAACACTTGTGTTCATGCTCATGGAAACAATGTAGAATTTTTCATGGAAGTTTCTCGCAAAAATAATTATACCCTTGTACAATTCCATTGTATTATAAAAATAATGTGCCAAGTAAATCCTTTATGATTAGTTTGGGTGATAGTTGTTTGATCATGCTGAAAAAGACAAAAACTTTCTGCTCACGAAATTATTTTTAATTCCTATCCAGAAAGAGATTTTGAGTTGATTATTTTTGATGTTGATTGATATGCAAATTGCCCTAATTTTCATAGTTTTGCAGAATTTGTGGATTATCAGAAGTATGGTATAAGTTCAGATTACTACAGACTGTTCTTTTTTTGATAGATTCTGTTTTCTATGCATTATTCTCTTATTTTGATGAATCTATGGGTAGTATCGGGGGGTATCAACCATGGTGAAGTTGGATTACAGTAGATATAATGCTAATATGAATTTGGAATGAGTTCACAACAATACTTAAAGTGGCGATTTACTTTATTATACTAACGGATCTCACGAAGGTTTTGTTGAGTTTTGTTTGATTGAAGTTTTCAAGTTTTGGATGAGACCACGATGGATGAAGGAATAAGGAGAGGCAAGAGCCTAAGATTGGGGATACCCGAGGCATCCCAAGGTAATATTCAAGGAAGACTCAAGCGTCTAAGCTTGGGGATGCCCCAGAAGGCATCTCCTCTTTCGTCTACAATCTATCGGTAATTTTACTCGGAGCTATATTTTTATTCGTCACATGATATGTGCAAATGCTTGGAGCGTCTTTTGTGTTTATTTTCCCTTTTTATTTTATGCACCATGCTGATATGAGATAGTACTTGGTTGATTTATAGAATGCTCTTTGCACTTCACTTATATCTTTTGAGTATGGCTTTATAAAATGCTTCATGTGCTTCACTTATATCATTTGAAGTTTGGATTGCCTATTTCCCTACACATAGAAAACCGCCATTTGTAGAATGCTCTTTTGCTTCACTTATATTTGTTAGAGCGGGGCATATCTTTTGTAGAAAGAATCAGACTCTCATGCTTCACTTATACCTATTTAGAGAGTTAACATGAGTTGGTCATTCACATAGTTAGTCATAAAATCCTACGTAAACCTTGTAGATCACTGAATATGATATGTTTGATTCCTTGCAATAGTTTTGCGACACGAAGATGTGATATTAGAGTCATTCTAGTTTTGCGACACGAATATTTGTCTTAAGGTTTGTGACTCCCGTAGCATGCATGTATGGTGAACCGTTATGTGACGAAGTTGGAGCATGATTTATTTATTGATTGTCATCCTTTGTGTGGAGGTCGGGATCGCGCGATGGTTAACTCCTACCAACCCTTCCCCTAGGAGCATGCATGTAGTACCTTGTTTCAATGACTAATATACTTTTGCAATAAGTATGTGAATTCTTTATGACTAATGTTGAGTCCATGGATTATACACACTCTCACCCTTCCACCATTGCTAGCCTCTCTAGTACCACACAACTTTCGCCGGTGCATTACACCCACCATATACCCTTCCTCAAAACAACCACCATACCTACCTATTATGGCATTTCCATAGCCATTCCGAGATATATTGCCATGCAACTTCCATTGTTCCGTTTATTATGACACGCACCATCATTGTCATATTGCTTTGCATGATCGTAAGATAGCTAGCATGATGTTTTCATGGCTTGTCCATTTTTTGATGTCATCGCTACGCTAGATCATTGCACATCCCGGTACACCGCCGGAGGCATTCATATAGATTCATATTTTGTTCTAAGTATCGAGTTGTAAGTAAATAAAAGTGTGATGATTATCATTTTAGAGCATTGTCCCATGTGAGGAAGTAATAAAAGAGGCCAATGAAGCCCAAATAAAAAAAGAGGCCAAAGAAGCCCGCTAAAAAAATTAAAAAAAATGAGAGAAAAGAGAGAAGGGACAAAGCTACTATCCTTTACCACACTTGTGCTTCAAAGTAGAACTATGATCTTCATGATAGAGAGTCTCCTATGTTGTCAGTTTCATATAGTAGTGGGAAATTTTCATTATAGAACTTGGCTTGTATATTCCAATGATGGGCATCCTCAATTGCCCTAGGTCTTCCTGAGAAAGCGAGTTGGATGCACACCCACTTAGTTTCTTTTTGAGCTTTCATAAACTTATAGCTCTTGTGCATCTCTTGCATGGCAATCCCTACTCACTCACATTGATATCTATTGATGGGCATCTCCATAGCCCGTTGATATGCCTAGTAGATGTGACCATCTCCTCCTTTTTGCCTCACAACCACCACCATATTCTATTCCACCTATAGTGCTATGTACATGGCCCACGCTCATGTATTGCGTGAAAGTTGAAGAAGTTTGAGAACACTAAAGTATGAAACAATTGCTTGGCTAAAACCGGGGTTGTGCATCATTTAAATACGTTGTGTGGGGAAGATGGAGCATAGCGAGACTATATGATTTTGTAGGGATAACTTTCTTTGGCCATGATATTTTGAGAAGACATGATTGCTTTGTTAGTATGCTTGAAATATTATTGTATTTATGTCAAATGATAGACTATTGCTTCGAATCACCCGTGTTTTAGTATTCATGCCATGATTAGATTATATGATCAAGATTATGCTAGGTAGCATTCCACATCAAAAATTATCTTTTTTATCATTTAACTACTCGAGGATGAGCAGGAATTAAGCTTGGGGATGCTGATACGTCTCCATCGTATCTATAATTTTTGATTGTTTCATGCCAATATTCTACAACTTTCATATACTTTTGGCAACTTTTTATACTATTTTTGGGACTAACATAATGATCCAGTGCCCAGTGCCAGTTCCTGTTTGTTGCATGTTTTTTTGTTTCGCAGATTATCCTCACCAAACGAAGTCCAAACACAATAAAAAAACTACCGTGATTTTTTTGGAATATTTATGATTTTTGGGAAGAGAAATCTACGCGAAACGATGCCCGAGGAGGTCACAAGGCCAGGAGGCGCGCCCCCCTAGGCCACAGCTGGCAGGCTTGTGACCAATCCCTAAGGTGGTTGGGGCCCTTCTTTCGCCACAAGAAAGATAATATCCGGAAGAAAATCGTGTTAAAATTTCAGCCCAATCGGAGTTACGGATCTCCGGGAATTTAAGAAACGGTGAAAGCCAAAATGTGGGAGCGCAGAAACAGAAGGACACAAAGAGAGAGATCCTATCTCGGAGGGGCTCTCGCCCCTCCGCTGCCATGGAGACCATGGACCAGAGGGGAAACCCTTCTCCCATCTAGGGAGGAGTGATACGTCCATTTTGCATCATGTTTTCATGTTGATATTTATCGCTTCTTGGGCTGTTATTTCACTTCACGGTACTATTCTTATGCCTTTTCTCTCTTATTTTGCAAGGTTTACATGAAGAGGGAGAATGCCGGCAACTGGAATTCTGGCCTGAAAGTGGAGCGAAGTTGAGATACCTATTCTGCGCAAATCCAAACGCCATAAAAATCAAGGAGGATTTTTTTCTGGATTTATAAAAAATACTGGGACGAAGAAGTGCCAGAGGGGTGCCAGGGGTTGGCCACAAGCCTGCACGGCGTGGCCACCCCCTAGCCGCGCCATGAGGGCTTGTGGGCAACCTGCTGGCCCATTGCCCCCCTCTTTTGCTATATGAAGGGTTTCGTCCAGAAAAAAAACAAGGAGGAGCTTTCTCGTGGTTTCACCGCTGCCACGAGGCGGAACTTGAGCAGAACCAATCTAGAGCTCCGGCAGGACGATCCTGCCGGAGAAACTTCCCTCCCGGAGGGGAAATCGCCGCCATCGTCATCACCAACACTCCTCTCATCGGAGAGTACTCGTCACCATCAACATATTCATCAGCACCATCTCATCTCCAAACCCTAGTTCATCACTTGGAACCAATCTCCGTCTCGCGACTTCGATTGGTACTTGTAAGGTTGCTAGTAGTGTTGATTACTCTTTGTAGTTGATGCTAGTTGGATTGTTTGGTGGAAGAGTTTATGTTCAGATCCTTGATGCTACTCATTACCTCTCTAGTCATGAATATGATTATGCTTTGTGAGTAGTTACTTTTGTTCCCGAGGATATGGGATAAGTCATGCTAATAGTAGTCATGTGAATTTGGTATTTGTTCGATATTTTGATGTGTTGTATGTTGTTTTTCCTCTAGTGGTGTTATGTGAACGTCGACTACATAACACTTCACCATTATTTGGGCCTAGAGGAAGGCATTAGGAAGTAGTAAGTAGATGATGGGTTGCTAGAGTGACAGAAGCTTAAACCCTAGTTTATGCGTTGCTTCGTAAGGGGCTGATTTGGATCCACTAGTTTAATGCTCTGGTTAGAGTTTGTCTTAATTCTTCTTTCGTAGTTGCGGATGCTTGCAAGAGGGGTTAATCATAAGTGGGATGCTTTTCCAAGTAAGGGCAGTACCCAAGTGCTGGTCCACCCACATATCAAACTATCAAAGTAACGAACGCGAATCATATGAACATGATGAAACTGGCATGACAGAAATTCCTGTGTGTCCTCGGGAGTGTTTTTCCTCCTATAAGACTTTGTCCAGGCTTGTCCCTTGCTACAAAAGGGATTGATACACCTTGCTGCACCGTTGCTACTTTTGTTACTTGTTGCTTGCTACGAATCATCTCACCACACAATCACTTGTTACCGACAATTTCAGTGCTTGCAGATTTTTCCTTGCTGAAAACCACTTGTCAGATCCTTCTGCTCCTCGTTGGGTTCGACACTCTTACTTATCGAAAGGACTATGATTGATCCCCGATACTTGTGGGTCATCAAGACTCTTTTCTGGTGCTGTTGTCGGGGAATGAAGCGCCTTTGGTAAGTGGAACTTGGTAAGGAAACATTCATATAGTGTGCTGAAATTTATTGTCACTTGTCTATATGGATACTAATCCTTTGAGGGGCTTGTTTAGGGTATCTTCACCTCGAATGGAAGCACAAATAGTTTCTCCTCAACCTTCTGCACCTACTGAAAGTATTTTCTTTGAATTTCCTTCGGGTATGCTTGAGAAACTGCTGGCTAATCCTTTTACTGGAGATGGAACATAACATCGAGACTTGCATATGATCTATGTAGATGAAGTTTGTGGTTTATTTAAGCTTGCAGGTTTGCCCGAGGATGAGGTCAATAAAAGGGTCTTTCCTTTATCTTTGAAGGATAAGTCATTGACATGGTATAGGCTATGTGATGATACTAGATCATGGGACTACAATCGGTTGAAATTGGAATTTCATCAAAAGTTTTATCCTATGCATTTAGTACATCATGATCGGAATTATATTTATAATTTTTGGCCCCGTGACAGAGAAAGCATCTCTCAAGCTTGGGGGAGGCTTAAATCAATGCTATATTCATGCCCCAATCATGAGCTCTCGAGAGAAATTATCATTCAGAACTTCTATGCTTGGCTTTCTCATGATGATCTTACCATGCTTGACACTTCTTGTACCGGTTCTTTTATGAAGAGATATATTGACTTCAAATGGAATTTATTGGAGAGAATTAAACGCAACTCTGAAGATTGGGAGCTTGAAGAAGGTAAGGAGTCAGGTATGAATTTCACGTTTGATTGCGTTAAATCCTTTGTTGAGACAAATATCTTTAGTGATTTTAGCGCTAAGTATGGACTTGACTCTGAGATAGTAGCTTCATTGTGTGAATCATTTGCTCCTCATATTGATCTCCCCAAAGAGAAGTGGTTTAAATATCATCCTCCTTTAGAAGTCAATGTAGTTAAACCCAATCCAGTTGAAGAAAAAGTCATTGCCTATAATGATCATGTTGTTCCGAGTGCTTACATTGAGAAACCACCTTTCCATGTTAGGATAAAGGATCATTCTAAAGCTTCAACTGTGATACGTAGAGGCTACATTAGAACACCTACACCCCCTGAGAAAATTAGAGTTGAACATAGCATTGCTATTATAAAAGATCTTCTGTCCGACGATGTTGAGGGACATGATATTCACTTCTGTGAAGATGCTGCTAGAATTGCTAAACCTCACGCTAGAGACAAACATAGGCCTATTGTTGGCATGCGTGTGGTTTCTGTTAAGATACGAGATCATTGTTATCATGGTTTATGTGACGTGGGTGCTAGTGTTAGTGCAATACCTCAATCCTTATATGATGAAATCAAAGATGAGATTGCACCTGTTGAGATAGAACCTATTGATGTCACTATTCAGCTTGCCAATAGAGATACTATCTGCCCTATGGGAATTGTTAGGGATGTTGAAGTCTTATGTGGTAAAACGAAGTATCCTGCTGATTTCCCCGTTCTTGCTACCGCACAAGATAGCTTTTGTCCCATCATTTTTGGCAGACCTTTTCTCAATACTGTCAATGCTCATATTGATTGTGAGAAGCAAACTATCACTGTTGGCTTTGAAGGTGTGTCACACGAGTTCAATTTCTCTAAATTTGGTAGACAACCTCATGAAAAGGAGTTGCCTAGTAGGGATGCAACTATTGCCTTAGCCTCTATTGCCGTGCCTCCTACTGATCCCTTAGAGCAATACTTGCTTGAGCATGAAAATGATATGCATATGGATGAAAGGGATGAAATGGATAGAGTTCTCTTAGAACAATATCCTATCCTTAAGAATAATCTACCCGTTGAACTGCTTGGGGATCCTGCCCACCAAAGGGTTATCCTGTGTTCGAGCTTAAACAGTTGCCTGATACTCTTTAGTATGCTTATCTTGATGAAAAGGAGATATATCCTGTTGTAATTAGTGCTAGCCTCTGAGAGCATGAAGAAAAGAAGTTACTAAAAACTCTGAGAAAGCACCGTGCTGCTATTGGATATACTCTTGATGATCTTAAGGGCATTAGTCCTACTCTATGCCAGCACAAGATTAAAACTGATCCTGATTTCAAACCAGTTGCTGATCATCAAAGGAGATTAAATCCTAAGATGAAAGGAGTAGTGAGAAAATAAATACTAAAGCTCCTGGAAGCAGGTATCATCTATCCCATTGCTCATAGCGATTGGGTGAGTTCGATGCACTGCGTCCCTAAGAAGGGAGGCATTACCGTTGTCCCTAATGATAAGGATGAATTGATCCCACAGAGGATTATTACTGGCTATAGGATGGTGATCGATTTTAGGATATTGAATAAGGCCACTAGGAAATATCATTACCCTCTGCCTTTTATCGACCAAATGCTATAAAGGCTGTCCAAACACACACACTTCTGCTTTCTAGACGGTTATTCTGGTTTCTCCCAAATACCAGTTGCACAATTTGATCAGGAGAAAACCACTTTCACCTGCCCTTTCGGTACCTTTGCTTATAGACGTATGCCTTTTGGCTTATGTAATGCACCTGCCACCTTTCAAAGATGTATGATGGCTATATTCTCTGACTTTTGTGAAAAGATTGTCGAGGTTTTTGATACATCTCAAACGTATCTATAATTTTTGATGGTTTCACGCTATTATCTTGTCTTCTTTGTTTGTTTTACGTACCTTTTATATCTTTTTTGGGACTAACTTATTGATTCAGTGCCAAGTGCCAGTTCCTGTTTTTCCGTGTTTTTGACTCTTTTCAGATCTGATTTTGGAACGGAGTCCAAACGGAATAAAACCCCCGGAATGATTTTTTCCCGAACGGAAGAAGACCAGGGGGCCTTTGGGCCAAACCAGGTGGGCTCGAGGGAGCCCACAAGATCCCACCACGCCCCCAGGGGGAGGCGGCGGTGGGCAAGCTTGTGGCCTCCCTGGCCGCCCCCTGACCTAGGTCTTTGGCCTATAAATTCCCAAATATTCCGCAAAAAATCAGGGGTGCCTCGAAAATACTTTTCCGCCGCCGCAAGCTTCCGTTTCCGCGAAATCTCATCTGGAGACCCTTCCCGATGCCCTACCAGAGGAGACTTTGGAGTTGGAGGGCTTCTTCATCATCTTCATCGCCCCTCCAATGACTCGTGAGTAGTTCACTTCAGACCTACGGGTCCGTAGTTAGTAGCTAGATGGCTTCTTCTCTCTCTTGGATCTTCAATACAAAGTTCTCCATGATCTTCATGGAGATCTATCCGATGTAATCTTCTTTGGCGGTGTGTTTGTCGAGATCCGATGAATTGTGGAGTTGTGATCAGATTATCTATGATATATATTTGAGTCTTTGCTGATTTATTTTATGCATGATTTGATATCCTTGTAAGTCTCTCCGAGTCTTGGGTTTTGTTTGGCCAACTAGATCTATGATTCCTGCAATGGGAGAAGTGCTTGATTTTGGGTTCTACCATATGGTGAACTTTCCCAGTGACAGTAGGGGCAGCAAGGCACACATCAAGAAGTTGCCATCAAGGGTAAAAAGATGGGGTTTTTATCATTGGTTTGAGATTATCCCTCTACATGATGTCATCTTGCTTAAGGCGTTACTCTGTTCTTATGGACTTAATACACTAGATGCATGCTGGATAGCGGTCGACGTGTGGAGTAATAGTAGTAGATGCAGAAAGTATCGGTCTACTTGTTTCAGACGTGATGCCTATAGAAACAATCATTGCATAGATATCATCACGACTTTGCGCGGTTCTATCAATTGCTCGACAGTAATTTGTTCACCCATCGTCTACTTGCTTTCATGAGAGAAGCCACTAGTAAACACTACGGCCCCCGGGTCTATTCACATCCATCGTTTACACCTCCGCTTTTACTTTGCTTTGTTACTTTGTTGCTTTCAGTTCTCCCTTGGCAAACAATCTATAAGGGATTGACAACCCCTTGATAGCGTTGGGTGCAAGCTTTTGTGCTTGTGCAGGATCTTGAGATACTCCTCCGCCGGATTGATATCTTGGTTCTCAAACAGAGGGAAATACTTACCACCGCTGTGCTACATCACCCTTTGTGCTTCGAGGGAACACCAATGCAAGGCTCCAAGGCCACGGGGGAAATCATTTACATACTTGCCTAGGAAGTCCCTTAAGGCGTAGTCGTAGTTGAAGGATTCCTGGTGCCGTCGACACAACTATTTCCTGGCGCCGTTGCAAGGGATACACAGCAAACATCAGAAGTATTTCTGGCGCTATTGCCGGGGAGGAGGATCGCTTGCCGTGGAGATCAAGACAAGAGTAATCTCCCATCAACCCGCCTATTTCTGGCGCCGTTGCCGAGGAGGAGAAGTCAAGATCTATCCAAGTAGGTCTCACAAACTCTTCTCTTGCATTTACTTTTGTTGCCAGTTGCCTCTCGTTTTCCTCTCCCCCACTTCACATTTGCCGTTTTCATTTGCCTTTCTCCTTCGCCATTTTCTTTTGCCTTTTTTCGTTCGACCTTTTCTCTCGCTTGCTTTCTGTTCGCTTGTGTGCCATGTGCCCTCAATATGCTTGCATCTTCGCTTGCTGGACATCTAGTGATATGGATCCTCATCCACTTGCTAGTCTCTTTAAGAGACCCACTCGTGTGGAACAAATTGCTAGTGAGTTGAGGGCAATTGACTATTTCCTTGGAGTTTTGCGTAAGATGCGTGAATCTGAAAATTGTTGCAATAATTGCAATTGACTATTTCCTTGGAGTTTTGCGTAAGATGCGTAAGTCTCTTTAAGAAGTTCATGAAGTGATTCACGAGGGCTCCTTGAATGAAAAGCATGATTGCAATGGTTTCACTATAAATCCTATTGGTGACAATCATGCTAAAAATATGCAAAACCCTAAGCTTGGGGATGCTAGTTTTGCCTTTTCCACTACTTGTTGCAATAATCATGATTGGGGTGATGATCTTTCTTATGATCTTGAAAATTTGTTTAAGCCTCAAGATTAATATGATATTTGCAATAAGATTGAAAGTGGGTTTGGAGAAGTCATGACTTTAGATGATAATCCCACTATTTTTGAAGAGCGTCAACTTGCATGCAAGTGGATCATGAAAACAATATCCTATGTGATAGCTACATTGTGGAATTTGAATATGATCCCACATGTAATTGCTATGAGAGAGGAAAATATTTTGGTAGAAACTTTCATGTTACCAAATCACCTCTCGTGATGTTGAGATTGCTCTTGTCTCTTTCTTCTTCCTTGCATATGGCAACTATTGGTTGTCTTGACAATCTGTTTTCCTATAAAATGCCTATGCATAGGAAGTATGTTAGACTTAAATGTGATTTTCACATGCTTTAGGATGTTCTCGTTGCTTCAATTCTTGTCTTTTGTGAGAGCATCATTGAATGCCTAGCTAAGGCCGTTAAACAAAATCGCTTGTTGGGAGGCAACCCAACGAATCTATCCTTTTTCTTTCTGTTTTGTGTTTTCCACACTTTCATAATTCTGTTATTATTGTGTTTTTGTGTTTCTTTTTTGCGTTTGTGCCAAGGAAAACCGTTATGATTAGTCTTGGGCATGATCATTTGGTCATGCTGGAAAAGACAGAAACTTTCTGCTCACGAAAAGAATTCTCATTTTTTTCTGTAAGAGATTTTGAGTTGATCCTTTTTTCTTCTGATTGCTACGCAAATTCTTCAGAGTGTCGTAATTTTTCAGAATTTTTGAAGTTCCAGAGGTAAACGAAATATACAGATTGCTACAGACTGGTCTACTGTTAACAGATTCTGTTTTTGTTGTGTTAGTTGCTTATTTTGATGAAACTATGGATAGTATCGGGGGGTATTAGCCTTGGAAGATTGAAAATACAGTAACCCAACATCAGCACAAGTAGAATTTAAGTTTGCTACAATACCTGAGGAAGTGGTGGTTTGCTTTCTTGTACTAATGTTATCACGAGTTTCTGTTTAAGTTTCATCTTGTGAAGTTTTGGGTGAAGTTCTTATGGACAAAGAGATAAATAGTGCCAAGAGCTCAAGCTTGGGGATGCCCAAGGCACCCCAAGAGATTCAAGGATGCCGTAAAAGCCTAAGCTTGGGGATGCCCCGGGAAGGCATCCCCTCTCTCGTCTTCAATCCAACGGTAACGTTACTTGGGGCTATATTTTTATTCACCACTTGTTATGTGTTTTTGCTTGGAGCGTCTTGTATCGTAGGAGTCTTTTATTTTTGTTGTGTCACAATCATCCTTTATGCACACCTAGAGAGAGAGACATGCACACACCGTGATTTTGTCGAGCTTCACTTATATCTTTTGGTAGACAATTCAGCTCACATGTGCTTCACTTATATCTTTTGAGCTAGATACTTTTGCTCTATGTGCTTCACTTATGTCTTTTAGAGCACAGCGGTGCGTGGATTGGTAGTTGATCTATGCTTTGAAAGTAGTCTCAAAAAGGGTAGTTATCCAAAGGGATACGAAAACTTCCACCTTCACGTGCATTGAATAGTTAGAGAAGTTTGATTCATCTCAATTAGTTTTGAGTTGTGGTTATGGTAATATTGAAAGTCATGCTAGTAAGGTGTTGTGGATCTAGAAATACTTGTGTTGAAGTTAGTGATTTCCGTAGCATGCACGTATGGTGAACCGCTATGTGATGAAATCTGAGCATGATTAGTATATTGATTGTCATCCTTTGCGTGGCGGTCGGGATCGCGCGATGGTTTATACCTACCAACCCTTCCCCTAGGAGTATGTGTTGAATGCTTTGTTTCGATTACTAATAAAACTTTTGCAACAAGTATATGAGTTCTTCATGACTAATATTGAGTCCATGATTTAGATGCACTTTCACCTTCCACCATCACTATCTTCTTACTGCCGTGCAACTTTCGCCGGTGCACAAAACCCACCATTAGCCTCCCTCAAAACAGCCACCATACCTACTTACTATGGCCTTTTCAAAGTCATTCCGAGATATATTGCCATGCAACTACCACCATGACATGTGCCACCACGTCTACATTGCCATTGCATGATCGTAAGATAGCTAGCATGATGTTTCCATTGATGTCTATGCCATGCTAGATCATTGCCACGGTACACTACCGAAGGCATTCCATATAGAGTCATCGTTACTCTTAGTTTTGAGTTGAAAGTGTGATGATCATCATTAATGGAGCATTGTCCCATGTGAGGAAATAAAAGAGGCCAAAGAAGATCATAAAAAAAGAGGCCAAAGAGCCCACCAAATAAAAAAAATGAGAGAAAAAGAGAGAAGGGACAATGCTACCACTTTTTCCACACTTGTGCACATTAAGCACCATGATCTTCATGATCGAGAGTATCTCGTTTTATCACCACGATATAGCTAGTGGTAAATTTTCATTATATAACTTGGCTTGTATATTCCAATGATAGGCTTCCTCAAAATTGCCTTAGGTCTTCGTGAGCAAGCAAGTTGGATGCACACCCACTAGTTTTCTTTAAGAGCTTTCACATACTCGTAGCTCTAGTGCATCATTTGTATGGCAATCCCTACTCATTCACACTGATATCTATTGTTGAGCATCTCCACAGCTCATTGATATGCCTAGTTAATGTGACTATCTTCTCCTTTTTTGTCTTGCAACCTCCACTACATTCCACACCATCTATAGTGCTATAACCATGGCTCACACTCATGTATTGCGTGAGAGTTGAAAATGTTTGAGAAAGTAAAGGCGTGAAACAATTACTTGGACAATACCGGGGTTGTGCATGATTTAAATTCGTTGTGCAATGATGATAGAGCATAGCCAGACTATATGCTTTTGTAGGGATAACTTTGTTTTGGCCTTGTTATTCTGAAAGTTCATGATTACTTTGCTAGTTTGCTTGAATTATTACTGTTTCCACGTCAATAGCAAACTATTGTTTTGAATCTAATGGATCTGAACAGTCATGTCACATAAGAGGAATTACAAAGGACACCTATGGTAGGTAGCATGAAAGCATCAAAAATTCATTCTTATCACTTCCCTACTCGAGGACGAGCAGGAGTTAAGCTTGGGGATGCTTCATACGTCTCAAACGTATCTATAATTTTTTATGGTTTCACGCTGTTATCTTGTCTTCTTTGGTTGTTTTATGTACCTTTTATATCTTTTTTGGGACTAAATTATTGATGCAGTGCCAAGTGCGAGTTCCTGTTTTTTCCGTGTTTTTGACTCTTTTTAGATCTGATTTTGGAACGGAGTCCAAACGGAATAAAAACCCCGAAATGATTTTTTCCGGAACGGAAGAAGACCAGGGGGCCTTTGGGCCAAACCAGGTGGGCTCCAGGGAGCCCACAAGCTCCCACCACGCCACCAGGGGGGAGGCGGCGGTGGGCAAGCTTGTGGCCTCCCTGGCCGCCCCCTGACCTAGGTCTTTGGCCTATAAATTCCCAAATATTCCACAAAAAATCAGGGGAGCCTCGAAAATACTTTTCCGCCGCCGCAAGCTTCTGGTTCCACGAGATCTCATCTGGAGACCCTTCCCGGCGTCCTGCCGGAGGAGACTTTGGAGTTGGAGGGCTTATTCATCATCATCATCGCCCCTCCAATGACTCGTGAGTAGTTCACTTCAGACCTACGAGTCCGTAGTTAGTAGCTAGATGGCTTCTTCTCTCTCTTGGATCTTCAATACAAAGTTCTTCATGGAGATCTATCCGATGTAATCTTGTTTGGCGGTGTGTTTGTCGATATCCGATGAATTGTGGAGTTGTGATCAGATTATCTATGATATATATTTGAGTCTTTGCTGATTTCTTTTATGCATGATTTGATATCCTTGTAAGTCTCTCCGAGTCTTGGGTTTTGTTTGACCAACTAGATCTATGATTCTTGCATTGGGAGAAGTGCTTAGTTTTGGGTTCTACCATGTGGTGACCTTTCCTAGTGACAGTAGGGGCAGCAAGGCACACATCAAGTAGTTGCCATCAAGGGTAAAAAGATGGGGTTTTTATCATTGGTTTGAGATTATCCCTCTACATCATGTCATCTTGCTTAAGGCGTTACTCTGTTCTTATGGACTTAATACACCAGATGCATGCTGGATAGCGGTCGACGTGTGGAGTAATAGTAGTAGATGCAGAAAGTATCGGTCTACTTGTTTCAGACGTGATGCCTATAGAAATAATCATTGCATAGATATCGTCACGACTTTGCGCGGTTCTATCAATTGCTCGACAGTAATTTGTTCACCCACCGTCTACTTGCTTTCATGAGAGAAGCCACTAGTAAACACTACGGCCCCCGGGTCTATTCACATCCATCGTTTACACCTTCGCTTTTACTTTGCTTTGTTACTTTGTTGCTTTCAGTTCTCACTTGGCAAACAATCTATAAGGGATTGATAACCCCTTCATAGCATTGGTTGCAAGCTTTTGTGTTTGTGCAGGATCTTGAGATACTCCTCCGCCGGATTGATACCTTGGTTCTCAAACTGAGGGAAATACTTACCACCGCTGTGCTACATCACCCTTTCCGCTTCGAGGGAACACCAACGCAAGGCTCCAAGGCCACAGGGGAAATCCTTTGCATACTTGCCTAGGAAGTCCCTTAAGGCGTAGCCGTAGCTAAAGGATTCCTGGTGCCGTTGACACAACTATTTCCTGGCGCCGTTGCAAGGGATGCACAGCAAACATCAGTTTTCATGGATGACTTTTCTGTTTATGGGTCTTCCTTTGATGATTTCCTCAACAACCTGGATCGAGTCTTACAAAGATGTAAAGACACCAATCTTGTCTTGAGTTGGGAGAAGTGCCACTTTATGGTTAATGAAGGCATCGTCTTAGGACATAAAATTTCTGAAAGAGGTATTGAAGTCGATAAGGCTAAGGTTGATGCAATCGAGAAAATGCCATACCCCACAGATATCAAAGGGATAAGAAGTTTCCTTGGTCATGATGGTTTCTATAGAAGGTCCATTAAAGACTTCTCTAAGATTTCTAGGCCTCTAACCAATCTCTTGCAAAAGGATATTCCTTTTGTATTTGACGAGGATTGTGAGGAAGCCTTCAAAATACTTAAGAGGGCTTTGATAACTGCACCTATTGTTCAACCACCTGATTGGAACTTGCCTTTTGAAATCGTGTGTGATGCTAGTGATTATGCTGTTGGTGCTGTCCTAGGGCAAAGAGCCGATAAGAAGTTGAATGTTATTCACTATGCTAGTAAAACCCTAGAGAGTGCCCAGAGAAACTATGCTACTACGGAGAAGGAGTTTTTAGCAGTCGTGTTTGCATGTGAAAAGTTCAGGTCTTACATAGTTGATTTCATAGTCACTATTCACACTGATCATGCTGCTATTAAGTACCTCATGGAGAAGAAAGACACTAAACCTAGACTTATCAGATGGGCTCTCTTGCTACAAGAATTTGATTTGCACGTTGTCGACAAAAAGGGTGCTGATAACCCAATAGGAGATAACTTGTCTAGGTTGGAGAACGTTCTTGATGACCCACAACCTATTGATGATAGCTTTCCTGATGAGCAATTGAATGTCATCAATGCTTCACATAGTGCACCGTGGTATGCTGATTATGCAAACTATATCATTGCCAAATATATACCACCTAGTTTCACATACCAACAAAAGAAGAAATTATTCTTTGACTTGAGACATTACTTTTGGGATGATCCTCACCTTTATAAGGAAGGGGTAGATGGTGTTATTAGACATTGTGTACCTGAACATGAACAGGGAAAGATCCTACAGAAGTGTCACTCCGAGGCCTACGGAGGACACTGTTGACGTGCGACTATTCCTGACTTGATGCCTCCACGACAACGGAGCCAGAAAAGAGCTGCTCCCAATTGCTCAACAATTAGAAATTGTCTTGCAATAGCCCACCAGCGCGTGGGATCGAGGCAGTTTTCGAGGGTAGAGTATTCAACCCAAATTTATTGGTTTGCGCGACGGGAGGAAAAGAATATTCTCCACTATTAGCAGTTGAGGTGTCAGCTCAACCACACCTGAAAGATTACTGTCTGCAAGCAAAGTATCAGTAGCAAAGTAGTATGATAGCAACGGTGCCAGAAACGATCTGTTGACGGCAGACTATTCCTAACGGTTGTATCAATGGCGCCAGAAAAGTATTGTAGCAGGTAGCAGCAGTATAACGAGTAACAACAGTGGCAAGGAACAACAGTAGTGACAGCAGTAGCAAGTAGGAGCAGTAGCAAGTAACAGCAGTAGCAAGTAACAGTAGCAGCAACGGTAATAACAGCAGCAGAGCAAAACAAGTAACAACATCAAAGCAAAACAAGTAACAACAGCAGTGGGACAAACTCGTAGGCAATGGATCGGTGATTTGTTGGATGACATTCATCATGCAACAGTTATAACACGGAGAGATATGTGGCTAGCTCCCGTTCGTCAATGTGATGTAGGCATGCATTCCGTGTGTAGTCATACGTTCTTACGGAAAAGAACTTGCATGGCATCTATTGTCCATCCCTCCCATGGTAGCGGGGTCCAAAAGGATATTACGGGATATTAAGGTTCTCCTTTTAATAAAGAACCGGAACAACGCATTAGCACTTGGCGAACACATGAACTCCTCAAACTATGGTCATCACCGGGAGTGGTTCCGGTTATTGTCACTCTAGGATTGCCGGATCATAACACATAGTAGGTAACTACAACTTGCAAGATCAGATCTAAAACACACATATATTGGTGACAACCTAATAATTTCAGATCTGAAATCATGGCACTCGGGCCCTAGTGACAAGCATTAAGCATGGCAAAGTAGTAGCAACATCAATCTCAGAACATAGTGGATACTAGGGATCAATCCCCGTCAAAACTAACTCGATTACATGATAGATCTCATCCTACTCATCACCGCCCAGCGAGCCTACGAATAGATTACTCACGAACGATGAAGAGCTGCATGGAATTGGAGAGGGAAGAAGGTTGATGATGACGATGGCGACGATTTCCTTGATGCGGAGCCCAAAACGGACTCCAGATCTGCCCTCCAGATGAAGAACAGGATGTGGCGGCGCCTCTGGATCGAAAACGCGATGAAATCTTTTCTCTTGATTTTTTTCGGGACGAAAGGGAATAAATAGCACTGGAATTGGGGGCGGCAGAGCCACGTGGGCCCCACAAGCTTGGTAGCCGCCACCAGGGGGGCGGCGGCTACACGGCTTGTGGCCCACTGGCCCGTCCCCTCCGGTGGATCTTTGCGCACGTATTTTTCATATTTTCCAGAAATATTCTCCGTAAATTTTCAGGACGTTCTGAGAACTTTCATTTCTGTACAAAAACAACACCATGGCAATTCTGCTGAAAACAGCATCAGTCCGGGTTAGTTCCATTCAAATCATGCAAATTAGAGTCCAAAACAAGGGCAAAGGAGTTTGGAAAAGTAGATACGATGGAGACGTATCAACTCCCCCAAGCTTAAAACCTTGCTTGTCCTCAAGCAACTCAGTTGACAAACTGAAAGAGAAAGAAAAACTTTGACAAACTCTGTTTGATCTTGTTGTTGCAACTATGTCTAACTCAAAACCAGAATTTCAGCAAGATCACAAGTTAACCACATAAGCAAGTGACACAAAGGTCTCACGGTAAACTAATATCAATGGCATAACCAGCTAGCGAGCAAATAATAATGAGTTTCAGATACCAACAATTCAATCAAAACAAGCATGAAGCAATATGAATAAGTGGTATCTCGCTAGCTCTTTCTGAGACCGCAAAACATAAATGCAGAGCACTTTCAAAGATCAAGGGCTGACTAAACATTGTAATTCATAGCAACGAAGATCCAGTCATAGTCATACTCAATATCAATCAAAAGCAAAGCATAAAAATGATAGAGGTGCTCTCTAATTGGTGCTTATACAAGAGGAGGATGACTCAACAGGAAAATAAATAGACAGGCCCTTCGCAGAGGGAAGCATTGATTTGCAGAGGTGCCAGAGCTCAAGCTTTGAAAACAGAGATAATATTTTGGGTGGCATGCTTTCATTGTCAACGCAATGACCAAGAGTTCTCAATATCTTCCATGCCACTCATGCTATATGCGGTTCCCAAACAGAAAAGTAAAGTTTTAAGTCCCCCACCACCAATCGATCACACTCCACGGCTAGCCGAATCCTCCGGTACCGTCCATACTAACATCAATCCGGGGGGAGTCTTGTTTTACAGTTATGTTTTCGATTTAAGCATGGAACTGGGCATTCCAATTACCGGCCCCTTTCTCGTGAATGACAGTGAATAAACACATGTCGAGGATAACACGCCTAACATGGAAGATACCAATAGCCCCCTGTCACCACATGAGCGGTTCGGGCATGCAAAACAGATTATTTCTTGAAGGTTTAGAGAATGGCACATGCAAATTTACTTGGAACGGTAGGTAGATACCGCAAATAGGTAGGTATGGTGGACTCTCATGGAAAAACTTTTGGGTTTATGGAAGTGGATGCACAAGCAGTATTCCGCTTAGTACAAGTGAAGGCTAGCAAAAGACTAGGAAGCGACCAACTAGAGAGCGACAACAATCATCAAGATGCAATGAGTTTGACTATCATTGAGTGCAAGCATGAGCAGGATATAAATCACCACGAATACGAACATCATAGAGGCTATGTTGATTTTGTTTCAACTACATGCATGAACATGCGCCAAGTCAAGCCACTTGAATCATTCAAAGGAGAATACCATCCTATCATACAACATCATAGTCATCTCAAAATCTATGTTGTTATTCAAGACAAACCATTATAAGCTCTCAGCTAATTAGGCATGGCATCAGAAACTATGATCTCTAAGTTGTCATTGCAAACATGGTTCTCTCACAACAAAGCTGAATCTGGGATGACAAGCTAGTCATATTTACAAAAACAAAATAGATAGAGCTCATACCAGCTTTTCCAGTCTCAGTCACTTCATCATATATTATCATTATTGCCTTTCACTTGCACGATCGAACGATTGTGAACAATAATAAGAGTGCTCGTGCATTGGACTAAGCTGAATCTGCAGGCAAACACAAAGGAGAAGACAAAGTAATATGGCTATTTAACAAATGAACAGGTATGCATGCAAGAGCCACTAAACATTGTAACCAATATCTTCTACCTTGACTCAAAGAAAAAGAAAACTATTTACACGGGAAAGCTCTCAACAAGCAAAAGAAGAAAGGAAAATCTTTTTGGGTTTTCTCAAAAGGACACAAAACAAGAACACAAGAAAATAAAAATAAACTAGCATGGATAATACAGTGGCAAAGTGTAAACACCGACTAACAAAGTGAAAGCATAAGCATGAATGTAAGGTCGGTGAGAACACGTACTCCCCCAAGCTTAGGCGTTTGGCCTAGCTTGGTCTACTCCCAAGGCGGGAAATAACCAGCTCCGGGATACTCCAGAGCGGACTGTGGATGCCACTGCTGTGTGAGCTCCTCTGGCTCCCACTGATAAACTGGCGTCTGGTACTCGACTGGCGGCTCGGGCATGGACACCTGTGGTTGGGCCAAGCCCCAATATGCGTAGATATCCGAGGGCATAATAGTGTACCTGCCTGCATGAAGATCGAACAAAGAAGGAGCAGGCAAAGTAATAGTCTCTCAAGTACCCTGACTAAATACCAGGTTATAAATCATCCGTCTACTAGCATCTCTATCCAGAAAATCAAGGCGAACCATGTTGTCATAATCCAGATATTTCTCAGAAAGAAGCATCTCTCCTTCCTCCCCCAGTCTAACGGGTATCTCAAAGTGTCTGGCAAGACGAGTAGAATAGATACCTCCATAGACAACACCCTTGGAACGGTTTGTGTTCAACCGCTGAGCTACTATAGCACCTAGGCTATAAGTCTTATCGTTATAAAGGCCTTCGTGCAAAAGCGCAAGGTCTGGAGAGCTAAGTGATCCAGCCTCCCCACGGCCAATCAAACATTTTCCCACAAATAATGACAAGTACCAAGCACAGGAAAATGTATGCTAGCAATTCTAGTGCGAGACACTCCTCTCTCTTCTCCAACAGCAATAGTACCTATGAAATGCTCCAAGTCCCGTGGACGAGGATCATGAATATCCCCAACATAAGGTAATTTGCATATATTGCAAAAATCCTGTAGTGTCATGCACTCGGGGATGTCGTATAACATGAACTCAACCATGGGAGGATTCTTCCTCGGATAAAAGTTGAAGCTTTGAACGAAAATATTGGTGAGGAGGAGGTATTGTGAGCACTTATCTTCAACGAACGTGGTAAGACCTGCGTTCTCCACCAAGTAATAAAAGTCTTCATAAAGCCCAGCGGCGTGCAAAAATTCATCACTTGGCCACTCGCACGCTCGAACTTCTGTGACTCGAGGAACCACGTAATTGGGGTGGTTCTTCTCATCCTCCTTGGGGTTACGGCTTGAAGAGCCTCTCAAGAACCTCCTCATCTTTTTTCCTTTTCTAGCTCTGAAAAAATTCTGAAATTTTAGAGACTTCGCAAGAAAAGTGAGTAAGGATTAACCCAACTCGTAGCAACTACTCCTACTAGTGCCTAGAGATCATACCACGCGCTAAAACTACTTGGGACCAGCTAAAATCAACTTTTCAAGCTCAAGAACAGGGTCACCAAGGTAGCAAGAATACGCGAAGGATAAAGCACTAGAGTAGAAACTAATTGGACCAATGGAGGAGTCACTTACCAAGGAGTAATTTCCCCAAAACGATTCGGAGAATGGTGCTTTGAGCAAGGAGATCGAAAATCTCAGCCAAATGAGCAAGAACACGGGTTTGAGCTGCGAAACGATTTTTTCTGGAGGTAGAAGAAGAGGATGGGAGCTGGAATTAGTGGAGGGGGTCCCTATGGGCCCCACAAGCTTGGTAGCCGTCGCCAGGGGGGAGGCCGCGGCTACAGGGCTTGTGGCCTACTGGTGTGGCCCCCAGGCCAGCTCTTAGTCCCAGTATTTTTCAAAAATTCCCGAAAAAATCATACTAGATTTTTAGGATCATCGGAGAACTTTTATTTTTGGGGTATTTTTCTCCGGGACGCTAAAACAGAAAGCAGGAAAAAATAAACTAAATCTATCATTTTTCTTCTAAACAACAGAAAGTGAAAGCTTAAAACAGAGGTATGTGACTCCTTGATTCATCCATTTCATGGTCATCGAAAGAAATCCGTCAATGGGGTTGATCAAATCCTCATGACAAAACCTTTTCGAATCGCAAAAGGAAACGGAGAATTGTCGAATAGCCACTAACTCACCTCAATGGGGATATGTATCTCCCCAACAAGCAAATCATACTTCATCTTGACACGAGGAATAGGGCATTCAAAGCTCCCAATAAGAATCGATGAAGTTTTTTCGATAGCATTGATGCAATGTACTTGATATCGTTTCATCGGAAAGTGCACTGTATGCTCATTACCGTTGACATGGAAAGTGACATTGCCTTTGTTGCAATCTATAACAGCCCCTGCAGTGTTTAAAAAGGGTCTTCCGAGGATGACAGCCATGGCATCGTCCTCAGGAATATCCAAGATAACAAAGTCTGTTAAGATAGTGGTGTTAGCAACCACAACACACACATCCTCGCAAATGCCGATAGGGAAAGCGGTTGATTTGTCGGCCATTTGCAGAGAAATTTCAGTGAGTGTCAACTTATCCAGTTCAAGTCTACGATAAAGAGAGAGAGGCATAACACTAACACCGGCTCCGAGGTCACATAAGGCAGTTCTTACGTAGTTTCCTTTAATGGAGCAAGGTATAGTGGGCTCTCCGGGATCACCAAGTTTTTTAGGAGTTCCACCTTTGAAAGTGTAATTGGCAAGCATGGTGGAGATCTCAAGATCTGGTATCTTCCGTTTATTAGTCACGATATCTTTCATGTACTTGGCATATGGAGACATTTTGAGCATATCAATTAACCGCATCTGCAGAAAGACAGGTCTGATCATCTCAACGAAGCGCTCAAAATCCTCATCATCCTTTTTCTTGGATGGCTTAGGAGGAAAGGGCATGGGTCTCTGAACCCATGGCTCCCTTTCTTTACCATGCTTCCTAGAAGTGAAGCCATTCTTATCGTATCTCTTAGGTTGTGGGTTATCAGGATTAACCGAAGGTTCAATCTCCACATCCTTATCATTGGTAGGTCGAGCATTATTATGAACATCGCTGTCCATATTGTCACCAGGTTCATGTTCATCGCCTGATTGTGTTTCTGCATCAGACGCAGAAATATCATTTGGTTCTTCAGGTGTGACAGTATTTGGTCAACTGACATGTAGGTTTCTATCATCCTTCTTCTTCTTAAGATGACTGGGTGTATTAGCATTAATTCCCTTGATCCATTCTCTTAGGATGGCCTTCAGGATACAGAGGTTCCTGAGTCATTTTGCCTCCTCTAGTAATGGCTCTGACAGAGTTGTCATTTAATTCATTGAGCAAGTCATTCTCAGCTTTAAGTACTTGTTCTACCTGAGTAGTAATCATAGAGGCATGTTTACTCAGAAGCTTCAGATCATTGACATTTCTATCTACACAAGCACTTAAATGACTAAGCATACGAGTACTTTGTTCCAATTGTCTGCTAACATAATCATTGAAACTCTGTTGTTTGGCAACAAAGTTGTCAAATTCATCAAAGCATAGGCTAGCAGGTTTATCAAAAGGAATACCACTCTCATCAAACCTACGCACAGACTTTAGTTCTACTACCTGTATCGGGTTATCGAGACCATGGATCTCTTCGATAGGTGGTAGATTTTTGACATCTTCAGATTTAATGCCTTTCTCTTGCATAGATTTCTTGGCTTCTTGCATATCTTTGGGACTGAGGAATAGAATACCTCTTTTCTTAGGAGTTGGCTTAGGAGGTGGTTCGGGAATAGTCCAAGCATTATCGTTGATCAAGATGTTATTTAGTAGGACCTCAGCTTGTTCTACAGTTCGTTCCCTAAAAACACAACCGGCACAACTATCTAGGTGGTCTCTAGAAGAATTGGTAAGTCCGTTATAGAAGATATCAAGTATCTCGTTCTTCTTAAGAGGGTGATCACGCAAAGCATTCTGTAGCTGGATGAGCCTCCCCCAAGCTTGTGGGAGACTCTCTTCTTTGAGTTGAGCAAAGTTGTATATTTCCTGCAAGGCAGCTTGCTTCTTATGGGCAGGGAAATATTTCTCACAGAAGTAATAGACCATATCCCGGGGACTACTCACACATCCAGGAGCAAGAGAAGTGAACCAGGCTTTAGCGTCATCCTTTAGAGAGAAAGGAAACAACTTAAGGATATAGTAGTAGGGAATCTTCTCCTCACTAGTGAAAAGGGTGGCTATATCGTGTAGTTTGGTAAGATGGGCTACGACCGTCTCAGACTCATAACCGTGGAAATGATCAGATTCGACTAGAGAGATTATCTGGGGGTCGACAGAGAATTCATAATCCTTATCGGTGATAAAGATAGGTGAAGTGGCAAACTTCGGGTCGTATTTCATCCTAGCTTTCAGAGATTTTTCCTTCCACTTGAGAAGTAATTTCTCAGCGTCATAGGCATCCTTACACGCAAGAAAATCCTCAGCTATCTCTCCCTCCATAACATAACCCTCACATATATCATGCAATTCATATCTAGGAGAGCTAGATCTAGCAGGAGTAAAAGCAGGTTCTATCTCAATAGTATCGGCAGTTTCAGAAGCACCACGAGCATTGGCAGTAACTCTAGCAATATGAGCATCAAGGAATACCCCTAGTGGTATATCAGGCAAAGTAGTATCTCTAGCAGTGTCAAGCATAGCATCATCCGGCAAAGCAGCATCTCTAGCATCATCAGGCATAGCATCTCTAGCAGTATCAGGCATAGCATCTCTAGCAGTATCAGGCATAGCATCTCTAGCATAGAAGCATCATAAGCATCATCAAGCACAGGCGACATAACAAGATTTCTAGCAGGAGGTGGCGTCGCAAACTTACTCATAACTGAAGGTGAATCAAGTGCAGAGCTAGATGGCAGTTCCTTACCTCCCCTCGTAGTTGATGGCAAGACTTTGGTTTCTGGATCTTTCAGATTCTTCATAGTGATCAGCAGATATAAATCCCAAGTGACTCAGAGAACGTAGCTATCCCTCCCCGGCAACGACGCCAGAAAAATGTTGTCGACGTGCAACTATTCTTGACTTGATGCCTCCATGGCAACGGAGCCAGAAAAGAGCTGCTCCCAATTGCTCAACAATTAGAAATTGTCTTGCAATAGCCCACCAGCGCGTGGGATCGAGGCAGTTTTCGAGGGTAGACTATTCAACCCAAATTTGTTGGTTCGCGCGACGGGAGGAAAAGAATATTCTCGAGTATTAGGAGTTGAGGTGTCAGCTCAACCACACCTGAAAGATTAGTGTCTGCAAGCAAAGTATCAGTAGAAAAGTAGTATGATAGCAACGGTGCCAGAAACGATCTGTTGACGGCAGACTATTCCTAACGGTTGTATCAATGGCGCCAAAAAAGTATTGTAGCAGGTAGCAGCAGTATAACGAGTAACAACAGTGGCAAGGAACAACAGTAGTGACGGCAGTAGCAAGTAGGAGCAGTAGCAAGTAACAGCAGTAGCAAGTAACAGTAGCAGCAACGGTAGTAACAGCAGCAGAGCAAAACAAGTAACATCAGCAAAGCAAAACAAGTAACAGTAGTAGTGGGACAAACTCGTAGGCAATGGATCGGTGATTTGTTGGATGACATTCATCATGCAACAGTTATAACACGGAGAGATATGTGGCTAGCTCCCGTTCGTCAATGTGATGTAGGCATGCATTCCATGTGTAGTCATACATGCTTAAGGAAAAGAACTTGCATGACATCTATTGTCCAACCCTCCCGTGACAGCGGGGTCCAAAATTATACTACGGGATATTAAGGTTCTCCTTTTAATAAAGAACCGGAACAATGCATTAGCACTTGGTGAACACATGACCTCCTCAAACTATGGTCATCACTGGGAGTGGTTTCGGTTATTGTCACTCCGGGGTTGCCAGATCATAACACATAGTAGGTAACTCCAACTTGCAAGATCGGATCTAAAACACACATATATTGGTGACAACATAATAATTTTAGATCTAAAATCATGGCACTCGGGCCCTAGTGACAAGCATTAAGCATGGCAAAGTAGTAGCAACATCAATCTCAGAACATGGTGGATACTAGGGATCAATCCCCGTCAAAACTAACTCGATTACATGATAGATCTCATCCTACTCATCACCGCCCAGCGAGCCTACGAATAGATTACTCACGAACGATGAAGAGCTTCATGGAATTGGAGAGGGAAGAAGGTTGATGATGACGATGGCGACGATTTCCTTGATCCGGAGCCCAAAACGGACTCCAGATCTGCCCTCCAGATGAAGAACAGGATGTGGTGGCGCCTCTGGATCGAAAACGCGATGAAATCTTCTCTCTTGATTTTTTCCGGGACGAAAGGGAATAAATAGCGCTGGAATTGGGGGCGGCAGAGCCACGTGGGCCCCACAAGCTTGGTAGCCGCCACCAGGGGGCGGCTACAGGGCTTGTGGCCCACTGGCCTGTCCCCTCCGGTGGATCTTTGCGCATGTATTTTTCATATTTTCCAAAAATATTCTCCGTAAATTTTCAGGACGTTCCGAGAACTTTCATTTCTGCACAAAAACAACACCATGGCAATTCTGCTGAAAACATCATCTGTCCGGGTTAGTTCCATTCAAATCATGCAAATTAGAGTCCAAAACAAGGGCAAAAGAGTTTGGAAAAGTAGATACGATGGAGACATATCAGACACCATGCGGGAGATAAAACTGCACACAAGGTATTGCAATCAGGTTTCTATTGGCCCACTCTCTTCAAGGATGCCCGTAAGTTTGTCTTGTCTTGTGACGAATGTCAAAGAATAGGTAATATTAGCAAACGTCAGGAAATGCCTATGAACTATTCAGTTGTCATTGAACCATTTGATGTGTGGGTCTGTGATTATATGGGACCTTTTCCAAAATCCAACGGGTATACTCATATCCTATTTGCTATTGATTACGTCACTAAGTGGGTGGAAGCTATCCCCACTAGTAGTGCTGATCACAACACCTCTATCAGGATGCTGAAAGAAGTTATCTTCCCTAGATTTGGAGTCCCTAGATATCTAATGACCGACGGTGGTTCACACTTCATTCATGGTGCTTTCAGTAAAACGCTTGCTAAGTACGATGTCAACCATAGAATTGCGTCTCCCTATCACCCTCAATCCAGTGGTCAAGTAGAGCTAAGTAATAGAGAGATTAAACTGATTCTGCAAAAGACCGTCAACAGGTTTAGAAAGAATTGGTCTAAGAAGCTCGATGACGCACTGTGGGCTTATAGAACTGCCTATAAGAATCCCATGGGCATGGCTCCGTACAAAATGGTGTACGGTAAAGCATGTCATTTACCTCTTGAGCTAGAGCATAAAGCTTATTGGGCAATAAAAGAGCTCAACTTTGAATTCAAACTTGCCGGTGAGAAGAGGTTATTTGACATTAGCTCGCTTGATGAGTGGAGAACTCAGGCATATGAGAATGCCAAGCTGTTCAAAGAGAAGGTTAAGGGTTGGCATGATAAGAGGATACAAAAGCGTGAGTTTAATGCAGGTGATTATGTCTTGCTATATAACTCTCGTTTGAGATTCTTTGCAGGCAAGCTTCTCTCTAAATGGGAAGGTCCCTATGTTGTTGAGGAAGTATATCGTTTCGGTGCTATCAAGATCAACAACACGGAAGGTAACTGTCCGAGAGTTGTAAATGAGCAGAGAATCAAGCACTATATCTCAGGTACTCCCATAAATGTTGAAAGCAATATCATCAATACCATAACTCCGGAAGAATACCTAAGGGATATTTATCAGCGTGTTTCAGACTCCGAAAATGAAGAGGTATGTGATTCGGTAAGAAAACAGAGTCCAAAACTTTTCCAGTAGGAATTTTTCTCCATTTTGGAATATTTGAAAAAATAAAAAAATTGGAAGCAGCCCGGAAAGTGCACGAGGAGGTGACAAGCCTGCACGGCGCGGGCCCACCCCCTGGCCGCGCCGTGACGGCTTGTGGCCACCTCGTGCGCCTCCTGGACTCCGTTTTCATGCGGGATACTCCTTCTGGTCTGAAAAAAAATCATTATATATACTCCCATTTGGTCTAACCCGTGCATCACGCAGATTTCCTCTGTTTTTCGTTTCGAGCCTGTTTCTGTTGCAGATCTAGATCTCCATGACTTCCCCAAAAGCTCCGAAGGACAAGATCTTCGAGAAGGTCATCAATCCCTGATGACCCACGAGTATAGGGGATCGATCGTATTCCTTCCGATAAGTAAGAGTGTCCAACCCAACGAGGAGGAGAAGGCTCTGATAAACGGTTTTCAGCAAGGTAATAACTGCAAGCACTGAAAGTAGCGGTAACAAGTGATGGTGTAGTGAGGTCAAACGTAGCAAGCGAAAAGTAACAAGTGACAAGTAGTAGCAACAGTGCAGCAAGTGGCCCAATCCCTTTTGTAGCAAGGGACAAGCCTGAACAAAGTCTTATAAGAGGAAAAGCGCTCCCGAGGACACACGAGAATTTCTATCATACTAGTTTCATCATGTTCATATGATTCGCGTTCGTTACTTTGATAGTTTGATATGTGGGTGGACCGGCGCTTGGGTACTGCCCTTAGTTGGACAAGCATCACACTTATGATTAACCCCTCTCGCAAGCATCCGCAACTACGAAAGAAGAATTAAGACAACGTCTAACCATAGCATTAAACTAGTGGATCCAAATCAGCCCCTTATGAAGCAACGCATAGACTGGGGTTTAAGCTTCTGTCACTCCAGCAACCCATCAGCTACTTACTACTCCCCAATGCCTTCCTCTAGGCCCAAATATGGTGAAGTGTTATGTAGTCTACGTTCACATAACACCACTAGAGGAAAAGACAACATGCATCATATCAAAATACCGAACGAATACCAAACTCACATGACTATTATTAGCATGACTTATCCCATGTCCTCAGGAACAAAAGTAACTACTCACAAAGCATAATCATAATCATGATAAGAGGTGTAATGAATAGCATCAAGGATCTGAACATGAACTCTTCCACCAAGTAATCCAACTAGCATCAACTACAAATAGTAATCAACACTACTAGCAACCTTACAAGTACCAATCGGAGTCACGAGACGGAGATTGGTTACAAGAGATGAACTAGGGATTGGAGAGGAGATGGTGTTGATGAAGATGTTGATGAAGATGCCTCCCCTCCGACGAGAGGAGTGTTGGTGATGATGAAGGCGACGATTTCCCCTCCGGGAGGGAAGTTTCCCCGGCAGGATCATCGTGCCGGAGCTCTAGATTGGATCTGCTCAAGTTCCGCCTCGTGGCAGCGGCGAAACCACGAAAAAGCTCCCGAATGATTTTTTTCTGGAACAAAACCCTTCATATAGCAAAAGAGGGGGCCAGTGGGCCGCCAGGGTGCCCACAAGCCCTGTTGCCGCGGCCAGGGGGTAGGCCGCGGCAACCAGGCTTGTGGGCCCCTGGTTGCTCCCCTCTGACACTTCTTTCGCCCAGTATTTTTATAAAATCCAAAAAAAAATCCACGTTGATTTTCAGGACATTTGGAGTTGCGCAGAATAGAGCACTCAGACTTGCTCCTTTTCCAGTCCAGAATTCCAGCTGCCGGTATTCTCCCTCTTCAAATAAACCTTGCAAAATAAGAGAGAAAAGGCATAAGTAAGGTTCCACAAAGTATAATAACAGTCCAAAAAGCGATAAATATCAACATGAAAGCATGATGGAAAATGGACGTATTAATCCCTACCTCACGGGAGTGCTGCAACACCCTCAATCTATCGAGACGCGTGAGGGGATGTTGCACATCCGTGATGTTGAGGGGCCTAAGAAGACCGGAAGCATGGAGACGAGGCTCGAAGCAATGGAGCAACAAGTCTTCAAGTGCCAAGGGCTGGTGGAGCGTGGACTCAATGCCAACCACATGATGATCACGGAGTTTGCCAACAAGCATAGGATTGATGCCAATGACATTGGGAAGCATCTCTCGAGGCTTTATGACATGATTGATCAACTCCAGGCCCAGATCTATGACCTGCAGAACCAAAACTGTGAGTATGAGTATAGATTTAAATCAATATGGTTGGCTATAGATTTGAGGATTCCGGAGACTCGTTCATCTTTCCATGATGGAGCACCTATGCCTTGGAAGACGAAGGATCAAACTCATGTTGCAACAACTCCACCATCACCACCAAAGGAAGACAACTGAGCATTGGTATTGGCAATCCCCTTGGCTTGTGCCAAGCTTGGGGGAGTCGCCCCGGTATCGTATCACCATCACATTTTTTGCCTTTACCTTCATTTTAGTTTGTTACTTTTTAGTTTTCTTTTTCTCTAGTAGTTTAACAGTCTTAGCGTTTTAGTTTTGAGTTTTGCTTTGTGTCACCCTCGATGTATTCGAGCTCGTGAGCCATATAATAAAGAGTGTCTTAGTTGAAGGGATTTGCCTCTTTCCATGATCAAAAGAGTGAGAATAGAACAAAAACATGAAAGATCATGTAGTGATCTTATGGGAAGTGATGGCTTCACATATAAAAAGAATGAGGATTGAAACTTGTTGAGGGTAGGCAAACATAGACCTTGGTCATGGTTGCAATTAATAGGAAGTAATAAAGAAGGAGAGGTTCACATATAAATATATCATCTGTGACACCATCTATGATCGTGAACACTCACTAAACTATTGCATGCCTATAAGTAGATGTTGGACAAGGAAGACAACGTAATGAATTGTGTTTGCTTGGCTCCGAACAATGTTATATGATTAGAGATCCCTTAGCATGTGACGATTGCTTCCACCTCATATTAGCCAAAACTCCCGCACCAAGTAGAGATACTACTTGTGCATCCATAAACCTTCAACCCAGTTTTGCCATGAGTGTCCACCATACATACCTATGGATTGAATAACATCCCTCAAGTAAGTTGTCATTGGTGCATGCAATAAAAATTTCTCTCTAATATGTATGATCTATTAGTGTGTGGAAAATAAGCTTTATACGAACCTGTGATGAGGAAGACATAAAAGTGACAGACTGCATAATAAAGTTCTTTACAACAGGAGGCAATACAAAGTGACGTTCCTCTGCACTAAAAGGACACACATTCAAACCTCAAAAGCGCATGACAACCTCTGCTCCCTGTGCGAAGGGCCTATCTTGTACCTTTACTTTTTGCCGTTGAAAGAGTCATGGTGATCTTCACCAATTCCCTATTTCGCATTTGTCTTGGCTAACGTCATATGCTTGGGAAAGATCTATATTCATATGTCAACTTGGAGTTAAGCATTCATGAATTATTATTGTTGACATTACCCTTGAGGTAAGCAGTTGGGAGGCAAAACTGTAAGCCTCTATCTTCTCTGTGTCCAGCTGAAACTTTGATCTCATGAGTACTGAGTTGTAGCAATTGTAGAGAACGAAAGAATGATTGAGTATGTGGATTTGCTTTGCAAGCTCTTATTTGACTCTTCCTGATGTTGTGATAAATTGCAATTGCTTCAATGACTAAAGTCTATCGATTGTTACTTCTCGGTAAGGTTCTTGATCCATGCTTTACTTTGTGAAGGAATTATCACTTTAGCATGAGAGATTATATGTTGGTATTGCTGTTCTGATCTTGATCCTGATGCATGCATGCTCGTATCTTGTTTTGTCGACACCTCTCTCCCTAAACATTTGGACATATTTATTGAGCTCGGTTTTCGCTTGAGGACAAGCGAGGTCTAAGCTTGGGGGAGTTGATACGTCCATTTTGCATCATGTTTTCATGTTGATATTTATCGCTTCTTGGGCTGTTATTTCACTTCACGGTACTATTCTTATGCCTTTTCTCTCTTATTTTGCAAGGTTTACATGAAGAGGGAGAATGCCGGCAACTGGAATTCTGGCCTGAAAGTGGAGCAAAGTTGAGATACCTATTATGCGCAACTCCAAACGCCGTAAAAATCAACGAGGATTTTTTTTGGATTTATAAAAAATACTGGGCCGAAGAAGTGCCAGAGGGGCGCCAGGGGTTGGCCACAAGCCTGCACGGCGCGGCCACCCCCCAGGCCGTGCCATGAGGGCTTGTGGGCAACCTCCTGACCTACTGCCCCCCTCTTTTGCTATATGAAGGGTTTCGTCCAGAAAAAATCAAGGAGGAGCTTTTTCGTGGTTTCGCCGCCGCCACGAGGCGAACTTGAGCAGAACCAATCTAGAGCTCCGACAGGACGATCCTGTCGGAAAAACTTCCCTCCCGGAGGGGGAAATCGTCGCCATCGTCACCACCAACACTCCTCTCATCGGAGAGGACTCGTCACCATCAACATCTTCATCAGCACCATCTCATCTCCAAACCCTAGCTCATGACTTGTAACCAATCTCCATCTTGCGACTCCGATTGGTACTTGTAAGGTTGCTAGTAGTGTTGATTACTCTTTGTAGTTGATGCTAGTTGGATTGTTTGGTGGAAGAGTTTATGTTCAGATCCTTGATGCTACTCATTACCTCTCTGGTCATGAATATGATTATGCTTTGTGAGTAGTTACTTTTGTTCCTGAGGACATGGGATAAGTCATGCTAATAGTAGTCATGTGAATTTGGTATTCATTCGATATTTTGATGTGTTGTGTGTTGTTTTTCCTCTAGTGGTATTATGTGAACGTCGACTACATAACACTTCACCATTATTTGGGCCTAGAGGAAGGCATTGGGAAGTAGTAAGTAGATGATGGGTTGCTAGAGTGACACAAGCTTAAACCCTAGTTTATGTGTTGCTTCGTAAGGGGCTGATTTGGATCCACTAGTTTAATACTATGGTTAGACTTTGTCTTAATTCTTCTTTCGTAGTTGCAGATGCTTGCAAGAGGGGTTAATCATAAGTGGCATGCTTGTCCAAGTAATGGCAGTACCCAAGCGCTGGTCCACCCACATATCAAACTATCAAAGTAACGAACGCGAATCATATGAACATGATGAAACTAGCATGACAGAAATTCCCGTGTGTACTCGGGAGCGTTTTTCCTCCTATAAGACTTTGTCCAGGCTTGTCCCTTGCTACAAAAGGGATTGGGCCACCTTGCTACACCGTTGCTAATTTTGTTACTTGTTGCTTGCTACGAATCATCTCACCACACAATCACTTATTACCGACAATTTCAGTGCTTGCAGATTTTTCTTTGCTGAAAACCACTTGTCAGATCCTTCTGCTCCTCATTGGGTTCGACACTCTTACTTATCGGAAGGACTACGATTGATCCCCTATACTTATGGGTCATCAAGGAGGTCAAGGAAGAAGAATAAGAAGGGAGGCTCTCTCCCCCTCTCTTCCGGCGGCGCCGGAACGCCGCCCGAGACATCATCGTGTGACGGCGATCTACACCAACACCTCCGTCATCTTCACCAACACCTCCATCACCTTCCCCCATCTATATTCAGCGGTCCACTCTCCCGCAACCCGCTGTACCCTCTACTTGAACATGGTGCTTTACGCTTCATATTATTATCCAATGATGTGTTGCCATCCTATGATGTCTGAGTAGATTTTCGTTGTCCTATCGGTGATTGATGAATTGCTATGATTGGTTTAATTTGCTTGTGGTTATGTTACTGTCCTTTGATGCCCATAATATGAGCATGCGCATGGATCACACCATAGGGTTAGTAGTATGTTAATAGGACTATGTATTCGAGGGCAAGGGTGACAGAAGCTTCAGCCTAGCATATAAATTGATGCATACGGGGTTGAAGGGGGACCAAGATATCTTATTGCTATGGTTGGGTTTTACCTTAATGAATGTTAGTAGTTGCGGATGCTTGCTAATAGTTCCAATCGTAAGTGCATAGAATTCCAAGTAAGGGATGACATGCTAGCAGTGGCCTCTCCCACATAAAACTTGCTATCGGTCTAGTAACATAGTCAATTGCTTAGGGACAATTCTGCAACTCCTACCACCACTTTTCCACACTCGTTAAACTAACGTAATTGTTTCTTCATCGAAACAGCCCCTAGTTTTTATTTACGTGTTCTTTCTTTTCTTGCAAGCCTATCGTATCACAACTACAAAGTACTTCTAGTTTCATACTTGTTCTAGGTAAAGCGAACGTAAAGTGTGCGTAGAGTTGTATCGGTGGTCGATAGAATTTGAGGGAATATTTGTCCTGCCTTTAGCTCCTCATTGGGTTCGACACTCTTACTTATCGAGAAAGGCTACAATTGATGCCCTATACTTGTGGGTTATCAAAACCCAAGGCTGGACCTAAGCCTGAAACAGAGTGTTATTATTGCAAGGGACTGGGTCACTGGAAGCGCAACTGCCCCAAGTATTTGGCTGATAAGAAGGCGGCCAAGGAAAAATCAGGTATATTCGATATACATGTTATTGGTGTGTACTTCACCAGTTCTTGTAGTAGTGCCTGGGTATTCAATACCGGTTTTGTTGCTCATATTTGCAACTCGAAACAGGAACTGCGGAATAAACGAAGGCTGGCGAAGGATGAAGTGACGATGCGCGTGGCAAATGGTTCCAAGGTTGATGCAATCGCCGTCGGCACAGTTTCACTTCAGTTACCATCAAGATTAGTTATGAACTTAAATAATTGTTATTTAGTGCCTGCGTTAAGCATGAACATTATATCTGGATCTTGTTTATTGCGAGACGGTTACTCATTTAAGTCAGAGAATAATGGTTGTTCTATTTCTATGAGTAATATCTTTTATGGTCATGCACCCAATGTGAGAGGATTGTTCATATTGAATCTTGATAGCGATGATACACATATACATAACATTGAGACCAAAAGAGTTAGAGTTAACAATGATAGCGCCATGTTTTTGTGGCACTGCCGCTTAGGTCATATTGGTGTAAAGCGCATGAAGAAACTCCATTCTGATGGACTTTTGGAGTCACTTGATTTTGAGTCACTTGACATGTGCGAACCATGCCTCATGGGCAAGATGACTAAGACTCCGTTCTCCGGAACAATGGAGCGTGCAAGTGACTTCTTGGAAATCATACATACCGATGTGTGCGGTCCGATGAGTGTGGAGGCACGCGGCGGATATCGTTATTTTCTCACCTTCACTGATGATTTGACTAGATATGGTTATGTCTACTTGATGAAGCACAAGTCTGAAATGTTTGAGAAGTTCAAGCAATTTTAGAGTGAAGTCGAAAATCATCGTAACAAGAAGATCAAGTTCCTACGATCTGATCGTGGGGGTGAATATCTGAGTTTCGAGTTTGGTGCTCACTTAAGACAATGTGGAATTGTTTCACAGTTGACACCGCCTGGAACACCACAACGTAATGGTGTGTCCGAACATCGTAATCGTACTTTGTTAGAAATGGTGCGATCTATGATGTCTCTTACCGATTTGCCGTTCTCGTTTTGGGGTTATGCATAAGAGACAACTGCATTCACTTTAAATAGGGCACCATCAAAGTCCGTTGAGACGACACCATACGAACTGTGGTATGGCAAAAGACCGAAGTTGTCGTTTCTTAAAGTTTGGGGATGTGATGCTTATGCCAAAAAGCTTCGACCTGAAAAGCTGGAACCCAAAGCGGAAAAGTGCGTCTTCATAGGTTACCCGAAGGAGACAGTTGGGTACACCTTCTATCTCAAATCCGAGGGCAAAGTGTTTGTTGCTAAAAATGGAGCTTTTCTTGAGAAGGAGTTTCTCTCGAAATAATTGAGTGGGAGGAAGATAGAACTTGATGAGGTTGTTGAACCTCTAGTCCCTCTGGATGGTGGAATAGGGCAAGGGGAAACCCCTGTCGTTGCGACGCCGGTTGAGGAGGAAGTTGACGATGATGATCATGAAACTTCGGCTCAAGTTCGTATCGGACCTCGCAGGTCGACAAGATCACGTACTGCTCGTGAGTGGTACGGTAATCCTGTCTTATCAATTATGTTGTTAAAAATAATGAACGTGTGAATTATGAAGAAGCAATGGTGGGCCCGGATTCCAACAAATGGCTGGAGGCCATGAAGTCCGAGATAGGATCCATGTACGAGAACAAAGTGTGGACTTTGGAAGTACTACCTGAAGGCCACAAGGCTATTCAGAACAAATGGATCTTTAAGAAGAAGACGAATGCAGACGGTAATGTGACCATTTATAAAGCTCGACTTGTGGCAAAGGGTTTTTCACAAGTTCAAGGAGTTGACTACGATGAGACGTTCTCACCGGTAGCAATGCTTGCTACTGCGTCAACAGACCTTCCCTGGCAACGGCAACAGGAATCCTTTTGCTACGGGCTACGCCTATAGGGACTTCCTTGGCAAATATGCAAAGGATTTCCCCGCGGCCTTGGATACTTGCATTGGTGTTCCCTTGAAGAGGAAAGGGTGATGTAGCACAGCGATGGTAAGTATTTCCCTCAGTTTGAGAACCAAGGTATCGATCCAGTAGGAGGATCGCGTCAAGTCACAAGTACCTGCACAAACACAAAGAGCTTGCACCCAATGCTATGAAGGGGTTGTCAATCCCTTATAGATTGTTTGCAAAGTGAGAACTGAAAGCAAAAAAGTAAACAAAGCAAAGTAAAAGTGAAAGTGGAGACGATAGTTGTGAATAGACCCGGGGGTCGTAGTGTTCACTAGTGGCTTCTCTCATGAAAGCAAGTAGACGGTGGGTGAACGAATTACTGTCGAGCAATTGATAGAACCGCGCAAAGTCATGACATTATCTAAGGCCATGATTATATCTATAGGCATCACGTCCAAAACAAGTAGACCGATACTTTCTGCATCTACTACTATTACTACACACGTCGACCGCTATCCATCATGCATCTAGTGTATTAAGTTCATAAGAACAGAGTAACGCCTTAAGCAAGATGACATGATGTAGATGGACAATCTCAACTCTACGATGAAAGCCCATCTTGTTACCCTTGATGGCAACAACATGATGCGTGCCTTGCTGCCCTTTATATCACTAGGAAAGGTCGCCGCACGGTATGAACCCAAAACCAAGCACTTCTCCCATTGCAAGAATCATAGATCTAGTTGGCCAAACAAAACCCAAGACTCGGAGAGACTTACAAGGATATCAAATCATGCATATAAGAAATCAGCAAAGACTCAAATATAATTCATAGATAATCTGATCACAAATCCACAACTCATTGGATCTCGACAAACACACCGCCAAAGAGGATTACATCGGATAGATCTCCATGAAGATCATGGAGAACTTTGTATTGAAGATCCAAGAGAGAGAAGAAGCCATCTAGCTACTAACTACGAACCCGTAGGTCTGAAGTGGACTACTCACGAGTCATTGGAGAGGCGGTGATGTTGATGTAGAAGCCCTCCAACTCCAAAGTCCCCTCCGGCAGGGCACCGGGAAGGGTCTCCAGATGAGGTCTCGCGGAAACGGAAGCTTGCGGCGGCGGAAAAGTGTTTTCGTGGATGCCCTGATTTTTTTTGGGATTTTAGGGAATTTATATGTGAAAGAGCTAGGGCAGGGGAGCTCCACGGGGGCCACAAGCTTGGTAGCCGCCGGCCCCCCTTGTGGCGGCTACAGGGCTTGTGGGCCCCCTGTGGCTCTCCTGCCTTGGCCCTCAAGTCCCCCGATCTTCTTCTGTTCTGGAAAAATTTATTTCGGGGATTTTATTCCGTTTGGACTCCGTTCCAAAATCAGATCTGAAAAGAGTCAAAAACACAGAAAAAACAAGAACTGGCACTTGGCACTGAATTAATAAGTTAGTCCCAAAAAAGATATAAAAGGTACATAAAACATCCAAAGTTGAAAAGATAACAGCATGAAACCATCAAAAATTATAGATACATTTGAGACGTATCAATGCTTAAGTCCGTCAGAATCATGTTAGCAATAGCTGCATTTTTTGATTATGAAATCTGGCAGATGGATGTCAAAACGGCGTTCCTTAACGATTTTCTTAAGGAAGAGTTATATATGATGCAACCCGAAGGTTTTGTCGATCCAAAGAATGCTAACAAAGTGTGCAAGCTCCAGCGATCCATTTATGGACTGGTGCAAGCATCTCGGAGTTGGAATAAGCGCTTTGATGAGGTTATCAAAGCATTTGGGTTTATACAAGTGGTTGGAGAATCTTGTATTTACAAAAAAGTGAGTGGGAGCTCTGTGGCGTTTCTAATATTATATGTGGATGACATATTGCTGATTGGAAACAACGTGGAGTTTTTGGAGAGCATTAAGGATTACTTGAATAAAATGTTCTCTATGAAGGACCTAGGAGAAGCTGCTTACATTCTAGGCATTAAGATCTACAGGGATAGATCGAGACGCCTGATAGGACTTTCACAAAGCACATACCTTGATAAAGTTTTGAAGAAGTTCAAAATGGATTGGTCCAAGAAAGGGTTCTTGCCAGTGTTACAAGGTATAAAATTGAGTAAGACTCAGTGCCTAGCAACTGTGAAAGATAGAGAACAAATGAGTTCTGTCCCTTATGCTTCAGCCATAGGTTCTATCATGTATGCAATGTTGTGCACTAGACCAGATGTCAGCTTGGCCATAAGTATGGCAGACAGGTTTAAGAGTAATCCAGGAGTGGATCACTAGACGGCGGTCAAGAATATTCTGAAGTACGTGAAAAGGACTAAGGAAATGTTTCTCGTGTATGGAGGTGACGAAGAGCTCGTCGTAAAGGGTTATGTCGACGCAAGCTTTTACACCGATCCGGATGACTCTGAGTCACAAACAGGATACGTGTTTATTCTTAATGGGGGTGTAGTAAGCTGGTGCAGTTCCAAGCAAAGCATCGTAGCAGATTCTACATGTTAAGCGGAGTACATGGCTGTCTCGGAGGCCGCAAAGGAGGGTGTATGGATGAAGCAGTTCATGATGGATCTTGGAGTTGTGCCGAGCGCACTAAATCCAATAACTCTGTTCTATGACAACACTAGTGCCATTGTTCTAGCAAAGGAACCAAGGTTTCACTAGAAGACCAGACACATCAAACGACGCTTCAACCTCATCCGCGACTACGTCAAAGGAGAGGATGTGAATATTTGCAAAGTGCACACGGATCTGAATATAGCAGACCCGCTGAATAAACCTCTTCCACGGGCAAAACATGATCAACACCAGAACAGTATGGATGTTAGATTTATTACAATGTTAATCGCATGGCGATGTGAGGACTAGATTATTGACTCTAGTGCAAGTGGGAGACTGTTGGAAATATGCCCTAGAGGCAATGATAAATAGTTATTATTATATTTCCTGTTTATAGATAATCATTTATTATCCATGCTGATTGTATTGAATGAAAACATAGATACATGTGTGGATACATAGACAAAACAATGTCCCTAGCAAGCCTCTAGTTGGCTAGCCAGTTGATCAATGATAGTCAAGGTTTTCTGACTATATGCAAGTGTTGTCACTTGATAGCTGGATCACATCATTAGGGGAATCATGTGATGGACTAGACCCAAACTATGAACGTAGCATATTGATCGTGTCGTTTTATTGCTATTGTTTTCTGCGTGTCAAGTATTTGTTCCTATGACCATGAGATCATATAACTCACTGGCACCGGAGGAATACCTTGTGTGCATCAAACGTCGCAACGTAACTGGGTCACTATAAAGGTGCTCTACAGGTATCTCTGAAGGTGTCCGTTGAGTTAGTATGGATCAAGACTGGGATTTGTCACTCCGTGTGACGGAGAGGTATCTCGGGACCCACTCGGTAATACAACATCACACACAAGCCTTGCAAGCAATGTGATTAAGTGTAAGTCACGGGATCTTGTATTACAGAACGAGTAAAGAGACTTGCCGGTAATGAGATTGAAATAGGTATGCGGATACCAACATTTGAATCTCGGGCAAGTAACATACCGAAGGACAAAGGGAATGACATACGTGATTATATGAATCCTTAAGACTAAGGTTCAACCGATAATATCTTCGAAGAATATGTAGGATCCAATATGGGCATCCAGGTCCCGCCATTGGATATTGACCGAGGAGTGCCTCGGGTCATGTCTACATAGTTCTCGAACCCGCAGGGTCTGCACACTTAAGGTTCGATGATGTTTTAGTATAGTTGAGTTATATGTGTGGTTACCGGATGTTGTTCGGAGTCCCGGATGAGATCACAGACGTCATGAGGGTTTCCGGAATGGTCCAGAAACGAAGATTGATATATAGGATGGTTTCATTTGGTTACCGGAAAGTTTTGAGCAATTCCGGCAGTATACCGGGAGTGACGAATCGGTTCCGGGTGTTCACCGGGAGGGGCCCACCCACCCGGGAGTGAGCCCAAGGCCCTAGGGTGGTGCCACAAGTCCTTAGTGGGTTGGTGGAGTCAGCCCAAGAGGGATATGGCCCCACATAAGAAAATACCAAAAGAAAAGAAAAAGAAAATGGAAAGAGGGAGGTGGGAAGGAAGAGGAGGACTCCTCCTTCCCAAACCGAATTGGAGGAGGAGTCTGTTGGGGAACGTCGCATGGGAAACAAAAATTTTCCTACGCGCACGAAGACCTATCATGGTGATGTCCATCTACGAGAGGGGATGAGTGATCTACGTACCCTTGTAGATCGTACAGCAGAAGCGTTAGAGAACGCGGTTGATGTAGTGGAACGTCCTCACGTCCCTCGATCCGCCCTGCGAACAATCCCGCGATCAGTCCCACGATCTAGTACCGAACGGACGGCACCTCCGCGTTCAGCACACGTACAGCTCGACGATGATCTCGGCCTTCTTGATCTAGCAAGAGAGACGGAGAGGTAGAAGAGTTCTCCGGCAGCGTGACGGCGCTCCGGAGGTTGGTGATGACCTTGTCTCAGCAGGGCTCCGCCCGAGCTCTGCAGAAACGCGATCTAGAGGAAAAACCGTGGAGGTATGTGGTCGGGCAGCCGTGAGAAAGTCGTCTCAAATCAGCCCTAATTGCTCCATATATATAGGAGAAGGGAGGGGGGGCCTTGCCTTGGGGTCCAAGGACCCTCAAGGAGTCGGCCGAGCCAAGGGGGGGGAGGACTCCCCCCCCCAAACCGAGTTGGACTTGGTTTGGTGGGAGGAGTCCCCCTCCCTTCCCACCTCCTTCCTTTTTTTTTCTTTCCTCTTGATTTTTCTTCTCTTGGCGCATTGGGCACTTGTGGGCTGTCCCACCAGCCCACTAAGGGCTGGTGTGGCTCCCCAAATACCTATGGGCTTCCCCGGGGTGGGTTGCCCCCCCCGGTGAACTCCCGGAACCCATTCGTCATTCCCGGTACATTCCCGGTAACTCCGAAAACCTTCCGGTAATCAAATGAGGTCATCCTATATATCAATCTTCGTTTCCGGACCATTCCGGAAACCCTCGTGACGTCTGTGATCTCATCCGGGACTCCGAACAACATTCGGTAACCAACCATATAACTCAAATACGCATAAAACAACGTCAAACCTTAAGTGTGCACACCCTGCGGGTTCGAGAACTATGTAGACATGACCCGAGAGACTCCTCGGTCAATATCCAATAGCGGGACCTGGATGCCCATATTGGATTCAACATATTCTACGAAGATCTTATCGTTTGAACCTCAGTGCCAAGGATTCGTATAATCCCGTATGTCATTCCCTTTGTCCTTCGGTATGTTACTTGCCCGAGATTCGGTCGTTAGTATCCGCATACCTATTTCAATCTCGTTTACCGGCAAGTCTCTTTACTCGTTCCGTAATACAAGATCCCGCAACTTACACTAAGTTACATTGCTTGCAAGGCTTGTGTGTGATGTTGTATTACCGAGTGGGCCCCGAGATACCTCTCCGTCACACGGAGTAACAAATCCCAGTCTTGATTCATACTAACTCAACTAACACCTTCGGAGATACCTGTAGAGCATCTTTATAGTCACCCAGTTATGTTGCGACGTTTGATACACACAAAGCATTCCTCCGGTGTCAGTAAGTTATATGATCTCATGGTCATAGGAATAAATACTTGACACGCAGAAAACAGTAGCAACAAAATGACACGATCAACATGCTACGTCTATTAGTTTGGGTCTAGTCCATCACGTGATTCTCTCAATGACGTGATCCAGTTATCAAGCAACAACACCTTGTTCATAATCAGAAGACACTGACTATCTTTGATCAACTGGCTAGCCAACTAGAGGCATGCTAGGGACGGTGTTTTGTCTATGTATCCACACATGTAAATGAGTCTTCATTCAATACAATTATAGCATGGATAATAAACTATTATCTTGATACAGGAATTATAATAATAACTATACATTTATTATTGCCTCTAGGGCATAATTCCAACAGTCTCCCACTTGCACTAGAGTCAATAATCTAGCCCTCACATCACCATGTGAATTACATTGTAATAAATCTAACACCCATACAGTTCTGGTGTCGATCATGTTTTGGCCGTGGAAGAGGTTTAGTCAGCAGGTCTGCTACATTCAGATCGTGTGCACTTTGCATATATTTACGTCCTCCTCCTCGACGTAGTCGCGGATGAGGTTGAAGCGTCATTTGATGTGTCTGGTCTTCTTGTGAAACCTTGGTTCCTTTGCTAAGGCAATGGCACCAGTGTTGTCACAGAACAAGGTTATTGGATCCAGTGCACTCGGCACCACTCCAAGATCCGTCATGAACTGCTTCATCCAGACACCCTCCTTAGCCGCCTCCGAGGCAGCCATGTACTCCGCTTCACATGTAGAATCTGCTACGACGCTTTGCTTGGAACTGCACCAGCTTACTGCACCCCCATTAAGAATAAATACGTATCCGGTTTGCGACTTAGAGTCGTCCGGATCTGTGTCAAAGCTTGCATCGACGTAACCTTTTACGGCGAGCTCTTCGTCACCTCCATACACGAGAAACATCTCCATAGTCCTTTTCAGGTACTTCAGGATATTCTTGACCGCTGTCCAGTGATCCACTCCTGGATTACTCTGGAACCTACCTGCCATGCTTATGGCCAGGCTAACATCCGGTCTAGTGCACAGCATCGCATACATGATAGAACCTATGGCTGAAGCATAGGGGACGGAGCGCATATGCTCTCTATCTTCATCAGTTGCTGGGCACTGAGTCTTACTCAATCTCGTACCTTGTAGAACTCGCAAGAACCCTTTCTTGGACTGTTCCATTTTGAACCTCTTCAAAACTTTATCAAGGTATGTGCTTTGTGAAAGTCCTATCAGGCGTTTTGATCTATCCCTATAGATCTTAATGCCTAGAATGTAAGCAGCTTCTCCTAGGTTCTTCATAGAGAAACTTTTATTCAAGTAATCCTTTATGCTCTCTAAAAACTCTACGTTGTTTCCAATCAGTAATATGTCATCCACATATAATATTAGAAACGCCACAGAGCTCCCACTCACTTTCTTGTAAATACAAGATTCTCCAACCACTTGTATAAACCCAAATGCTTTGATCACCTCATCAAAGCGTTTGTTCCAACTCCGAGATGCTTGCACCAGTCCATAAATGGATCGCTGGAGCTTGCACACCTTGTTAGCATTCTTAGGATCGACAAAACCTTCGGGTTGTAGCATATACAACTCTTCCTTAAGGAAACCGTTAAGGAACGCCGTTTTGACATCCATCTGCCAGATTTCATAATCGAAAAATGCAGCTATTGCTAACATGATTCTGACGGACTTAAGCATCGCTACGGGTGAGAAAGTCTCATCGTAGTCAACTCCTGGAACTTGTGAAAAACCCTTTGCCACAAGTCGAGCTTTATAAACGGTCACATTACCGTCAGCGTCCGTCTTCTTCTTAAAGATCCATTTGTTCTGAATAGCCTTGCGGCCCTCAGGTAGTATCTCCAAAGTCCACACTTTGTTCTCATACATGGATCCTATCTCGGATTTCATGGCTTCTAGCCATTTGTTGGAATCTGGGCCCACCATTGCTTCTTCATAATTTGCAGGTTCATTGTTGTCTAACAACATGATTGACAAGACGGGATTACCATACCACTCTGGAGCAGCGCGTGATCTCGTCGACCTGCGTGGTTCAACAGAAACTTGAACTGGAGTTTCATGATCATCATCATTAACTTCCTCCTCAACCGGCGTCGCAACGACAGAGGTTTCCCCTTGCCCTGCGCCACCATCCAGAGGGGTGAGAGGTTCGACAACCTCGTCAAGTTCTATCTTCCTCCCACTCAATTCTCTCGAGAGAAACTCCTTCTCGAGAAAAGCTCCGTTTTTAGCAACAAACACTTTGCCCTCGGATTTGAGATAGAAGGTGTACCCAACTGTCTCCTTTGGGTAACCTATGAAGACGCACTTTTCCGCTTTGGGTTCCAGCTTTTCAGGCTGAAGCTTTTTGACATAAGCATCACATCCCCAAACTTTAAGAAACGACAACTTTGGCCTTTTGCCATACCACAGTTCGTATGGTGTCGTCTCAACGGATTTCGATGGTGCCCTATTTAAAGTGAATGCAGCTGTTTCTAATGCATAACCCCAAAATGATAACGGCAAATCAGTAAGAGACATCATAGATCGCACCATCTCTAACAAAGTACGATTACGACGTTCGGACACACCATTACGCTGTGGTGTTCCAGGCGGTGTTAACTGCGAAACAATTCCACATTGTCTTAAGTGAGCACCAAACTCGAAACTCAGATATTCACCCCCACGATCAGACCGTAGGAACTTGATCTTCTTGTTACGATGATTTTGCACTTCACTCTGAAATTGCTTGAACTTTTCAAATGTTTCAGACTTGTGCTTCATCAAGTAGACATAACCATATCTACTTAAATCGTCAGTGAAGGTGAGAAAATAACGATATCCGCCGCGTGCCTCTACGCTCATTGGACCACACACATCGGTATGTATGATTTCCAACAAGTCACTTGCACGCTCCATTGTTCCGGAGAACGGAGTCTTAGTCATCTTGCCCATGAGGCATGGTTCGCACGTGTCAAGTGAATCAAAGTCAAGTGACTCCAAAAGTCCATCAGCATGGAGTTTCTTCATGCGCTTTACACCAATATGACCCAAGCGGCAGTGCCACAAAAATATGGCGCTATCATTGTTTACTCTAACTCTTTTGGTCTCAATGTTATGTATATGTGTATCGCTATCAAGATTCAATATGAACAATCCTCTCACATTCGGTGCATGACCATAAAAGATGTTACTCATAGAAATAGAACAACCATTATTCTCAGACTTAAAAGAGTAACCGTCTCGCAATAAACAAGATCCAGATATAATGTTCATGCTCAACGCAGGCACTAAATAACAATGATTTAAGTTCATCACTAATCCCGATGGTAGCTGAAGTGACATGTGCCGACGGCGATTGCATCAACCTTGGAACCGTTTCCTACGTGCATCGTCACTTCGTCTTTCGCCAGCCTTCGTCTATTCCGCAGTTCCTGCTTCGAGTTGCAAATGTGAGCAACAGAACCGGTATCAAATACCCAGGCACTACTACGAGAGCTGGTTAAGTACACATCAATAACATGTATATCAAATATACCTGATTTTTCTTTGCCCGCCTTCTTATCTGCCAGATACTTGGGGCAATTGCGCTTCCAGTGACCCATACCCTTGCAATAGAAGCACTCTGTTTCAGGCTTAGGTCCAGCCTTGGGTTTCTTCGGCGGATTGGCAACAGGCTTGCCGCTCTTCTTCGAATTGCCCTTCTTGCCTTTGCCGTTTCTCTTGAAACTAGTGGTCTTGCTCACCATCAACACTTGATGCTCTTTACGGAGTTCAGACTCTGCGACTTTCATCATCGCAAACAACTCGCCGGGAGACTTGTTCATCCCTTGCATGTTGTAGTTCAACACAAAGCCTTTATAGCTTGGCGGCAGTGATTGAAGGATTCTGTCAGTGATAGCTTGTTGCGGGAGTTCAATCCCCAGTTCAGCTAGACGGTTTGAGTACCCAGACATTTTGAGCACATGTTCACTGACAGACGAGTTTTCCTCCATCTTGCAAGCATAGAATTTATCGGAGGTCTCATACCTCTCGATCCGGGCGTTCTTCTGAAAGATAAAATTCAACTCCTGGAACATCTCAAATGATCCATGACGCTCAAAGCGACATTGAAGTCCTGGTTCTAAGCCATACAAGACTGCACATTGAACTATTGAGTAGTCCTCCTTACGCGCTAACCAAGCGTTCTTAACATCCTGATCAACCGTAGCGGGTGGTTCATCTCCTAGCGCAGCATTAAGGACATAATCCTTCTTCCCAGCTTGTAAGATTAGCTTAAGATTACGAGCCCAGTCTACAAAGTTGCTTCCATCATCTTTCAACTTAGCTTTCTCTAGGAACGTATTAAAATTCAGGATGACACTCGCGTGAGCCATGATCTACAACACAAATATATTCAAAGTGGACTTAGACTATGTTCAAGATAATTAGAGTTCAACTTAATCAAATTATATGCTAAACTCCCACTCAAAAAACACATCTCTCTAGTCATTTGAGTGGTTCATGATCCACTTACACTATCCCAAGTCCGATCATCACGTGAGTTGAGTATAGTTTCAGTGGTAAGCATCCCTATGCTAATCATATCAACTATATGATTCATGATCGACCTTTCGGTCTCATGTGTTCCGAGGCCATGTCTGCACATGCTAGGCTCGTCAAGCTTAACCCGAGTGTTCCGCGTGCGCAACTGTTTTGCACCCGTTGTATGTGAACGTTGAGTCTATCACACCCGATCATCACGTGGTGTCTCGAAACGACGAACTGTAGCAACGGTGCACAGTCGGGGAGAACACAATTTCGTCTTGAAATTTTAGTGAGAGATCACCTCATAATGCTACCGTCGTTCTAAGCAAAATAAGGTGCATAAAAGGATTAACATCACATGCAATTCATAAGTGACATGATATGGCCATCATCACGTGCTTCTTGATCTCCATCACCAAAGCACCGGCACGATCTTCTTGTCACCGGCGCCACACCATGATCATCCATCAACGTGTTGCCATCGGGGTTGTCGTGCTACTTATGCTATTACTAGTAAAACTACATTCTAGCAAAATAGTAAACGCATCTGCAAGCACAAACGTTAGTATAAAGATAACCCTATGGCTCCTGCCGGTTGCCGTACCATCGACGTGCAAGTCGATATTTCTATTACAACATGATCATCTCATACATCCAATATATCACATCACATCATTGGCCATATCACATCACAATCATACCCTGCAAAAACAAGTTAGACGTCCTCTAATTTTGTTGTTGCATGTTTTACGTGGTGACCAAGGGTATCTAGTAGCATCGCATCTTACTTACGCAAACACCACAACGGAGATATATGAGTTGCTATTTAACCTCATCCAAGGACCTCCTCGGTCAAATCCGATTCAACTAAAGTTGGAGAAACCGTCACTTGCCAGTCATCTTTGAGCAAAGGGGGTTACTCGTAACGATGAAACCATTCTCTCGTAAGCGTACGAGTAATGTCGGTCCAAGCCGCTTCAATCCAACAATACCGCGGAATCAAGAAAAGACTAAGGAGGGCAGCAAAACGCACATCACCGCCCACAAAAACTTTTGTGTTCTACTCGAGAAGACATCTACGCATGAACCTAGCTCATGATGCCACTGTTGGGGAAAACACAATTTTTCCTACGCACACGAAGACCTATCATGGTGATGTCCATCTACGAGAGGGGATGAGTGATCTACGTACCCTTGTAGATCGTACAGCAGAAGCGTTAGAGAACGCGGTTGATGTAGTGGAACGTCCTCACGTCCCTCGATCCGCCCCGCGAACAATCCCGCGATCAGTCCCACGATCTAGTACCGAACGGACGGCACCTCCGCGTTCAGCACACGTACAGCTCGACGATGATCTCGGCCTTCTTGATCCAGCAAGAGAGACGGAGAGGTAGAAGAGTTCTCCGGCAGCGTCACGGCGCTCTGGAGGTTGGTGATGACCTTGTCTCAGCAGGGCTCCGCCCGAGCTCTGCAGAAACGCGATCTAGAGGAAAAACCGTGGAGGTATGTGGCCGGGCAGCCGTGAGAAAGTCGTCTCAAATCAGCCCTAATTGCTCCATATATATAGGAGGAGGGAGGGGGGCCTTGCCTTGGGGTCCAAGGACCCTCAAGGAGTCGGCCGAGCCAAGGGGGGGAGGACTCCCCCCCCCAAACCGAGTTGGACTTGGTTTGGTGGGAGGAGTCCCCCTCCCTTCCCACCTCCTTCCTTTTTTTTCTTTCCTCTTGATTTTTCTTCTCTTGGCGCATTGGGCACTTGTGGGCTGTCCCACCAGCCCACTAAGGGCTGGTGTGGCTCCCCAAATACCTATGGGCTTCCCCGGGGTGGGTTGCCCCCCCCCCCCCCCCCGGTGAACTCCCGGAACCCATTCGTCATTCCCGGTACATTCCCGGTAACTCCGAAAACCTTCCGGTAATCAAATGAGGTCATCCTATATATCAATCTTCGTTTCCGGACCATTCCGGAAACCCTCGTGACGTCCGTGATCTCATCCGGGACTCCGAACAACATTCGGTAACCAACCATATAACTCAAATACGCATAAAACAACGTCGAACCTTAAGTGTGCAGACCCTGCGGGTTCGAGAACTATGTAGACATGATCCTAGAGACTCCTCGGTCAATATCCAATAGCGGGACCTGGATGCCCATATTGGATTCTACATATTCTACGAATATCTTATCGTTTGAACCTAAGTGCCAAGGATTCGTATAATCCCGTATGTCATTCCCTTTGTCCTTCGGTATGTTACTTGCCCGAGATTCGATCGTCAGTATCCGCATACCTATTTCAATCTCATTTACCGGCAAGTCTCTTTACTCGTTCCGTAATACAAGATCCCGCAACTTACACTAAGTTACATTGCTTGCAAGGCTTGTGTGTGATGTTGTATTACCGAGTGGGCCCCGAGATACCTCTCCGTCACACGGAGTAACAAATCCCAGTCTTGATCCATACTAACTCAACTAACACCTTCGGAGATACCTGTAGAGCATCTTTATAGTCACCCAGTTACGTTGCGACGTTTGATACACACAAAGCATTCCTCCGGTGTCAGTAAGTTATATGATCTCATGGTCATAGGAATAAATACTTCACACGCAGAAAATAGTAGCAACAAAATGACACGATCAACATGCTACGTCTATTAGTTTGGGTCTAGTCCATCACGTGATTCTCTCAATGACGTGATCTAGTTATCAAGCAACAACACCTTGTTCATAATCAGAAGACACTGACTATCATTGATCAACTGGCTAGCCAACTAGATGCATGCTAGGGACGGTGTTTTGTCTATGTATCCACACATGTAAATGAGTCTTCATTCAATACAATTATAGCATGGATAATAAACTATTATCTTGATACAGGAATTATAATAATAACTATACATTTATTATTGCCTCTAGGGCATAATTCCAACACAGTCCTCCTCCTGCCTGGCAGCCGGCGCACCCTTGAGGCCTTGTGCCTCAAGGCTAGCCCCTCCCCTACCTCATATATATAGTGGTGGTTTAGGGCTTTTTGAGACACAACTTTGCCATGTGCAACTCTAGCCTAAATCACACAGTTTCACCTCTAGATCAGTTCTCTGCGGAGCTCGGCCGGAGCCCTGCAGGAGTAGATCATCACCACCACCGGATCAACGTCACGTGCCGGAGAACTTATCTACTTCTCCGTCTTGCTTGCTGGATCAAGAAGGCCGAGATCATCGTCGAGTTGTACGTGTGCTGAACGCGGAGGTGCCGTCCGTTCGGCGCTAGATCAGAACGGATCGTGGGACGGATCGCGGGACGGTTCATGGGACGGTTCGAGGGACGTAAAGACGTGCCACTACATCAACCGCGTTTCTTAACGCTTCCTGTTGTGCGATCTACAAGGGTACGTAGATCCAAATCTCCACTCGTAGATGGACATCACCATGATAGGTCTTCGTGTGCTTAGGAATTTTTTTGTTTCCCATGCAACGTTCCCCAACACCTCATGCGTCCTCTTGGACGATTGTTGCCAAAGCATGCCAAGCTGGTTTCTTTTGGCCGCGCGCCAATGAAATGGCTAAGGAAATTGTTGAACGCTATGAAGGATGTCAGTTTTATGCAAACTTGTCACATAAGCCTGCGTCTTCTCTGAAGACTATTCCAGTCGTCTGTCCGTTTGCTGTTTGGGGCTTAGATATGGTTGGTCCTTTTCGAATGGGCCATAGTTGATTCACGCATTCGCTTGTAGCTGTCAAAAAGTTCACCAAGTGGATTGAGGCTAAACCCATAAAGAAGCTGGATTCACGCACTGCTATCAAATTTCTAAAATAGATAACGTTCCGGTATGGAGTTCCCCAGAGTATCATCACAGATAATGGTTTAAACTTTGACTCAGAAGAGTTCATATACTTTTGCTCGGCCCAAGGCACTCGAGTGGATTACGCATCCGTTATGCACCCCGAGGCTAATGGTCAAGAAGAGAGAGCAAATGGTCTTATCCTTCAAGGGTTGAAGCTTTGAGTCAAGCGAGATCTTGATCACGCAGCTGGAGCTTGGGTTACTGAATTGCCGTCTGTTCTGTGGGGTTTGAGGACGACTCCTTTCTTCATGGTGTATGGAGCCGAGGTCATTCTGCCGAGTGATCTCCTTCACAATTCTCCCCACGTAGATCTTTACTCAGAAGTTGTAGCCGAACAAGCATGACAAGATGGTGTGGATCTCCTAGAAGAAGAACGCGAAATGGCTCTGGTGAGGTCGACTGTGTACCACCAAGATCTGCGTCGCTTCCATGCAAAGCACGTCAGAAGTCGGTCGTTTCACGAAGGTGATTTTGTGCTCCGAGTGGATCAACAACGACCTCACAAGCTCGCCCCCGCATGGGAAGGTCCTTTCATCGTCACCAAAGTGCTGAACAATGGAGCCTACCACCTCTTCAACCTCAAGAAGAATATCGACGAACCACGTGCCTGGAATGCAGATTTACTTCGACATTTTTATACATGACGACTGAGTTGTTTGATGCAATAAGAGTACTCTAGACAATGTTGTTTATCAAAGCTATGACTCTTGTGGTCTTTTGTCAATTCCGATCGCACAATATCATATTCAAAAAATACTCCGAGTGACGGACATTCTTTGCACTCAGGGGCTTAGCTGTGAACCAGTCTTCGCTTAAGTTTTTTAAAAAAATTCTCCGAGTGTCGAACATTCTTCTCACTCAGCGGCTTAGGTGCAAACCAGTCTTCACCTAAGTTTAAAAAATACTCTCAGTGACAAACATTCTTCTTACTCGGGGGCTTAGCCGCGAACCAGTCTTCGCCTAAGTTTAAAAAAATACTCCGAGTTACGAACATTCTTCTCACTCGGGGGGCTTAGGCCTTGTTTGGAACCACTCAGATTATATAATCTAGTTTTTATAATCTATTCAGTCTCCAAACAAGACAGATTATGGTGTAGATTATAAAAACTAGATGGACAGATTATTAAAAACTCATAATCTACTCTACCCCAGCTAAAATCAGATTATGGATTGCTAATGACCCATTACCCTTGTAATGTTGAAGATAATTACATTCTTACCACCGCCACCCTCCTCTTTTAAAAAACCCAGAGGGCAGACTGGTCATTATGCAATGTAAAACCTGGATTACAGTTTATATAATCTGGCCTCCAAACATGTCCACCTAGATTATTTTTATAAATCAGATTATATAACCTATCTTCATAATCCAGATTATCATAATCTATTGTGGTTCCAAACAGGGCCTTAGTTGCGAACTAGTCTTTGCCTAAGATTAAAAAATCGAGTGACGAACATTCTTCTCACTCGGGGGCTTAGCTGCGAACCAGTCTTCACCTAAGTTTAAAAATACTCCGAGTGACGAACATTCTTCTCACTCGGGGGCTTAGCTGCGAACCAGTCTTCACCAAGTTTCAAAATACTCCGAGTGACGAACATTCTTCTCACTCGAGGGCTTAGCCGCGAACCAGTCTTCGCCTAAGTTTAAAAAATACTCCGAGTGACGAACATTCTTCTTACTCGGGGGCTTAGCTACGAACTAGTCTTCACCTAAGTTTTTTAAAAAATTCCCCGAGTTGGGTGCAAGTAACAAGACACATCACTTGCTTGCAAATAACAAGACAAGAGGATCGACAACCCTCTTGCCCGTGTTGGGTGCAAGTTGTTTGCTTTTTTGTGTGCAGCCGCTGAAGACGGTTGTAGTTGATATTCCTATTGGTTCAAGAAACATTGGTCTCATAACGGTGGGAAATACTTACCCACATTGTGCTACGAGAACCTGTTCCTCTTCATGGAAAACCCGATGCAGATCACAAGTATCACGTAGGTAAGAACGGTTCTTGCCAGTTGCCCATAGCAGCCACGTAAAACTTGCAACAACAAAGTAGAGGACGTCTAAATTGTTTTTGCAGTGCATGTTGTGATGTGATATGGCCAAGATGTGATATGATATATGTGATGTATGAGATGATCATGTTTTGCAATAGGTATGATACTTGTGATCTGCGTTGGGTTTTCCGTGAAGAGGAACGGGTAATTGCAGCATGATACGGGTAAGTATTTCCCTGAGTTAAGAAACCAAGGTTTATCGAACTAATAGGAATATCAATCCTCAACTGTCTTCAGCGGTTGCACACAAAAGAGCAAACAACTTGCACCTAACGCGGGCAAGAGGGATGTGAATCCCCTTGATCTTGTTATTTGCAAGCAAATGAGGTGTGTAGATAATTGTAGAGAATTATAAATTGCAAAATAAAATAAAAGACAAATAAGAACAACAAGGAAAATATAAGTTTTTTGAATATATGAGTGAATAGACCCGGGTGCCATAGTGTTCTCTAGTGGCATCTCTCATAAAAGCAACATATGGTGGATAAACAAATTATTGTTGGGAATTGAAAGAAAAGCGGATAGTTATGCGATTGTCATGACAATGATCGTTTGTATATAGGCATCATGTCCATAAGCAAATAGGTCGACTCCTGCCTGCACCTACTACTATTACTCCACTTCAAGAGCACTTCTATGCTTGCCTGTCTACGTATTAAATTCATGACAAACAGAGTAATTCTTGGAGAAGATGACATGATGTAGATAAGTAAACTCAATCAATATGAATAAACCCCATCGTCTTATCCTTAGTAACAACAACACAAAGACACAACTTGTCCCCTTCTGTCACTCGGATATAGTAACTCGTCAGGTTGAACCCACTACAACACACCCCTCTCATTAAACAAATACCAAACTACTTGGCCAAATCAATTCAATAGCTCAGACAGAATTATGAAGCTATGATGATCATGCAAATAAGAATCATAATAATTTTAGAGAAGACTCAAATACTTTTCATGAATAACCAGAACATAAACCCACAATTCATCGGATCCCAACAAACACACCATACAAAAGAATTACATTAGATATATCAAAACAAAGATGTGATGTTCATTTTATTGAAGATCGACAGAGAGAGAGAGAGAGAGAGAGAGAGAGAGAGATAGCCATCTAGATACTATCTATGGACCCGTAGGTCTGTGGTGTACTACTCACACATCATCATGTTGGGTTCTACCATAGGTGCATCGCATGCGAATTAAAAAATTCCTACGCGCAGAACATGCAAGAACATGATACGGAGATGGATCACACATCGTTACCACTAGAGCGTAGTGTCGTGCAGCGAAAGTAGAGTTGGGGAAGCGCGTATGCATGGTCCGTCTCCTCCTTTTTCGATCTCCCTCGAACAACAAGTCGCCGGATCCTATCCCTCGGACAGCCGGTTGCCAGATCCCACGTACAGGTTCACTAGAGCGACGCAAGTGCACCACCTCTAACGGTATCCACCCTTGCAGGAGGAACACTTGCGACAGACTGCTAGGTCCAGATCACACAGTCGGCGGCAGCGAGTGACAAATAAAAATATAGCTCCAAGTGACATACCGATGGATTGAGACGAAAGAGGGGATGCGTTCTAGGGCATCCCCAAGCTTAGACACTTGAGTCTTCCTAGAATATTACCTTGGGGTGCCTTGGGAATCCCCAAGTTTAGGCTCTTGCCTCTCCTTATTCCTTTTTCCATCATGATAACAGCCAAAACTTGAAAACTTCAATCACACAAAACTCAACAGAACTTCGTGAGATCTGTTAGTATAAGAAACATATCAAATACTTTGGTACTCTTGTAAATTGATTCATATTTCATTATTGCACAATAGGTACTGTATTCTAACTTCTCCATGGATTATAACCCCGATAAAATCCATAGCATCATCAAAACAAGCAAACTATGCAATCAAAAAACGGAATTTGTCTAAAAGAAAACATTTTGTAGTGATCTATAAAGAACCTATACTTCCCTAAATCTAAAAACTCTGAAAAATTAGGATGTCCTGAGGAATTTGCACATCAATATTTTGTAAAAAAATCTTCTTAAAAACATTCTAGTAAAATCATAGAAATTATGCACTTGATGTTAAAGTTTCTGTTTTTGCATCGTATCAATTATACTTATCATAGTCATCCCAAAGGATTTACTTGGCACAAACACTAATTTAAACATAAAAACACAATCATTAGAGAGGAAATAATCATGTCATCACACCAAAACAGAAAGTAAAAAGCAAAAATTAAGATAACTATTGGGTTGCCTCCCAACAAGCGTTATTGTTTTATGCCCCTAGCTAGGCATAATGTATATGATCAAGTGGTGTCATCTTGTCGAAGACGATCTGTCATGCTATAATCATATTCCCTCCTTGACAAAAAGTTCTATAATTGGTAAGAAGAAATAATTGAAAGGATTGAATTGCACAACACAAGGATCCGTGAGGTCTACCTCGGGAGGAACATGAGGCTCTTCTTTAGATTTTTCATAAGTGATAATCAGCTCTCAACTTTATAGGTTTAGATATAGGTATTTTCTTAATTGTATCTAAAGATCATAACCCAATCCAATTTTTTGTATAATAAATTTATCATTGTGTTCATAAATCTTATCAACTAAGACATGAAGTGGAACTTTCCTTCTAAAATTCTCATCATAAGCAATATAGTCCTGCGGATCTTAGTTTTCTTATTTCCTCCATCTCATAAAGAATCCCCTCTATGGGTGGACACTCAAAGCTAATCATATAATGAGAAAATATATCTCTAGCCTCTTGGATGATATTACTAAATTCTTTAACAAGAAATATAGTGGCTAGACATTTGGTAGAAGCTTCATGAATATTAGAGAATTCTTGAAACAACCATTGTATGAAAGGATGCATGTGCACAAATTGTCTTTCCAATTGTACTATAAGCAAAGATATAGCATCCACATAACTTTTAGTTCTAGCAACAATATAGCCTCCTATCAATTGTAGTGATCCCTCACAAGTGAAAAAAATCTTGAAGCTCACTCTTTCCAATAATATTAGCACTACCTATGTGGAGTTTCTTAGTTTGCATAATAGGTTATACCTTAGAAAGATCACCATCTGCAAGATTATAAAGTTTTTCATTAGAAACTTCATCAAATTTCGTTTAGCATTCTCATCGCAAGGTGAAGTTGGATAATCAAGGGCCTCCGCACAAGAGGCGGAGGTACCACTAATTTCAAACTCAGACATGATAGCAACTTTCAAGAAAACGTGACAAGCAAAACAGGAAAAGGAGTAACAAGCAAAGTTTTTTTTTGTATTTTTGATTTTATTGAACCAAGAAAAATATAACATCAAATACAAAGAAGAACAAGTGAATGACAATATGTGTGAAGTTAACTGATAGTTGGTGATGATACTCCCGGCAACGGCGCCAGAAATCCTTCTTGATACTTGTGATCTACTTTGGGTTTTCCATGAAGCGGAATGAGTAATTGCAACACAATACGGGTAAGTATTTCCCTCAGTTAATAAACCAAGGTTTATCGAACCAATAGGAATATCAATCCAATCGTCTTCAGTTGCTGCACACAAAAAGAGCAAATAACTTGCACCCAACGCGGACAAGAGGGTTGCCAATCCCCTTCATCTCGTTATTTGCAAGAAAATGAGGCTTGTAGATAATTGTAAATTGTAAAATAAAATAAAATACAAATAAGAACAACAAGGAAAATATAATTTTTATGAATATATAAGTGAATAGACCCGGGGGCCACAGTGTTCTCTAGCGGCATCTCTCATGAAAGCAACATATGGTGGGTAAACAAATTACCGTTGGTCAATTGATAGAAAAGCAGATAGTTACATGATTTTCACGGCAATGATCATGTGTATATAGGCATCATGTCCATAAGCAAATAGGCCGACTCCTGCCTGCACCTACTACTATTACTCCACTTCAAGAGCGCTTCTATGCTTGCCTCTCTAAGTATTAAGTTTATGACAAACAGAGTAATGATTGGAGAACGATGACATGATGTAAACGAAGTAAACTCAACCAATATGAATAAACACCATTGTTTTATCCTTAGTGGAAACGACACAAAGACACAACTTGTCCTCTTCTATCACTGGGATATAGAAACTCGTCACGTTGAACCCACTACAACGCACCCGTGTCACTGAAGACATACCAAACTACTTAGCCAAAGCAATTCAATAGATTAGAGAGAATTACGAAGCTATGATGATCATGCAAATAAGAAACGCAATAATTTTAGAGAAGACTGAAATACTTTTCATGAATAATCTGAACATAAACCCACAATTCATCGGATCCCAACAAACACACCATACAAAATAATTACATCGAATATATCAAAGCGAAGATGCGATGATAATTGTATTGAAGATCAAAAGAGAGAGAGATAGCCATCTAGATATAAGGTTGATGAAGAGGTCCTCCGTGATCTATCCCCCCTTCAGCGGGGTGCCGGAATAGAGCTCTAGATGGGATCCCGTGGAAGAGAGACTTGCAGTGATGGAAAAAGTGTTTCTCTCTGATATTTAGGGTTTTTGGAATATATGTGAATTTATAGGCCACAGATTGGAGGCACAGGGCCACCAGGGAGGGACAAGCCAGCAGGGCGCGCCGACCCCCTAGCCGCGCCTGTTGGCTTGTGCCTCCCTTGTGTGGCTTCCGGCCTGCTCCCAAAGCTTCCAAGTGTTATTTGGTGTAGAAAAAAAGCATAAAATAGTTTCGGGGTAATTGGACTTCGTTTGGTACAGTAAATCTGAAAAGTAAAAAAACACGCAGAAAACAACAACTAACAATGGGCACTGGGTCAATAGGTTAGTGCTAAAAAATAATATAAATTAGTGAATTATGACGCAAAAAGAATTCTAGGATGATAATATAATAGCATGGAACAACCAAAACTTATAGATATGTTGGAGACGTATCATTATCACGACTTGCATGTTGATGAGTATGGAACCGACACGGGCCATAGGGTTGTCTTTAATTTATTTTATGTCATTTGCTTTACTTTATCGCCATGAGTTAGAAATAGTCGTAGAAGCAATAGTTGGTGCAACAACCACATGACAACACGATGATGGAGATCATGGTGTCATGCCGGAGATGATGGAGATCATGCTGGTGCTTTGAAGATGGAGATAGAAAGCGCAAGATGATGATGGCCATATCATGTCAATTATTTGATTTGTATGTGATGATTATGTTTTGTTGCTTCTTATTTTGCTTAGGATGATAGTAGCATTATAAGATGATTCCTCACTTAATTTCAAGATAAAATTGTGTTCTTCCCAAGTATGCATCGTTGCGAAAGTTCGTCATTTCGAAACACCTCGTGATGATCGGGCGTGATTGACTCTTCATTCGCATACAATGGGTGTAAGCTAGTTTTACACATGCAGAATACTTGGGTTAAACTTGACGATCCTAACATGTATAGACATGGCCTCGGAACATAGGAGACTGAAAGGTCGAACATGAGTGATATAGTAGATATGATGAAGACGGACATGTTCACTACTGAAACTACCTCATGTCACCGGTTAATCGGACTTGGTTTTGATGGATTTGGATCATATCACACTTAGACAACCTGAGGGATGTTGATTTGAGTGGAATTTCTTTAGTAATTAGATTAATTGAACTAATTATCATGAACATAGTCAAAATGTATTTGCAAATTATGTTTTAGATCAATAGCTCGCATTATAGCTCCCTTGTATTTTGATATGTTCCTAGAGAAAACTAAGTTGAAAGATGATGGTAGAAATAATGCGGACTGGGTTCGTGATCTGGGGATTGTCCTCATTGCTGCACAGAAGGCTTATGTCCTTGATGCACCACTCAGATTGTCCTCAAGTGTCATATGTGGATGTTGTGAACGTGTGGCAGACACGTTATGATGACTACTCGATAGTTTAGTGCGCCATGCTTTACGACTTAGAACCGGGGCTCCAAAGACGTTTTGAACGCCAAAGATCACACGAGATGTTCCAAGAGCTGAAATTGATATTTCAGGATCATGCCCGTGTTGAGAGGTATGAGACCTCTGACAAGTTCTTTGCCTACAACATGGAGGAGAATAGCTCAGTCAGTGAGCATGTGCTCAGAATGTGTGGGTGCTACAATCGCTTGAATCAAGTGGGAGTTCATCTTCGAGATAAGATAGTGATTGATAGAGTTCTCCAGTCACTGTCACTAAGCTACTAGAGCTTTATGATGACCTATAACATGCACGGGATGAAAAAGATGATCAGTGAGCTATTCTCAATGTTTTACGCCGCGAAGGTAGAAATCAAGAAGGGGCATCAAGTGTTGATTGTTAATAAGACCACTAGTTTCAAGAAGGACAAGTGAAGAAGGGAGACCAGCTAAGGGTGAGGTGACGATGTGTGATGGAAGTGTCTCCAAGGTTGATGTGATCACCATCGCATGCTCCCTCTACCTTCGAGATTAGTGTTACACCTAAATAAATGTTTTTTGGTGTCTACGTTGAGCATGAACATGATTGGATCGTGTTTATTGCGAGACGGTTATTCATTTGAGTCCGAGAATAATGGTTGTTCTGTTTGCATGAATAATACCTTCTATAGTCATGCACCCAATGTGAATGGTTTATTGAATATTGATCGTAGTTATACAAATGTTCATAATATTAATGCCAAAAGATGCAAACTTAATAATGATAGTACCACATACTTGTGGCACTGTCGCTAATGTTATATTGGTGTAAAGCGCATGAAGAAACTCCATGCTAATGGATCTTTGGACTCACTCAATTTCGAATCCCTTGAGTCATGTTGACCATGCCTCATGGGCAAGATGACTAAGACCCCGTTTTCTGATACGATGGAGCAGGCAAGTGACTTATTGGAAATAATACATGTCGATGTATGCGGTCCAATGAGTGTTGAAGCGTGTTGTGGATATCATTATTTTCTTACCTTCATTAATGATTTGAGTAGATATGGGTATATTTACTTAATAAAACACAAGTATGAAACGTTTGAAAAAGTGCAAGCAATTTCACAGTGAAGTTGAGAATCATCATAACAAGAAAATAATTTTTTTACGATATGATCGTGGAGGTGAATATCTGAGTTAAAAGTTTGGTATGCATTTAAGACAATGTGGAAATTGTTTCACAACTCATGGCACCTAGAACACCTCACTGTAATGGTGTGTCTGAACATCGTAACTGTACTCTATTGGATATGGTGTGTTCTATGATGTCTCTTGTCAATTTGTCACTATCATTTTGGGGTTATGCATTAGAGACAACTAAATTTACTTTAAATAGAGCACCATCTAAATCTGTCGAGATGACACCATATGAATTATGGTTTGGCAAGACACCTAAGCTGTCGTTTCGCAGAGTTTTGGGATGCGACACTTATATGTGATAAGCTCGAACCCAAAGCGGAAAAGTGCATCTTCATAAGACACCCTAAAGAAACTATTGGGTATACCTCATATCACAGATCCGAAGGCAAGATATTTGTTGCCAAGAATGGATCCATTCTAGAGAAGGAAGTTCTCTCGAAAGAAGTGAGTGGGAGGAATGTATAACTTGATAAGGTTATCGAACCTTCACTTGAATTGGAAAGTAGCGCAACGCAGAAAGGTGTTCATGTAATGCGTACACATATTGAAGAAGAAGCTAATGATGATGATCACGAAACTTCAGATCAAGCTACTATCGTACCTCGTAGGTCGACAAGCACACGTACTGTCCCGAGTGGTACGGTGATCCTGTCTTGGAAGTCATGTTGTTAGATAACGATGAGCCTACGAACTATGAGGAAGAGATGATGGGTCCGGATTCCAAGAAATGACTAAAGGCCATGTAATCCGAGATAGGATCCATGTAGTATAACCAAGTATGGACTTTGGTGGACTTGCGTAATGACTGGTAGACCATTGAGGATGAATGGATCTCTAAGAAGACATATACTGGTAGTAATTGTTAAGCTTCATGCACTAGCCAACACAACCAAAAGTCCGAACTGATGGAAAGGACTAGTGCAATCCGCATATACTGTAACCCCCCTCTCACGTGTGACGGGGAAGACGAGTCAAGACGTGCAACCGGAAAAGAGCGACGACGCGCGAAATTCACGTATGACTCAAGAGGCCTCTATGTGGACACAAAGGGGGGCTACCAATTTTTTTTAATAAATTGCGAAAACCAGGACTTGAACTCAAGACCTTAGCTCTGATACCATGTTAAGCTTCATGCACTAGCCAACGCAACAAAAAGTCTGAACTATTATAAAGGACTAGTGCAATTCACATATATTGTAATAGTAATGTCATCATCTCTAAAGCTCGATTTGTTGCAAAGGGGTTTTCGACAAGTTCAAGTAGTTCACTACAATGAGACTTTTTCATCCATATCGATGTTAGAGTCTATTGGGATTATGTCAGCAGTTACTACATATTTAGATTATGAAATATGGAAAACGGATGTCAAAACTATCATTGTCTTAATGGTTTCCTTAAGAAAAGGTTGTACGCGATACAACCAGGAGATTTTGTCAATCCTAAGTATGCTAAAAGGCATGCGAGAACCAGTGATCCTTCTATGGACTGGTGCAAGCATCTCGGAGTTGGAATATGCGCTTTGATGAGGTGACCAAAACTTTTGGGTTTATACAAAGTTTATGAAGAAACTTGTATTTACAAGAAAGTGAGTGGGTGCACTATAGAATTTCTGATAAGTATGTGTGGATGGCATATTGTTGATTGTAAATGATGTAGAATTTATGGAAATCATAAAGGGTTGTTTGAAAAGAGTTTTTCAAAGGAATACCTGCATAAAGCTCCTTAAATATTGGCCATCAAGTGTTGGGAAACGTCGCATGGGAAACAAAAATTTTCCTACGCGCACGAAGACCTATCATGGTGATGTCCATCTACGAGAGGGGATGTGTGATCTACGTACCCTTGTAGACCGTACAGCAGAAGCGTTAGTGAACGCGGTTGATGTAGTGGAACGTCCTCACGTCCCTCGATCCGCCCCGCGAACCGTCCCACGGTCAGTCCCACGATCTAGTACCGAACGGACGGCACCTCCGCGTTCAGCACACGTACAGCTCGACGATGATCTCGGCCTTCTTGATCCAGCAAGAGAGACGGAGAGGTAGAAGAGTTCTCCAGCAGCGTGACGGTGCTCCAGAGGTTGGTGGTGATCTTATCTCAGCAGGGCTCCGCCCGAGCTCCGCAGAAACGCGATCTAGAGGAAAAACCGTGGAGGTATGTGGTCGGGCTGCCGTGGAAAAGTCGTCTCAAATCAGCCCTAAAACCTCCGTATATATAGGGGGAAGAGGGGGAGCCTTGCCTTGGGGTCCAAGGACCCCTAAGGGCTTCGGCCGAGCCAAGGGGGGCAACCCTCCCCTTCCAAACCGAGTCCAACTAGGTATGGAAGGAGGGGTCCTTCCCCCTTTTCCCACCTCCTCTTTTTTTTCTCTTTGATTTTCTTCCTATGGCGCATAGGGCCTTCTTGGGCTGTCCCACCAGCCCACTAAGGGCTGGTGCGCCACCCCCAAGGCCTATGGGCTTCCCCGGGGTGGGTTCCCCCCCCCCCCCGGTGAACTCCCGGAACCCATTCGTCATTCCCGGTACATTCCCGGTAACTCCGAAAACCTTCCGGTAATCAAATGAGGTCATCCTATATATCAATCTTCATTTACGGACCATTCCGGAAACCCTCGTGACGTCCGTGATCTCATCCGGGACTCCGAACAACATTCGGTAACCAACCATATAACTCAAATACGCATAAAACAACGTCGAACCTTAAGTGTGCAGACCCTGCGGGTTCGAGAACTATGTAGACATGACCCGAGAGACTCCTCGGTCAATATCCAATAGCGGGACCTGGATGCCCATATTGGATCCTACATATTCTACGAAGATCTTATCGTTTGAACCTCAGTGCCAAGGATTCATATAATCCCGTATATCATTCCCTTTGTCCTTCGGTATGTTACTTGCCCGAGATTCGATCGTCAGTATCCGCATACCTATTTCAATCTCGTTTACCGGCAAGTCTCTTTACTCGTTCCGTAATACAAGATCCCGCAACTTACACTAAGTCACATTGCTTGCAAGGCTTGTGTGTGATGTTGTATTACCGAGTGGGCCCCGAGATACCTCTCCGTCACACGGAGTGACAAACCCAGTCTCGATCCATACTAACTCAACGAACACCTTCGGAGATACCTGTAGAGCATCTTTATAGTCACCCAGTTACGTTGCGACGTTTGATACACACAAAGTAATCCTCCGGTGTCAGTGAGTTATATGATCTCATGGTCATAGGAACAAATACTTGACACGCAGAAAACAGTAGCAACAAAAAGACACGATCAACATGCTACGTCTATTAGTTTGGGTCTAGTCCATCACGTGATTCTCCTAATGACGTGATCCAGTTATCAAGCAACAACACCTTGTTCATAATCAGAAGACACTGATATCTTTGATCAACTGGCTAGCCAACTAGAGGCTTGCTAGGGACAGTGTTTTGTCTATGTATCCACACATGTATATAAGTCTTCATTCAATACAATTATAGCATGGATAATAAATGATTATCTTGATACAGGAATTATAATAATAACTATATTTATTATTGCCTCTAGGGCATAATTCCAACAGTCTCCCACTTGCACTAGAGTCAATAATCTAGCCCTCACATCATCATGCGAATTACATTGTAATAAATCTAACACCCATACAGTTCTGGTGTTGATCATGCTTTGCTCGTGGAAGAGGTTTAGTCAGCGGGTCTGCTACATTCAGATCCGTGTGCACTTTGCATATATTCACGTCCTCCCCTTCGACGTAGTCGCGGATGAGGTTGAAACGTCGTTTGATGTGTCTGGATTTCTTGTGAAACCGTGGTTCCTTTGCTAAGGCAATGGCACCCGTGTTGTCACAGAACAAGGTTATTGGATTCAGTGCACTTGGCACCACTCCAAGATCCGTCATGAACTGCTTCATCCAGACACCCTCCTTAGCCGCCTCCGAGGCAGCCATGTACTCCGCTTCACATGTAGAATCTGCTACGACGCTTTGCTTGGAACTGCACCAGCTTACCGCACCCCCATTAAGAATAAATACGTATCCGGTCTGCGACTTAGAGTCGTCCGGATCTGTGTCAAAGCTTGCATCGACGTAACCCTTTACGGCGAGCTCTTCGTCACCTCCATACACAAGAAACATCTCCTTAGTCCTTTTCAGGTACTTCAGGATATTCTTGACCGCCGTCCAATGATCCACTCCTGGATTACTCTGGAACCTGCCTACCATACTTATGGCCAGGCTAACGTCCGGTCTAGTGCACAACATTGCATACATGATAGAACCTATGGCTGAAGCATAGGGGACGGTGCTCATATGCTCTCTATCCTCATCAGTTGCTGGGCACCGAGTCTTACTCAATCTCGTACCTTGTAAAACTGGCAAGAACCCTTTCTTGGACTGTTCCATTTTGAACCTCTTCAAAACTTTATCAAGGTATGTGCTTTGTGAAAGTCCTATCAGGCATTTCGATCTATCCCTGTAGATCTTAATGCCTAGAATGTAAGCAGCTTCTCCTAGGTTCTTCATAGAGAAACTTTTATTTAAGTAATCCTTTATGCTCTCCAAAACTCTACGTTGTTTCCAATCAGCAATATGTCATCCACATATAATATTAGAAACGCCACAGAGCTCCCACTCACTTTCTTGTAAATACAAGATTCTCCAACCACTTGTATAAACCCAAATGCTTTGATCACGTCATCAAAGCGTTTGTTCCAACTCCGAGATGCTTGCACCAGTCCATCAATGGATCACTGGAGCTTGCACACCTTGTTAGCATTCTTAGGATCGACAAAACCTTCGGGTTGCATCATATACAACTCTTCCTTAAGGAAACCGTTAAGGAACGCCGTTTTGACATCCATTTGCCAGATTTCATAATCGAAAAATGCAGCTATTGCTAACATGATTCTGACGGACTTAAGCATCGCTACGGGTGAGAATGTCTCATCGTAGTCAACTCCTTGAACTTGTGAAAAACCCTTTGCCACAAGTTGAGCTTTATAAACGGTCACATTGCCGTCAGTGTCCGTCTTCCTCTTAAAGATCCATTTGTTCCGAATAGCCTTGCGGCCCTCAGGTAGTACTTCCAAAGTCCACACTTTGTTCTCATACATGGATCCTATCTGGGACTTCATGGCTTCTAGCCATTTGTTGGAATCTGGGCCCACCATTGCTTCTTCATAACTTGCAGGTTCATTGTTGTCTAACAACATGATTGACAAGACGAGATTGCCGTACCACTCTGGAGCAGCACGTGGTCTCGTCGACCTGCGTGGTTCGACAGAAACTTGAATCGGAGTTTCATGATCATCATCATTAACTTCCTCCTCAACCGGCGTCGCAACGACAGAGGTTTCCCCTTGCCCTGCGCCACCATCCAGAGGGATGAGAGGTTCGACAACCTCATCAAGTTCTATCTTCCTCCCACTCAATTCCCTCGAGAGAAACTCCTTCTCGAGAAAAGCTCCATTTTTAGCAACAAACACTTTGCCCTCGGATTTGAGAAAGAAGGTGTACCCAACTGTCTCTTTTGGGTAACCTATGAAGATGCACTTTTCCGCTTTGGGTTCCAGCTTTTCAGGCTGAAGCTTTTTGACATAAGCATCACATCCCCAAACTTTAAGAAGCGACAACTTTGGCCTTTTGCCATACCACAGTTCGTATGGTGTCGTCTCCACGGATTTTGATGGTGCCCCATTTAAAGTGAATGCAGCTGTTTCTAATGCATAACCCCAAAATGATAACGGCAAATCGGTAAGAGACATCATAGATCGCACCATCTCTAATAAAGTACGATTACGACGTTCGGACAAACCATTACGCTGTGGTGTTCCAGGCGGTGTCAACTGTGAAACAATTCCACATTGTCTTAAGTGAGCACCAAACTCGAAACTCAGATATTCACCCCCACGATCAGACCGTAGGAACTTGATCTTCTTGTTACGATGATTTTCAGCTTCACTCTGAAATTGCTTGAACTTTTCAAATGTTTCAGACTTGTGCTTCATTAAGTAGACATAACCATATCTACTCAAATCGTCAGTGAAGGTGAGAAAATAACGATCTCCGCCGCGTTCCTCTACGCTCATCGGACCACACACATCGGTATGTATGATTTCCAACAAGTCACTTGCACGCTCCATTGTTCCGGAGAACGGAGTCTTAGTCATCTTGCCCATGAGGCATGGTTCGCACGTGTCAAGTGAGTCAAAGTCAAGTGACTCCAAAAGTCCATCGGCATGGAGTTTCTTCATGCGCTTTACACCAATATGACCTAAGCGGCAGTGCCACAAAAATATGGCGCTATCATTGTTAACTCTAACTCTTTTGGTCTCAATGTTATGTATGTGTGTATCACTATCAAGATTCAATATGAACAATCCTCTCACATTGGGTGCATGACCATAAAAGATGTTACTCATAGAAATAGAACAACCATTATTCTCTGACTTAAAAGAGTAACCGTCTCGCAATAAACAAGATCCAGATATAATGTTCATGCTCAACGCAGGCACTAAATAACAATGATTTAAGTTCATAACTAATCCTGATGGTAACTGAAGTGAAACTGTGCCGACGGCGATTGCATCAACCTTGGAACCATTTCCTACGTGCATCGTCACTTCATCTTTCGCCAGCCTTCGTCTATTCCGCACTTCCTGTTTCGAGTTGCAAATATGAGCAACAGAACCGGTATCGAATACCCAGGCACTACTACGAGAGCCGGTTAAGTACACATCAATAACATGTATATCAAATATACCTGATTTTTCTTTGGCCGCCTTCTTATCAGCCAGATACTTGGGGCAATTGCGCTTCCAGTGACCCATACCCTTGCAATAGTAACACTCTGTTTCAGGCTTAGGTCCAGCTTTGGGTTTCTTCGTCGGATTGGCAACAGTCTTGCCGCTCTTCTTCGAATTACCCTTCTTGCCTTTGCCGTTTCTCTTGAAACTAGTGGTCGTATTCACCATCAACACTTGATGTTCTTTACGGAGTTCAGACTCTGCGACTTTCAGCATCGCAAACAACTCGTCGGGAGACTTGTTCATCCCTTGCATGTTGTAGTTCAACACAAAGCCTTTATAGCTTGGCGGCAGTGATTGAAGGATTCTGTCAGTGATAGCCTCTTGCGGGAGTTGAATCCCAAGCTCAGCTAGACGGTTTGAGTACCCAGACATTTTGAGCACATGTTCACTGACAGATGAGTTCTCCTCCATCTTGCAAGCATAGAATTTATCGGAGGTCTCATACCTCTCGATCCGGGCGTTCTTCTGAAAGATAAACTTCAACTCCTGGAACATCTCAAATGCTCCATGACGCTCAAAGCGACGTTGAAGTCCCGGTTCTAAGCCATACAAGACTGCACATTGAACTACTGAGTAGTCCTCCTTACGTGCTAACCAAGCGTTCTTAACATCCTGATCAGACGTAGCGGGTGGTTCATCTCCTAGCGCAGCATTAAGGACATAATCCTTCTTCCCAGCTTGTAAGATTAGCTTAAGATTACGAGCCCAGTCTACAAACTTGCTTCCATCATCTTTCAACTTAGCTTTCTCTAGGAACGTATTAAAATTCAAGGTAACTGTCGCGTGAGCCATGATCTACAACACAAATATATTCAAAGTGGACTTAGACTATGTTCAAGATAATTAGAGTTTAACTTAATCAAATTACTCGCTAAACTCCCACTCAAAAAGTACATCTCTCTTGTCATTTGAGTGGTTCATGATCCACTTACACTAGCTCAAGTCCGATCATCACGTGAGTTGAGCATAGTTTCAGTGGTAAGCATCCCTATGCTAATCATATCATCTATATGATTCATGATCGACCTTTCGGTCTCATGTGTTCCGAGGCCATGTCTGAACATGCTAGGCTCGTCAAGCTTAACCCGAGTGTTCCGCGTGCGCAACTGTTTTGCACCCGTTGTATGTGAACGTTGAGTCTATCACACCCGATCATCACGTGGTGTCTCGAAACGACGAACTGTAGCAACGGTGCACGGTCGGGGAGAACACAATTTCGTCTTGAAATTTTTAGTGAGAGATCACCTCATAATGCTACCGTCGTTCTAAGCAAAATAAGGTGCATAAAAGGATTAACATCACATGCAATTCATAAGTGACATGATATGGCCATCATCATGTGCTCCTTGATCTCCATCACCAAAGCACCGGCACGATCTTCTTGTCACCGGCGCCACACCATGATCTCCATCAACGTGTCGCCATCCGGGTTATCGTGCTACTCATGCTATTACTACTAAAGCTACATCCTAGCAAAATAGTAAACGCATCTGCAAGCACAAACATTAGTATAAAGACAACCCTATGGCTCCTGCCGGTTGCCGTACCATCGACGTGCAAGTCGATATTATCTATTACAACATGATCATCTCATACATCCAATATATCACATCACATCGTTGGCCATATCCCATCACAAGCATACCCTGCAAAAACAAGTTAGACGTCCTCTAATTGTTGTTGCATGTTTTACGTGGTGACCATGGGTATCTAGTAGGATCGCATCTTACTTACGCAAACACCACAATGGAGATATATGAGTTGCTATTTAACCTCATCCAAGGACCTCCTCGGTCAAATCCGATTCAACTAAAGTTGGAGAAACTCACACCCGCCAGTCATCTTTGAGCAACGAAGTTACTCCTAGCGATGAAACCAGTCTCTCGTAAGCGTACGAGTAATGTCGGTCCGAGCGGCTTCGATCCAACGATACTGCAGAATCAAGAAAAGACTAAGGAGGGCAGCAAAACGCACATCACCGCCCACAAAAACTTTTGTGTTCTACTCGAGAAGACATCTACGCATGAACCTAGCTCATGATGCCACTGTTGGGGAACGTCGCATGGGAAACAAAAATTTTCCTACGCGCACGAAGACCTATCATGGTGATGTCCATCTACGAGAGGGGATGTGTGATCTACATACCCTTGTAGACCGTACAGCAGAAGCGTTAGTGAACGCGGTTGATGTAGTGGAACGTCATCATGTCCCTCGATCCGCCCCACGAACCGTCCCGCGATCGGTCCCACGATCTAGTACCGAACGGACGGCACCTCCGCGTTCAGCACACGTACAGCTCGACGATGATCTCGGCCTTCTTGATCCAGCAAGAGAGACGGAGAGGTAGAAGAGTTCTCTGGCAGCGTGACGGCGCTCTGGAGGTTGGTGGTGATCTTATCTCAGCAGGGCTCCGCCCGAGCTCCGCAGAAACGCGATCTAGAGGAAAAACCGTGGAGGTATGTGGTCGGGCTGCCGTGGAAAAGTCGTCTCAAATCAGCCCCAAAACCTCTGTATATATAGGGGGAAGAGGGGGAGCCTTGCCTTGGGGTCCAAGGACCCCTAAGGGCTTCGGCCGAGCCAAGGGGGGCAACCCTCCCCTTCCAAACCGAGTCCAACTAGGTTTGGAAGGAGGAGTCCTTCCCCCTTTTCCCACCTCCTCTTTTTTTTCTTTTCTCTTTGATTTTCTTCCTATGGCGCATAGGGCCTTCTTGGGTTGTCCCACCAGCCCACTAAGGGCTGGTGCGCCACCTCCAAGGCCTATGGGCTTCCCCGGGGTGGGTTGCCCCCCCCCCCCCGGTGAACTCCCGGAACCCATTCGTCATTCCCGGTACATTTCCGGTAACTCCGAAAACCTTCCGGTAATCAAATGAGGTCATCCTATATATGAATCTTTGTTTCCGAACCATTCTGGAAACCCTCATGACGTCTGTGATCTCATTCGGGACTCCGAAAAACATTCGGTAACCAACCATATAACTCAAATACGCATAAAACAACGTCGAACCTTAAGTGTGCAGACCCTGCGGGTTCGAGAACTATGTAGACATGACCCGAGAGACTCCTAGGTCAATATCCAATAGCGGGACCTGGATGCCCATATTGGATCCTACATATTCTACGAAGATCTTATCGTTTGAACCTCAGTGCCAAGGATTCATATAATCCCGTATGTCATTCCCTTTGTCCTTCGGTATGTTACTTGCCCGAGATTCGATCGTCAGTATCCGCATACCTATTTCAATATCGTTTACCGACAAGTCTCTTTACTCGTTCCGTAATACAAGATCCCGCAACTTACACTAAGTCACATTGCTTGCAAGGCTTGTGTGTGATGTTGTATTACCGAGTGGGCCCCGAGATACCTCTCCGTCACACGGAGTGACAAATCCCAGTCTCGATCCATACTAACTCAACGAACACCTTCGGAGATACCTGTAGAGCATCTTTATAGTCACTCAGTTACGTTGCGACGTTTGATACACACAAAGTATTCCTCCGGTGTCAGTGAGTTATATGATCTCATGGTCATAGGAACAAATACTTGACACGCAGAAAACAGTAGCAACAAAAAGACACGATCAACATGCTACGTCTATTAGTTTGGGTCTAGTCCATCACGTGATTCTCCTAATGACGTGATCCAGTTATCAAGCAACAACACCTTGTTCATAATCAGAAGACACTGACTATCTTTGATCAACTGGCTAGCCAACTAGAGGCTTGCTAGGGACAGTGTTTTGTCTATGTATCCACACATGTATATAAGTCTTCATTCAATACAATTATAGCACGGGAATTATAATAATAACTATATTTATTATTGCCTCTAGGGCATAATTCCAACATCAAGATCTATAGAGATAGATTAAGACACTTGATAAGACTTTCAATGAGTACATGCCTTGACAAGATTTTGAAGAAGTTCAAAATGGATCAACTAAAGGAGTTCTTGCCTATTTTGTAAGGTATGAAGTTGAGTAAGATGCAAAGCTTGACCACAGGAGAAGAAAGAGAAAAGATGAAGGTCGTCCCCTATGCCTTAGCTGTAGGCTCTATAGTGTATGCCACGCTGTGTACCGCACCTGGTGTGTGCCTTGCCATGAGTCTAGCAAGGGGTACAAGAGTTATCGAGGAGTGGATCAATGGACAACGTTCAAAATTATCCTTAGTAACTATAGTACTAAGGAATGTTTCTCGATTATGGAGGTGATAAAAGTTCATTGTATAGGGTTACATCGTATAACGGAGCAATCATTTGGAATAACTCCAAGTGGAGCATGGTAGGAGCATCTACGGTATGACATATAGATTTTCAAAGTAAACACGGATCTGAATGTTGTAGAGCCGTTGACTAAAACCTCTCTCGCAAGCAAAATATGATCAAACCCCAAAACTCATTGGGTTTTAATCACATGGCGATGTGAACTAGATTATTGACTCTAGTGCAAGTGGGAGACTATTGGAAATATGCCCTAGAGGAAATAATAAATTGATTATTATCATATTTCCTTGTTCATGGTAATCGCTTATTATCCATGATATAATTGTATTGACCGGAAGCTTAGATACATGTGTGGATACATAGACAACACCGTGTCCCTAGTGAGCCTCTACTAGACTAGCTCATTAATCAAAGATGGTTAAGATTTCCTAACCATAGACATGAGTTGTCATTTGATAATGATATCACATCATTAAGAGAATGATATGATGGACAATACCCAACCGTAAGCATAGCATTTGATCGTATCGCTAAGTTTATTGCTGCCGCTTCCTTCATGTGAAGTATCTGTTCCTAAGACCATGATATCATGCAACTCCTTGACATCGGAGGAATGCCTTGTGTACATCAAACGTCACTTCATAACTGGGTGATCATAAAGGTGCTCTACAGGTATCTCCAAGGGTGCGTGTTGGGTTGGCATGGATCGAGACTGGGATTTGTCACTCTATATGACGGAGAGGTATCTTTGGTCCCTCTCGGTAATACAACATCATAAGAAGCTTGCAAGTAATGTGAATGAGGAGTTAGTCACGTGATCTTGTATCATGGAATGAGTAAAGAGACTTGTCAGTAACGAGATTGAACTAGGTATGGAGATACCGACGATCGAATCACGGGTAAGTAACATACCGCTAGACAAAGGGAACAACATATGAGATTGATTGAATCCTTGGCATTGTGGTTCGACCAATGAAGATCTTTGTGGAATACGTAGGAACCAATATGGGCATGGAGGTCCCGCTATTGCTTATTAACCGCAAATGTGTCTCGGTCATGTCTACATGATTTTCGAACTTGTAGGGTCCGCACGCTTAACGTTCGGTGACGCTAGAATAGTTTTGGGATATTCATGTTGGTGACCGAATGTTGTTCGAAGTCCCGGATGAGATCCCAAATGCCACGACGAGGTCCAGAATGCTTCAGAGTTAAAGATTTATATATGAAAAATCCTATTTTGGTCACCAGAAAAGTTTTGGGCATTACCGGTAATGTACTGGGGTGTCGAAAGGGTTCCGGGGGTCCACTGAGAGGGTCCATTTGCCCTGTGGCCCCGCACGGGCTGTAGGGGTGGCGCCCTTGCCAACCTAGGCCAGGAGCAACAACCCTTAGAGGCACATGGATCTTGGGGGCAAGAGTCCCAAAGGGACAAGGCACCCCGGTGGTGCCTTGGAGGAAGGGGACTCCTCCCTTCCTTGTGAAGGGAGGACTCCAGCCTAGCTACCGGCTCTCCTTCGAGGAGGGGCCAAGGGCTGCACCCAACGCTGCCCCTTGCCTCATATATATAGTAGAGGAGAGGGGGAGGGGTGGACACAACAATCCCATGCCCTCGTGGCATCCCTCTCCCTCCCGTTATCCCGTTCCTTCGCAAATCGGTTTTTCAGTAGTGCTTGGCGAAGCCGTGCTGAAATGTGCGCCACCACCATCACCACCACGTTGGCGTGCTGGTCGTGATCCCATCTACTTCTCCTCCATCGCTTGCTAGATCAAGAAGGAGGAGACATCATCGAGCCGCATATGTGGTGAACGTGGAGGTGCCATTTATTCGATGCTGGATCGTGATTGGATCGTAAAAAGTACGACTACATCAATCGTGTTATATACGCTTCTGCTAGCGGTATACAAGGGTATGTAGATACACTCCCCCTCTCGTAGCTATGCATCTCCATGGATAGATCTTGTGTGTGCTTTAAGAAATTATTTGTTTCCCTTGCAACGTTCTCCAATTTTTTTTTCGTGCAACTTTTTTACGCAAATTTTATTTCTCTTAAATCTAGAAAAAATCAGGCAAAAATCGAGAATCCAGAAAAAACTGAGAAAACTCCACTCAAAGCACCCGAAGGCGTGCTATTCGGGTCCCATATGGGTTTGGGATGCCCTTGTGTTTTTTGTTTGTCATTTTCATTTATTTTTTTGCTTCTATAAATTATGAGATCTTTGAAAAATGCCTCTGAGTTAAAAAATATTCTTAATTTTAAAAAAAATTGTTCATAAATTAAAACATATTCTCGGATTCACATTTTTTTGAAAACTTAGAAAATTATCGTGGATTTTTTAAATGTCCATGAATTCAAAGAATTCTTCATGAATTCAGAATATGCTGCCCATTTAAAAATTGTTCATTAATTTTTTGAAACTTTTGAGCTAAAAAGTAATTCATCACTTCCAAATAATGTTTGAGAATTCACAACGTGTTCATTAGGTTAAAAAATGTTCACTATTTGGTTTCAAAACCATGAATTCAGTAAATGTTCACGAATTTTAAAAAAGATAAGTTTGGAAATGTTCAAACAACTGTTTGCGGGCTCAAAAAATGTTCATGAAGGAAATCTCATTTTCAAAAAATATTCCCAAATTTTGGAAGGTTTTAAAGATGTTAAAAAGTTCACGAATTCAATATTTTATTGTGATTGTTGGAAAACAAAAGTAGAATTATAAAAATGCAATATTATAAAAAGGACAACGAGGAAAATAAAAATATGATAAAAATAGAAAGATCACAAAAAGACACACAAAACACCTGAAACTGACTAACGGGCAGTTCCATTCCCACGGCAGGGTGGGCGTTTGCTAGCTATCCCCGAAATTAGTAATTAGGGAGTACCCCTTTGAAAGATTACTTCCACCTTTTCGGGTTGTCATAAATGACGCACTACATGCGTGTTACTTGTCGCAAACTAGAAGTTTTCCCTTTTTTGTAGATTTGTATTTTTAAAACATTTTATCTTCTAAATCGTGCGTCCAAATCTTAAACTGTTTTCACCGTTGGATTTTCGCGTCGAGATATTCAACACTAGATTCCTTGTTGATAGGTTTTGACTAACCTTTTTTCACGAAAAAATAGACAAAAAAACCATACCTCTCGCGATAGGAAAAACCCAGAAAACACGTTTTTTTCCTTTCCGAGAGGCACCACCATGACTTTCACGAAGGCAAAATCGTGCCTCTCGCGGAAACAAAACCATGCCCCTCGCAAAAAAAAACGCGTTATTTTTCCCCTTGCCGAGAGACATGGGCATGCCTTTCACGAACGCAAAACCGTGCCTTTTGTGGAAGCAAAACCGCTCCTCTCGTGAAAAAAACAGAAAGACATTATTTTTCCCCTTCTTCGAGAGGCACGGCCGTGCCTCTCGCGAAGGCAAAACTGTGCCCCTCGCGAAAGCAAAATCGTGCCTCTTGCGGAAGCAAAACCATGCGTCTCGCAAAAACTAAATAGAAAACACGTTTTTTTCGTGCCTCTCGTGGATGCAAAACCGTGACTCTCACGAAAAAACAAAAAAGAGTTTTTTTTTGCAAAAAAGTTTATATTTTCAACAAAAAACTAAGAAATACCGATGAAAAACTGAAACACGCAAACCAAATCAAAAACAAAAACAATCTAAAAAGCCAAAACCGCGTGCAAAAAAAAATGAAATCCGAAGAAAGCGCTTAAAACGCGACACGTGACGGCGGCTGAGAACGCGCCAAATGACGACGTGGGAGTGCTCGCTGCGAGATTCCCTAAGGATCCATGCGGGGAACCGGGTTCTCCTGGAACAAAGGGCGGATCGCCTGCATAGGACCGGTCTAATAAGTCGCTGCCAAACAAGCCATCCAAAAATAATGGTGATAATTGTTTTACATATTAATACAAATATAAAATGAAATGGAAAATAATGTCATTCGATAAAGTTCATGGATTTAAAAATGTGCCTCAACTTTTAAAAAAGTTAAAGTATTTTAAAAGTGATTAAATGTCTAAATACATGTATTTTTTTAAATGCTCATGCATTTTCAGAATTCATGTATTTCAGAAAATGTTTACCTATTTAAAAAATCATGTATTTAAAAATGTTTATTTCTAGGAAAAGGTAGGAAAATAAAAAGTGGAGAAAAAAAGGACAATAGAAGCAGCATGATTAGATTGCTGTGAATACTGTGAAAATAGGTTGGCCCACAAAGCACAATTGTGTATGAGAGAATGGTGTTAGAAATACATGGATACGACATAACGCTCAAAATTCTCAAATAATATATGTAAAATTTATCATTTCAAATACACCGTTAAACCATTTTAACACAGGACACCATCACAAGAATCTCTCAAAATGAAGGTCACCATCGCGAGGAAGAACCAATGTAGCTTTGGAAAGGGCTCGGGGTGTTAATAGGAAAAAGGGTTTGTCGGGGGTCCGACTTGTTCATTTTCCTAAACCATGCGAGAAACAAAATTCATAGCAAGCGTACCGTGTTCTCAGGTTTAAAAGTCAGGAGGTGGCCAACTATATCCCTTGACCGTGGGTGTCGCCACGGGTTCCCTGCCCGCCATTGGTGAGAACCCAACATATGTGTGTGTGTTTTGTTCTATAGGTTCTCGAATTCTTCATCGTCATTGAAGTTGGGCCAGCGATGACAACGGGAATAATGGTTTCTCGTGTTTCCCCATGTCTATGGCCATTCACAGATGGATGTTGATGAGTCAGAGCTGGTGTTGATCGCCAACCATTTGTTCTGGTGTGATTAGTGTTTATCCATTCTCAAATAAAGGGAATGTCATTGTGTTGTGTGTTTGTTCTCTAGGTTCATGTTCATCCGATGAAACCCGGCCAAATGTGGCTCCATTAGGGCTTGTTCGGTTAATCCCCACCACAAGGGGATTGAAGAGGATTGGAGGGGATTGAGGTGGATTTTGACTTACAGGGGATTTAATCCTCCCCAATCCACTCCAATCCCCTTCAAATCCGTTGTAACCGAACAAGGTCTTAGGGAACTTGTAAAGCTTGTGTACCTCTCCAATGTTTGGTCGGAGTTGGGATTATTCTCTGATCTTTTTCGACGTCGGCTTCTTTGGGGTGACGATCTATCCAAATTGCAACCACCCTTGTTTTCCGGTCTATATTGACGGCTTGCTCACCGTTGTTCTTACAAACTTCTATGGACATCTCTAGTCGATGCCCTAAGTTAATGGAGTAAAATCTTTAGTAGAGTATATATACTCCACTATTTTCTTGTCGTTTCTAGCCGATCCCCTAAACTTAACGGGAAACTTCAATTTGATAAAATTCAAAGCATTTTGAACCGAAAATTGCATGCATTCAAACATAAACATAGATAGTTTTGCACAACTCAACATAAAACACAAATTTAAACTAAGCTTAACTAAACAACTTTCGATTGAATGTGATGTCAAGCCAATCCTTCCTCGTACGTACGATGTGCCGCGATTTGGGTCTGAGCCGGTGTCGTCGTATTCATCGCCGGGGAAGACACTCCTCCACTCGTTAACGTCGATCTCCTGGTCATCACCGCCTTCGACCTCGTCGTCGGGGGAGATAACGATAACCTCATCGTCAGCGTCAGCAAAGATCATACGGTCCGCCTCCACGACCTCCCGGTACTACGGACGGAGCTCTTGCATGTAGGCCTCGTCGATGGCCTCGGCCTCGAGGCCCTCCCTCGCTTCACGGTCCTCCCATTCCATAGCCGAGCTCACCACCCCCGTCTCTGGCGGGACGAGGTGGACCTAAGCCGTGCCAAAGGGTAGGTTGAGCGGGCCACCGCGCCATGGTAGCGGACTTGCCAGTGGTCGTACCCCATGGTCGCGAGCTTGGCCGTATGGTCGATCCCGAGCCACCATCGGGTGTGGGTCTCCCGATCCGTGATTTTGGCCATCCACGTCCCCCACCGCCGCTGCAGGACCCCAAGGTAGGTCCTCATCGATGGCCGGGGGGGTGGGGGTGGGAGGGAGGGAGGACGGGGAAGTCCTCGAATCGACGTAGGGGCGTTGCGACGGGCAGATTGGGCGAACGGCGACGACGGCTCGATAAAGCGCCTGCGGAGGATGACCCGCGTGCCGCAGATCCACGATGCGCATCAACAACGGGGTTGTCGTCCACCACGTCCGACCATCAGAGAGGCGAGGAGGGCGGGGGGGGGGGGGGCGGGGGTGCGTTGACGATAGTGTGGGGAAGGGGAGGGAGAAGAGAGCTGATTTTATTCGACCGCTAAGGAAGGAGTAAATATACTCCACTAGATAGGAAGGAGTAAAAATTATACTCACTAAACTGTTTTGAGGATCGGTCAGGTCAAACTTAATGTAGAAAAAAATCAAATATACCTCACTAAATTGATATAGAGGATGAGTTAGAAATGCATTAAGTATCAATAAAGTTGTTGTGATAAGACCATGGCAGAGAGGCGATAAAGAGCATTGCTCATGGCGAAAATGGCGTTTTGGAGCTCGGCCTTCATGGAGGCTAAAATTTTTGATTTTTTTTCAAAAAATTAGTTCCAAAAAATCTGAAAAACAATATACAACTAAACAAGAATGTGATCCGTATGTGTGCAAAATTTTAGGTCGAAATACTTTGAAACGTGACCTGTACAAAAAAGACAAATTCATGGTCTGAAATGATGAATAGTAACATGTGTTAAAAAGTTTCAGATTTGTCATTTTTGCACAACCCTCATTTAAACGTATTTTGTTCTTAAAATTTACGCACTTGTGTATCATACCTTCACCTATTTATGTATTTTTTCATTTTTCTTTTCAATATTAAAATACGAATTTTCACGAAATTTGAAGTTTGAATTTAAAGGCCTTCATGGAGCTCGGGAGCCAAAAACAATTTTCGGCTCATGGCGTGCTATCAAGAGATGCTGGAGGATGATGGTGGTGTTTTCGTTAAAGATTTGGGTTATTTTTCTAATAAGTGGATATTTAAAGGGCTTATATTTGGCCTTGTGCCTTTTTCTCTATCTCAATCTCTATCTCTCTTTCTTTATATATATACATACATCTTTATCTATTATTAATAATATCAATATTATTATTAATATATATATATATAACATTAATAAATAAGGGAGTGCTTCTTCCCGCCCGTCAACGAAGCTATTCCTAAAGTTGCAAAATGTTACCCATCAATGCTATCTATAAGTGATAAAAAACATTTGGACTGGCCGGCTCATGTTTGAAACATCCTATACTGCACGCTACGCGTTATGAGACGACACAGCGCACAGTATTGGCCCGGCCTATGTACAAGCGACCTGATTTTTAAGTTTTGTTTTTCTTTTCCTTCATATTTTTTTTCTACTTTAAATAATTTGAAATTTCGAAAATTATTTCTAAAATTAAGAAAGAAGATTTTTAAATAAAATATTTAACAGTTCATATATATTTTTAGGTTTACAAAATGTTTATGATTTTTCAAAAAATGTTTGCATATTTAAGAACGCTAATTTTAAAACAAATGTTTGGGAAATAAAAAAAGGTTCATATTTTTCTCAAAGCCCAAGTATTTTTTCTAATGAAATTGAATAAAATTTCGCCATTTCAAAAAATGTTCATGAATTCAAACAAATTCTAAAAAACAGAAAATATTAGTAAATAAAAATTTACTTTATTGACTCATAAAATGTTTGCTGATTTAAAAAAGATCATTCATTTTAAAAAAGTCACTTTCGAAAATTGTTCCACCAATTCCGATAAAATGTTCGTCGATTCAAGTAAAATGTTTTAAAAAATGTTCACATTTTCTTAAAAAGTATTTGTAAATAGTATATAATGTTCATGAATTTCAAAATAGTTCATGATTTTAGAAAACGTTCACGAATTGAAAGTGATCGTCTGTTTCGGTGATGCAACAAAATGTGATCATGACCGTTAAAGATTTTAATTTTTTTCTCCATTGCAACACACCGTCTATTTTGCTACTTGCTAGTAATAATAAACAATAGACTCTTTCTGTTCGTCCGTCACATCATTTTACAAATAGACCCCTCTTATTTCTATAAATTAACCTGTAGTACATGTTTAAGTCATATCCTGACCCATTTTAGCATTTTCTGAAAGAAAAAAAATAGTGTTTCAAGTAATCAACCCGTCATTCATATTTAGGTCAGCCAAATCGTTTTTTCATTTAAGAGACCCCCCCCCCCTAATGTTTCACTTAATTAATCAGTAGTTTATGCAAAACAAAATTATCCATATCTTTTCCATCGTAACTTCGATTTTAACATGTTATATACTCCCTCTGTCCCAAAATAAGTGTCGCTGCTTTAGTACAAAATTTATACTAACTTAATACTAAATTTACGTCATTTATTTTGGGACAAAGGGAGTATGAAATTTGATTAAAAATGTTTAGAATCTAAATATGATGTTTTTTTAGCTATTAAGTATTTCTAAAATATAATGTTCGACGCAAACTTAATCTATAGTGTATGGTCCGTTTTTTTTTCGTACAGTCGTGATCCGGAATGCAAATAAACATCCATTAAAATCAGATTGAAAGAAATGAAAACAACGATAGTCATGCATGCACCCCTTTAAAAAACCTATGGAAAAAATAAAATATTTTTAACGTTATTCAGAGGAAGGGAGGGAGGGAGGGAGAGAGAGACGCCTTAGTAATTAGGGCTGTTCACATTCAAACAAGTTTTTATTGTGTGAGCATTGAGGCCATTGATAGTTTTCACCAAAAGACTAAAGAGTTCATAGCAGAAAGCCATGTTAAACCACGCCACCCCACCTGTAGGGATGGCAATAGGTACCCATTACCCACGTACCCTGCGGGTAAAAACCCTATTAGGGTAAGGATATGGGATAAAAATTTACCCATGGGTATATAAATAGAAAAACCTGAAACCCATCGGGTAGAGTGGGTATGGATATGGGATCATATAACCCATACCCATATACCCGTGTACCCATATAAAATCTACGTAAACTCAAAATTATCTCTACAATCTACACGATGTCAATAATTTATGAGTTGAAAGTGTATGCCTATGTGTTGTTGTTTATGACTATATGATGTTGTTTTATAAGTATGTGTTGTAGTTATAATCTAACTTTGTAAACTATATGATACAATGCAGTTTATAACTATAAGTTTTTTAAATTGATGTTTTACAAATATGGGTAATTTTACCCACGGGTACCCATCTACCCTGTTGGGTAACAGGTATGGGAAAAAACTGTACCCGTTCACGGGTATGGGTAAGGCTGTAGGTAATATCAGACGGGGCGAGTAAGGGTATGAGGAGTCTCCACCCGTACCCATAACCTGCGGGTGCCACCCCTAGCCACCTGTGGCACAAAATAAAAAAGGTGCGGTTCTACATTTGTGGTCTGCCAAACGCTATAATACAGCAGATTAAGGGCCCGTTTGGTTCGGATTCCAAAACCAGCTTCTGCTTGGAAAAAAAACTGAATCTGAACCAAGGGTAACTTTTTTTACCGACAGCTGATCAGTGCTGGCTGTAGAGTGCGCGGAGTGGGCGATCGAACCAGTTCTTCTGCTGGAGTTGTTTACGCAGTTCTGCCACCGTCCGGAAATCAGAGTGCAACTTCAGGTCGCGGATCCTTCACTTTCAAACCGCTTGTCGCCCTGAATTAATCACACGGGCGTTTTATCAGCCCGTTTTCTTCTTGGAGCCTTCATGATGCGGTCAGATCGACAGTAACTTGTGAGTGGGAATTTGTCCGAGTCCGTTTAGAAGCTTACTGCGAGTCTGCGACACGCAGGTGCAAGCAGTCTCGCCATCATTAGCAGGCCAGCATGCATGCATGCATGATGAGCGAGTACACATGCAAGGACTCCGAGCTGCCTTCTGGATTTTAGCCCGTGTGTTTGCAGCGCTGCGAGCTGCAGATGGCTAATGGATTATGCGTATACATGGCCGACAGACAAGAAGATCATCTGATCATGGCCTCTCTTTCGGTGTCAAGATTGGCATGCATTGCAGCCATGCCCAAGGCTTTAAGCTAGCAGCAGGCGCAGGCACATGTGCATGATCCATCAGCTACCTAGGCACCACTGTACAACTGGTAGTGCATGCTGCGTAGAGCATGGTGGAGCAGTAGTACACTGGTACTCCATCGGATAAGTATGTGCATGAGAAGGAACTCCTTTTTTTTTTAGCGGCACATAAGGAGGAACTCGTTAGACATATATACCGATTGATGCACAACACACAACAGAATATTATAACTCGGTATATATATCATCCACATTGCATGTTTGCATGCAGTAATAATAATGGTGACTAGTCTATCTAAACCAAATTACCAAAAGCATGCATGCATGCTTCTACCATACCCAGCTAATTAAAATGTTTTGTGTGCGTTTTGACAAATATCGGCCGACCGATCAGAAGGAGGTGAAGGTGCAGCTACCGGTGTGGTCGCCGCCGGCGTCGTCGTCGCTGCAGGGGGTGTGGGTGTGGCGGCCCTCATAGGTGGTGATCACCATGCGGCAGTCTTCCGACAGCCGCTCCACGCGCTTCTTCACGCGGCAGTTGCTGTGGGTGCACCGGTAGTAGCTCCTGCAACGCACACCCACACGTACGTAAAATTACACACACACACACATACTAGCGCAGAGAAGCCAATTTTTGCAAGAAAAAAAGAACAGTAATTAATCCAGAATAGATCTCTATCTGGAGTGTTGGTTTCATTTGATGAATGAAACCGGGGAGGAGCCTCCCCGTTCTTCTGAAAACAAGATCTCTATCTGGAGACACAGTAAATCACAACACACGTATCATAGTAATCTAGAATTAAAGTTTCCAAAAAAAATCTAGAATTAAAGTATTGGCATAGATAACATTCATGAACGCTGTATGATACTCATTGCGGGAAAACATCAAAACATTACAGTATCACTATCACATGTTCTTCAGTGTGAAAATTCTAGGTTTGTTCTAAGCCAAACCTCCTTTAAGTTTGACCGAGTTTTTAAACAAATATAGCAGCATCTATACCACTAAATTAGCTATATCAGATTCAAGATAACATGCATGTAGTTTATACCATATATATTTAATGTTGTAGCTATTGGCATTTTTTCTATAAAGTTGGTCAAACTTAAAAAACTTTGACTTAAGACTAGCCTAGAACTTCAAGTATTTTGACGAAAAAGGGATTCTCCCTGTTATATATATAAATCAACGATCAACTTCAAGTATTTTGAAATGAAGGGAGTACAAGCTAAATGCAAGCATGGTCAGAACTTGACCAAAGCAGAAAAGAAATGGGGGAAAGGGTCTCCATATTTGTTCTTCAAAAACACCAAAACAGAAGGAAGAAAAATACATTACTACATAGGCATTCCCGCTTCAACCCAATAAGATTGGAGATTGTAGGAATTGGCACCAATTAATATTTGGTTACAACGCAGGAGAAACGTAGGAAGTCATGATACATGGGAATTTTTCTAGGTTACACTCAATGGAGTTTTCATTTGCTGTGAAGTACAAAATTGTATCACAAGGAAGATTGGTAGGGTTTTAATCCCACAAACCTAACCAACTCTCTGTCTAGTGTTCCGCCCTGCACGGCAAATGTTGTAAGGAATGTTTGTAACAACCTTATTTTAATTAATTAATAAGCATGGTGGTTAAAACAAAAAACTCTATGGCTAGGAGGTTTAAAAAACGTAGTGTTGGGTACAACCCGTGCCTTGTATATCATGTACTATCCAGATTCCCGAAAGAGCTCAAAACACTAGAATTAATATCCGAACCGATGTCAACAATGATTCACATCAAACGAACACATTATAATTTAGAGTAGGAAAAGAGCGGAGATGGTGGTGCATTGGTCTTGATGACTTCTCTGAATCACATGATTTTGAGTACTCTACGTGAATAAGGAAAACGTAGGATTACAATATCATGCCACTCAAAGGATAATGGTTGGATTTGGAACAAAGTTTATTTAATTGCATGTATCACAAGAAAAAGAAATGATTTTTCATAAGAGTGCAAAGGAACAAAGTTTATTTAGGTGGATGCAAAATTTCCTTTACAATGTAGTGCAAAGGAACAAAGTTTATTTAGGTGGATGCAAAATTTCCTTTACAATGTAGTGCAAAGGAAGTCTTAGAAAAAAATCATGTGGGATTCAATCCTAATAAATCATGTATTTTTCCCGATGAAGAGCACTTTTATTATTCTTAAATCATAATGTGACATAAGGGGATACAAACATAATGAGCATGCACTCGCCTCTACGCGACTATGATGCACACAGCCAACTAACGCACACACACAAAGGATCATGCCGGTAATTAGCAAAAGTCATACATGACCGATGTTGTACCTAGGCGGATGCAACAAAAAACAATGATGATCCATGCTGAGAAATTGCACATCCAATGAAGATTATGCAGGTGTACATGATCTGAATGTGGACAAAACCACGCAAGCTAAAATCTTTGCACGCACAATGGCAAGCAACCCAACAGGCAAGAGCCGTCCGTAGGAACAATTTATAAGAAATCCAGTTGCAATGCTCCAAAATTCCTATGAAAATCTTTGCAATAATATAAGATCTCAAAGTACAATACGATGACATTTGAGTTCATGTCAAAATTACTATGCATTCGGATGGTAGAAATGATTTTCACAGAATTTTGGCCGCCCCAAAGCTTATGGTTGGAAAGGTGTATATACTAATCAATGTAACACTATAGTCTTTTTCATGGACAATGCAGACGCTCGCATGCAAGGAAACCACCACACCACATACACACACTCACTCTTCGCAAAAAAAAAAAAAAAAAAAACATACACACACTCACACAACGACTACTGAAGACACGTGTCCGGAAGCTTCAGATTGACGAATTCACCACATGGCCCCACCGAAAGAATATATCACCTTAATGGGACGCAATGAGCATCAAACCTACGGTTTGATCCCGATGTGCAGGGAGTACAACCAGCCTTGGTTCTCGATCCAAAGGCTTGGAAAGTAGATATACGGTACGGGTTTTCCAAGCAACTTAGAGATAAATGATTCATTTTATTAAATGTGGGCAATGGCTTCTGTACAGAATCCAATAACAAATCTTAAAATCGTTTGATTCAAAGGACTTAAAAGAAAAAGGATTCCGGTCCTTAAGAATCCTCCTGTGTGGTTTTCAGTATTATAAACAATAGGGATTTCTCTAATGATTTATTTGCACTAGATTTTATAGAATTTTTTTCATGAACTTCAACATCTTTATCTCTTTTTGTGATGCAACCAATAAACAAAAAAAAACATGTAGGATATTGCTATCACACTTTTTTTTTCCACGTTTTTAGAATCTGCAAATTAGGGGACGGTCCGTGGAATCTTACGCACTTCACAGTTCGCGCACATCCTAGAATTGCATTTGGATGTGACATGCATTTGTAGTACTAGTAGAAAACGAATTAGGGTAAGCACATATATTATGTACTATGTGTATACCTGGGATGAAGGCTGTTCTTGACAACCTTCTGGCCGTACTTCCTCCACTTGTATCCGTCGTCCAGCACGTCCACTTCGCTCCTGGTCTGGAAGCAGAACCGCGGCTCCCTCATCTTCCTCCTCACCTTCATCTTCCCCTTCTCCGCCCCCTTCCACCTGCACGCCCACCATCATCCATCACCATACCCATCAGTGTCTCATTGCTAGCTCGTGTAACCCTAGATGTTAGCACTATCACACGTCGAATCGTCCACCAACACGATACTATGTAGCAGGTAGCAATACACATCTTACCATGAGCTCGGGCCATGGCAGCTGGCTGTGGTGGTAGTGGTAGTAGTAGCAGCAATCTCGTTGCCCGCTCTGGCCGCCGATGTGCCCGCCTGAGAAAAAGCCCAAAATTCCTAAGGAATCAAGCAAGAAACACCATGCAAGGCGGTCAAGCATGCACGTCAGCGTTAGCTAGTTACCTCGCCGGTGCCGCCCAAGGGCGCGAACCCGGTGGGCTTCTCGAGGGAGGCGGCGGAGTGGCAAAAGGGGATCCCCGGAAGCAGCGGGTACAGGCCACCGCCATGGTCCGAAGAGAACATCACGCCGTGGTTCCCGGGCTGTTCTTGGAGCACCAACGGCATCTGGTGAAGCTTGTGCTGGTTCGGCAATGGAGCGAGGAGGGGAGGGGATGCGTACGGATCGAGCGCGTAGAGGCTGGGAAGGCACGCCCCCAGCTGGCTACCGCCTTCCATGCAGGATCATGCAAGCGATGGATCAGCGCGGCCTAGCTTGGCTTGGGGGCAGGAGATGCCAAGGAGAGGATAGAGAGAGGCTGACTGAGAGAGAGGTAGGTGATTTCTTGCCTAGGTTAGAGAGAGAAAGGGGAACAAGAGCGGTGGGCAAGCTATAGCTGGGAAGAGGACTGGACAGACCCACCCTTTAAAGAGCCTTTTGCTCAAATTGTGGTACTGCTCGTTGCTGTAGCTGCTGGATCCTGCAGATTCATCTATCGGCTCCTGCTTTTGTAGCTTGCGTGGTGATGTTTAGGCTCTGCTTGGATAGTCGTTTCGGTTTCAAACACGCGGATAAAAGATACAGACCTTGAACCGTCGTTTTGTTTTTAGCTCGGGATGTTTCAGTGACCAGTAAGAGCAACTTTAACGGACCGATCCAAATAGACGATGATTTTGTTTGTTTTTTGTTCGTTTAGGTCGATCAGGCGAACACGAACGTCCGCTTCCGCAAATGGATCGACACATCCGTCCAACGCTAGCCGCATCGATTTTTTCCATCGTGCGAAAAAAAAAGTCGATCACGAAGTGCATAATTAAACATTAAAAGCCGACCACAAAGGCCGGCGAGAGTCCACGCGTCTGCATTACATTAATTAAACATAAAAAAACAAAAACTACGAGGGCAGTCCTAGGCTTCGTCGTAGTCGTCATCGGGGCCGGTGAGGTTGAGCAGCGTAGGCGCAGGGCCGACCCACGGGAATGCCATGTTCCAGAGCGCAGCTGCCTGCGCCTCCGTCGCCTGCCCCGTCGGCGCGGGCTGTGCTGGTGGCGGTGGCAGCGCAGCAGCACGGGCACACTCCTCCTCCCCCGCCTCCCGTCGCTCCTCCTCCGCCTCCCGTCGCTCCTCCTCCGGCTCCTTCTCCACCTCCATGAGCCGCAGGCCTTCGAAGCGCTCCGCCAGCAGGTGATGCGACCTCCAGTGCTCGAGGTAGGCTTGCTCCTGCTGCGGTGTCGCGCCCAGCGAGATGGGCGGCACCGTGACGAACTCCTGGACGACGCTGGTCCACTGGTAGACCTCTCGCTGCTCCGTGGGCTGGGGCTTCGGCGGAGCTGGCACACCGCAGTCGGCGGCGGCTGACAGCGCGATGGCCTCCGTGAGCTGCTACTGGTACACCGCCTCCTCGCCGGCCCTGCGTCGCGCTTCCTCCTCGCTGTCGCGGATGACAGCTGCGAGCGATGCCTGGTAGGCGGCCTCAGCCTCCTGGTCCTCGTCGTTGACGATAGGAGGGGGCGGCGGAGGGCATCCTGGCTGCACTTCGCTCACGCCACGACGGCGCTGCGCCTCGTGCTCCACCGCGAACCACACCTCCCAGTTAGGGGAGTCAGCCGCGTATGCAGGGTCTCGCTGCTGCTCCGACGTCAGCAGACGCCAACAATGGCTCACCTCCTCCGCATGCACCCGCGCCGACCGCGGCATGGCCGGCACCGGAATCCTCTCCGGATCCAGATGTCAGCCGTGCGGCAGCGTGACATCGGGGTAAGGGAGAGGCACGCAGTGCTCGCAGTGCCACCGCGCTTGGTGCACTGGGACGCTCACGCGTCAGCGAGGCCGGTGGGAAGACGGGGACGGGGAGATGTCGCGGGGGTAGAGCGGAGCCTTTCCCTTGTTTGGGAAGCCGCCAGCCATGGCGTGCTAGGGTTTTTGTCGCCGAGGAGGTGGCTGGATGTGGACGGGCGTGCTTCTAGAGGCAGATGGCAGAACCTACCGCACGCTCGGATTAAAAAAGGTCGGCCGCGGTCGCTGACGCGTGGGCCCGAGGATGGCGACCGTCATAAATAATGTCGACCGCGATGGTTGGGGGCGGACACCGAGGGGGGGGGGGCGCGTCCGCTTCGCGTCTGCCTCGACGCATTTCAATCCCAAATTTGGGCCGGAAATGGGTCGGCCCGGACACAAAGCGAACACATTTTGGCAATGGGTCGGCGCGTTGGGCCATCATTTTTGTCCACGTCGATCCAAATGGACGGCGGCAGACGAAATGGGTCGCCCCATTAGGATTGCTCTTAAATACAAGTGTAAACTAAATACCCTGTATTGAAATACGACCATCCAAGCGCAGCCTTACCGTGTATAAACTAGCTAGCTAGCTTTGTATACATATGCTTAGACAGTCGGGACATCTCCAACGCGGATACTCAAATCGTCATTATATATAATTTGCGAAAGTCCGACCATTTTTTTTACCATCCAATGACATCCCTCAAATGTTCAGAAACGCATTCGGACATCCATCGGGAAACATATTTAAGGGGGAGAGGGTGTGTGGATGTTTTTTTGGGAGGGAAGGGGGTGTGTGCATCCGTCTAACGAACCAAAAGACATATCCGGACATCCCCTCTCTCTCCTCGACCGCGACATGTACATGCATACAAGTACATTTAGAAAACATGGTTGAATGGCTAGCTCTTGCATGAGTGTCCATGGATTGGTCTCCACCGGTCAATGGACAAAGTCAACGTTGAAGATGTCTTAGGGAAAATCCAAAGCACGACCCCAAACGGTCGCCCTCTTTGTTCGGATTTCGTCCATTTCGAGGTGGGAATGGCGTCATGTCCGTCCGAATCCGTGTTTGCGCTGCCCGGGCTCCCAATGCGCGGCCGCATTTTCGTCCCCATCCCGTCCGCATAGATTTTCCCCTCATTTTTATTATTTTCATCAACGATATTTTTAAGACATTGGAGTACATTCACCAAATCTTGGCTAGAATAGCAAGACCAAAGAAAACATGAACCACAAGAAGACATTTTAAAAGATAACCAACATCCGTAACTGCTCCCGTAAGTTGAATTAATTCCTTCTCGATGCATTCATTGTTGATCTACGGAGTCTTGATCTTGCAAGCTTCTTTCTTCTTCGAGTCTGAAGAGTTAGACGTTGCTTCTTCAAATCTAGTCTTATCTCTATCATGTAGACTAGCAAGAAGTGCACGAACATCTATTGAATTACGCGCTACGATGTATTCTTCCTCCCAAAACCAAAAGTTACATCCATCCTACACAATAAAATTTGAGTGTAAGCAAAATGAGCCGAATCCAAAGCACAACCGGAGCTAAACTAGCACAAACCCCATCATTTTTGCACTTGACGAACATCCATCCGGGAAGTTCCGGCGTGTTAGACACGCGTAGAAGACCTTCAGTGGACAGTCGTTGCACTTTATGAGCGACATCGATGCACCGACGAGCATTTGGACCAGGACCGAGGTCGGGCGACACCCGTTGGTGTATTTGCCGGCGAACCAGCAACGGGGTAGATCGGAGTGGGTAGAGGCAGAGTCAGTACCCGCATGCGTCCTCAGGGTTTTGTCTGGCCGTGCGGACCGATACCCGGCCATTCCATGGAACGATGCGGCCTCCAGTGCCCCGTCGCGCTCAAATCCGGCGAGATCCGCCCCAAATCCGTTTGTCGGTTGTGCTGAGGCGGGCGGAGGGGGTGTTACGAAGCTCATGGTGTGAAGAAACCGTGGTAGAGCATGCGTTCGTGCTCGGTAGCTACACGACCGAGATGAATGGCGATGGAGGCAGCTAGGGACGAGAAGGGAGAGGGGCGGGGTGTGCGTGTTGGGGAACGTTGCATGGGAAACAAAAAAAATTCCTACGCACACGAAAACCTATCATGGTGATGATCATCTACGAGAGGGAGATCGGATCAACATACCCTTGTAGATCGCTAAGCGGAAGCGTTAATAAACGCGTTTGATGTAGTGGTACGTCTCCACGATCCGTCCCACGAACCGTCCCACGACCCGTCCACGACCCGTCTCACGATCCGTCCCGATCAAGTGCTGAACGGACGACACCTCCGTGTTCCGCACACGTACAACTCGATGACGATCTCCGCCTTCTTGATCCAGCAAGAGGGGCGGGGAAGTAGATGAGTTCTCCAGCAGCATGACGGCGCGCCGGCGGTGGTGATGATCTATTCATGCAGGGCTCCGCCCGAGCTCCGCAGAAAACCGATCTAGAGGAAGAACTATGATCTAGAGGAGAGGGCATCACGTGGCAAAGTTGTGTCTCAAAAGCCCTAAACCTCTAGTATATAAAGGAGGAGGGAGGGGGTAGCCTTGGCGCCACAAGGGAGGCTCCCTTGGGTCGGCCGAAGTGGTGGAGGGAGGAGTCCTCCTCCAACTCCACTTGGATTAGGACTCCTTCCTTAATTTCCCACCCCTTTTGGATTTTCCACTTTTTTCTCATGGGCTTTCCTTGGATGACTTTGTCAGCCCATTATGCCTTATTGCACATCCAATAAACCCATGTGGAACCCTTGGGGCGTGGTGGGCCCACCCAGTGGGCCCCTGGAACCCATTCTTCACACCCGGTACACTGTCGACAATGCCCGAAAACCTTCCGGAATCCAAATACCAACTTCCTATATATCAATCTTCGTTTCCGGACCATTCCGGAACTCCTCGTGACTTTAGGGATCTCATCCAGGACTCCGAACAAAACTTCGGCCGCCAACACATGTAACTCAACTATACCGAAGCGTCGCCGAACCATAAGTGTGCAAACCCTGCGGGTCCGAGAACTATGCAGACATGACCTGAGACACTCTCCGGTCAAACCAACAGTGGGACCTGGATGTCCATATTGGCTCCTACATATTCTACGAAGACCTCTATCGGTTGAACCTCTATGTCAAGGATTCATATAATCCTGTATATTATTCCCTTTGTCCTTCGGTATGTTACTTGCCCGAGATTCGATCGTCGGTATCACCATACATAGTTCAATCTCGTTACCGACAAGTCTCTTTACTCATTCCGTAATACAAGATCCCGTAACTAACTCCTTAGTCACATTGCTTGCAAGGCTTGTTGTGATGTTGTATTACCGAGTGGGCCCTGAGATAACTCTCCGTCACAGGGAGTGACAAATCCCAGTCTTGATCCATGCCAACCCAACAGACAACTTTGGAGATACCTGTAGAGCACCTTTACAGTCACCTAGTTACATTGCGACGTTTGATAACCCACAAGGTATTCCTCCGGTGTCTAGGAGTTGCATGATCTCATGGTCATAGGAATAGATACATTGGCATGCAGAAAACAGTAACAATAAACTGACACGATCATATGCTACATTTATAGTTTGGGTCTTGTCAATCACATCATTCTCCCAATGATGTGATCCTGTTATCAAGTGACAACACTTGCCTATGGACAGGAAACCTTGACCATCTTTGATCAACGAGCTAGTCAACTAGAGGCTCACTAGGGACAGTGTGTTGTCTATGTGTCCACACATGTATTTGAGTTTCCAATCAATACAATTCTAGCTTGGATAATAAACGATTATTATGAACAAGGAAATATAATAATAACCAATTTATTATTGCCTCTAGGGTATATTTCCGACAGTCTCCCACTTGCACTAGAGTCAATAATCTAGTTCACATCACTATGTGATTGTAATGAGTCTAACACCCATACAGTTCTGGGGTTTTATCATGTCTTGCTTGTGAGAGAGGTTTTTAGTCAATGGATCTGAACCTGTCAGATCTGTGTGTGCTTTACAAATCTTTATGTCATCCTATAGATGTTGCTACTACGTTCTATTTGGAAATATTCCAAATGACTGTTCTACTATACGAATCCGGTTTACTACTCAGAGTTATTCAGATTAGTGTCAAAGCTTGCATCGACATAACCCTTTACGATGAACTCTTTAACCACCTCCATAATCGAGAAAAATTCCTTAGTCTACTTGTTACTAAGGATAACTTTGACCGTTGTTTAGTGATTCAATCCTGGATCACTTTTGTACCCCATGACAGACTCATGGCAAGGCACACATCACGTGCGGTACACAACCTGGCATACTTTAGCGCCTACGGCTAAGGCATAGGGGACGACCTTCGTCCTTTCTCTTTCTTCTGCCGTGGTTGGGCTTTGAGTCTTACTCAAATTCACACCTTACAACACATCTAAGAACTCCTTCCTTGCCGATCTATTTTAAACTCCTTCAAAAACTTGTCAAGTTATGCATTTCATTGGAAGTTCTATTAAGCATTTTGATCTATCCCTATAGACTTGATGCTCAATGTTCAAGTAGCTCTATCCATGTTTTCCTTTGAAAAACTCCTTTCAAACAACCCTTTATGCTTTACAGAAATTCTACATTACTTCCGATCAACAATATGTCAACCACATATATTTATTAGAAATTCTATAGTGCTCCCACTCACTTCTTTGGAAATACAAGTTTCTCATAAACCTTGTATAAACCCAAAAACTTTGATCATCACATCAAAGCGCATATCCAACTCGAGATGCTTACTCCAGTCCTTTAGAAGGATCGCTAGAGCTTGCATACTTGTTAGCATCCTTAGGATCGACAAAACCTTCTGGTTGTATCACATACAACCTTTCCTCAAGGAAACCGTCGAGGAAACAATGTTTTGACATCCATCTGCAAGATGCAGCAACCACTAACATAATTCCAACAGACTTTTAGCATCGCTACGAGTGATAAAGTATCATCATAGTCAACTTCTTGAACTTGTCGGAAACATCTTGACGATAAGTCGAGCTTTTCTTAATGGCGACTTTTCACCATCATCGTCTGTCTTCCTTTTAAAGATCCATATGTACTTAATAGTCTTACGACCATCAAGTAGTTCTTCCAAAGTCTACACTTTGTTTTATACACGGATCCTCTCTCGGATTTCATGGCCTCCAGCCATTTGTCGGAATCCAGGCCCACCATCGCTTCTCCATAGCTCGTAGGTTCATTGTTGTCCAACAACATGACCTCCAAGACAGGTTTACCGTACCACTCTGTAGTAGTACGTGACCTTGTCGACCTATGAGGTTTGTAGTAACTTGATCTGAAGCTTAATGATCACTGTCATCAGTTTCCACTTCAATTGGTGTATGCGCCACTTTTGGGTAACGTAGCATAAATTCAAAAAAATTCCTACGGCATATTCAGATCTTCCTATGGAGAGACCAGCAACGAGAGAGGGGTGAGTGCATCTTCATACCTTTGAAGATCGCTAAGAGTAAGCGTTGCTAGAACGCGGTTGATGGAGTCGTACTCGCCGCGATTCAGATCGCGGTGTGATTCCGATCCAGTGCCGAACCACGGCACCTCCGCGTTCAACACACGTGCAGCCCGGTGACGTCTCCCGCACCTTTGATCCAGCAAGGAGGAGGGAGAGGTTGGGGAAGATCTCCGGCAGCACGACGGCGTGGTGTCGATGGAGAGACGAGGTCTCCCGGCACGGCTTCGCCAAGCACCGGCAGAGAGGAGGAAGAAGAGGGGCAGGGCTGCACCGAGGGAGATGGAAAACCGTGTGTAAAACAACCCCAAAACCCCCACTATATATAGGAGGAGGGGAGGGGGGGTGCCACCCCTAGGGTTACCACCCTAGGTGGTGCGGCAGCCCCCCCCATATGGGAGGTGCGGCGGCCAGGGCAGGGGGAGGGGGTGGTGCACCCCTAGGTGGGCCTTAGGCCCACCAGCGCCTAGGGTTTGCCCCCCCTCTCCACCTCCCGCGCCTTGGGCCTCCTTGTGGGAGGCGCACCAGCCCACTTTGGGCTGGTTGCCCTCCCTCTTTTGTCCCATGCTACCTCTTGGGGCTGGTGGCCCCTCCCGGTGGACCCCCGGGACCATTACCGGTGGTCCCGGTACATTACCAGTGATGCCCGAAACATTTCCGGTGTCCAAAACCATCCATCCTATATATCAATCTTTACCTCCGGACCATTCCGGAGCTCCTCGTGGCGTCCGGGTTCTCATTCGGGACTCCGAACAACTTTCGGCGACCTCGTATAACAATTCCCTATAACCCTAGCGTCATCGAACCTTAAGTGTGTAGACCCTACGGGTTCGAAAGTCAGACAGACATGACCGAGACACTTCTCCGGCCAATAACCATCAGCGGGGTCTGGATACCCATGGTGGCTCCCACTTGATCCACGATGATCTCATCGGATGAACCACGATGTCAAGGATTCAATCAATCCCGTATACAATTCCCTTTGTCTGTCGGTATAGAACTTGCCCGAGTTTCGATCGTCGGTATACCTATACCTTGTTCAATCTCGTTACCGGTAAGTCTCTTTACTCGTTCCGTAGCACGTCATCGTGTGACTAACTTCTTAGTCACATTGAGCTCATGATGATGTTCTACCGAGTGGGCCTAGAGATACCTCTCCGTCACGCGGAGTGACAAATCCCGATCTCGATTCGTACCAACCCAACAGACACTTTCAGAGGTACCCGTACTGCACCTTTATAGCCACCCAGTTACATTGTGACGTTCAGGCCCAAATATGGCGAAGTGTTATGTAGTCGACGTTCACATAACACCACTAGAGGAAAAACAACATATAGCATATCAAAATGCCGAACGAATATCAAATTCACATGACTATTATTAGCATGACTTATCCCATGTCCTCAGGAACAAAAGTAACTACTCACAAAGCATAATCATAATCATGATCAGAGGTGTAATGAATAGCATCAAGGATCTGAACATAAACTCTTCCACCAAGTAATCCAACTAGCATCAACTACCAAGAGTAATAAACACTACTAGCAACCTTACAAGTACCAATCGGAGTCGTGAGATGGAGATTGGTTACAAGAGATGAACTAGGGATTGGAGAGGAGATGGTGCTGATGAAGATGTTGATGAAGATGCCTCCCCTCCGACGAGAGGAGTGTTGCTGATGACGATGGTGATGATTTACCCCTCCGGGAGGGAAGTTTCCCCGGCAAGATCGTCCTGTCGGAGCTCTAGATTGGATCTGCTCAAGTTCTGCCTCGTGGCGGCGGCGAAACCACGAAAAATCTCCCGATTGATTTTTTTCTGGAACGAACTTCATATAGCAAAAGAGGGGGGCCAGTGGGCCGTCAGGGAGCCCACAAGCTTGCCCTCCGCCACCAGGGGGGTGGCGGTGGTAGGGCTTGTGGCGCCCTGGTAGCCCCCCTCTGATACTTCTTTAGCCCAGTATTTTTTATATAATCCCAAAAAATTCCACGTAACTTTTCAAGGCATTTGGAGATGTGCAGAATAGTGTACTAAGATTTGCTCCTTTTCCAGTCCAGAATTCCAGCTGCCTGAATTCTCCCTCTTCAAATAAACCTTGCAAAATAAGAGAGAAAAGGCATAAATATGGTACCACAAAGTAATATAACAGCCCATAAAGCAATAAATATCAACATGAAAGCATGATGCAAAATGGACGTATCAACTCCCCCAAGCTTAGACCTCGCTTGTCCTCAAGCGAAAACCAAGTTCCATAAACATGTCCACATGTTGAGGGACGAAGGTGTCGATAACCAATAATTTTGTATTTGTAAATGAAGTGAGTAAAAGTTAAAAACTTTGATGGGTCAAAACATAATACGGACATGAGGGCATCATGATCACACATAGAACAACAATACATCATAAAGATTTTTATGGGAAAGTAACAATTCCTTCACAAAGCAAAGCATGAAGCAAAACCCTTACCGAGAAGTAACCAACAACAGTCCAAAGTCATTGAGGCAATTGCAATTTATCACAACATCAGAAAGAGTCAAGTAAGAGCTTGTAAGGCAAATCCACATACTCAATCATCTCTTTTGTTTTCCACAATTGTTACAACTCACGTGGTATTCATGGTGTCAAAGTTTCAGCTGGACACAGAGGAAGATAGGGGCTTATAGTTTTGCCTCCTAACTATTTACCTCAAGGGTAAAGTCAACAACAATAAAGCATAAGTACTCAGCTCCAAGTTGATATATGAATATAAATATTTCCCAAGCATGTGACAGTAGCCAAGACAAAGGCAAAAATAGGGAATTGGTGAGGATCACCATGACTCTTACAAGGGCAAAAAATAAAGGTACAAGTTAGGCCTTTCGCAGAGGGAAGCAGAGGTTGTCATGCGCTTTTGAGGTTTGAATGCGTGTCCTCTTAGTGCGGAGGAACGTCACTTTATATTGCCTCCTGTGATAAAGAACTTTATTATGCAGTCTGTCGCTTTTATGTCTTCCTCATCACAGGTTCGTACAAAGCTTATTTTCCACACACTAATAGATCATACATATTAGAGAGCAATTTTTATTGCTTGCACCGATGACGACTTACTTGAAGGATCTTATTCAATCCATAGGTAGGCATGGTGGACTCTCATGGAAAAACTGGGTTGGTGGTTTATGGATGCACAAGTAGTATCTCTACTTGGTGCGGGAGTTTTGGCTAATATGAGGTGGAAGCAATCGTCACATGCTAAGGGATCTCTAATCATATAACATTCTTTGGAACCAAGCAAACACAATTCATTATGTTGTCTTCCTTGTCCAACATCTACTCCTAAGCATGTAATAGTTTGGTGAGTGCTCACAATTGTAAAAAGTGTCTAAGATGATATATTTATATGTGAACCTCTCTTTCCTTATTACTTCTTATTAATTGCAACAATGACTGAGGTCTATGTTGATTTATTCTCAACAAGTTTCAATCATCATACGTGTCATATGTGAAGTTATCACTTTCCATAAGATTGTCTCATGATCTTTCATGATATCGTTCTTTTCATACTTTTGATCATGGCACAAAGCAAAGCCCTTGACTAAGATACTCTTTATTATATAGCTCGTAAGCTCGAATACATCGAGGGAGAGACAAAAGCAAAAGACTCAAACTAAACATTAAAGACTTATTTCTCTAAAAGAAGAAATTAAAACTGAAAAGGAAAGAACTAAAACAAAGGTAAAAGCAAAAGATATAAAGGTGATACGATATCAGGGCAACTCCCCCAAGCTTGGCAAAAGCCAAGGGGATTGCCCATACCAATGCTTAGTTGTATTCCTTTGGTGGTGATGGTGGTGGAGTTGTTGGAGTAGTCTGATCCTCCGTCTTCCAAGGCATAGGTGCTCCATCATGGTAGGATGAACGAGTCGCCGGAATCCTCAAATCTGCAGCCAACCTTATTGATTTAAATCTGTACTCATACTCACAGTTTTGGTTCTACAGGTTATAGATCTGGCCCTGAAGTTGATCAACCCTGTCATAGAGCCTGGAGAGGTGTTTCCCAATGTCAATGGCATCCATCTTGTGATTGCTAGTGAACTCTGTGATCATCATGTGGTTGGCGTTGAGTCCACGCTCCACCATCCCTTGACACTTGAAGACTTGTTGCTCCATTGCTTCGAGCCTCGTCTCCATGCTTCTGGTCTTCTTAGGCCCCTCAACATCATGGATGTGCAACATCCCCTCGCTCATCTTGATAGATTGAGGGTGTTTCAGCACTTCCGTGAGGTAGGGATTGATGACCTTCTTGAAGATCTTGTCCATAGGAGCGTTTGGGGAAGTCATGATGATCCAGATCTGCCATAGAAACAGGCTCGAAACGAAAACAGAGGAAGACTGCACGATACGGAGATCAAAACCTTCGGGTGAATATAAATTGATTTTTTCTGGACCAGAAGGAGTGCTCCGCAAGAAAACGGAGTCCGGGAGGCACACGAGGTGCCCACAAGCCCTCCCTCCGCCACCAGGGGGTAGGTGGCGGCTTCCAAGCTTGTGGCCGCCTTGTGCGCTCTTCGGACTGCTTTTTATTTTTCTAATTTTCCAAAAATTCCAAAACAGAGAAATTTCCTATAGGAAAAGCATCGGAGTCCAATTTCTTACCAAAACAGATACCTCTTCGTTTTCAGGGTCTGAAACAGGCTGATAAACATCCCTTATGTACTCCTCTGGAGTTATGACATTGATGATATTGGTCGCAACATTTATGGGAGTACCACAGATGTAATGCTTGATTCTTTGCCCATTTACCACTCTAGGAAAATTTCCTTCCGTGTTATTGATTTTGATGGCATCGGAACGATAATACTTCCTCGATAACATCAGGACCTTCCCATTTAGAGAGAAGCTTGCCTGCGAAGAATCTTAAACGAGAATTGTATAGCAGGACGTAATCACCTACATTGAACTCTCGTTTCTGTATTCGTTTATCGTGCCATCTCTTAACCTTTTCCTTGAACAACTTGGCATTCTCATATGCCTGGGCCCTCCATTCATCTAATGAGCTGATATCAAACAACCGCTTCTCACCGGCAAGTTTGAAATCGAAGTTGAGCTCTTTGATTGCCCAATAAGCTTTGTGTTCTAGCTCAAGAGGTAAATGACATGCCTTACCATAAACCATTTTATATGGCGACATGCCCATGGGATTCTTATAAGCAGTCCTGTAAGCCCATAGTGCATCGTCAAGTTTGCTAGACCAATTTTTTGAGATATATTTACGGTCTTTTGTAGGATCAATTTGATATCCCTATTACTCAACTCCACTTGACCACTAGACTGAGGATGATAATGAGATGCAACTCTATGGTTAACATCATACTTAGCGAGCATCTTGCGGAAAACACCATGAATGAAGTGTGAACCGCCTTCAGTCTTCAAATATCCAGGGACTCCAAATCTTGGGAAAATGACTTCTTTAAGCATCTAATAGAGGTGTGGTGATCAACATTTTTAGTGGGGATAGCTTCTACCCACTTAGTAACGTAATCCACAACAACTAAGATGTGAGTGTACCCATTGGAACTCGGGAAGGGTCCCATATAATCAAAGCCCCAGACATCAAATGACAAGTGAATAGTTCATAGGCATTTCCTAAGGCTTACTGATATTCCCTATTCTTTGGCATTCGTCACAAGACAAGACAAACTTACGGGCATCCTTGAAGAGAGTGGGCCAATAGAAACCTGATTCCAATACCTTATGGGCAGTTCTATCTCCAGCGTGGTGTCCTCCGTAGGCTTCGGAATGACACTTCTGCAAGATCTGTCCCTATTCATGTTCAGGCACACAACGTCTAATAACACCATCTACTCCTTCCTTATAAAGGTGAGGATCACCCCAAAAGTAGTGTCTCAAATCAAAGAAGAATTTCTTCTTTTGCTGATAGGTGAGACTGGGTGGTATGTATTTGGCTACGATATAGTTTGCATAATCGGCATACCACGGTGCACTATGTGAAGTGCGGATGACACTTAATTGCTCATCAGGAAAGCTGTCATCAATAGGTAGTGGGTCATCAAGGACGTTCTCTAGCCTAGACAAGTTATCTGCTATAGGGTTATCAGCACCCTTTCGGTCAACGACGTGCAAATCAAATTCCTGTAGCAGGAGAAACCATCTGATCATCCTAGGCTTAGCGTCCTTCTTCTCCATAAGGTACTTGATAGCAGCATGATCAGAGTGAATAGTGACTTTGGAGTCAACTATATAAGATCTGAACTTTTCACATGCAAACACGACTGCTAAAAACTCCTTTTCTGTAGTGGCATAGTTTCTTTGGGCACTATCTAGAGTTTTACTAGCGTAGTGAATAACATTCAACTTCTTGTCAACTCTTTGTTCTAGAACAACACCAACAACATAATCACTAGCATCGCACATGATTCAAAGGGCAAGTTCCAGTCAGGTGGTTGAACAATAGGTGCGGTTATCAAAGCCTTCTTAAGTATTTCGAAATCTTCCTCACAATCCTCATCAAAAACAAAAGGAACATCCTTCTGCAAGAGGTTGGTAAGAGGCCTAGAAATCTTAGAGAAGTCTTTAATGAACCTTCTATTGAAACCAGCATGACCTAGGAAACTTCATATACCTGTGATATCTGTGGGGCAAGGCATTTTCTCAATTGCATCAACCTTAGCCTTATCAACTTCAATGCCTCTTTCAGAAATTTTGTGTCCTAAGACGATACATTCGTTAACCATAAAGTGGTACTTCTCCCAATTCAAGACGAGGTTGGTATCTTTGCATCTCTGTAAGACTCGATCAAGGTTACTGAGGCAATCTTCAAAGGAAGACCCGTAAACGGAGAAGTCATCCATGAAAACCTCGACAATCTTTTCACAAAAGTCAGAGAATATAGCCATCATACATCTTTAAAAGGTGGCAGGTGCATTGCATAAGCCAAAAGGCATACGTCTATACGAAAAGGTATCGAAAGGGCAGGTGAAAGTGGTTTTCTCCTGATCAGATTGTGCAACAGGTATTTGCGAGAAACCTGAATAACCGTCTAGAAAGCACAAGTGTGTGTGTTTGGATAGCCTTTCTAGCATTTGGTCGATGAACGGCAAAGGATAATGGTCTTTCCTGGTTGCCTTGTTCAGTTTCCGGAAGTCTATCACCATCCTATAGCTAGTAATAATCCTTTGTGCAGAGGTGCAGAGCGGCGTCCCGCATAGACCCGCCAAAATGCAGAATTAGTCTAACTTTGCCTAACAGCACACAGCCCAGTTAGAACTAACCTTTTTCAATTTGTATACGGAGCGGGACGGGTCGGGCACCGCCTTGCATCCCTACCTTTGTGGGATTAGTTCATCCTTATCATTAGGAACGACAGTGATACCTCCCTTCTTAGGTACGCAATGTACTGGACTTACCCAATCACTATGAGCAACATGATAAATGATTCCTGCTTCCAGAAGCTTTAATATTTCTTTTCTAACGACCTCTTTCATATTAGGATTTAATCTCCTTTGATGATCACCAACTGGTTTAAAGTCAGGATCGGTTTTAATCTTGTGCTGACATAGGGTGGGACTAATACCCTTAAGATCATCAAGAGTATATCCAATAGCAACACAGTGCTTCCTTAGTGTTTTTAGTAACTTCTTCTCTTCGTGCTCTGAGAGGAGAGCACTAATAATAACAGGATATATCTCCTTCTCATCAAGATAGGCATACTTAAGAGTATCAGGCAACTGTTTAAGCTCGAACAAAGGATCACCCTTTGGTGGGGGAGGATCCCCAAGCAGTTCAACAGGAAGATTATTCTTGAGAATAGGATATTGTTTTAAGAAAATTTTATCTATCTCATCTCTCTCCTCCATATGCATATCATTTTCATGCTCAAGCAGATATTGCTCTAAAGGATCCGTAGGAGGTACGGCAATAGAGGCAAGAGCAATAATTTCATCCATACCAGACGACTCCTTTTCATGGGGTTGTCTTCCAAACTTGGAGAAGTTAAATTCATGAGACACACCCTCGAAACTAACTGTGACAGTCTGCTTAATGCAATCAATGTGAGCATTGACAGTGTTGAGAAAGGGTCTACCAAATATAATGGGACAAAAGTTATCTTGTGCAGTACCAAGGACGAAGAAATCAGTAGGATGCTTCGTCTTACCACACAGGACTTCTACGTCTCTCTCAATTCCCAGAGGGCAGATAGTGTCTCTATTAGCTAGCGTAATAGTGACATCAATGGGTTCTAACTCAGCAGGTGCAATCTCATCTTTGATTTCATCATATAGAGAACGGGGTATTGCACTAACACTAGCTCCCATATCACATAAACCATGGTAGCAGTGATCTCCTATCTTGACAGAAACAACGGGCAGGCCAACTACAGGTCCGTATTTGTCTTTCGCGTGAGGTTTAGCAATTCCAGCGGAGTCCTCACAGAATTTGATAACATGCCCGTCTATGTCTTCAGCTAAGAGATCTTTGATAATAGCAACACTAGGTTCAACTCTAATCTCCTTAGGGGGTGCAAGTGGTCTAATGTAACCCCTACGTATCACAGTTGGAACTTTAGAATAATCCTTTATCCTAGCAGGATATGGTGGTTTCTCACTGTAAGCACAACGAACAACAGGATCACTAAAAGCAATGACTTTCTCCTCAACTAGATTGGTTTTGACTATGTTGCTTTCTACTCGAGGATGATACTTAAACCACTTCTCTTTGGGAAGATCAACATGAGCAGCAAAAGATTCACATAGAGAACCTACTATCTCAGAGTCAAGTCCATACTTAGCGCTAAAATCTCTAGAAGTGTTTGTCTCAACAAAAGATTTAACGCAATCAAACTGGAAATTCATACATGACTCCTTACCTTCCTCCAGCTCCCAATCTTCAGAGTTACGTTTGATTATTTCCAATAAATTCCACTTGTGGTCAATATCCTTCTTCATAAAAGAACCGGTACAAGAAGTGTCAAGCATGGTACGATCTTCATGAGAAAGCCGAGCATAAAAGTTTGAGTGATGATTTCTCTCGAGAGCTCATGATTGGGGCATGAATATATCATTGATTTATGCCTCCCCCAAGCCTGAGCTATGCTTTCCCTGTCACGAGGCCAAAAGTTATAAATAAAGTTCCGATCATGATGTACTAAATGCATAGGATAGAACTTTTGATGAAATTCCAATTTCAACCGATTGTAGTCCCATGATCCAGTATCATCACATAGCCTATACCATGTCAACGACTTATCCTTCAAAGATAAAGGAAAGACTTTCTTCTTTACCTCATCCTCGGGCAAACCTGCAAGCTTAAATAAACCACAAACTTCATCTACATAGATCATATGAAAGTCTGGATGTGAAGATCCATCTCTTGTAAAAGGATTAGCGAGCAGTTTCTCAAGCATACCCGAAGGAATTTCATAAAAGATATTTTCAGTAGGTACCTCAGGTTGAGGAACAACTCCTCGTGCTTCCGTTCGTGGTGAAGATACCCCGAACAAACTCCTCAAAGGAACAGTTTCCATAGTGACAGGTGACAATAAATTTCAGCAAAGTATATAAATGTTTCCTTACCAATTTCCACTTACCAAAGGCGCTTCATTCCCCGTCAACGGCGCCAGAAAAGAGTCTTGATGACCCACAAGTATAGGGGATTAATCGTAGTCCTTTTGATAAGTAAGAGTGTCGAACCCAACGAGGAGCAGAAGGCTCTAATAAACGGTTTTCAGCAAGGTAATAACTGCAAGCACTGAAAGTAGCGGTAAGAAGTGATGGTGTAGTGAGGTGAAACGTAGTGAGCGAAAAGTAACAAGTAACAAGTAGTAGCAACGGTGAAGCAAGTGGCCCAATCCCTTTTGCAGCAAGGGACAAGCCTGAACAAAGTCTTATAGGAGGAAACACGCTCCCGAGGACACACGGGAATTTCTGTCATGCTAGTTTCATCATGTTCATATGATTCACGTTCGTTACTTTGATAGTTTTATATGTGGGTGGACCGGCGCTTGGGTACTGCCCTTACTTGGACAAACATCCCACTTATGATTAACCTCTCTCGCAAGCATCCGCAACTATAAAAGAAGAATTAAGACAACGTCTAACCATAGCATTAAACTAGTGGATCCAAATCAGCCCCTTACGAAGCAACGCATAGACTGGGGTTTAAGCTTCTATCACTCCAGCAACCCATCATCTACTTACTACTCCCCAATGCTTTCCTTTAGGCCCAAATAAGGTGAAGTGTTATGTAGTCGACGTTCACATAACACCACTAGAGGAAAAACAACATATAGCATATCAAAATGTCAAACGAATATCAAATTCACATGACTATTATTAGCATGACTTATCCCATGTCCTCAGGAACAAAAGTAACTACTCACAAAGCATAATCATAATCATGATCAGAGGTGTAATGAATAGCATCAAGGATCTGAACATAAACTCTTCCACCAAGTAATCCAACTAGCATCAACTACCAAGAGTAATCAACACTACTAGCAACCTTACAAGTACCAATCGGAGTCGTGAGACGGAGATTGGTTACAAGAGATGAACTAGGGATTGGAGAGGAGATGGTGCTGATGAAGAAGTTGATGAAGATGCCTCCCCTCCGACGAGAGGAGTGTTGGTGATGACGATGCGACGATTTCCCCCTCCGGGAGGGAAGTTTCCCCAGCAGGATCGTCCTGCCGGAGCTCTAGATTGGATCTGCTCAAGTTCTGCCTCGTGGCGGCGGCGAAACCATGAAAAAGCTCCCGATTGATTTTTTCTGGAACAAAACCCTTCATATAGCAAAAGAGGGGGGCCAGTGGGCCGTCAGGGAGCCCACAAGCTTGCCCTCCGCCACCAGGGGGGTGGCGGTGGCAGGGATTGTGGCGCCCTGGTAGCCCCCCTCTGGTACTTCTTTAGCCCGGTATTTTTTATATAATCCCAAAAAATTCCACGTAACTTTTCAGGGCATTTGTTGATGTGCAGAATAGTGGACTAAGATTTGCTCCTTTTCCAGTCCAGAATTCCAGCTGCCTGAATTCTCTCTCTTCAAATAAACCTTGCAAAATAAGAGAGAAAATGCATAAATATGGTACCACAAAATAATATAACAGCCCATAAAGCAATAAATATCAACATGAAAGCATGATGCAAAATGGACGTATCATTGGGGAACGTTGCATGGGAAACAAAAAATTTCCTACGCACACGAAAACCTATCATGGTGATGATCATCTACGAGAGGGAGATCGGATCCACATACCCTTGTAGATCGCTAACTGGAAGCGTTAATAGACGCGGTTGATGTATTGATACGTCTTCACGATCCGTCCCACGATCCGTCCCACGATCCGTCCCACAATCCGTCCATGAACCGTCTCACGATCCGTCCCGATGAAGTGCTGAACGGACGACACCTCCGCGTTCCGCACACGTATAGCTTGATGACGATCTCCGCCTTCTTGATCCAGCAAGAGGGGCGGATTCCACGTAACTTTTCAGGGCATTTGTTGATGTGGAGAATAGTGGACTAAGATTTGCTCCTTTTCCAGTCCAGAATTCCAGCTGCCTGAATTCTCCCTCGTCAAATAAACCTTGCAAAATAAGAGAGAAAATGCATAATATGGTACCACAAAATAATATAACAGCCCATAAAGCAATAAATATCAACATGAAAGCATGATGCAAAATGGACGTATCATTGGGGAACGTTGCATGGAAAACAAACAATTTCCTACGCACACGAAAACCTATCATGGTGATGATCATCTACGAGAGGGAGATCGGATCCACATACCCTTGTAGATCGCTAACCTGAAGTGTTAATAGACGCGGTTGATGTAGTGATACATCTTCACGATCCGTCCCACAATCCGTCCATGAACCGTCTCACGATCCGTCCCGATGAAGTGCTGAACGGACGACACCTCCGTGTTCCGCACACGTATAGCTCGATGACGATCTCCGCCTTCTTGATCCAGCAAGAGGGGCGGGGAAGTAGATGAGTTCTCCGGCAGCTTGACGGCGCACCCGCGATGGTGATGATCTATTCCTGCAGGGCTCCGACCGAGCTCCGCAGAAAACCGATCTAGAGGAAGAACTATGATCTAGAGGAGAGGGCAGCACGTGGCAAAGTTGTGTCTCAAAAGCCCTAAACCTCTAGTATATAAATGAGGAGGGAGGGGGCAGCCTTGGCGCCACAAGGGAGGCTCCCTTGGGTCGGCCGAAGTGGAGGAGGGAGGAGTCCTCCTCCAACTCACTTGGATTAGGACGCCTTCCTTAATTTCCCACCTCTTTTGGATTTTCCACTTTTTCCTCATGGGCTTTCCTTGGATGACTTTGTCAGCCCATTATGCCTTATTTTACATCCAATAAACCCATGTGGACACCTTGGGGCGTGGTGGGCACACCCAGTGGGCCCCGGAACCCATTCGTCACTCCCGGTACACTGCCGACAAAGCCCGAAAACCTTCCGGAATGCAAATACCAACTTCCTATATATCAATCTTCGTTTACGGACCTTTCTAGAGCTCCTCGTGATGTCCGGATCTCACCCGGGACTCCGAACAAAACTTCGGTCACAAACACATGTAACTCAACTATACCGAAACGTCACCGAACCTTAAGTGTGCAGGCCCTGCGGGTTCGAGAATATGAAGACATGACCTGAGACACTCTCCGGTCAATAACCAATAGCGGGACCTGGATGTCCATATTGGCTCCTACATATTCTACGAAGATATCTATCGGTTGAACCTCTATGTCAAGGATTCATATAATCCCGTATATTATTCCCTTTGTCCTTCGGCATGTTACTTGTCCGAGATTCGATCGTCGGTATCACCATACCTAGTTCAATCGCGTTACCGACAAGTCTCTTTACTCGTTCTGTAATACAAGATTCCGTAGCTAACTCCTTAGTCACATTGCTTGCAAGGCTTGTTGTGATGTTGTATTACCGAGTGGGCCCCGAGATACCTCTCCGTCACACGGAGTGACAAATCCCAGTCTTGATCCATGCCAACCCAACAGACATCTTTGGAGATACCTGTAGAGCACCTTTATAGTCACCCAGTTATGTTGCGACGTTTGATAACCCACAAGGTATTCCTCCGGTGTCCGGGAGTTGCATGATCTCATGGTCATAGAAACATATACATTGACATGTAGAAAACAGTAACAATAAACTGACACGATCATATGATACGTTTATGGTTTAGGTCTTGTCCATCACATCATTCTCCCAATGATGTGATCCCGTTATCAAGTGACAACACTTGCCTATGGCCAGGAAACCTTGACCATCTTTGATCAACGAGCTAGTCAACTAGAGGCTCACTAGGGACAGTGTGTTGTCTATGTGTCCACACATGTATTTGAGTTTCCAATCAATACAACTCTAGCATGGATAATAACGATTATTATGAACAAGGAAATATAATAATAACTAATTTATTATTGCCTCTAGGGCATATTTCCAATAGTGCGATCGGAGTTAGGGAGGGGGGATAGAAAAAGGGGCGGTTGTGTCACCGACGGGCGGGCCAAGGGAGGACAAGGGCACACGTCCCGCCCGTCCGTGCACTATGCATTTTGCGCAAAAGCGGCCCAAAATTAGGTCGGGAATGGGTCAAAAGCGGACAAAAACGAGCATTCGTTCGTTTGCTCCCGCACATTGGGCCGTGGTTTGTGTTCTTTATCCCCAAACGGACGCAGGCTAACGATTTGGGGTCATGTGTTGGAGTTGCCCTTTTGCAAAAAAGTTTCTAAGTTGTTTCTCTACCCAAAGCACATGGAGCTGGATTTCACATTGTTTTTCTAGAAGAAATTTCCAATTGTTAGAGTCATATGATTGATGAATGAAAAGCCTTTTATTCGCAAAAAAGAAAACAATCTACCGTATTAAACTATAGTTTTCCCCACTTTTGAGGGTTTGTAGTATAGTTATGTGACGGGCTTCATTGGTGGTGATGACAATGTTGATCGAATAATTTTTTCCTCAAGCTTCTCCATCTGACGATGTCAACCGTGGGGACTCGTTGGCTTGTGGTGTGAATTCCTGCCAATCTATCGATTTGTTGAGGTTAGGGTTTGTTATTGTGGCGGTGAAGACGGCTCGCCTTTGCAGTTTGGTCCTCTACCTCCTCCCTGTCATGTTGGTGCGATCTCCGGTGCCAGCGTGGGCCCTATGAGCTGTTTTGGAGGTTGGGATCTTGGATATGTGGATTTTCTGGTGACCACAACTTCAACATTTAGTTCTCTAGGGTGCTGGTTCGGTAGGACCATGGCCTTGAGGACTTTTCGACCTCCGATGATAAAGATGTAGAAGTGGCGCATCACAACTCATTGAGGAAGTTTTAAGTTCTCTTGATTTCTCCACTTTTATAACAATCAAATAAGGTCATGCATGTGTTGAACTTCAAAATTGTTCAATATTTGGTGCATGTAGACCATTGCCCAAGAAAAAGTTTGGTCTCTTAACAAGTGACAAATTATAAGTTAAGCCACCAGATCAATATTATACTTTATATCTTGGTCCCAAAATTACTAAAAATGTCTAGAATCCGTGTGGGTCCAATGATGACACATCAACAATTCTTTTGACATGTGGTAGCCTGTTTTAGCACGAAAAATTGAACAAGAATCGATAAAAATGGGAGAAACAAAAAGCCACGGTTTTTTCAAAAATATGTATTGGCAAATTCAAATAGAAATAGAAACACACTTTAAGAATTCATATAATTTGGAAAATACATATTAGAATTTCAATCCTTTTTCTGAAATAAAATTTTATAGAAATTTTACTAATACTAGATAATTGCCCATGTGTTCCAACAATAGGTAATTATTCTAGTTTGCGAGCCCATTGTTTACCTGCCCATATTAATCCGATTTTGTGTAAATAAGTGTTTATAGAATCACTTATTTGGTAAGAACTTATTGTCTCAATATTTAAACATAATTTTATTTGGTAAGTCAATAAAAGATGGGACTGTTAAGGACATTTTTCAAGGAAACTAACTTGTGAAAAAAACAGAGATAGAAGGGGAAACATCAAAATGGAGAGAGGGTGTAGGCGACATATGTAACATTGAATGAAGTACTCCGATTCGCAGGAAAAGGATTGCCATTGTTTATTTAAGTACTCGAGAAAATTGTAATCATGAAAAATTGTCAACCATTAAAATAACATGAAAGCTAAGGTTTTTTTGGAAATGTAGTAACAACCTGCAAAATGTAAAAAAAATTAATACCATTTGAATTTTGGATCAATGACTGTTCTAGCTATAAAATTTTGCATTTTCAAAATTCAAGTATGCATTAATTTTTCTAGAACATTTATATTTAATAATATATATCATGTTTTCTTAATTTTAAAATCATATATAACATTTTTGTGTCAACTAGGCTGCCATATGCATGGAAGAACAACCACATTGTTTTCAAAATTGCATACCATGGGAAGCAATTTTGACACTCGTAGACTAAGGCATAGCCTAGTGACGAAAAGGGGCTGATGCCTTCACACCCATCCAGTTCCAAGGCATGATACTTGCAATTTGGGTTTGTTGCATCAATTAGGCTATAAGGGCCTCCCTTGTTTTTTCCCTCAATAATTGCCTAAATGCATGTAAATTAATTTTCGACATTATACACTCATTGCAGTATGATGTATCCTTTTCAATCCCAAGCAGCAGTCACACTTGTGATTCGAAAGTCCTATGGATACTGTAACGTCATTTTAGTTACAGCTAATTTCGTTTTGTTTTCAAGTTTCAAACCGGGCTCCTCCCCCACTTTGAGCAAGAAAATTCAGGAAGGGGATGCATATCATTACCGGGCGCTTGTTCGGGGTACAAGATTTTCAGTGATTGTACCTTTTGCTCCCGGCAATTGCTCAATAATTGTGGGGGAGTTGCACCAAAAGCCTCGCACACACTTCACTGTATACGCTTCCTCTTTTCTTGAAGAATCATCACGACGACCCATCTGCCATGATGCATCATGGACACACAGCTCATGGGTAACAGCCACCGGTAGATGTACATACGGACGAACGATAGATGCATGTCCATGCATGCATGCATGCAAATGCTTACTAGAGGATGACAACAGAACTAGGATGATGAGGTGAAGTTTTGCAAGTTTCAGACTAAATCATCACACTTCCTGCAAGTTCTAGGACTTACGATATTATTACCTTCAATACATATACACGCCAGCCAGTATACCAGACACGACAGTCTTTTCTTTTGTATTTGGAATCTGGCTAGGCTAGCTCCTCGCCGGAAACCCCATGTGTAGTACTTTGAGGGTGTTTGTTTCCAGAGACTTATTGGTTTAGGGACTTAAAAAAGTCCCTATAAGTCCCACCTAAATCAAACACAAGGGACTTATTGGGACTTATTGTGGTGATTTGAGACTTATCAAATAAGACTCTCAGGGAGGAGCTTATTGGGACTTATCCCGGGCCGGACCTACCCCGCGTCTCTCCAGGCTCGTTCCCTGCATGCCGCCCCGCCTCTCGGTCCAATCACCGCCGTCGCCCCGCCTCTCGCCCCGTCGCCGCCCCGCCTCTCGCTCCCGTCGCCGCCCCGCCTCGGTTCGTTCTGCCTCGGTTCGCCGCCCCGTCGCCGCCCCGCCTCGGTTCGTTCTGCCTCGGTTCGTTGCAGCGGTGCCTCCAATCGCCGGACATGCCCTCTCCTGAGCCTCGTTGCAGCGGTGCTTATCCTGTGTGCCGTACGCGTTGGCTGACGACGATCCATGTGAAGTGTATTATTAGGTGCAACATGGACTTATAAGTCCCTGTAAACAAACAGATAGGGACTCGAGATTTATAAGTCCCTGTAAACAAATAAGTAGGGACTTATTACTTATAAGTTGGGACTTAAAAAAGTCTTAGGACTTATGAAACAAAGAGTGCATTTGTACGTAGGAGTGAGGGAGGAAACAAGCGTAGGTAGAATTCACGGCCAATCATGCGTATCTGCTGTGGCCAGCCAGCGCTTGTGGTCATCCTCCTGCATCTCTGCTCGTGCATATGGCCACACGCATGATACACCGATTGAAAACTAGGAGCGGGGCTGATCGGGTTCAGCTGCGCCTCAATGGCCGGGCAAGCTAGTGGTGGGGCTAGCCGGGGCAGAAGACAGCAACCATGGCCAACCAAACGCATTGCTGCTGCAGCAGCAGCAGCACTCGCACTGATGTTTTCTTTCCAGATTAACCTACAGCTATAGCGGAGCTGCCGCCAGAGGGAATTTTTATCATTGCAGATGCTGCAAAAAGCCTCTTCTTCAGGGCCATCCACCCTCCCCAACTAAGAGCGCCACTTGCTTAATTTGCCCTACCTCATGCGGTAGCATCTCTCTTTATCGCAGGAACCCAGTGCACATTTCTGCAGGATTGTATCCGGATCAGGAGAAGATCCAAGGGCGGTGTGCGATTGCCAATTGGTCACGAGCCATGGGAGGGAGGGAGAGAGACAGGAAGCATGTGCGGAGCAGCGGCCTTGCACAGTTCCGTTGCCAAGTCTTTCTGCATGGTTTCCCTGGAAAGGAAGGACCGCAGAGGGACGAGTGTACATGCATACTGGGAGTCTACTACCACACAGTCCACAGTGTACAGTTTACAGATGCAGCAAGAAAAGAATAGAAACCCAGTAAAGTGGTAGGCCAGTACTGTACAAGGAGCACCTAGGTGTAGCTCGTAGTCTGAGGGTTCTTGCGTGTGCAAGTGTGCAACCAATTTTCTTTGTCTGATCCTTTGGTCTCTCACTTTTTCATCCCTGTCTAGTCCTTGTTTTCATAGTCTACTCATCTTGCCGAAAAAATGCACATCATTACCCGGATGGACAGCGCCATTGTCCGTTTGCTGCAGAGCAGGGCACCGAGAAGAGGGAGAGAGAGCGCTTGTCGACACCACCTCTTCTTTTCCCCCTTGAATATTCTTTGTAATGAGATGAGATGTCATTTATCCTACACATATCTTTTTTTTTTGGCGAGGCTATCCTATAAATATCTATCTAAAAAGCTTATTCTGACTATCTTATTTATCTCACATGCAATCATGTCACGTTACCATATAATTATGGATTCAATAAGTGCCACCTCAATATGCAACTATGCATAAGAAAAGACTCACCACCATGCAACCATTCATATGAAAATATTATTATGCTATTATTTTACTTATATTTAATAAATATTTTACAATTATGCATTGTCAATTATAATAAGTCATACGCATTTTTAATTTTGGTTCATGTGTTATTAATTTAAATATTGCATTCCACACAGTTAAATCTAATTGAAATGTATTGCAACCGACTTCCATAACAACGCGCAGGGTATCATCTAGTTTAAATAATGAAACAAATCAAATGAAAAGGACAAATAGCTCAAAATATGTCGTGCGGTGAAAAGATGAAAACAAGAACTATATATCCTATGTTGGAGATGTACCCCAAACAATGACACAAGTCTTTGATAACCAACTCTAACTTCGTACATCATCAGTTTCTTTTCCCGCAATTGTTGTTGTAGTAAATATTTAGGATTGTGCCCGAGCTCATGCATTGCGAAGGACTCCAAGTGCTTACTCAATTCCTTTTGTCAAATACATTGCCGTGTTTGCATAACCAGATCTACAAATACATGATAGGTTGAAGAATGCCAATCATAGTCAATATTCAATAATGTAACAACCTATTCTACAATCTAAGTAGGTGATCCCATTTCAAACATCGTCAAGGACATTCAAAACCATACACAATTCATTTTCCAACACACGTAGGCCCTCTGTATCATCAATCACATGCAAACCCTCGACATCATTCTTTTTTCAGTAACTAGAGCTGAAGGTCATGAGGCAATGTAACGTGCAATCATCCTCTACATACTGCTAGGACTGATACTATTCACATAGCATGAATGTGGAGCAATATTATATATTCTAACTTTATTGACAATAATTTATTGCTATAAATTTCTATAGCAATGTGCATTGTATTATCTAGTTTAAATTAGCCCTTTGACAAATTTAGAAAAACTGAACAATCCAAGAAGTTGGCGATATTTTTAAAGCAATGTTAGTTGAGCGGCTTGTTTGCAATCAAAGGTGAGGTGTTGTGTAGATTCATTCCTTATGGGGAAGCAATATGGTTTCATGCATGCATGCATGAATCAATCTAATATATTGTCAAAACAATACAAAAAACTGCCAGGATTAATCGGTTTAAAATGGTTAAGGTTAAATTCATCTTTGATTTTCCTCCTTGCTCCCTACAACAAATCAACAGAAATATAAACACCAATGAATGAGGTGTAGAAGACAAAACCATGAGAGGTTGGTTAAGCTAGCTCTTAACATAGCGAAAGTCCTCTTCTCAAATTTAGAAGAAAAAATGAAAACGATATTGAAAAATTCTGATTTATTTTGTGCCAAACTTTTACAAATATTACGTATACTTGACAAATTTCATCACGAAATGATATTCATGGAAAAACAAAAACAAAAGAAGAACTCCAAAATCCTTTCAAAAATAGCAGTTTTGGAGCATTGATTTTTTCCCATAGTTTCCACGAATGTCATGTCATGATACATATTTGCAAGCATACAAAGCTTTGTCAATTTTTATCTTAATAAACATAATTTTTGAATATTTTTACTGTTGTCTCTGATTTTATTGCTCTTCAGGGAGCATTTGCGTTCGCGAGCAAATAATCCACATCATTAACATATCTAGCACTCTTGTAGGACGAATAGTTGGAGCTAGTAGTTTCGTAGCTTTGGGTGCAGGATGGTCTGTCAGTGCGTACGTGTGGAACTGAGAGGAACAGTCGTGCCAAGAAACACTATGTACACCGTCGACACATGTTCATTGATAATTCGATATGCACTCACATATAATCTACTGAAGAGTAGATTCATAGCGCATCAATACTGACAGTTGCAACCAATCTCTTGCTATGAATGGTTGTCATCGTCTACCACCATGACATGATTCGGGTTGGTGATTCGCACAAGATATCAAACCCGGAATTTGATTTCTGTTTGGCCAAGTGTACAACGAGCTAAACCTGCCCACTTGAGTTAAAAATATTAAAAAATATGACTCTTACGTGTGTAAATCGTGTGATTGATGGCTAGACAACGATAGCCTTAATCGGGCCTAGTAAAAGTGCAACCTAAAATTGAAAGTGGACACTTTCAGTAATTAAGAAAAGCAAAAATATTTCCGTCAAAAAGATGAAGAGTAGTAATAATCTCTCAAACATGAATTGTGAAAAATTAAAACCAACTCCCAAGTATGATGTTCCTCACATACTTCGCATTACACGCCTCCTTCTTGATGTTTGAGGAAAGAGTTTTGCTTCGGTAATCCCCCAACTCTCTAAATAGTTTACATGAATCTTAAATTTACTAAAAGTGTGCAGTCTCATACGTTTACGATCAACTAATTATAATCCATATTTTTTTGAAAGAAAGGGGTTTCCCTCCTGCCCCATTTTATTGAAGCAGAGCAAAACTAGAACAACACCGCATCGAAAAACGATACGTCTCTTTTGAACCTGTAAATCATCCTCCTACCACCCTTCTTAAAAAAGGAAAACAAGTACTTATTGCCCAGCTACAAATTTAAACCACCGAACAACTCTTTTATATTATAGCCAAATAGAGAAGAGAAGAACTAGCTTCGATCCCTACTCCAGGCGATCCTCAGAAGCTCTCCCCGACGCCTGTCCAGCAGTGTGACGAAGTTCTTCAGTATAACCATTTGAGCAGCGTCGCAGAGAGCCGACCATTGTTGCAAAATCCCTCTTAACTTGACAAGGACGCAGCCTAGACCTCTCCAGGTGCGCCCGTGGAAGAAAAATTCATTTCTTAATGTCCAAACACTCCACAAGGAGGCAACAATGATCATATTGAGCAAATTTTTCTTCTTATTCAGTTTCCAAAGGGAAGTTACATCATGAAAGCAAAGCATTCTATTGCAATGAAAAAAAATCGGATATAGTTGTCCAAATAACACCAACATTAACGCACTCAAAGAAAAGGTGTTGTATAGATTCTGGTTCATTACAAAACAAACACGTCAAATCATCAAGGTGTTTCCTTTTAGCAACATTGTCTCTGGTTAGTATTTTATTATACAAACATAGCCAAAGGAACACATGAATATTTTGAGGGCACAAAGTTTTCCACAAGCTATCTCCAAAAGGAGAAACCACACCACCAAAGTTTATAAACTTGTAGAAGGAACGTACAGAGTAGATCCCATTGGATTCTAACTCCCAGATTGGTTTATCATGTAAATCAGTTAGGCAAAAGCTTTTAATAAAATCAATGAGATTATTCCAGTCATCCATACCATTATTGTCTACACACCTTCTAAAGGACAACCTAAGAGATGTCCCATTCCAAACCTGAGAAAATGTACAATCCTCTTGATTACATATCTCAAATAGGCTCCAAAATCTTACTTTCAAAGAACAATCTCCAGCCCAGATGTCATGCCAAAAACTAAGATGATCACCATTACCAATTTTCCATCTATATAAGGTTCTAGTGGCATTCAAAGCCCAGGTTATACTCTTCCAAAAGGGAGAGCCTCCCTGCTGTCTAGACCAAAGTATATTTGGGTTAGACACATTGTATTTATATCTCAGAATTTTCTTCCAATCACTGTCCACATCATTAAAAAATCTCTTCCCCCATGAAGCTAGCAAGGCCATATTAAATTCTCTAATGTTGGGTATCCCCAAACCACCAAACTCTTTCTTCCTAGAAATCAGGCCCCAATGGGCTAGGTGATACTTATGTTGCTCCCCCATGTTCCCCCATAAGAAGTGAGACATCTGGGAATTAATAGCTTTAATAGACCATTTTGGAAATTTCATGACTGCCATTAGATAGGCCGGAATACTCACAATACAAGCACACAGCAGGATAATCTTGCCTCTGTATGTTAAGTATCTACCCAACCAGCCAGATATCTTTAATGATTCTGTCAATCAAAGTTTGGAGGTCCTCTTTTCTCAATTTATCATAATGTAAAGGGACTCCCAAGTATTTAATAGGAAAAGATCCCAAATTGCAGCAGAAAATCTGGGCAAAAACCCTAGCTCTATCCTCAGCCACGTTAATAGTAATGAGATCACTTTTATGAAAATTAATTTTCATCCCCGACAAATTTTCAAAACAGGATAAGATCCATTTAAAATTTCTAGCTTTATCATATGAATCCTCTAGAAAGAGGAGAGTATCATCTGCATATTGGAGACTAACAACTCCCCCCGGAATGATATTATCTAATAGGCCCGAGATCAATCCACACGAGGAAGCTTTGATAAGCATTTTAGAAAATACATCAGCAACCAGATTGAATAGTATAGGGGAGATATGATCACCTTGTTTAAGACCTTTACCACCAACAAAGTAAGGACCAGTAGTATCATTGATCCACACACTAAAGGTGCTTTGTAATAGCAGGCATTTAATCCAAGAGATCCACTTAGCACCAAAACCACGGGATTCCAGCATCTCAAATAGAAATTCCCAACTAACTCTATCATATGCTTTCTCATAGTCTAATCTGAGCACAAGCCCAGGCATCTTAGGTTTTTTAACCTCGTGGATTACTTCATGAGCTAACACCACACTCTCAAGGATATGTCTCCCTTTAATAAAAGCAGTTTTATTAGGAGAGATTAATCTATCACTAATAGGAGACAATCTGTTGGTGAGAATCTTAGAGAAAATTTTAACCGCACAGTTACTCAAGCTGATTGGTCTAAATTTCTTCATAGTATTGGCTCCAGTCTCTTTAGGAATCAAAACAATCAATGCAAAATTGAGTCTATGAATATCTAACCTACCCTCTTCAAACTCTTTAACCATAGCCATAAAGTCACTTTTCAAAAGTTCCCAAAATGTTTGATAAAATAGAAAGGAATACCCATCAGGACCAGGAGCACCATTACTATAAGAGCCAAAGATGGCCTCTTTTACTTCCATCTCAGAGATGTTTTTCTGAAGATTCTCATTATTATAATCCATATTCTCCCAATGAGATCAAACAAGAGACCAGAACAATCTAATCTTTTCGATTGAAGGGGTAACTTCTAACTCGACGTTTAATTTGCATCAACACTTGTAAACTTTTCTAGGGGTGGTGTACTGAAGCAAAACTCATCTTGAGGAAATGATCATTGACATGGTGGACTTGTCGCGAATACTTGGGCACCCGTTTTGTCCTAATTTCATAGTATACGAATCGTGGTGTGTATCATTACTTCCCTCTACCGGTTAGTTACCATTACCATCTGGTTGAATAAAAACGTGTCCGGTGCGCTGGGCTTTGGGGTGCACCTCGTGCACCCTACACCGGTTGAAAATCATAGATGTTCCTAATTCTTAAATATGTGAAAGAAAAGTGCATTTATGATATTAAACCTAAGGTGAGAATTTCTCACTTAGAGCATCTCCAACAATCTGTATGTTTAATCGTTGGTATAAGTGGCCATGTCAGCAACCAACATTACATCATACAAGCTCTTCAATCGAATATATGTTAACCGTATGTAAAATAACTAAGCGGGTACACTAAATGTTGAAGAAATGACCATGTTTGCCTTGGAGCTTGTGCCTGAACCGTTGTTTAAAGTTCATACGATTTCATTTTCTCTCTCCTTTTATTATGTGCCATGTCATCAATATCATCTATGTAGCAATTTTACCAACGATGATCATACGACTATTGCAGATGCCCTTATGGACCAGCCTTTTGAAAGTTAAAATTATTTTTACCATCACTGCAAATAAGTGATTGGCGATGGAAAAACACTAGGTTTTGGAAAGATTGGCGGATGGAATATAGAGCTTTGAAATTTTCCCATCCCATGCTTTATTATCTTAGCTTTGAATATAACATCTATGTGGCTGATGCTTTTAGCAGAGGATGGGAAGGATTTACCTTTAGAAGAACTTTGTTTGGATAATCCTTGGAGTTCTGGAATAGCCTCAAGCTGAGACGTGAGGAAGTTAGATTGATAGGGTGAATAGATAAAATTAAGTGGATGCTGACCGCTGATAGAAAAATCACCGTTGGATTTTTATATCAGTTTTTTTTATCAAGTCAGCCTGTGGCTTTTCCCAGAAATTTCTCTGAAAAATAATTTCCTTTTTTTTTCTTTGGATATTGGTAAAAAAGGACATTCTTACCAAAGATAATCTCCTCATAAGGGGTTGGAAAGGCAGTAAATGTTGTGATCTTTGTGGACAAGATGAATCTACTAAAACACTTGTGTTTTCCAATACTCTGCTGTTAGATAGATTTGGAATCTTTTGATATGTGCTTTTCCTCTTAATTTCGCTCATGCTAGTCTACCTGAATGTTTTGGAAGCTAGATTAAAGGCTTTCCAAAACCTGAAAAACAGTTGGTGCTGGTTAGTATTGCTGCAATGTTCTGGGCGATATGAGATGTCGAAAGGATATACTTTTTGCGCAGTGGTATACATATATCCGGGTTCAGCCACCTCCCACAGCACGTTGAGTTGACATCGTCTTTTGTACTCGGCTAGGTTTTAGTTCGTGCTTTTGGTTCCACCGTTGTGTCTAATTGAGTTGCATTAGATTTGGTTAAGTTAGAACATCTACATCCGGATTTCTATTTTTTTTTTCAAACGCCCAAAACGTCTTTTAAATAGTGTCCGATCAAAATATTTGACCCAACCGTATCTCTCATTTTCTTTCTAAACGTCCGGACTGACTGACACGCTTCATATTTATCTCAAATCTAGGAACAATAGGAGGGTTTGCAGACGCGCTTGGACACGTCCGGCTAGTCCGTCACGTAGAACGCGACCCACCCCGGGTCATCTTTTTTCTTTCCTTACTCATTCTTTTATTTCTCTCTTTTCTTCTGCACTAATCATTTGCAACTGACCCGACATGTGTTTTTTTAAATACAACTGCACGGTAAAAAAATAAAGGCTTAAAACAAATACGTCCGATCAGTGACTGGACGTGTCCGCGGACATTTAGAGGATCATATTTGTTAAGTATGGCTGCAGTTGTTCTTAGGAGGCCATTTCTGCCATGAACCAATCAGTCTATACCGTAGCAAACAGATGGATCGTTCTCCTTGATCGACATCGTCACATTTCCTTTCTTTTGCTTTTCAGTTGGGTCTATGTATGTGTGCACCTTGTGTATGAGAATCGCTGCTCGGAATCATGAGCCGCTCGAATGCCTCCAAACGGCCTTTCCAGCTTCCGCCCGGGGTTCCCTGCCGTGTTTCTTCACGCTCCACCGGCCTAGCGACCAGACCATCATGACGCATCTCACCGTATCCGGCCGCCACCTCTCTCAACATGGTGATTTGGCCCTTCACGGGTAGCTGAGAGACGTGTGATGTACTAGCGATATTGTTAGTTTATTTACAGCTTACGAGCTCCAGATTTCAGTATCAGCATTCTCAAGTATCTTAAGTTTCTCTCTTGGTGACAGTATCTTGATCTATGGCAGATGCGTTCTCCCTGCGCGCGTACCACCCGTGGTAGTGAGTTTGTTAAGCAGCCCCGCAAATCTTTGGTAATAGTTTGAACCGCGGAAGCCATCCAACGTGATTTTGTGTTGGTCTGTGAAACGATATGGACATGATTTCTTTCATAAATCGGAGACAAAAATGGGAAAGGTTTGCGGGTGTCCGAACACACGAAACACGCTATCCGCCACCCCTGGCCCATCCAAAACGCTTTCCGACTCCGTGATCCTCCTCATTTTCTCCCTTTCCTTCTTTCTCTCCTCCCTTCGCCGCCGCTCCATCACCCCGTTCATCACGCCACACCCTTGTCAGAATTATGCGTCTTTGTCACCTCCGGCGCTTCAGCATGGCTCCGTGCTGCTTCTCCCCCGTCTTCGTTTAGCCCCTCTCCTCCAACTACCCAGTCAGGTACCATCGTCTACTGTTATTCTCATCATACCTAACACATGTTCGATGAATCGCCGGAGCTGAAAACAATTGTCCATTCTTCTTTCTAGCAATGGATTTCCATTTCGAATACATATACGAGCATTATGTTGAGTGTTCGATGGCTCGTTGGACGAGGAGGACTACTCCGATGAGACGATGATGATGCATGTGGTCCTTGAAGACGCGGAGTGTGCGGAGGAGCATGTTCTCAATTTCAAGGGCTCGATCAAGGGTCACCGAGTGTTCAACATCAACCAGGTGCGCGAGCATTTAACACTGATGGCCGACTACTTTGCCCCCAAAGCACTATTCATTGACCATTTTCGCCGGCGTTTTCGGATGCACATAAGTGTATTCGGTCGTTTATACCATGGCGTCGGGTAATACGATGATTACTTCACCCCGAAGAAGGACGTCCTAGAAACAATTGGCTTCTATGGTTATCAGAAGTGCATGGACGCACTCCGCATGCTTGCATGTGGCACAACCGCCTATTCATGGGACGAGTACCTACAGATGTCTGAGAGCACCTGCGGAGATGCCATGGTCAGGTTTGCAAATGCCGTGGTCGAGGTGTTCGGACCTCAATACCGAGAGAATCAACTATGACAGACACCGATAGCCTCTTGGCAATCTCAGAAACAAGAGGGTGGCCAGTTTTGCTTGGATCTCTTGATTTCATGTATTGGAAATGGAAGAACTATCCAAAGACTTTCTAAGGGCAATATCAGGGTCATGCTAATAACTCCACCATTACTCTTGAAGCAGTTGCATCACATGATGTCTGGATTTAACACGCTTTCTTTGAAATGCCCATGGTCTTACAATGACATCAATGTGCTGCAACGATCGTCGTTGTTTGCGAGGCTAACTAAAGGAAAAGCTCCTCCTTGCCACTATACTATCAAAGGACATGAGTACAACATGGATTACTATCTGGTTGACGATATCTATCCTTCATAGGCTACCTTTGTCAGCACTATCTCTAACCCAAAAGGCCAAATAAAGTCTGTGTCGAAAGACAAAAATCAGCTAGAAAGCATGCCGAGAGGGCATTTAGAGTTCTTCAGGCCCATTTTGCAGTTGTTTCTGGACCTACAAAACAATGTGATCTTGAGACCTCGTGGGAAGTGATGGCATGTTGTGTGATCGTGCACAACATGATCATCGAGGAAAAGGGTGACGATGCTGCCACAGATCTGAAATCTACGAACATGGATGATCCTATCCAACTTTAGAACAGAATCCAGTCACATTTGAAGAGTTTATTCAAAATGCAACAACAAACTCACGAGTCGCTGAAGGAAGATTTGATTGAGCATCAGCGGGCGTTGGAATGGTAGAACAATGTTGGAATGTAATATTTAAACTTTTTAAAATTTAAACTAGTGTTACATGCAACTATTTTAACATTTGTACCCTTTGCATGCGTGTTTTGATCGTGCGGAATTGAAAAATAAAATAAGAAAGACCGAATGTATGTGGCTACAGTTGATCGTTCTCCCGCATCTGTGTCCGTGGACTGGGCCCACTATCCGCGGACGGGTGGAGAAGGAAATTTGCGGGTCAGCCTTAGAGCAACTCTAGCACACCCCTTAAAACCACGTGATCCATATAATTCCGTCAAGTTTACGGGTTTGGCCCGATTTTGTGGCCAGACCGGACCCCGAATAGTGGGGACACCGTGTAAACTTTTTACAGTGGCCCGAAAACAAACCCCCGCTTCAATTTCTCGCCAACAGTGGCAAAAATCCGCCGCCCCGCCCACCAGTCCTCCATGATGTGGGGTGGGATGTGGAGCTCTGGTCGGTGCGGTGGCAACGACCCCGAGCGAAAGCGTTGTGTCGTCGGTGATGCGGCGAGGAAGCGGCCCGCCCCGCGGTATACCAATCGCGGCCTTGAACGGCCGGCATCCCTCCTCCGTCGAGAGACGAAGAAGTATGGCCACAAGCAGACGCTCCTCCATCGTGGGTTGTCCTCCGGCTCCTCCAGCGATGCATCGAGCTCGCGGACGCCCTTCACGCCATTCAAAAGAGAGCCGAAGGATCTCTCGCCACTCCACGCGGTGAAGAGGAAGCCGGAGACGGAGCGGCGAGGAGTCATCGGGCCGAAGGATTACCTCCCCCGGCGGAGGCGGACACCATTAAGGCGGCCATGGTCGTGCGCTCTGTGCGAGAGAGGAAGGAGGAGGAGGAGCGGCGTCGACGAGGCACCAAGATCGGTCGGATCCTCCTCGAGCAGGGGCTTGCGGCGCACGTAAAAGTTTGCCGCCAACCACAAGGAGTGACGGCTCGTAGGGAAGCAACATGACGAGGTCTATGTCTACCTTGTCTCCGACGATGACGACTAAACTCCTCTTCCGCCACCGCGTCGCCACCGCAATCCTGTTGGCTTCGATGAGCCAAATTTTATACATTTAGGGTTACGATCACGCGTGAACCTTTGTTTTTAAAATTTACTGGTTCGTGTTCGTTTTCTAATCAAAAAAGGCTTATTTGGCTCCGTATCCGAAGGCAACCATGAAATGTAAACACGGTTTAAGGATTCACGATACACACAGTCTGCTAGAGTTGCTTTCAGGGATGCCCTTATACACAAGGACGGTGACATAGACACAATCAGGAACGACTCTAGGGTAAACAAGAGGGGCTTGACCCTCTAACAAATTGATTTATCTACTACGATAAAAACCGTTATAGCCAAAAAAATTCACTCATATGCTTGCATGCTGGCTCCGTCCCTCGACACAATCTCTGTGACCGAGAGGAGACGAGCGAAGTGACGAAGATCCTAATAATCCGATAAGGTGGACGGGGCGGGCGAGTGGTGCATGCAGAGTGCGGCCGTGCAGGTTGGCGCTTATTGTAGTGGCGGTGCGGGCGCCGGGTAGCCAGGCTTTCGGCGGCCGGTCCCCACGTGCTACGCGGGTCGCTGCCCGGCGAGGGGCAGCATCATCCATCTCGGCGACACGGACACGATCGCACGCACGCACGCACGCACGACACGCCACGACGTTTAGTTGCCGGTCGCGTCCACGTACGCTACGCGGCCAGCCACCACGGACACGCGCGCACACGGCACCCGTACGGTGGCCGGCACGGCGCACGCGCCTGCCTCCCCCGTCCGCCGTACCCCCCGCGCGCGCGCCCCGGCGGCGTCAGCTTCTCGCGTTGCATCGTCAAATCATGCGGGTGCGACTGCGGCCATGCGCGCCGGTCGGCCGGTCGTCCGGGTAGCGCGTGTGCGGCAGCTCGCTACGGACGTAGGAGTACGCGCGCGGCCGCGCGTGCATCACCTACCGGAGCTGGCCGCGGGAGAGCACGGTGGTCGCGTGTCGCCAGTCCGTCGAAAGGGACAAATCGTGCATGCCGTGTTCCAGTACCAGCGTGCACAACGTAAATCGATGCACCCTTCACACACATACGTATCATAATATGTGGGAGTGACAATCCAATTTACGGTTGCATGGTTAAAGGAACGGTGATATTTACAGTCATAGTGCTTGAATTATTGCAGTATTTATTTTAGATTATTGGGCGATACATTTTCAATAAGAAGAGACGCTTAAGTTGACGACGAGACGTTCACGATGACTTCATAAATCTTAAAATGATACGTTGACTCAATTTTTAAAGATGCTCATAGGGATATGATGTGTGTATGTGCCTTCATAAGGATAGTGTATGCGTCTATATATAAACGTTTGTGTTTGTACCGTGTTTAAAAAATATAATATGTGGGAGTGAATTACAAAAAATCAGAAAATCATCAAAATGAAGCACGGGATTGCAAAAAATATTTTTCTACAAATTTATGACAGAAAACACTGATTCTAGGCTTTAATCATTTGTAGAAAGCATTGACCCATTTGTTTGGACATTTTGATCTTGATTATAACATGTGGGGGCTGGTTTTGATGACATGGTGTAACAGTACGAACTCACGTCGTGTGACGGTGCTACAATGACATCCAATGCACCAACTGGGTCAAAACCGATTTGAATCGGGACTGGGTCGCTTTCTCTCACTCTCTGTTCTTCTCCCCTACCGCCGCCCCCCATCGCCAGCCACCGTCTATTGTTCCATCATGCCATGGTGTCGTGGAATGACGGTGAGACCAGTGAGGATTCAAACGTGAGCGTCACCTCCTCCTACGACGGCATCATCAAGGTTAGTTATGTATAGCGAGAGCTAGTGTTAGGTATAAGGTTTGTGAAACGGGGATTTTGAGATTGAGCTCGATCTGAAGCTATGGCTTGCTTTGTTTTCTCCTACATTTGCCTGCTACCATGCAAGATCCAAATTTCAGTGGCATTAATGTAGATGTTAGTGTATTGTGCGAACACGACAAGCCAATAGAGCGCTTTGTTGCATTTGAAGAGATCCACACTCGCATAACGTTTCTTGGGTGTGGTGAGAAGGTATGCGTCAGAACCTGTTTAGTGCAAGCCTGCAAGGTGTTCATTGGCTCCGTTTACTCGTGCTGCTCATTGTTCAATCTGGTAAATGCTTAATACCATGTTTAGAATGTTGTTTAGTTGTGTTAAGTTCTTGATCTTTGTTTAGATCTGTGTTGTCATTAGTGAATAGTATTCATTATTTATTGTGGTCAGTGCTTAATACATCTTTTACTGAACTTTGCTTGCTCCTACTAAACTAAAAAGACGATGCCAGTGGTCATTGTTTACTAAACTTTGTCACTGGTGATTGTTTACTATGAGTACTGAACCTCTTTATAATACTGCCTACTGTCTATTACAAGTAGTATTTGTTTATGTTAACAATGGCTATGTCTTGTACTTGGTGTACTGAACCTCTTTTATTAGTTTGTACATACCACTCACTTAGCTTATTATTTGTTTATTATTTGTTCTACATGGAGGCATAAATTGTGCAGTAGTCGAGTGGATTGATTTTGAATGGCCACACTCAATGGAGAAGGCATTGACCAAGTTATGGAATATGTATGAGGAGATTAAGGCAGCTAGGAATAATAAAGAGTTCATTCACATTCATAACAAGACATAAGAGAAGAAACTACATGAGAACCATGAGAGATTTGTTGTTGATGTGAATGCTCTGTTGGATGCCCAGGAGCATAGGGTTGTGGAGTTAAGCTATCGGTAGGAGCAGAAGGGCAGTGTAGATGTGAAGATTGTTGACCTAGACAATACATTGGTTAACTTGGAGGCAGAGCTGACAAAGAAATAGGAGGAGAATAACAAGCTACAGCAAAGTATGATACTGTTAAGCACCTTAGATGTGCTCAAGCCAATGTGATTAGGAATCTAAATTTCAATCATTTGAAGAAGAAGGAAAGGTTGATAGAAGAGATGCATACATTGTAGTATCATATTTCTTATCTTCCAAAGTCCGGGGACAAGATAATGAATCTTCACGGGGTGAACGCCATCTTAGATGATTAGGGTTCTTGTAGTATGCATTGGTGAACTATGTTGTTGGATACGGAAGTGTTGTAATGTAGATGGTAACCATCTATCCAGTACTTTAGTTTGAATTTCTAAACCAAGTACTTTAAGTATGTATTTTGTGAACTATGGTGTTGAATCGAGTTTTGAACCTTGATGAATGATGAATGTGAGTCCAATTTGATGTTATGTGGTGCATGAGCTTAGTATAATTCGATCCTATATGCTTAGTCCATTAGAGCAAAGTGATATTTATTATGTTCAAAATGTCACCTAGATTCATTCATTCATCGACAAAGTGACCCTAGGGCCATCTTAACCCTCATTTCATCTGTTCATAAAGAATGACCCCAGGGTCACCTTGGACCCTCATTTCATTGATTCATCAACAAAATGACCCTAGGGTCACCTTGGACCCTCATTTCATCGCTTCATCAACAAAATGATCCTAGGGTTTCCTTGGACCCTCATTTCATCGCTTCATCGACAAAATGACCCTAGTGTCACCTTAAACCTCATTTCATCGATTCATCGCTAAAATGACCCTAGGGTCACCTTGGACCCTCATTTCATCGATTCATCGACAAAATGACTCGAGTGGATTGATTTTGAATGGCCACACTCAATGGAGAAGGCATTGACCAAGTTATGGAATATGTATGAGAAGATTAAGGCGGCTAGGAATAGTGAAGAGTTCATTCACATTCATAACAAGACATAAGAGAAGAAACTACATGAGAACCATGATAAATTTGTTTTTGATGTGAATGCTCTGTTGGATGCCCAGGAGCAGAGGGTTGTGGAGTTAAGCTATCGGTAGGAGCAGAAGGGCAGTGTAGATGTGAAGATTGTTGACCTAGACAATACATTGGGTAACTTGAAGGCAGAGCTGACAAAGAAATAGGAGGAGAATAACAAGCTACAACAAAGTATGATACTGTTAAGCACCTTAGATGTGCTCAAGCCAATAAGATTAGGAATCTAAAGTTCAATCATTTGAAGAAGAAGGAAAGGTTGATAGAAGAGATGCATACATTGTAGTATCATATTTCTTCTCTTCCAAAGTCCGGGGACAAGATAATGAAGCTTCACGGGGGGAACGCCATCTTAGATGATTATGGTTCTTGTAGTATGCATTGGTGAACTATGTTGTTGGATACAAAAGTGTTGTAATGTAGATGGTAATCATCTATCCAGTACGTTAGTTTGAATTTCTAAACCAAGTACTTTAAGTATGTATTTTGTGAACTATGGTGTTGGATCGAGTTTTGAACCTTGATGAATGATGAACGTGAGTCCAATTTGATGTTATGTGGTGCATAAGCTTAGTATAATTCGATCCTATATGCTTAGTCCATTAGAGCAAAGTGATATTTATTATGTTCAAAATGTCACCTAGATTCATTCATTCATCGACAAAGTGACCCTAGGGCCATCTTAACCCTAATTTCATCGGTTCATAAAAAATGACCCCAGGGTCACCTTGGACCCTCATTTCATTGATTCATCAACAAAATGACCCTAGGGTCACCTTGGACCCTCATTTCATCGCTTCATCAACAAAATGATCCTAGGGTCTCCTTGGACCCTCATTTCATCGATTCATCGACAAAATGACCCTAGTGTCACCTTAAACCTCATTTCATCGATTCATCGCTAAAATGACCCTAGGGTGACCATGGACCCTCATTTCATCGATTCATCGACAAAATGACCCTAGGGTCACCTTAACCCTCATTTCATCAATTTATCGACAAAATGACGCTATGGTCAACTTAACCAGCATTTCATAGATTCATCGACAAAATAGCCCCAGGGGCACATTAACCCTTATTTCACCATTTCATTGACAAAATGACCCTAGGGGCACCTTTGACCCCCATTTCATCTATTCATTGACAAAATGACCATAGGGGCACCTTGGATCCTCATTCCATCGATTCATCGACAAAATGACCCTATGGTCACCTTGGACCCTCATTTCATAACATCATAAAATGAACCATCATCAAGATAATATATGAACAATCGTGAAAACAAGGCCATAATATTAATCATGTTAATAATGCATAAATATTTGATAACAGTGCTTATAGTACCATATAAGAAATATCATAACATGAGTTTCTTGCTAATAACATCAGACCACCAATAGTTGTTGCCAAAATAGATTATATCAATAAAGCGTTCAGCCAAATCGCATCATCAACAAGTTTTGCCGAAGTATAGTAACATCGGTTCCCTGAAGCATAAAAGCAATCCTTCAGCCTATAGGGTTTCTTTCTCTTTCTTGGTGGCAAGAAGGGTGTTGTTGGCCCAGGTGCAACTATTTGTAGCCTTTTTCCATAAGAGTGTTGAACCAAATGAGGAGCTAAAAGCATAATTAATATTCTCTCAAGTTCTATCTTCCACCGATACAACTCTATGCGCAACAATATTCATTATACCTAGTACAAGAAACAAACTACTTTGCGGGAATAAAACTAGAAGTACTTTGTAGGTGTAGTAAGATAGTTTTGCAGGATGATAAAGAACGTGAAAATAAAAGTTAGGTGTTATTTAAATAAAAGAACAATAAGTAAATATAGCGAGTGTGGAAAAGTGGTCGTAGGATTTGCGGAATTTTCCCTAAGCAATTGGCTAAGTCACTAGTTTGATATCAAGTTTTTATGTGGGGGGAGGACACTCTAGCATGTCATCCCTTACATAGAATTCTATGCATTTATGATTGGAACTATTAGCAAGCATCTGCAACAAATAACATTCATTAAGGTAAAACCCAACCATAGCATTAAGATATATTGGTTCCCCTTCAACCCCGTATGAATCAATTTCTATGTTAGAAAGAAGCTTATGTCACTCTTGCCCTCCAATGCATAGTCCTATCAACATACAACTAACCCTATGGTGTGATCCACGCACGCTCAAATATGATGGGCACCAAAGGACAACAACATAACCGCAAGCAATTTAAACCAATCATGGCAATTCACCAATAACCCATAGGACAACAAAAATCTACTCAAACATCATAGGATGGCACCAAATCATTGGGAAATAATATGAAGCATAAAGCCCCATGTTTAAGTAGGGGGTACAGTGGGTTAGGAGAGAGTGGACCACTGGAAAAAGATGAGGGAATGTGATGGAGGTCTTGATGAAGATGGCGGAGTTGTTGGAGTAGATCGTCGTCACACGATGATTACCCCGACGGGGATCCGACACCGCCGGGAGGGAGGATAGAGATCCCCATCCTTATTATTCTTCCTAGGTCTCCCCCCTATATGGAGGAGAGTTTCCCCTCTGGTCCATGTCCACCATGGCTCACACAGGGCACGAGCCCTTCCGAGATTGGATTTACCTCTGTGTTTCTCTTCTGTTTTTGCGTCTCTTTTCTGGTTTTTCACCATTTCTTAAATATCCAGAGATTCGTAACACCAATTGGGTTGTAATTCTAATGAGATTTTTCTCGAGAAATTATATTTATTATGGAGGAAAAAGGGGCCCAACCGACTTACAAGGGAGTCCCAAGCTAGCATGGTACATCCAAACACCCTCGGCGCGCCTTGTTGGCTTGGGACCACCTCGGAAACCGCCTTACAGTCATTCCAACTCCCAAAAATCAAATATATTCCAAAATAAATCTTTGTAAATTTTTATCCCATTTGGACTTTGTTTGGTATGGATTTTTCACGAAACAAAAAACACACAAAAACAGGATCTGACACTCGACACTAGATCAATATGTTAGTCCAAAAATAATATAAAATGTTGCCAAAAATATATGAAAGTTGTAGAATATTGTCATGGATCAATAAAAATTTATAGATACGACGGAGACATATTAGCATCCCCAAGATTAATTCATGCTTGTCCTGGATTAGGTAAATGATAAAAAAGATAATTTTTATGTGGAATGCAATCTAACATGATCTTGAACAAAAGTCTAATCATGGCATGAATATTTAGATACAAGTGATTCAAGGCAATAGTCTATCATTTGATATAAAGTCATGAATACTCACGCATACCAACAAACAATCATGTCTTTCAAAATAAAATGCTAAATAACTCTATTCCTACAAAATCATATGACCTGTCATGCCCAGCCTTCCTAGCATAAAGTATAAATCGAGTTGGCGATGGTGCTACCACCTCCACCCCAATCCTAAGCCCTAGCCATCAAACCCACCAGTGATCTACATGCTCAACCGTGGAAATCATCTTTTGATCCACTCATCTTGTTCGACGTCTCATACTCTCTAATCTGGTTATCATCTCCATGGTGGTCCATGCTGCGATCACCCTTGGTTTAGACTTTTCTCCTGGGCTGGTTCTCTCTAGGCAGACTTGAAGCAATTTTTGGCGATCGGTTCACCCCCTCGGTGGATTCGGGTCATTTCACGATGGTGGTCTCTTTGAAGAGACATTCTTTCCGCTTGGATGAGGAGAATGTTGCTCTGGCTCTTGAGGCGGCCATTGGAGGATATTGCTTAGATCTTAAGGTATCATGCCTACGTGACCGGGTTTTTTTATTTTCATGTCTCATGTAAGGAGGTTGGTTTCTTTATTCTGCATCAAAGAAATTTTGTGTGTGCTCAATTCAAATGTCATTTCCATCTATGGGGACATGGTGGCCCGGATTGGACTAAGGAGTTTAAATTGTGGCAACAAGAGTGCCAACAAGAATGTGTTGGGGAACGTTGCATGGGAAACAAAAAATTTCCTACGAACACACAAGACCAATCTATGAACATGAACAACTATGAGAGGGGGAGTGCATCTACATACCCTTGTAGATCTCTAAGCGAAAGCGTTGAAAAATGCGGTTGATGTAGTCTAACGTCTTTGTGATCCAATCACGATCCGTCCCGCGATCCAATCATGGTCCGTCCTAATCTAGCTCCGAAGAAACGACACCTCCGCGCATCACATGTATAGATCGATGATGTCTTCACCACCTCGATCCAGCGAGCGTAGGTGAAGTAGTAGTTGAGTTCTCGTGCAGCATGACGGCATGGTGGCGGTGGTGGTGGTGCGATCTCGGCAAGGCTTCGCCAAGCGCTATCGCAGTCAAGACAAAGGAGAAGAACTACTAGCGAGAGAGAGAGAGAGGGAGGAAGGGTTCCTCTAAGAATTTGTGTGTTGGCAGACTCCCTCTGTTGGGGAACGTTGCATGGGAAACAAAAAAATTCCTACGCACATGCAATACCTATCCATGGTGATGATCATCTACAAGAGGGGAGAGTAAATCTATAGACCCTTGTAGATCACTAAGAGGAAGCGTATATAACGCAGTTGATGTAGTGGAACATCTTCGAGATCCAACTCACAGCCCGTCCTGTGATCTCATCACGATACGTCCCACGATCCCATCATGGTCCATCCCGATCTAGTGCCGAACGGACGACACCTCCGCGTTCAGCACATGTACAACTCGATGACGATCCCCTCCTTCTTGATCCAGAAAGAGGGGCGGAGAGGTAGATGAGTTCTCCAACACAACGGCATGGTGGTGCACTATTCCAACACGGCTTCGCCTAAGTGCTGCTGAAACTAGACTAGAGGAGAAACGGATCTAGAGAGAGGGCATCACGTGGCTGATTGTTGTGTCTCAAAAAACCCTCAAAACATCTAGTATATATAGGAGGAGAGGAGAGGAGGCTGTTGGGGAACGTCGCATGGGAAACGAAATTTTTTCTACGCGCACGAAGACCTATCATGGTGATGTCCATCTACGAGAGGGGATGGTGCTACTCATGCTATTACTACTAAAGCTACATCCTAGCAAAATAGTAAACGCATCTGCAAGCACAAACATTAGTATAAAGACAACCCTATGGCTCCTGCCGGTTGCCGTACCATCGACGTGCAAGTCGATATTATCTATTACAACATGATCATCTCATACATCCAATATATCACATCACATCGTTGGCCATATCACATCACAAGCATACCCTGCAAAAACAAGTTAGACGTCCTCTAATTTTGTTGTTGCATGTTTTACGTGGTGACCATGGGTATCTAATAGGATCGCATCTTACTTACGCAAACACCACAACGGAGATATATGAATTGCTATTTAACCTCATCCAAGGACCTCCTCGGTCAATTCCGATTCAACTAAAGTTGGAGAAACTGACACCCGCCAGTCATCTTTGAGCAACGGAGTTACTCGTAGCGATGAAACCAGTCTCTCGTAAGCGTACGAGTAATGTCGGTGCGAGCCGCTTCGATCCAACAATACCGCGGAATCAAGAAAAGACTAAGGAGGGCAGAAAAACGCACATCACCGCCCACAAGAACTTTTGTGTTCTACTCGAGAAGACATCTACGCATGAACCTAGCTCTGATACCACTGTTGGGGAACGTCGCATGGGAAACAAAAAATTTCCTACGCGCACGAAGACATATCATGGTGATGTCCATCTACGAGAGGGGATGTGTGATCTACGTACCCTTGTAGACCATACAACAGAAGCGTTAGTGAACGCGGTTGATGTAGTGGAACGTCCTCACGTCCCTCGATCCGCCCCGCGAACCGTCCCGCGATCAGTCCCACGATCTAGTGCCGAACGGACGGCACCTCCGCGTTCAGCACACGTACAGCTCGATGATGATCTCGGCGTTCTTGATCCAGCAAGAGAGACGGAGAGGTAGAAGAGTTCTCCGGCAGCGTGACGGCGCTCCGGAGGTTGGTGATGATCTCGTCTCAGCAGGGCTCCGCCCGAGCTCCGCAGAAACGCGATCTAGAGGTAAACCCGTGGAGATATGTGGTCGGGCTGCCGTGGCAAAGTTGTCTCAAATCAGCCCTAAAACCTCCGTATATATAGGTGGGAGAGGGGGAGCCTTGCCTTGGGGCTCAAGGGGCCCCAAGGGGGTCGGCCGAGCCAAGGGGGGAAGGTCTCCCCCACAAAACCGAGTCCTACTTGGTTTGGTGGGTGGAGTCCTTCTTTCCTTTCCCACCTCCTCCTTTTTTTTTCTTTTCTCTTTGCTTTTTCTTCCAATGCGCATAGGGCTCTTTTGGGATGTCCCACCAGCCCACTAAGGGCTGGTGCGCCACCCTCAAAGCCTATGGGCTTCCCCGGGGTGGGTTGCCCCCCCCCGGTGAACTCCCGGAACCCATTCGTCATTCCCGGTACATTTCCGGTAACTCCGAAAACCTTCCGGTAAGCCAAGGCAGGGGATCCTCAGGGGCCCCACAAGCCCCCACCCCACGGCCAGGGGGGAGGCCGCGGCCCATAGGCTTGTGGGCCCCCTGGACCTCGCCCTAGGTTTTGCGGCTATATATCCCCAAAAATTCCACAAAAATCAGGAGATCGTCGAAAGTACTTTTCCGCCGCCGCAAGCTTCTGTCTCTGCAAGATCCCATCTGGGGCACGTTCTGGTGCCCTGCCGGAGGGGGGATTCGGATACGGAGGCCTTCTTCATCAACACCATGACCTCTCCGATGATGCGTGAGTAGTTCACCATAGACCTACAGGTCCATAGCTAGTAACTAGATGGCTTCTTCTCTCTCTTGGATCTTCAATACAAAGTTCTCCATGATCTTCATGGAGATCTATCCGATGTAATCTTCTTTTGTGGTGTGTTTGTCGAGATCCGATGAATTGTGGGTTTATGATCAGATTATCTATGAATCTTATTTGAATTTCTTCTGATCTCTCTTATGCATGATTTCATATCCTTGTAATTCTCTTCGAGTTGTGGGTTTTGTTTGGCCAACTAGATCTATGATTCTTGCAATGGGAGAAGTGCTTGGTTTTGGGTTCATACCGTGCGGTGACCTCACCCAGTGACAGAATTGGTAGCGAGGCACACATCATGTTGTTGCCATCAAGTGTAAAAAGATGGGGTTTTCATCATTGGTTTGAGTTTATCCCTCTACATCATGTCATCTTGCTTAAGGCGTTACTCTGTTCGTCATGAACTCAATACACTAGATGCATGCTGGATAGCGGTCGATGTGTGGAGTAATAGTAGTAGATGCAGAAAGTATCGGTCTACTTGTCTCGGACGTGATGCCTATATGTATGATCATTGCCTTAGATATCATCATGACTTTGCGCGGTTCTATCAATTGCTCGACAGTAATTTGTTCACCCACCGTGATATTTGCTATTTTGAGAGAAGCCTCTAGTGAACACTATGGCCCCCGGGTCTACTCCGCACCATATTTTCAGCCTTACACTTTTTACTTCGTTGCACTTTCCACCTTCAGATCTCACTTTGCAAACAATCTTGAAGGGATTGACAACCCCTTTGAAGCGTTGGGTGCAAGCTCGTTTGTGTTTGCGCGGGTACTCTGGACTTAACGAGACCCTCCTTCTCGATCGATACCTTGGTTCTCAAACTGAGGGAAATACTTACTTCTCCTTTGCTGCATCACCCTTTCCTCTTCAAGGGAAAAACCAACGCAAGCAAGTCTCCGTCAACGTGTCAATTTCTCGCGCTGTTGCTTGAGAAGTAGCAAGAAGAATTTTTGGCGCCGTTGCCGGGGAAGGACTTTTGTTGCCGTACGAGAAGAATTTCTGGCGCCGTTGCCGGGGAGGAAGATCAAATCAAGAACTCATCCAAGTAAGTGTCGCAAACTCATCTCTTGCATTTACTTTGTTTGCTAGTTGCCTCTCGTTTTCCTCTCCCCACTTCACAACTTGCCTTTTTCGTTTGCCTTTTTCGTTCATCCTTTTCTTTCGCTTGCTTTCTGTTCGCTTTCGTGCTATGTGCCTTCAATATGCTTGCATCTTCGCTTGCTAAAAATCTAGTGATATGGATCCTCATCCACTTGCTAATCTTTTCAAGAGATCCAATTATGTTGAACCAATTGCTAGTGAGTTTTGTGCACTAGATTATCTTTATGAAGTTTTGCTTGAGATGCGTGAATCTGAAAATTTTGATGAAGAAATTTATGAAGTGATCCACGAGGGCTCCTTGAATGAAAAGCATGATTGCAATGGTTTCACTATGAATTCTATTAATGTCAATCATGCTAAAAATATGCAAAACCCTAAGCTTGGGGATGCTAGTTTTGCTTTGTCCACTACTTGTTGCAATGATCGTGATTGGGGTGATGATTTTTCTTATGATCTTGAAAATTTGTTTAAGCCTCATGATGAATATGATATTTGCAATAATATTGAAAGTGGGTTTGGAGAAATCATGACTTTAGTTGATGATAATCCCACAATTTTTAAAGAGCGTCAACTTTGCATGCATGTGGATCATGAAAAGAATATCCTATGTGATAGCTATATTGTTGAATTTGAATATGATCCCACATGTAATTGTTATGAGAGAGGAAAATATTGTGGTAGAAACTTTCATGTTACTAATTTACCTCTCGTTATGTTGAGATTGATATTTTCTCTTTCTTCTTCCTTGCATATGGTAGCTATTGGTTGTCTTGACAATTATTTTCCTATAAAATGCCTATGCATAGGAAGTATGTTAGACTTAGATGTGATTTTCACATGCTTTATTATGCTCGCGTTGTGCTTCAATTCTTGTCTTTTATGTGAGCATCATTGAATTATCAATGCCTAGCTAAAAGGCATTAAAGAAAAGCGCTTGTTGGGAGGCAACACAATGAATAAATTTATTTTTGCTTTTGGCTTTCTATTTTGTTGTGTCCACACCATCATAATTTTGTTATGATTGTGTTTTTATGTTTTAATTAGTGTTTGTGCCAAGTAGAACCTTTATGATTAGTTTTGGTGTTAGTTGTTTGATCATGCTGAAAAAGACAGAAACTTTGTGCTCATGAAATTATTTTTAATTCCTATCAAGAAAGTGCTTTTGAGTTTATTATTTTTGCTGATAATTTATATGCAAATTGCCGTGATTGTCATAATTTTTCAAAAAATTTGGGATATGAGAGGTATACGAAGTATACAAATTTCTACAGACTGGTCTGTTTTTGACAGTTTCTGTTTTTGTTGTGTTGATTGCTTATTTTGATGAAACTATGGTAAGTATCGGGGGGTACTAGCCATGTAAAAGTGAGAATACAGTAATATAACATCAACCTAAATAGAAATCAAGTTTACTACAGTACCTAAAGAGTTGGTGGTTTGTTTTCTTATGCTAATGATATCACGAGTTTCTGTTTAAGTTTTGTGTTGTGAAGTTTTCAAGTTTTGGGTGATGTTCTCATGGACAATGGAATAAAGAGTGTAAAGAGCTTAAGCTTGGGATTCCCTAGATATCCCAAGCCAAATTCAAGGACACCGAAAAGCCTAAGCTTGGGGATGCCCCAGGAAGGCATCCCCTTTTTTGTCTTCAACCCATCGGTAACATTACTTGGAGCTATATTTTTATTCACCACATGATATGTGTTTTTGCTTGGAGCATCGTGTATTATAGGAGTCTTTGCTTTTTGTTTTGTCACAATCATCCCTTCTGCACACCTTTTTGAGAGGGACATGCACTCATCGTGAATTTGCTAGAATACTCATTGAGCTTCACTTATATCTTTTGAGTTAGGCAATTTAGCTCGCATGTGCTTCACTTATATCTTTTGAGCTAGATAATTTTTCTCTAGTGCTCCACTTAAATCTTTGTAGAGCACGGCGGTGTCATATTTTGTAGAAATAAAAACTCTCGATCTTCACTTATACCATTTTGAGAGTGCTCTCTCTAAGTAACTTGGTAATTGGCGTGTGTTATGAAATTAGTCCTAAATATGATATGCATCCAAAGAGGATATAATAAAAACTTTCATACTCATGTGCATTGATTAGTAAGAGAAGTTTGATTCCTCACAATTAGTTTTGAGTTATGGATATGGTAATATTAGAGTTATGTTAGTAGGGTGTTGTGAATCTAGAAATACTTGTGTTGAAGTTAGTGATTCTCGTGGCATGCACGTATGGTGAACCGCTATGTTAGGAAGTCGGAGCATAATTGATATATTGATTGTCATCCTTTGTGTGGCGGTCGGGATCGCACGATGGTTAACACCTACCAACCTTTCCCCTAGGAGTATGCGTTTAGCACTTTGTTTCGATTAGTAATAAAACTTTCGCAATAAGTATATGAGTTCTTCATGACTAATGTGAGTCCATGGATTATACGCACTCTCACCCTTCCACCATTGCTAGCCTCTCTAGTACCGTGTAACTTTCGCCGGTGCACAAACCCACCATATACCTTCCTCAAGATAGCCACCATACCTACCTATTATGGCATTTCCATAGCCATTTCGAGATATATTGCCATGCAACTCCCACTGTTCCGTCTCATGACATGTGCCGTCACTTTCATATTGCCATTGCATGATCGTAAGATAGCTGGCGAGATGTTTCAACGTCATACGCTAAGCTAGATCGTTGCACATTCCGGTACACTCCGGAGGCATTTCGTTTAGAGTCATCATTGTTCTAAGTATTGAGTTGTAAGTAAATAAAAGTGTGATGATCATCACTATTAAAGCATTGTCCCATGTGAGAAAAAAAAGAGGCCAAAGATGCCCACCAAAAAAAATAATGAAAAGAAGAGGCCAAAGAGCCCAAACAAAAAAATGAGAGAAAAAGAGAGAAGGGACAATGCTACTATCTTTTTCCACACTTGTGCTTCAAAATAGCACCACGTTCTTCATGTTAGAGAGTCTCTTGTTTTGTCACTTCATATACTAGTGGGAATTTTCATTATATAACTTGACTTGTATATTCCAGTGATGGGCTTCCTCAAAATTGCCCTAGGTCTTCGTGAGCAAGCAAGTTGGGTGCACACCCACTAGTTTTCTTTTTGAGCTTTCACACACTTATAGCTCTAGGGCATCCGTTGCATGGCAATCCCTACTTATTCACATTGATATCTATTGATGGGCATCTCCATAGCCCATTGATACGCCGAGTCGATGTGACCATCTCCTCCTTTTTGCCTCACAACCTCCACCACACTCTATTACACCTATAGTGCTATATCCATGGCTCACGCTCATGTATTGCGTGAGAGTCGAAAAAGTTTGAGAAAGTAAGAGTGCGAAAACAATTACTTGGCCAATACCAGGGTTGTGCATGATTTAAATTCGTTGTGTGGGGATGATGGAGCATAGCCAGACTATATGATTTTGTAGGGATAACTTTCTTTGGCCTTGTTATTTCAAAAGTTCATGATTACTTTGCTAGTATGCTTGAAGTATTATTGTTTTCATGTCAATCGTACACTATTGTTTTGAATCTTACGGATCTTAACATTCATGCCACAAGAAAGAAGTTACAAAGAACAAATATGTTAGGTAGCATTCCACATCAAAAATTCGGTCTTTATCACTTCCCTACTCGAGGACGAGCAGGACTTAAGCTTGGGGATGCTTGATACGTCTCCAACGTATCTATAATTTTTGATGGTTCCATGCTATTATCATGTCAACATTGGATGTTTTATATGCATGAATATGCTATTTTATATTTTTTTTGGACTAACCTATTAACTCAGTGCCAAGTGCCAGTTTCTGTTTTTTTCCGTGTTTTTGACCTTTTTTCAGAAAAGAATATTAAACGGAGTCCAAACGGAATAAAACTTGCGGGATGATTTTTTTCCATAACAGAAGATACACAGGGGACTTGAGAACCAAGGTTGGAGACCTCGGGGGAGATAACAAGCCCCCTAGCCATGGCCTAGGGGGGTGGCCGCGCCTGGCAGGCTTGTGGGCCCCAGATGACTCCTTTGCCCTACCTCTTTCGCCTATAAATTCTCTAAAATCCCGAAACCAAAGACGAGAGCGACGAAAATACTTTTCCGCCGTCGCAAGCTTCTGTCTCGGGACCGTTCTGGTGCCTTGCCGGAGGGGGATTCGGACACGGAGGGCTTCTTCATCAATACCATTGCCTCTCCGATGATGCGTGAGTAGTTCACCACAGACCTTCAGGTCCATAGCTTGTAGCTAGATGGCTTCTTCTCTCTCGCGGATCTTCAATACAAAGTTCTCCATGATCTTCATGGAGATCTATCTGATGTAACTTTCTTTTGCGGTGTGTTTGTCGAGATCCGATGAATTGTGGATTTATGATCAGATTATCTATGAATATTATTTGAGTTCCTCTGATCTCTTATATGCATGATTTCATATCCTTGTAATTCTCTTCGAGTTATGGGTTTCGTTTGGCCAACTTGATCTATAATTCTTGCAATGGGAGAAGTGCTTGGTTTTGGGTTCATACCGTGCGGTGTCCTCACCTAGTGACAGAAAGGGTAGCGAGGCACGCATCATGTTGTTGCCATCAAGGGTAAAAAGATGGGGTTTATATCATATTGCATGAATTTATCCCTCTACATCATGTCATATTGCTTAAGGCGTTACTCTTTTTGTTATAAACTCAATACACTAGATGCATGCTGGATAGCGGTTGATGTGTGGAGTAATAGTAGTAGATACAGAAAGTATCGGTCTACTTGTCTCGGACGTGATGCCTATATGTATGATCATTGCCTTAGATACCGTCATGACTTTGCGCGATTCTATCAATTGCTCGACAGTAATTCGTTCACCCACCGTAATACTTGCTATCATGAGAGAAGCCTCTAGTGAACACTATGGCCCCAAGGTCTACTTCACATCCTATATTCAGATCTACAAAATTACTTTGTTGCACTTTTCACCTTTAGATCTCACCTTGCAAATAATCGTGAAGGGATTGACAACCCCTTTTTCGCGTTGGGTGCAAGTTTGTTTGTTTTTGCGCAGGTACATTGGTGCCTCATCTTGATACTCCTACTGGATTGATACCTTGGTTCTCAAACTGAGGGAAATACTTATTGCTACTTCGCTGCATCACCCTTTCCTCTTCAAGGAAAAAACCAACGCAAGCTCAAGAGGTAGCAGCGCCATAGGAACAACTTCCTGTGCCCTGCTACACACTGGTTGAAGTGATGGTTCAAAAACCTCATCAAGTTCCACCATCCTCCCACTCAATACTTTCGAGGGAAACTTTTTCTCGAGAAAGGATCTGTTTCTAGAAACAAACACTTTGATTCCGGATCTGAGATAGGAGGTATACCAAACTATCTTGGGTGTTGAAGATGCATTTATCCGCTTTGGGTTCGAGCTTATCACGCTGAAACTTTTTCACATAAGCGTCGCAACCCCAAACTTTTAAGAAACGACAACTTAGGTTTCTCCAAACCATAGTTCATACGGTGTCATCTCAACGGAATTACGTGGTGCCTTGTTTAAAGTGAATGTGGTTGTCTCTAATGCCTAACCCAAAATGATAGTTGTAATTAGATAAGAGACATCATAGTATGCACCATATCCAATAGGGGGCGGCTATGACGTTCGGACACACCATCACACCATGGTGTTCCAGGAGGCATGAGTTATGAAACAATTTTCACATTGTCTTAAATGTTTACCGAACTCGCAACTGAGATATATATTTACCTCTACGATCAGATCATAGACATATTATCCTCTTGTCACGATGATCTTCAACTTCACTCTGAAATTGCTTGAACTTTTCAATATCTCAGACTATGTGATTCATCAAGCAAATACATATGTATCTACTCAAATCGGCAGTGAAGTAAGAATATAACGATATCCAGTGCGTGCCTCAGCACTCATTGGACTGCATACATCAGAATGTATTATTTCCAATAAGTTACTTTCTTGTTCCATCTCACTGGAAAACGAGTTCTTCAGTCATCTTGCGAGTGTGGCATGATTTGCATGTCTCAAGTGATTCAAAATCAAGTGATCCCAAATGATCCATCTGCATGGAGTCTCTTCATGCGTTCACACTAATAGGCATGGTTCGCATGTCTCAAACGATTCAAAAACGAGTGAGTCCAAATATCCATCAGTATGGAGCTTCTTCATGCGTTTTACACCAATATGACTCAAGCGGCAGTGCCACAAGTAGGTGGTACTATCATTACTACTTTGTATCTTTTGGCATCAAATATTATGAACATGTGTATCACTACGATCGATATTCGATAAACCATTGAAGGTATTTATTCAAGCAAATAGAATAACTATTATTCTCTTTAAATGAATAATCGTATTTTAGTTAACACGATCTAATCATGTTCATGCTCAACCAAATAACATTTATTTAGGTTCAACACTAATCCCGATGGTAGAGGGAGTGTGTGATGTTTGATCACATCAACCTTGAAATTTCTTCAAGCACACATCATCACCTCACTTTTAGCTAGTCTCTGTTTATTCTGTAGCTTTTATTTCGAGTTACTAACACTTAGCAACCGAACCAGCATCTAATACGCCGGTGCTACTAGGAGTACTAGTAAAGTACACATCAATATCATGTATATCCAATATACTTTTGTTGACTTCGCCAGTCTTCTCATCTACCAAGTAACCAGGGTAGTTCCGCTCCAGTGATCGTTCCCCTCATAATAGAAGCACTTAGTCTCGGGTTTGGGTTTAACCTTGGGTTTCTTCATTAGAGCGACAACTGGTTTGCCTTTCATGAAGTATCCCTTCTTACCCTTGCCCTTCTCGAAACTAGTGGTTTTACTAACCATCAACACTTGATGCTCTTACTTGATTTCTACCTTCGCGGTGTCAAACATCGCGAATAACTCAAGGATCATCACTCTATCCCTGATTTGTTATAGTTCATCCCGAAGCTCCAGTAGCTTGGTGGCAGTGACTTTGGAGAACCATCATTATCTCATATGGAAGATTAACTCCCACTCGATTCAAGGGATGTCAGCACTCATACAATATGAGTACATGCTCAACCATTGAGTTTTTATCCCTTACTTTGTAGACAAAGAATCTTGTCGGAGGTCTCATACCTCTCAACAAGGGCACGAGCCTGAAATCCCAATTTCATCTCTTGGAACATCTCGCATGTCCCGCGACGTTCGAAATGTCTTCAGCGCCTCAAGTCTAAGCCGTTTAAGCATTATACATTGACATATCATGTAGACATTAAAAACGTCTATGTCAGATGTTCGCAACATCCACATACGACACTCGGGGTTTAGCACACTGAGCGATGCATTACAAACATAAGCTTTCTGCACAGCAATGAGGACAATCCTCAGTTTACGGGCCCAGTCTGCATAATTGCTACCATCATCTTTCAACTAAATTTTCTCTAGGAACATATAAAAACAATAGAGCTACATTGCAACCTACACATAATTTGCAAAGACCTTTTGACTATGTTCATTATAATTGAGTTTAGCTAATCATATTACTAATAAACTCCCACTCAAATAGACGTCCATCTAATTATTCGAGTGTCGCATGATCCAAATCTACTAACTCAAGTCCGATCATCACGTGAGTTGAGATTAGTTTCAATGGTGAATATCTCCATTTTGATCATATCAACTATATGATTCATGCTCGACCTTTCGGTCTCTTGTGTTCTGAGGCCATGTCTTTACATGCTAGGCTCGTCAAGTTTAACCCGAGTGTTCCGCGTGTGCAACTGTTTTGCACCCTTTGTATGAGAACATTGAGTCTATCACACCGGATCATCACGTGGTGTCTCAAAACGACAAACTGTCGCAACGGTGCACAGTCGGGGAGAACACAATTTTATCTAGAAATTTTAGTGAGGGATCACCGTATAATGCTACCGTCGTCCTAAGTGAAATAAGGTGCATAAAAGGACTAACATCACATGCAAATCAAAAGTGACATGATATGGCCATTGATACGTCTCCATCGTATCTACTTTTCCAAACTCTTTTGCCCTTGTTTTGGACTCTAATTTGCATGATTTGAATGGAACTAACGTGGACTGACCGTGTTTTCAGCAGAATTGCCTTGGTGTTGTTTTTGTGCAGAAATGAAAGTTCTTGGAACGTCCTGAAAATTTACGGAGAATATTTCTGGAAAATATGAAAAATACCTGCGCAAAGATCCACCGGAGGGGATGGGCTAGTGGGCCACAAGCCCTGTAGCCGCCGCCCCCTGGTGGCGGGTACCAATCTTGTGGGGCCCACGTGGCTCTGCCGCCCCCAATTCCAGCGCTATTTATTCCCTTTCGTCCCAGAAAAAATAACGAGAGAAGATTTTATCGCGTTTGCGATACGGAGGCCTCGCCACATCCTGTTCTTCATCTGGAGGGCAGATCTGGAGTCCGTTTTGGGCTCCGGAGAGGGGAAATCGTCGCCATCGTCATCATCAGCATTCTTCCCTCTCCAATTCCATGAAGCTCTCCATCGTTCGTGAGTAATCTATTCGTAGGCTCGCTGGGCGGTGATGAGTAGGATGAGATCTATCATGTAATCGAGTTAGTTTTGACGAGGATTGATCCCTAGTATCCACTATGTCCTGAGATTGATATTGCTACTACTTTGCCATGCTTAATGCTTGTCATTAGGGCCCGAGTGCCATGATTTCAGATCTGAAATTATTCTGTTGTCACCAATATATGTGTGTTTTAGATCCGATCTTGCAAGTTGTAGTTACCTACTATGTGTTATGATCCGGCAACCCCGGAGTGAAAATAACCGGAACCACTCCCGGTGATGACCATAGTTTGAGGAGTTCATGTGTTCACCAAGTGCTAATGCGTTGTTCCGGTTCTTTATTAAAAGGAGAACCTTAATATCCCGTAGTATCCTTTTGGACCCCGCTGCCACGGGAGGGATGGACAATAGATGTCATGCAAGTTCTTTTCCCTAAGCACGTATGACAACACACGGAATGCATGCCTACATCACATTGACAAACGGGAGCTAGCCACATATCTCTCCGTGTTATAACTGTTGCATGATGAATATCATCGAAACAAATCACCGACGCATTGCCTACGAGTTTGTCCCACTGCTGCTGTTACTTGTTTTGCTCTGCTGTTGTTACTACTATTGCTTGCTACTGCTGCTACTTGCTACTGTTGCTACTTGCTACTGCTGTCACTACTGCTGTTCCTTGCCACTGCTGTTACTCGTTACACTGTTGCTACCTGCTACAATACTTTTTCTCGCGCCGTTGACGGGAAAGAATATTTTCCGTCCACGGTCAACTTCTGGCGCCATTGATACAACAGTTAGGAATAGTCTGCCGTCAACAGATTGTTTCTAGCACCGTTGTTATCATACTACTTTGCTACTGATACTTTGCTTGTAGATACTAATGTTTCAGGTGTGGTTGAATCTGACACATTCAGCTGCTAATACTTGAGAGTATCCTTTCACTTCCTGTTGGGCGAACCAACAAATTTGGGTTGAATACTCTACCCTCGAAAACTGCCGCGAACCCAGACGCTGGTGGGCCATTGCAAGACAATTGTTGATTGTTGAGCAACTGGGAGCAGTTCATTTCTGGCTCCGTTGCCGTGGAGGCATCAAGTCAGGAACACGTCTACATCATTTCTCTAGTGTCATTGTTGGGAACTGCTACAGCCATGAACTTGTGCTTCTTGATCTACATCACCAAAGCACCGGCATGATCTCCATCATCACCGGCACCGCACCATGATCTCCATCATCATGCTATCCATTATCGTGCTGCCATCGAGGTTGTCGCGCTATCTATGTTGTTACTACTAAAGCTATTGCCTAGCGATATAGCAAGAGCATCTGCAAGCGCAATTGTTTTTAAAGACAACCCTATGGCTCCTGCCGGTTGCCGTAGGATCGACGTGCAAGTCGATATTTAACTATTACAACATGATCATCCCATACATCCAATATATCATATCATGTCATTTGCCATATCACATCACAAGCATGCCCTGCAAAAACAAGCTAGACGTCCTCTAATTTCTTGTTGCATGTTTTACGTGGCTGCTATGGGTATCTAGTATGATCGCATCTTACTTACGCAAAGCCCCAACGGTGATATGCAAATTACTATTTAACCTTCTCCAAGTACCACCGATTCAACTAAAGTTGAAGAAACAGACACCCGTCAGTCAACTTTATGCTACTGTTGCTACTTGATACTCTTGTCACTACTGTTGTTCCTTGCCACTGCTGTTACTCGTTACACTGCTGCTACCTGCTACAATACTTTTTCTCGCGCCGTTGATGACCCACAAGTATAGGGATCAATCTTAGTCCTTTCGATATGTAAGAGTGTCGAACCCAACTAGGAGAAGAAGGCTCTGATAAACGGTTTTCAACAAGGTAATAACTGCAAGCACTGAAAGTAGAGCTAACAAGTGATGGTGTAGTGAGGTGAAACGTAGCAGGTGAAAAGTAACAAGTAACAAGTAGTAGCAACGGTGCAGCAAAGTGGCCCAATCTCTTTTGTAGCAAGGGTTAAACCTGAGCAAAGTCTTATACGAGGAAAAACGCTCCTGAGGACACACGGGAATTTCTGTCATGCTAGTTTCATCATGTTCATATGATTCGCGTTCGTTACTTTGATAGTTTGATATGTGGGTGGACCGGCGCTTGGGTACTTCCCTTACTTGGACAAGCATCCCACTTATGATTAACCCCTCTCGCAAGCATCCGCAACTACGAAAGAAGAATTAAGAAAACGTCTAACCATAGCATTAAACTAGTGGATCCAAATCAGCCCCTTACGAAGCAACGCATAGACTGGGGTTTAAGCTTCTGTCACTCTAGCAACCCATCATCTACTTACTACTCCCCAATGCATTCCTCTAGGCCCAAATATGGTGAAGTGTTATGTAGTCGACGTTCACATAACACCACTAGAGGAAAAGACAGCATACAACATATCAAAATACCGAACGAATACCAAATTCACATGACTATTATCAGCATGACTTATCCCATGTCCTCAGGAACAAAAGTAACTACTCACAAAGCATAGTCATAATCATGACCAGAGGTGTAATGAGTAGCATCAAGGATCTGAACATAAACTCTTCCACCAAGTAATCCAACTAGCATCAACTACAAAGAGTAATCAACACTACTAGCAACCTTACAAGTACCAATCGGAGCCGCGAGACGGAGATTGATTACAAGAGATGAACTAGGGTTTGGAGAGGAGATGGTGCTGATGAATATGTTGATGGAGATGACTCCCCTCCGACGAGAGGAGTGTTGGTGATGAAGAAGGCGACGATTTCCCCCTCCGGGAGGGATGTTTCCCCGGCAGGATCGTCCTGCCGAAGCTCTAGATTGGTTCTGCTCAAGTTTCGCCTCGTGGTGGCGGCGAATCCATGAAAAAGCTCCATCCTGATTTTTTTTGGACGAAACCCTTCATATAGCAAAAGAGGGGGGCCAGTGGGCCACCAGGGTGCCCACAAGCCCTGTTGCCGCGGCCAGGGGGTAGGCTGCGGCAACCAGGCTTGTGGGCCCCTGGCATCTCCCTTCTGACACTTCTTTCGCCCAGTATTTTTTATATATTCCCAAAAAAATCCACGTTGATTTTCACGGCATTTGGAGTTGCGCAGAATAGAGGACTTAGACTTATTCCTTTTCCAGTCCAGAATTCCAGCTCCCGGTATTCTCCCTCTTCAAATAAACCTTGCAAAATAAGAGAGAAAAGGCATAAGTATGGTACCACAAAGTATAATAACAGTCCATAAAGCGATAAATATCAACATGAAACCATGATGCAAAATGGACGTATCAACTCCCCCAAGCTTAGACCTCGCTTGTCCTCAAGCGAAAACCAAGAGCCATGAACATGTCCACATGTTTAGGGATAAAGGTGTCGATAAAACAAAATACGGACATGAGGGCATCATGATCACACATAGAACATCAATACCTCATAGAGATTCTTATGGGAAAGTACCAATTCCTTCACAAAGCAAAGTATGAAACAAAAAACCTTACCGAGAAGTAGCCAACAACAGTCCATAGTCATTGAAGCAATTGCAATTTATCATAACATCAGAAAGAGTCAAATAAGAGCTTGTAAAGCAAATCCACAAACTCAATCATCTCTTTTGTTTTCCACAATTGTTAGAACTCACGTGGTACTCATGGTATCAAAGTTTCAATTGGACACAGAGAAAGATAGGGGTTTATAGTTTTGCCTCCCAACCATTTACCTCAAGGGTAAAGTCAACAATAATAAAGCATAAGTACTCATCTCCAAGTTGATATGTGAATGTAGATCTTTCCCAAGCATATGACGTTCACCAAGAAAAAGGCTAAATAAGGAATTGGTGAAGATCACCATGACTCTTACAAGGGAAAAAAGTAAAGGTACAAGATAGGCCCTTCGCAGAGGGAAGCATAGGTTGTCATGCGCTTTTGAGGTTTGGATGCGTGTCCTCTTAGTGCAGAGGAACGTCACTTCATATTGCCTCCTGTGATAAAGAAATTTATTATGAAGTCTGTCGCTTTTATGTCTTCCTCATCACAGGTTCGTATAAAGCTTATTTTCCACAGACTAATAGATCATACATATTAGAGAGCAATTTTTATTGCTTGCACCGATGACAACTTACTTGAGGGATCTTATTCAATCCATAGGTAGGTATGGTGGACACTCACAGCAAAACTGGGTTGAAGGTTTATGGATGCACAAGTAGTATCTCTACTTGGTGCGGGAGTTTTGGCTAATATGAGGTGGAAGCAAACGTCACATGCTAAGGGATCTCTAATTATATAAAATTGTTTGGAACTAAGCAAACACAATTCATTATGTTGTCTTCGTTGTCCAACATCTACTTCTAAGCATGTAATAGTTTGGTGAGTGCTCACAATTATAGAAAGTGTCTAAGATGATATATTTATATGTGAACCTCTCTTTCCTTATTACTTCTTATTAATTGCAACAATGACTGCAGTCTATGTTGGTCTATTCTCAACAAGTTTCAATCATCATACTTGTTATATGTGAAGTTATCACTTTCCATAAGATCATCTCATGATTTTTCATGCTATCGTTCTTTTCGTACTTTTGATCACGGCACAAAACAAAGCCCTTGACTAAGATACTCTTTATTATATAGCTCGCAAGCTCGAATACATCGGGGGAGACACAAGGGAAAAGACTCAAACTAAACACTAACGACTTATTCCACTGAGAGAAGAAATAAAAACTAAAAAGGAAAGAACTAAAACAAAGGTAAAAGCAAAAGATATAAAGGTGATACGATACCAGGGCAACTCCCCCAAGCTTGGCATAAGCCAAGGGAGTTGCCCATACCAACGCTTAGTTGTCTTCCTTTGGTGGTGATGGTGGTGGAGTTGCAACATGAGTTTGATCCTCCGTCTTCCAAGGCATAGGTGCTCCATCATGGCAGGATGAACAAGTCGCCAGAATCCTCAAATCTGCAGCCAACCGTATTGATTTAAATCTATACTCATACTCACAGTTTTGGTTCTGCAGGTCAAAGATCTGGCCCTGGAGTTGATCAACCCTGTCATAGAGCCTGGAGAGGTGCTTCCCAATGTCAATGGCATCCATCTTGTGATAGTTGGTGAACTCTGTGATCATCCTGTGGTTGGCATTGAGTCCACGCTCCACCATCCCTTGGCACTTGAAAACTTGCTGCTCCATTTCTTTGAGCCTCGTCTCCATGCTTCCGGTCTTCTTAGGCCCCACAACATCACGGATGTGCAACATCCCCTCGCTCATCTTGATAGATTGGGGGTGCTGCAATACTTCCGTGAGGTAGGGATTGATTACCTTCTCGAAGATCTTGTCTTTAGGAACTTTTGGGTAAGTCATGACGATCTAGATCTGCAACAGAAACAGGCTCGAAACGAAAACAGAGGAAAACTGCGCGATACGGAGATCAAAACCCACAGGCGTATATATAATGATTTTTTCTGGACCAGAAGGAGTGCTCCGCAAGAAAACAGAGTGCGGGAGGCACACAAGGTGCCCACAAGCCCTGTTGCCGCGGCCAGGGGGGAGGCCGCGGCAACTAAGCTTGTGGCCGCCTCGTGCACTCTCCGGACTGCTTTTTATTTTTCTAATTTTCCATAAATTCCAAAACGGAGAAAATTTCCTATTGGAAAAGTTTCGGAGTCCAATTACTTACCGAAACGCACACGTCTTCGTTTTCAGGGTTTGAAACTGGCTGATAAACATCCCTTATGTACTCCTCTGGAGTTATGATATTGATGATATTGGTCTCAACATTTATGGGAGTACCAGAGATATAATGCTTGATTCTTTGCCCATTTACCACTCTAGGAAAATTACCTTCCGTGTTATTGATTTTGATGGCACCGGAACGATATACTTCCTCGACAACGTAGGGACCTTCCCGTTTAGAGAGAAGCTTGCCTGCGAAGAATTTTAAGCGAGAATTGTATAGCAGGACATAATCAGCTACATTGAACTCTCGTTTTTGTATTCTTTTATCGTGCCATCTCTTAACCTTTTCCTTGAACAACTTTCCATTCTCATATGCCTGGCCCCTCCATTCATCTAATGAGCTGATATCAAACAACCGCTTCTCACCGGCAAGTTTGAAATCGAAGTTGAGCTCTTTGATTGCCCAATAAGCTTTGTGTTCCAGCTCAGGAGGTAAATGATAGGCCTTACCGTAAACCATTTTATACGGCGACATGCCCATGGGATTCTTATAAGCAGTCCTATAAGCCCATAGTGCATCGTCAAGTTTGCTAGACCAATTCTTTCGAGATCTATTGACGGTCTTTTGTAAGATCAATTTGATCTTCCTATTACTCAACTCTACTTGACCACTAGACCGAGGATGATAAGGAGATGCAACTCTATGGTTGACATCATACTTAGCAAGCATCTTGCGGAAAACACCATGAATGAAGTGTGAACCGCCATCAGTCATCAGATATCTAGGGACTCCAAATCTTGGGAAAATGACTTCTTTAAGCATCTTAATAGAGGTGTGGAGATCATCATTTCTAGTGGGGATAGCTTCTACCCACTTAGTGACGTAATCCACAGCAACTAAGATGTGAGTATACCCATTGGAACTCGGGAAAGGTCCCATGTAATCAAAGCCCCAGACATCGAATGGTTCAATGACAAGTGAATAGTTCATAGGCATTTCCTAACGCTTCCTGATGTTCCCTATTCTTTGGCATTCGTCACAAGACAAGACAAACTTACGGGCATCCTTGAAGAGAGTGGGCCAATAGAAACCTGATTGCAATACCTTATGAGCAGTTCTGTCTCCAGCATGGTGTCCTCCGTAGGCCTCGGAATGACACTTCTGCAGGATCTGTCCCTGTTCATGTTCAGGCACACAACGTCTAATAACACCATCTACTCCTTCCTTATAAAGGTGAGGATCATCCCAAAAGTAGTGTCTCAAATCAAAGAATTTCTTGTTTTGCCGGTAGGTGAAACTGGGTGATATGTACTTGGCTACGATATAGTTTGCGTAATCAGCATACCACGGTGCACTATGTGAAGTGCGGATGACATTCAATTGCTCATCAGGAAAGCTGTCATCAATAGGTCGTGGGTCATAAAGGACATTCTCTAGCCTAGGCAAGTTATCTGCTACAGGGTTATCAGCACCCTTTCGGTCAACAACGTGAAAATCAAATTCCTGTAGCAGGAGAACCCATCTTATTAGCCTAGGCTTCGCGTCCTTCTTCTCCATAAGGTACTTAATAGCAACATGATCAGAGTGAATAGTGACTTTGGAGTCAACTATATAAGATCTGAACTTTTCACATGCAAACACGACTGCTAAAAACTCCTTTTCCGTAGTGGCATAGTTTCTTTGGGCACTGTCTAGAGTTTTACTAACGTAGTGAATGACATTCAACTTCTTGTCAACTCTCTGTCCTAGAACAGCACCAACAGCATAATCACTAGCATCGCACATTATTTCAAAGGGCAAGTTCCAATCAGGAGGTTGAACAATAGGTGCGGTTATCAAGGCCTTCTTAAGTATTTTGAAAGCTTCCTCACAATCCTCATCAAAAACAAAAGGAACATCCTTCTGCAAGAGGTTGGTAAGAGGCCTAGAAATCTTAGAGAATTCTTTAATGAACCTTCTATAGAAACCAGCATGACCTAGGAAACTTCGTATACCTCTGATATCTGTGGGGCAAGGCATTTTATCAATTGCATCAACCTTAGCCTTATCAACTTCAATGCCTTTCTCAGAGATTTTGTGTCCTAAAATGATGCCTTCATTAACCATGAAGTGGCACTTCTCCCAGTTCAAGACGAGGTTGGTATCTTTGCATCTCTATAAGACTCGATCAAGGTTGCTGAGGCAATCGTCAAAGGAAGAACCATAAACGGAGAAATCATCCATGAAAACCTCAACAATCTTTTCACAAAAGTCAGAGAATATAGCCATCATACATCTTTCAAAGGTGGCAGGTGCATTGCACAAGCCAAAAGGCATACGTCTATAAGCAAAGGTACCGAAGGGGCAGGTGAAACTGGTTTTCTCCTGATCAGATCGTGCAACAGGTATTTGCGAGAAACTGGAATAACCGTCTAGAAAGCAGAAGTGTGTGTGTTTAGATAGCCTTTCTAGCATCTAGTCGACAAACGGCAAAGGATAATGGTCTTTCCGGGTTGCCTTGTTCAGTTTCCGGAAGTCTATCACCATCCTATAGCCAGTAATAATCCTCTGTGGGATTAGTTCATTCTTATCATTAGGAACGACGGTGATACCTCCCTTCGTAGGTACGCAATGTACTGGACTTACCGAATCAGTATGAGCAACAAGATAAATGATTCCTGCTTCCAAAAGCTTTAATATTTCTTTTCTCACGACCTCTTTCATCCTCGGATTTAATCTCCGTTGATGATCAGCAACTGGCTTAGAATCAGGATCAGTTTTAATCTTGTGCTGACATAGAGTGGGACTAATACCCTTAAGATCATCAAGAGTATATCCAATAGCAGCAAGTGCTTCCTCAAAGTTTTTAATAACTTCTTCTCTTCGTGATTCAAGAGGTGAGCACTTATAATAACATAATATATCTCCTTAATATCAAGATAGGCATACTTAAGTGTATCTGGTAACTGTTTTAGCTCGAACACAAGATCACCCTTTGGTGGGGGAGGATCCCCAAGCAGTTCAACAGGCAGATTATTCTTGAGAATTGGATATTGTTCTAAAACAATTTTATCTATCTCATCTCTTTCATCCATATGCATATCATTTTCATGCTCAAGCAGATATTGCTCTAAAGGATCCGTAGGAGGTACGGCAATAGAGGCAAGAGCAATGATTTCATCCCTACTAGATGACTCTTTTTCATGGGGTTGTCTTCCAAACTTGGAGAAGTTAAATTCATGAGACACACCCTCGAAACTAACAGTGATAGTCTGTTTTACGCAATCAATATGAGCATTGACAGTGTTGAGAAAGGGTCTACCAAATATGATGGGACAAAAGCTATCTTGTGAAGTAGCAAGGCCGAGGAAATCAGTAGGATACTTCGTATTACCACACAAGACTTCTACGTCTCTCACAATTCCCACAGGGCAGATAGTGTCTCTATTAGCTAGCGTAATAGTGACATCAATGGGTTCTAACTCAGCAGGTGCAATCTCATCTTTGATTTCATCATAAAGAGACCGGGGTATTGCAGTAACACTAGCTCCCATATCACATAAACCATGGTAGCAGTGATCTCCTATCTTGACAGAAACAACGAGCAGGCCAACTACAGGTCCGTATTTGTCTTTCGCGTGAGGTTTAGCAATTCTAGCGGAGTCCTCACAGAATTTGATAACATGCCCGTCTATGTCTTCGGCTAAGAGTTCTTTGATAATAGCAACACTAGGTTCAACTCTAATTTCCTCAGGGGGTGCAAGTGGTCTAATGTAACCCCTACGTATCATAGTTGGAGCTTTAGAATAATCCTTTTTCCTAGCAGGGTAAGGTAGTTTCTCAGTGTAGGCACAAGGAACAATAGGATCACTAAAGGCAATGGCTTTCTCTTCAACTAGATTGGGTTTAACTATGTTGACTTCTACAGGAGGATGATACTTAAACCACTTTTCTTTGGGAAGATCAACATGAGCAGCAAAAGATTCACATAGAGAAGCTACTATCTCAGAGTCAAGTCCATACTTAGCGCTAAAATATCTAGAAGTGTTTGTTTCAACAAAAGATTTAACGCAATCAAACTGGAAATTCATACCTGACTCCTTACCTTCTTCAAGCTCCCAATCTTCAGAGTTACGTTTGATTCTTTCCAATAAATTCCACTTGTGGTCAATATCCTTCTTCATAAAAGAACCGGTACAAGAAGTGTCAAGCATGGTAAGATCTTCATGAGAAAGCCGAGCATAAAAGTTTTGAGTGATAATTTCTCTCGAGAGGTCGTGATTGGGGCATGAATATAGCATTGATTTAAGCCTCCCCCAAGCTTGAACTATGCTTTCCCTGTCACGAGGCCAAAAGTTAAAAATATAATTCCGATCACGATGAACTAAATGCATAGGATAAAACTTTTGATGAAATTCCAATTTCAACCGATTGTAGTCCCATGATCCAGTATCATCACATAGCCTGTACCATGTCAACACCTTATCCTTCAAAGATAAAGGAAAGAATTTCTTCTTTACCTCATCCTCGGGCAAACCTGCAAGCTTAAATAAACCACAAATTTCATCTACATAGATTAGATGCAAGTCTAGATGTGAAGATCCATCTCCTGTAAAAGGATTAGCGAGCAGTTTCTCAAGCATACCCGAAGGAATTTCTTAAAAGATATTTTAAGTAGGTACCTCAGGTTGAGGAACAACTCCTCATGCTTCCGTTCGTGGTGAAGATACCCCGAACAAATTCCTCAAAGGAACAGTTTCCATAGTGACAAGTGACAATAAATTTCAGCACAGTATATAAATGTTTCCTTACCAAAGGCGCTTCCCTCGCTGACAACGGCGCCAGAAAAGAGTCTTGATGACCCACAATTATAGGGGATCAATCGTAGTCCTTTCGATAAGAGTGTCGAACCCAACGAGGAGAAGAAGGCTCTGATAAACGGTTTTGAGCAAGGTAATAACTGCAAGCATTGAAAGTAGCGGTAACAAGTGATGGTGTAGTGAGGTGAAACGTAGGAGGTGAAAAGTAACAAGTAACAAGTAGTAGCAACGGTGCAGCAAAGTGGCCCAATCCATTTTGTAGCAAGGGACAAGCCTGAGCAAAGTCTTATAGGAGGAAAAACGCTCCCGAGGACACACGGGAATTTCTGTCATGCTAGTTTCATCATGTTCATATGATTTGCGTTCATTACTTTGATAGTTTGATATGTGGGTGGACCGGCGCTTGGGTACTTCCCTTACTTGGACAAGCATCCCACTTATGATTAACCCCTCTCGCAAGCATCCGCAACTACGAAATAAGAATTAAGACAACGTCTATCCTAGCATTAAACTAGTGGATCCAAATCAGCCCCTTACGAAGCAACGCATAGACTGGGGTTTAAGCTTCTGTCACTCTAGCAACCCATCATCTACTTATTTCTCCCCAATGCCTTCCTCTAGGCCCAAATATGGTGAAGTGTTATGTAGTCAACATTCACATAACACCACTAGAGGAAAAGACAACATACAACATATCAAAATACCGAACGAATACCAAATTCACATGACTATTATCAGCATGACTTATCCCATGTCCTCAGGAACAAAAGTAACTACTCACAAAGCATAATCACAATCATGATCAGAGGTGTAATGAGTAGCATCAAGGATCTGAACATAAAATCTTCCACCAAGTAATCCAACTAGCATCAACTACAAAGAGTAATCAACACTACTAGCAACCTTACAAGTACCAATCGGAGTCGCGAGACGGAGATTGATTCCAAGAGATGAACTAGGGTTTGGAGAGGAGATGGTGTTGATGAAGATGTTGATGGAGATGACTCCCCTCCAACGAGAGGAGTGTTGGTGATGACGAAGGCGACGATTTCCCCCTCCGGGAGGGATGTTTCTCCGGCAAGATCGTCGTGCCGAAGCTCTAGATTGGTTCTGCTCAAGTTCCGCCTCGTGGCGGCGGCGAATCCATGGAAAAGCTCCACCCTGATTTTTTTTTGGACGAAACCCTTCATACAGCAAAAGAGGGGGGCCAGTGGGCCACCAGGGTGCCCACAAGCCCTGTTGCCGCGGCCAGGGGGGTAGGCTGCGGCAACCAGGCTTGTGGGCCCCTGGCATCTCCCTTCTGACACTTCTTTCGCCCAGTATTTTTTTATGTATTCCCAAAAAATCCACGACAATTTTCAGGGCATTTGGAGTTGCGCAGAATGGAGGACTCAGACTTGCTCTTTTTCCAGTCCAAAATTCCAGCTGCCGGTATTCTCCCTCTTCAAATAAACCTTGCAAAATAAGAGATAAAAGCCATAAGTATGGTACCACAAAGTATAATAACAGTCCATAAAGTGATAAATATCAACATGAAAGCATGATGCAAAATGGACGTATCAGCCGTTGACGGGAAAGAATATTTTCCGTCCACGGTCAACTTCTGGCGCCATTGATACAACAGTTAGGAATAGTCTGCCGTCAACAGATCATTTCTGGCACCGTTGTTGTCATACTACTTTGTTACTGATACTTTTCTTGCAGATACTAATCTTTCAGGTGTGGTTGAATCTGACACATTCAGCTGCTAATACTTGAGAGTATCCTTTCACTTCCTGTTGGGCCAACCAACAAATTTGGGTTGAATACTCTACCCTCGAAAACTGCCGCGAACCCACGCGCTAGTGAGCCATTGCAAGACAATTGCTGATTGTTGAGGAACTGGGAGCAGTTCATTTCTGGCTCTGTTGCCGCGGAGGCATCAAGTCAGGAACAGATCAACAGCATTTCTCTAGTGTCGTTGCCGAGGACTACTAGCAGCATTTTTCTGGCGCCGTTGCCGGGGAAGGGATTACTATATTCTCTGAGTCACTTGGGATTTATATCTGCTGATCACTATAAAGAATCTGAAAGATCCAAAAACCAAAGTTTTGCCCTCAACTACGAGGGGAGGTAAGGAACTGCCATCTAGCTCTGCACTTGATTCACCTTCAGTTATGAGTAAGTTTGCGACACCACCTCCTGCTAGAGATCTTGTTATGTCGCTTGTGCTTGATGATGCTTATGATGCTACTATGCCTGATATTGCTAGAGATGCTATGCCTGATGATGCTATGCTTGATACTGCTTTGCCTGATACTGCTAGAGATGCTATGCCTGATGATGCTATGCTTGATACTGCTTTGCCTGATACTGCTAGAGATGCTATGCCTGATGATGCTATGCTTGATACTGCTATGCCTGATGATGCTGCAGATGCTATTTTGCCTGATGATGCTATGCTTGATACTTCTAGAGATACTACTTCGTCTGATGTGCCACTAGCGGTATTCCTCAATGCTCATATTGCTAGAGTTACTGCCAATGCTCGTGATGCTTCTGAAACTGCCGATACTATTGAGATAGAACCTGCTTTTGCTCCTGCTAGATCTAGCTCTCCTAGATATGAATTCCCTGATATACCTGAGGGTTATGTTATGGAGGGAGAGATAGCTGAGGATTTTCTTGCGTGTAAGGATGCCTATGACGCTGAGAAATTACTTCTCAAGTGGAAGGAAAAATCTGTGAAAGCTAGGATGAAATACGACCCGAAGTTTGCCACTTCACCTATCTTTATCACCGATAAGGATTATGAATTCTTTGTCGACCCTAAGATAATCTCTCTAGTCGAATCTGATCCTTTCCACGGTTATGAGTCTGAGACGGTCGTAGCCCATCTTACCAAACTACACGATATAGGCACCCATTTTACTAGTGAGGAGAAGATCAGCTACTACTATATCCTTAAGTTGTTTCCTTTCTCTCTAAAGGATGACGCTAAAGCCTGGTTCACTTCTCTTGCTCCTGGATGTGTGAGTAGTCCCCGGGATATGGTCTATTACTTATGTGAGAAATATTTCCCTGCCCATAAGAAGCAAGCTGCCTTGCAGGAAATATACAATTTTGCTCAACTCAAAGAAGAGAGTCTCCCACAAGCTTGGGGGAGGCTCATCCAGCTACAGAATGCTTTGCCTGATCACCCTCTTATGAAGAAGGAGATACTTGATATCTTCTATAACGGACTTACCAATGCTTCTAGAGACCACCTAGATAGTTGTGCCGGCTGTGTTTTTAGGGAACGAACTATAGAACAAGCTAAGGTCCTACTAAATAACATCTTGATCAACGATAATGCTTGGACTATTCCCGAACCACCTCCTAAGCCAACTCCTAAGAAAAGAGGTATTCTATTCCTCAGTCCCGAAGATATGCAAGAAGCCAAGAAATCTATGCAAGAGAAAGGCATTAGATCTGAAGATGTCAAAAATCTACCACCTATCGAAGAGATCCATCGTCTCGATAACCCGATACAAGTAGTAGAAGTGAATTCTCTGTGTAGGTTTGATGAGAGTGATATTCCTTTTGATAAACCTGCTAGCCTATGCTTTGATGAATTTGACGACTTTGCTGCCAAACAACAGAGTTTCAATGATTATGTTAGCAGACATTTGGAACAAAGTACTCGTATGCTTAGTCATTTAAGTGCTTGTGTAGACAGAAATATCAATGATCTGAAGCTTCTAAGTAAACATGCCTCTATGATTACTACTCAGGTGGAACAAGTACTTAAAGCTCAGAATGACTTGCTCAATGAATTAAATGACAACTCTGTCAGAGTCATTATTAGAGGAGGCAAAATGACTCAGGAACCTTTGTATCCTAAAGGCCATCCTAAGAGAATTGATCAAGATTCTCAAGGAATTAATGCTGATACACCCAGTCATCCTAAGAAGAAGGGTGATAGAAACCTACATGTCAATTCACCAAATACTGTCACACCTGAAGAACCAAATGATATTTCTGCGTCTGATGTAGAAACACAATCTGGTGATGAACATGAACTTGGTGACAATATGGGCAGCGATGTTCATAATAATGCTCAACCTAGCAATGATAAGGATGTGGAGATTGAATCTATGGTTAATCCTGATAACCCACAACCTAAGAGATACGATAAGAATGACTTCGCTACTAGGAAGCATGGTAAAAAAAGGGAGCCATGGGTTCAGAGACCCATGCCCTTTCCTCCTAAGCCATCCAAGAAAAAGGATGATGAGGATTTTGAGCGCTTCGTTGAGATGATAAGACCCGTCTTTCTGCAGATGCGGTTAATTGATATGCTCAAAATGTCTCTGTATGCCAAGTACATGAAAGATATCGTGACTAATAAACGGAAGATACCAGATCTTGAGATCTCCACCATGCTTGCCAATTACAATTTCAGAGGTGGAACTCCGAAAAACTTGGTGATCCCGGAGTGCCCACTATACCTTGCTCCATTAAAAGAAACTGCGTAAGAACTGCCTTATGTGACCTTGGAGCCGGTGTTAGTGTTATGCCGCTCTCTTTTTATCATAGACTTGAACTGGATAAGTTGACACCCACTGAAATTTCTCTGCAAATGGCCGACAAATCAACTCCTTTCCCTATCAGCATTTGCGAGGATGTGCGTGTTGTGGTTGCTAACACCACTATCTTAACAGACTTTGCTATCTTGGATATTCCCGAGGACGATGCCATGGCTGTCATCCTCGGAAGACCCTTTTTAAACACTGCAGGGGCTGTTATAGATTGCAACAAAGGCAATGTCACTTTCCATGTCAACGGTAATGAGCATACAGTGCACTTTCCAAAGAAATGATATCAAGTACATTGCATCAATGCTATCGAAAAAACTTCATCGATTCTTACTGGGAGCTTTGAATGCCCTATTCCTCGTGTCAAGATGAAGTATGATTTTCTTGTTGGGGAGATACATATCCCCATTGAGGTGACTTAGTGGCTATTCGACAATTCTCCATTTCCTCTTGCGATTCGAAAAGGTTTTGTCATGAGGATTTGATCAACCCCATTGACGGATTTATTTTGATGACCATGAAATGGATGAATCAAAGAATCACATACCTCTGTTTTAAGCTTTCACTTTTTGTTGCTTAGAAGAAAAATGATAGATTTAGTTTAGTTTTTCCTGCTTTCTGTTTTAGCGTCTCGGAGAAAAATACCCCGAAAATAAAAGTTCTCCGATGGTCCTGAAAATCTAGTATGATTTTTTCTGGAATATTTGAAAGATACTGGGACTGAGAGCTGGCCTGGGGGCCACACCAGTGGGGCACAAGCCCTGTAGTCGCCGCCCCTCCCCCTGGTGACGGCTACCAAGCTTGTGGGGCCCACAGGGACCCCCTCCACTCATTCCAGCTCCCATCCTCTTCTTCTACCTCCAGAAAAAATCGTTTCGCAGCTCAAACCCGTGTTCTTGCTCATTTGGCTGAGATTTTCGATCTCCTTGCTCAAAGTACCATTCTCCGAACCGTTTTGGGGAAAGTACTCCTTGGTAAGTGACTCCTCCGTTGGTCCAATTAGTTTTTGCTCTAGTTCTTTATCCTTCGCGTATTCTTGCTACCTTGGTGACCCTGTTCTTGAGCTTGTAATGTTGGTTTTAGCTGGTCCCAAGTAGTTTTAGCGCGTGATACGCTCTCTAGGCACTAGTAGGAGTAATTGCTACAAAGTGTGGTTGGTCTTCATTCACTTTTCTCTTGAACTTCAAAAATTTCAGCAAAAGGAAATTATGTTCAAGAGGAAGTTCCATGCTGGTTCCTCAAGTAAGAAGGGTCCCCGTCTTTCTTTTCGGGAGCCCGAACCTTATCAACTAAGGGACGCACCGGTACAACCATGTGAATGGCCTTCCGATGAGTTCATGATCAAAGCAGGCTTCAAGGATGAGTTTGATACACTTGTCCGCAATGCCGGGTTAGAATAATTCCTCTCAGATAAATGTGAACAATATGCTTTGCTCATGGCCTCTTTCGTGCGTAGATTTAAATTTTCAGTTGTCCGTGACTCGTCCATACTGTTTGATCTGTATGATAAATCCTACACCATGGATTTGGAGGATTTCAATAGGATTTGTAAGATGCCCAATGGGGGTAGTCTTAATTATCCTCTTAAGTCTTCGGTTAGAGATTTTGTCTCTAGTATAACTGTTGGAGAAACTAGAGACATCACGCAAGCCACCATAGAAAGCATTCATTTCCCTGCCTTGCACTACTTTGCCCTCTTCATAGGTAGGTGCATTAACGGCAAGGGTGCACATTGTCACCTATGCGCATCTGACCTTAGTATCCTTAAGAGCGCAGTAACAGGTGACAGGAGCTTCAACATGGGAGCTATAATAGCAAGGAGGCTGAATAATAATGCCATTGATGGGGATTTCTTTGGTGGAATTTATGCTACGCACTTAGCAAATTTTCTTGGAGTACCCATCCGTTCAGGAGACCCCCCTCTCCGTACAGCCTACCTTGATCGTGTCGCTCTAACACGCTACCAGTTCCTTGAGAGGGATGATGAATCCCTCCTATACCGTTTGATATTTAACCGGCAGCGTGTTTTCCATATTACCCTTCCTGCTCCTGATTTCTTTGACTTTCAGGTAAAACGGAGATACTACATAACCATAGGAGAGGCAGAGGAGTATGAGAGGGAGGCGACAGCTGCTCGTCTTCGTGAGGCAGCTATTCAGGCAGTGGTTGCAGCACTCTCGTATAACACCCATTATGATTTTGGGTTTCGCCAGGACCATCCATGGGAGTAGACCAAGCTAGGCCAAAAGCCTAAGCTTGGGGGAGTATGTGTTCTCACCGACCTTACATTCATGCTTATGCTTTCACTTTGTTAGCCGGTGTTTACACTTTGCCACTGTATTATCCATGCTAGTTTATTTTTGTTTTCCTGTTTTCTTGTTTTGTGTCCTTTTGAGAAAACCCAAAAATATTTTCCTTTCTTCTTTTGCTTGTTGGGATTTTTCTCGTGTAAATAGTTTTCTTTCTTTTTTGGGTCAAGGTAGAAGACCATGGTTACAATGTTTAGTGGCTCTTGTATGCATACCTGTTTAGCTTTCAAAGAGCCATATTACTTTGTCTTCTCCTTTGTGTTTGCCTGCAGATTCAGCTTAGTCCAATGCACGAGCACTCTTATTATTGTTCACATTGTTCGATCGTGCAAGTGAAAGGCAATAATGATGATATATGATGAAGTGACTGAGACTGGAAAAGCTGGTATGAACTCAATCTATTTTGTTTTTGTAAATATAACTAGCTTGTCGTCCCAGATTCAGCTTTGTTGTGAGAGAACCATGTTTGCAATGACAACTTAGAGATCATGGTTTCTGATGCCATGCTTAATTAGCTGAGAGCTTATAATGGTGTGTCTTGAATGCCAACATAGATTTTGAGATGACTATCATGTAGTATGATAGGATGGTATTCTCCTTTGAATGATTCAAGTGGCTTGACTTGGCGCATGTTCATGCATGTAGTTGAAAAAAAATCAACATAGCCTCTATGATGTTCGTATTTGTGGTGATTTATATCCTGTTCATGCTTGCACTCAATGATAGTCAAACTCATTGCCTCTTGATGACTATTGTCGCTCTCTAGTTGGTCGCTTCCGAGTCTTTTGCTAGCCTTCACTTGTACTAAGCGGAATACTGCTTGTGCATCCACTTCCATAAACCCAAAGGTTTTTCCATGAGAGTCCACCATACCTACCTATTTGCGGTATCTAGCTGCCGTTCCAAGTAAATTTGCATGTGCCATTCTCTAAACCTTCAAGAAATAATCTGTTTTGCATGCTCGAACCGCTCACGTAGTGACATGGGGCTATTGATATCTTCCATGTTAGGCGTGTTATCCTCGACATGTGTTTATTCACTGGCATTCACAAGAAAGGGGCCGGTAATTGGAATGCCGAGTTCCACGCTTAAATCGAAAACATAACTGTAAAACAAGACTCCCCCCGGATTGATGTTAGTATGGATGGTACCCGAGGATTCGGCTCGCCGTGGAGTGTGATTGATTGGTGGTGGGGGAGTTAAAACTTTACTTTTCTGTTTGGGAACCGCCTATAGCATGAGTAGCGTCGAAGATATTGAGAACTCTTGGTCATTGCGTTGACTATGAAAGCATGCCACCCAAAATTATTATCTCTGTTTTCAAAGCTTGAGCTCTAGCACCTCTGCAAATCAATGCTTCCCTCTGCCAAGGGCCTGTCTATTTATTTTCCTATTGAGTCATCGTCCTCTTGTATAAGCACCAATTAGAGAGCACCTCTGTCATTTTTATGCTTTGCTTTTGATTGATATTGAGTATGACTATGACTGGATCTTCGTTTATATGAATTACAATGTTTAGTCAGCCCTTGATCTTTGAAAGTGCTCTGCATTTATGTTTTGCGGTCTCAGAAAGAGCTAGCGAGATACCACCTATTAATATTGCTTCATGCTTGTTTTGATTGAATTGTTGGTATCTGAAACTCATTATAATTTGCTCGCTAGCTAATTATGCCATTGATATTAGTTTAGCGTGAGACCTTTGTGTCACTTGCTTATGTGGTTAACTTGTGATCTTGCTGAAATTCTGGTTATGAGTTAGACATAGTTGCAACAACAAGATCAAACAGAGTTTGTCAAAGTTTTTCTTTCTCTTTCAGTTTGTCAACTCAGTTGCTTGAGGACAAACAAGGTTTTAAGCTTGGGGGAGTTGATATGTCTCCATCGTATCTACTTTTCCAAACTCTTTTACCCTTGTTTTGGACTTTAATTTGCATGATTTGAATGGAACTAACCTGGACTGACGCTGTTTTCAGCAGAATTGCCTTGGTGTTGTTTTTGTGCAGAAATGAATGTTCTCGGAACGTCCTGAAAATTTACGGAGAATATTTCTGGTAAATATGAAAAATACTTGCGCAAAGATCCACCGGAGGGGATGGGCCAGTGGGCCACAAGCCCTGTAGCCGCCGCCCCCTGGTGGCGGGTACCAAGCTTGTGGGGCCCACGTGGCTCTGCCGCCCCCAATTCCAGCGCTATTTATTTCCTTTCGTCCCAAAAAAATAAAGAGAGAAGATTTCATCGCGTTTGCGATACGGAGGCGCCGCCACATCCTGTTCTTCATCTCGAGGGCAGATCTGGAGTCAGTTTTGGGCTCAGGAGAGGGGAAATCGTCGCCATCGTCATCATCAACATTCTTCCCTCTCCAATTCCATGAAGCTCTTCATCGTTCGTGAGTAATCTATTCGTAGGCTCGCTGGGCGGTGATGAGTAGGATAAGATCTATCATGTAATCGAGTTAGTTTTGACGGGGATTGATCCCTAGTATCCACTATGTTCTGAGATTGATGTTGCTACTACTTTACCATGCTTAATGCTTGTCACTAGGGCCCGAGTGCCATGATTTCAGATCTAAAATTATTATGTTGTCACCAATATGTGTGTGTTTTAGATCCGATCTTGCAAGTTGTAGTTACCTACTATGTGTTATGATCCGGCAACCCCGGAGTGACAATAACCGGAACCACTCCCGGTGATGACCATAGTTTGAGGAGTTCATGTGTTCACCAAGTGATAATGCGTTGTTTCGGATCTTTATTAAAAGGAGAACCTTAATATCCTGTAGTATCCTTTTGGACCCCGCTGCCACGGGAGGGATGGACAATAGATGTCATGCAAGTTCTTTTCCCTAAGCACGTATGACGACACACGGAATGCATGCCTACATCACATTGACGAACGGGAGCTAGCCACATATCTCTCCGTGTTATAACTGTTGCATGATGAATATCATCCAAACAAATCACCGACCCATTGCCAACGAGTTTGTCCCACTGCTGCTATTACTTGTTTTGCTCTGCTGCTGTTACTACTGTTGCTTGCTACTTGCTACTTGCTACTGCTGCTACTTGCTACTGTTGTCACTACTGTTGTTCCTTGCCACTGCTATTACTCGTTACACTACTGCTACCTGCTATAATACTTTTTCTCGCGCCGTTGACGGGAAAGAATATTTTCCGTCCACGGTCAACTTCTGGCGTCATTGATACAACAGTTAGGAATAGTCTTCCGTCAACAGATCGTTTCTGGCACCGTTGTTATCATACTACTTCGCTACTGATACTTTGCTTGCAGATACTAATCTTTCAGGTGTGGTTGACTCTGACACATTCAGCTGCTAATACTTGAGAGTATCCTTTCACTTCCTGTTGGGCGAACCAACAAATTTGGGTTGAATACTCTACCCTCGAAAACTGCCGCGAACCCACATGCTGGTGGGCCATTGCAAGACAATTGCTGATTGTTAAGCAACTCCGAGCAGTTCATTTCTGGCTCCGTTGCCGTGGAGGCATCAAGTCAGGAACATGTCAACAACATTTCTCTAGTGTCGTTGTCGGGGACTGCTAGCAGCCATGAAGTTGTGCTTCTTGATCTACATCACCAAAGCACCGGCATGATCTCCATCATCACCGGGGCCGCACCATGATCTCCATCATCATGCTATCCATTATTGTGCTGCCATTGAGGTTGTCGCGCTATCTATGTTGTTACTACCGAAGCTACTGCCTAGCGATATAGCAAGAGCATCTGCAAGCGCAATTGTTTTTAAAGACAACCCTATGGCTCCTGCCGGTTGTCGTAGGATCGACGTGCAAGTCGATATTTAACTATTACAACATGATCATCCCATACATCCAATATATCATGTCATGTCATTGGCCATATCACATCACAAGCATGCCCTGCAAAAACAAGCTAGACGTCCTCTAATTTGTTGTTGCATGTTTTACGTGGCTGCTATGGGTATCTAGTATGATCGCATCTTACTTACGCAAAGCCACGACGGTGATATGCAAATTGCTATTTAACCTTCTCCAAGTACCACCGATTCAACTAAAGTTGAAGAAACAGACACCTGTCAGTCAACTTTATGCAACAAGTTGCATGTCAGTCGACGAAACCGGTCTCTCGTAAGAGTACGAGTAAAGTTGGCCCGGGCCGCTTCAACCTAACAATGCCGCTGAATGAAGAAAAGACTAAGGAGAGAAGCAAATTGAACATCAACACCCACAAAATATTTTGTGTTCTACTAGAGATATCATCTACGCATGAACCTAGTTCATGATGCCAATGTTGGGGAACGTTGCATGGGAAACAAAAAAATTCCTACACACACACAATACCTATCCATGGTGATGATCATCTATGAGAAGGGAGAGTGAATATACATACCCTTGTAGATCACTAAGCAGAAGCGTATATAACGCGGTTAATGTAGTGGAACATCTTCGCTATCCAAATCGCAGCCCGTCCCGTGATCTCATCACGGTCCGTCCCACGATGCCATCCCGATCTAGTGCCGAACGGACGACACCTCCACGTTCAGCACACATACAACTCGATGACGATCCCTGCCTTCTCGATCGAGCAAGAGAGGCGGAGAGGTAGATGAGTTCTCTAGCATGACGGGGTGATGGTGGTGGTGGTGAACTATTCCAACAGGGCTTCGTCTAAGCGCTGCTGCAACTAGACTAGAGGAGAAACGAATCTAGAGAGAGGGTAGCATGTGGCTGATTGTTGTGTCTCAAAAAAACTCCCAAAACCTCTAGCATATATAGGATGCAAGGAGAGGAGCCTGCCTTGGCCCCTCCTCCAAGGAGAGGGGTCGTCCAAACCAAAGGAAGAGTCCACCTTCCTTGTGGGAAGGTGGACTACTTTGGGAGGACTCCTCCTTCCCTTCCTTTTAAAAGTCCTCTACCCTTTTATCTCTTCTCCTAGCCTTATGAGCCTTTGAGAGAGGCTTTAGCCAGCCCACTAGGGGCTGGTCCACCTCTTCTCACAGCCCACAAGACTCTTGGGTCGTCACACCCCTCTCTTGGTCCCACGGCACCCTCCCGACAATCTCGGTACACTACCGATGAGCCCGAAACCTTTCCGGTGACCAAAACAGGACTTCCTATATATCAATATTTACCTCCGGACCATTCCGTAGCTCCTCGTGACGTCCAGGATCTCATCCGGGACTCCGAACAACCTTCTGTCAGCAACACCTATAACTCAACTATACCAAAACGTCACCGAACCTTAAGTGTGCAAACCCTGCGGGTTCGAGAACTATGCAGACATGACCGAGACACTCTTCGGTCAATATCCAATAGCGGGACCTGGACGTCCATATTGGATCCTACAGATTCTACGAAGATCTTATCGGTTGAACCTCTATGTCAAGGACTCACACAATCCCGTATACCATTCCCTTTGTATTTCGGTATGTTACTTGCCCGAGATTCGATCATCGGTATCGACATACCTACTTCAACCTCGTTACCGGCAAATATCTTTACTCGTTCCGTAATACAAGATCCCGTGAATAACTCCTTAGTCACATTACTTGCAAGGCTTATTGTTACTATGTATTACCGAGTGGGCCCCGAGATACCTCTCCGTCACACGGAGTGAAAAATCCCAGTCTTGATCCATGCCAACGCAACAAACGCCTTTGGAGATACCTGTAGAGCACCTTTATAGTCAACGAGTAACGTTGCGACGTTTGATACACAGAAGGTATTCCTCTGGTGTCCTGGAGTTGCATGATCTCATGGTCATAGTAACAGATACATTGACACGTAGAAAACAATAGCAACAAACTGACACGATCATATGGTACGTTTATAGTTTGGGTCTTGTCCATCACATCATTACCCTAATGATATGATCATGTTATTAAGTGACAACACTTGTCCATGGCCAGGAAACATTGACCATCTTTGATCAATGAGCTAGTCAACTAGAGGCTCACTAGGGACAGTGTGTAGTCTATGTATCCACACATATATTTGAGTTTCCAATCAATACAATTCTAGCATGGATAATAAACGATTATTATGAACAAGGAAACATAATAATAACCAATTTATTATTGCCTCTAGGGCATATTTCCAACACCCTATCCTCTCATATATATATATATATATATATATATATATAGGGGAGGGGTGAAGGAGGCCAACCTAGGGTTTCCCCTAGGAAGGGTGACGGCCAAGATGGGAGCCTTGCCACCAAAGGTAAGGGGTGGCGCCCCACCCTTGGGCTACCCTAGCCCTTTGGCCGCATGGGCCTATTGGTGGGAGGGGAGGCCAGTCCACGAGAGGCTGGTGCACCTCCTCTCACGGCCCATGGAGCCCTCCGGGGCAGGTGGACCCTCCCGGTGGAACCCCGGAAGACTTCTGTCACTTTAGTCACAAAACTAGTAAATCTCGAAACTCTTTTGGAACTCGAATAACAACTTCCCATATATGAATCTTCACCTTCGGACCTTTTCGGAGCTCCTCTTCATGTCCCGGATCTCATTCGGGACTCCGAACAACCTTTGGTTACCAACATATATAACTCAACAATACTATATCGTCATCGAATGTTAAGCATGCCGACCGCGCAGGTTCGAGAACTATGCAGACATGACCGAGAGGTCTCTACAGTTAATAACCAATAGCAGGACCTCGATGACCATATTGGTTCCTACATATTCTACGAAGATCTTTATCAGTCGAACCACGATGCCAAGGATTTTTTCAATCCCGCATGTAGTTCCTTTTGTTCAGCGGTATGTTGCTTGCCAAGATTCGTTCATTGGTATCTTCATACCTAGTTCAATCTCGTTACTGACAAGTCTCTTTACTCGATCCATATTACAAGATTGGGAGGACCAATCTTCATCAACATATTCACCAGCACCATCTCATCTCCAACCCTAGTTCGTCTTGTTTATTCAATCTTTGTCTCAAAATCTCAGATTGGTACATGTGGGTTGCTAGTTGTGTTAATTACATCTTGTAGCTGAAGCTAGTTGGATTACTTGGTGGAACACATAATGTTCAGATCCTTGATCTTAATTGTTACACCTCTGATGTTGAACATGTTGATGAGCTGTGAGTAGTTACTATTGTTCATGAGGACACATGAGAAGTCTGGTTATAAGTAATCATATAAAGTTCGCATGCGTTCAATATTTTGATGATATGTATGTTGTTACTTCCTTTAGTGGTGTCATCTGAACGTCGACTACATGACACTTCACCATGTTATGGGACTAAAGGAAGTAACTGTGGAGTAACAAGTAGATGATGGGTTGCGAGAGTGACGAAAGCTTAAACCCCAGTTTATGTGTTCCTTCATAAGGGGGTGATTTGGATCCACGTGTTTCATGCTATGGTTAGATTTATGTTAATTCTTCTTTCGTAGTTACGGATGCTTGCGAGAAGGGTTAATCATAAGTACATTTTTAGTTCAAGTAAGAACAACACCTTAGCTCTAGTCCACCCACATATCAAATCATCAAAGAGAGAACACGAATCAACTTAATATAATGAACATGACTAGACAGAAATTCCCATGTGTCCTCGAGAGCGCTTGCTTTATATAAGAGTACTTTCAGGCCTGTCCTTTGCTATAAAAAGGAGTGGTCTACCTTTCTGCACCTTTTCTACTATTGTTACTTTTCACTTGTTATGAATTACCTTGCTACAAAACTATCTATCATTGTTTCTTGCAGCACTTGCACATAATACCTTGCTGAAAACTACTTATCATCTCCTTCTGCTCCTCGTTGGGTTCGATACTCTTATTTATTGAAAGGACTATGGTTGATACCATATACTTGTGGGTCATCAAGACTCTTTTCTGGCCCCATCACTCGGAGTGGAGTGCCATTCGTAAGTAGAAATTGGTAAGGAAACATTTTCGGTGCATGCTGGAATTTACCGTTACTTGTCACTATGAACGGCCACCCTTTGATTGGATTGTTTGGGGCATATTTGCCTCGAACGAAAGTTGAGGAAATTATCCCTCAACCTGCTAAACCTACTGAAAATATTTATTATGATATTCCTTCAGGTATGGTAGAGAAACTGTGGGCTAATCCTTATAACGGTTCAACTCATCCTGATTATCATCTAATATATGTCGATGCGATTTGTGGATTGTGTAAGCTTTAAGGTCTACCCGGAGACAAAGTCAAGAAGAAAATTTTCCCTTTATCTTTGGAGGGAAAAGCACTATTGTGGTACAGGCTACTGAATCATGGAATTGGAATCACTTGAAATTAGAATTTCATCAGAAGTTTTATCCTATGCATTTGATTCATCATGATCGGAATTTTATTTATAATTTCTGTCCTCGTGAGGGAGAAAGCATCGCTCAAGCTTGGGGAAGGCTGAAATCTAAGATGCACACTTGCCCCAATCATGAGCTCTCAAGGGAATTGATCATACATAACTTTTATGCTCGGCTTTCTCATGATGATCAAACATTCACTACTAGAAAAAGGCTTATCCCCAATATCTCTACTGGTGGTGCACCATGATGGTGGTGCGCCACTGCTATATAGCAGTGGCGCACCAGAATGAGGTGCACCATTGCTATGTTTTTACTAATGGTGCACCACATGAGAAGTACGCCATTGCTATTTTTTGGTCCATCCCCCCCCCCACCAGACATAGCAATGGCGCACCACACCTAGGTGCGCCACTGCTATGCTACATAGTAGTGGCGCACCTAGGCGTGGTGCGCCATTACTAACGTCAGACACACACACACACACAAACACACACAAACACACCCCCCCGTTGGATCGCCTTTTAAGTTTTAAAAATAAATAAAATAAAATGATAAAAGATTCGATTAAAATTCAAAAAAAAAAGATGCCCATGTGTTATGTGTTCTAGTTGTTAGGAAAATTAACAAACATGAATTTTGAATTTTTTTGCAAAAGGCCGCTGTGTTCCGGTAAAATTGTTGTAACTTTTGTATACGACCTCGGACGAAAAAGTTTTTTATATGAAAATCATCTACTCGAAAAGTTACATCCGAATTCAACAAGCTATGCCCGTTATCGATTTTCTAGAATCCTCACAAACCTAACAGAAAAAATGTTATGATGCTTTTAAGATCTGGAGGCAAAAAATGCAAAAAATGCAATAAATAAATAAATTAGCAATGGCGCACCTTATGAATAATGTGTCACTACTATTTTCCCGCCTTCACAATTCAAAAAAATCAAAAAAATATTAGCAATGGCGCATCAGTGAATAGTGCGTCACTACTATTTTCCCGCCTTCACAATTCAAAAAAAAGCAATGGCGCACGAGTGCAAGGTGCGCCACTGCTAAGTTGGGACATAAGTTTAAAAGGGCCGGCCAGCCAGTTACCCCTTTATTCTTCTCCTCCTCTCGTCCACTCCATCTCCTACTCTCCTCCACTCCATCTCCTCCTCCCCGGCGACCTCCTCCTCCTCATGGTGCTCCTCCTCCGGTGACCTCCTCCTCACGGTGCTCCTCCTCCGGCGACTTCCTCCTCCCTCCTCTCCTCCTCACGATGCTCCTCCTCCGGCGACCTCCTCCTCCCTTCTCTCCTCCTCACGGTGCTCCTCCTTCCTCTCCTGCTCGCGGTCCTCCTCCTCCTCTCCGGCGACCTCCTCCTCCCTCCTCTCCTGATCCTCACGGTCTCTCCTCCCTCCTCCTCTACTTCCGGCCACATGTGGAGCTCCCCCGGCACAAAGAACGTACCATATCCAGGTCGAGAATGAAATTTGAAAAAAATTCAAGCACCAAAAAAGAGCAAAAAAACAAGACAAAAAAAGAGCCAGATCTAGATCCAGATCCAAATTCAAAATTAAAAAATAGCAATGATGCACGGTGGGGGTTAGACAGTGCACCACTACTATTTTCCCGCCTTCAAAATTAAAAAAAAATCAAAAAAAGATACCAGTGGCGCACCTGTATCAATAGTAATGGCGCACTATAAGGTGCGCCACTGTTACCTGCAATACTAATGATGCACCAGAGGTGCGCCATTAGTATTTGTTACTAGTGGAGTGGTAATAGTGGCGCACCTATAGTGCGCCATTAATAGCAAAAAACTGGTGCGCCACTAACAGCCTTTTTTCTAGTAGTGATTGCTGGACGCTTGTGCGGTTGGCTCCTATGTGAAGGAGACTATTGAACTGAGATGGAATCTTCTAGAAAAGATTAAATGCAACTCTGAAGATTGGAAACTCGACAGAGGTAAGGCGTCTGGTATAAAGTTTAATTTTGTTTGCGTTAAATCTTTCATGGAGACTTCTCATTTTCATGAGTTTAGCAACAAATATGGCCTTGATCCTAAGATAGTGGCTATCTTCTGTGAAACTTTTTCCACTTACATTGATATCCCTAAGGAGAAGTGGTTTAAATTCCATCCTCCCACTAAAAATGACAAGATGAACTTGTTGAAATAAAGAAGGAAGAAATAATTGTTAACCATGTAGATCCGGTTATTCCTACTTCTTACATTGAGAAACCCCCTTTTCTTGTTAAGATTAGAGACCATGCTAGGTATGCAATAGTGGTTAGTAAAAGTCATGTTAGGTCACCTAAACCTTCTGAGCAAATAAATGTTGAGCCTAAGTGTTGGGGAACGTCGCATGGGAAACAAAAAATCTCCTACGCGCACGAAGACCTATCATGGTGATGTCCATCTACGAGAGGGGATTTCCGATCTACGTACCCTTGTAGACCGCACAGCAGAAGCGTTAAGAAACGCGGTTGATGTAGTGGAACGTCCTCACGTCCCTCGATCCGCCCCGCGAACCGTCCCATGAACCGTCCCGCGATCCGTCCCACGATCTAGTGCCGAACGGACGGCACCTCCGCGTTCACCACACGTACAGCTCGACGATGATCTCGGCCTTCTTGATCCAGCAAGAGAGACGGAGAGGTAGATGAGTTCTCCGGCAGCGTGACGGCGCTCTGGAGGTTGGTGGTGATATAATCTCAGCAGGGCTCCGCCCGAGCTCCGCAGAAACGTGATTTAGAGGTAAAACCGTGGAGGTATGTGGTCGGGCTGCCGTGGCAAAAGTCGTCTCAAATCAGCCCTAATAGCTCCATATATATAGGAGGAGGGGAGGGGAGGGTTGCCTTGAGGCTCAAGGAGGGCCAAGGGCTGCGCCACCAAGGGAGGAGGAGTCCTCCTCCAATCCTAGTCCAACTAGGATTGGAAGGTGGAGTCCTTCTCTTCTTTCCCACCTCTTTTTTTTTTCTTTTCTCTTTGATTTTCTATCTATGGCGCATAGGGCCTTCTTGGGCTGTCCCACCAGCCCACCAAGGGCTGGTGCGCCACCCCCAAGGCCTATCGGCTTCCCCGGGGTGGGTTGCCCCCCCCCCCCCCGGTGAACACCCGGAACCCATTCGTCATTCCCGGTACATTCCCGGTAACTCCGAAAACCTTCCGGTAATCAAATGAGGTCATCCTATATATCAATCTTCATTTTCGGACCATTCCGGAAACCATCGTGACGTCCGTGATCTCATCCGGTACTCCGAACAACACTCGGTAACCAACCATATAACTCAAATACGCATAAAACAACGTTGAACCTTAAGTGTGCAGACCCTGCGGGTTCGAGAACTATGTAGACATGACCCGAGTGACTCCTCGGTCAATATCCAATAGCGGGACCTGGATGCCCATATTGGATCCCACATATTCTACGAAGATCTTATCGTTTGAACCTCAGCGCCAGGGATTCATATAATCCCGTATGTCATTCCCTTTGTCCTTCGGTATGTTACTTGCCCGAGATTCGATCGTTAGTATCGGCATACCTATTTAAATCTTGTTTACCGGCAAGTCTCTTTACTCATTCCGTAATACAAGATCCCGCAACTTACACTAAGTTACATTGCTTGCAAGGCTTGTGTGTGATGTTGTATTACCGAGTGGGCCCCAAGATACCTCTCAGTCATACGGAGTGACAAATCCCAGTCTCGATCCATACTAACTCAACGAACACCTTCGGAGATACCTGTAGAGCATCTTTATAGTCATCCAGTTACGTTGCGATGTTTGATACACACAAAGCATTCCTCCGGTGTCAGTGAGTTATATGATCTCATGGTCATAGGAACAAATACTTGACACGCAGAAAACAGTAGCAACAAAATGACACGATCTACATGCTACGTCTATTAGTTTGGGTCTAGTCCATCACGTGATTCTCCTAATGACGTGATCTAGTTATCAAGCAACAACACCTTGTACATAGTCAGAAGACCCTGACTATCTTTGATCAACTGGCCAGCCAAATAGAGGCTTTCTAGGGACATTGTTTTGTCTATGTATCCACACATGTATATAAGTCTTCATTCAATACAATTATAGCATGGATAATAAACGATTATCTTGATACAGGAATTATAATAATAACTATATTTATTGTTGCCTCTAGGGTATAATTCCGACACTAAGGTTGCCATGGTTTAAGATCTCTTAGTTGATAATATTGATGGGCAAGTTAGTTACCTCTGTGATGAATCTGCTAGAACTGCAAAGCATATTAGAAATAAACATGACGAGTTTGATAAAAACAAACAAGTTGCAGGCACACCTGTTATCTGAGTTATGATTGGAGAACATTGTTATCATGGCCTGTGTGATAGAGGAGCTAGCATTAATGCTATACCTTTCACATTATATGAAGAAGTTATGCATGATATATCCCCCATTTCAATTGAAGACAAAGATGTTACTATTAAACTTGCAAACCGAGATACTATATCACCACTTGGGATTGTTAGAGATGTTGAAGTATTGTGTGGAAAAGTCAAATATCCCACTGATTTCTTAGTACTTGGTTCAGAAAAAGATCCCTTTTGCCCCATAATATTTGGTAGACCTTTCTTGAATACTCTTAATGCTGAAATTAACTGTGCTACCGAAAAGTTTAAAGTTACCTTCGGTGATATATCAAATGAGTTTAATTTTTCAAAGTTTGGTAAACAATCGCGTGAAAAGGAATTGCTTAATAAAGATGAAATAATTGGTCTTGTTTCTATTGTTGTACCTCCTACATACCCATTAGAATAGTACCTCCTAGACTGTGAGAATGATATGCACTTGAATGAAAGAAATGAATTAGATAGAATACTTCTTGATCAGCAACCTATTCTTAAGCACAACTTACTAGTTGAAATTTTAGGTGGTACTCCTCCACCCAAAGGTGACCAAGTGTTTGAACTCAAAGCTTTACCTGATACTTTGAAATATGCTTATCTTGATGTCAAGAAGATATATCATGTTATTATTAGTGCTAACCTTTCACAACATGAAGAAAGGAGATTATTCAAAACCTTAAGGAAGCATAGGGCTTCTATTGGCTATACTCTTCGTGATCTTAAAGGCATAATCCCTACTCTCTGTCAACACAAGATCAATATGGAACCGGATGCCAAACCAGTCGTTGATCATCAACACCGCCTCAATCCTAAAATGATGGAGGTGGTAATAACTGAATTACTAAAACTTCTATAGCAAGTATAATTTATCCTATTGCTGATAGTAGATAGGTAAGTTGTGTTCATTGTGTCCCTAAGAAAGGTGGTATAACTGTTGTTCCCAGCGATAAAAATGAACTCATTCCACAAAGGATAGTAACTGGTTATAGGATGGTGATTGGTTTTAGGAATTTGAATAAAGCTACTAGGAAAGATCACTACCCTTTTCCTTTTATTGATCAAATGTAAGAAAGATTTCTAATCACACACGCTTTTTCTTTCTTGATGGTTACTTTGGATTTTCTCAAATACCTGTGTCAAATGAGGACCAAGAGAAACTACCTTTACATGCCCTTCTGGAACTTATGCTTATAGGCGGATGCCTTTTGGCCTATGTAATGCCCCTGCTACCTTCCAAAGATGTATGAGTGCTATATTCTTTGACTTTTGTTTAAAGATTGTTGAGGTCTTCATGGATGGTATTTCCGTTTATGGGACTTCCTTTGATGATTGCATCAACAACCTTGTTCAAGCTTTGCCAAGATGTGAAGAAACTAATCTTGTCTTGAATTGGGAGAAGTGTCACTTCATGGTGAATCAAGGTATAGTGCTTGGTCACAAAATCTCCGAACGAGGTATTGAGGTGGATAAAGGCAAAATTGATGTAATAGAGAAAATGCCTTGCCCAAAAGATATCAAAAGTATAAGAAGTTTTCTTGGTCAGGATGGTTTCTATAGGCGCTTCATTAAAGATTTCTCAAAGATTTCTAGGCCATTAACTAATCTTCTCCAAAAATATCTTCCTTTTATTTTTTATGATGATAGTGTAGAAGCCTTTGAAATACTTAAGAAAACCTTAAATTCTGCACCTATTGTTCGGCCACCTGATTGGAACCTATCCTTTGAAATTATGTGTGATGCTAGTGATTATGTTGTTGGTTCTGTTCTAGGGCAAAGAGTAGACAAGAAATTGAATGTTATTCATTATACTAGTAAGACCCTACACACCGCTCAAAGAAATTATGCTACTACTGAAAAGGAAATTTTAGTAGTTGTGTTTGCATGTGATAAGTTTAGACCTTACATTGTTGATTCTAAAGTTTATGTTCAAATTATTCATGATAAAATATTTGAGTCTTCTCTGAATTATATGATTATTATTTGCATGAATATTATAGCTTTGTAAATCCCTTCGATCTATTGATTTGGTTTGGCCAACTAGATTGATCTATCTTCAAGTGAGAGGGGTGCGTTGTAGTGGGTTCAACCTGGCGGTGCTCTATATCCCATTGACAGAAAGGGATAATACATGTCTTTGTATTGTTTCCACTAATAATAAAATGATGGGGTTGATTCATATTAGTTGAGTTTTAATTTTCTACATCATGTCATTGTTCTCCATGCATTACTCTTTTTTACTTAATACTCTAGATGCATGATGGATAGCGGTTGATCAGTGGAGTAATAGTAGTAGGTGTAGGCAGGGGTCAGCCTACTTTCTTCTGGACGTGATGCCTATATACACATGATCATTGTCACAAATATATAACTAGCATTTTTCTATCGATGGCCCAACAGTAATTTGTTTACCCACCATATGCTTTCCTCGAGAGAGATACCACTAGAGAACACTATGGCCCCCCGGTCTATTCACTTACAAATTTGCAAACGCTATTATTTCCTCGCAGCCTTTTATTATTTGTATTTACTTTTTATATTTAATATATTTAAACTATCTATCTACACTACTTATCTTCTTGCAAGTAATGAGTTCAAGGGGCTTGACAACCCTCTTGCCCGCGTTCGGCGCAAGTGTTTGCTCCTTTGTGCGTAGGCGCTGAAGACGGGAGTTGCGTGGTCCTCCTATTGGTTCGATAACCTTAGTTCTCACTAAGGGAAATACTTATCTATATTATGCTGCAACCGTTCCTCTTCACAAAAAAAAAACCAATGCAGATCACAAGTATCAATAGCTCTGTCGTGTTTTCCCGATTTTACAAGAATACAGAGGCGGGGTTAGGTAAGGAGGTGGTCCCAAGCCATCAGGGCATGGCCACCCGCCTGGGTGTGCTGTCTTGGCTTTTGCACCACCCCGTGTGGCATACGGTCTTCCTCGAAAGCTTCCATGACTTATTTTTGTCCAGAAAAATCCATCAAAAAGTTTCATTGCATTTGGACTTCTTTTGGTACTCATATCCTGAAAAGCTAAAAACACTAGGCACTGGGTTAATAGGTTAGTTCCCAAAAATGATAGAAAACAACATATAAATGCATATAAAGTATCCAAAAATAATAATATAATAGCATGGAATAATCAAAAATCATAGATACGTCGGAGATGTATAATTTGCTTTCGGCAAGACTCTTGTAGACAACTGTCTCTATAATTCATTTCAATTAATCGTTTTCTTGCTCAAGTGTAACTTGGCTAAGAGCAACTCCAACGAGCCGACCCAAACGAACGTCGATTTTGTCCGCTTTTTGTTTGTTTGGGTAGGCCGCCCGCTCCGCGTTCGCCCGCTTTTCTTTTTGGGTCGGGCGGGCGACCCATTTTATGTCCGCACATTTAGATTACAAAGTCCTCCATGCCAACGCCCAAGAGTTCATGTCGGCACCATGCGAGCGGCTGACATACACTGCCAGCCTACAGAAAACTACCACGCATTTCATGCTGGCACACATGCCAGCACCCCAAAAGGGGCGGGAATTTGACCATGCCATGTCGGCAGGTGGGCATGCTAGCACACTGACTGACATACAAAAAGGGACTATGATCTCCGTTGCAGATCACAACTGGTTGAACTTGAGCATTTCGGCGTGCATCTTCTCGAACCATAGCCTCTTCCTCAGCGACACGGTGTTCAGATCAACCTTCATGATCTCCAGCCCGTCTTTATGCTTGCGAGGGCCACTTCTTTTGCCTTGGTCTTGGCATTCGTTTCCTTGATCTGGAGCATCTTCGCTTGCTTCGCCTCCAACTCAGGCATCTTGGCTTGCCTCTCCACGTCCATCTCGAGCCTCCTCCTTTGGATTTCCATGAAGGCGTTCATTTTCTCTTCCTTTTCTTGTCGGTGCTTCTCCTCCCTCAAGTCCTTCTTGCTTATCATGCCCTCCACCTTTTCAAGCAAGGCGATCTACGAGACGCCCCGCTTGTCCTCCTTCTTCGAGTTGATCGTCCCGAGTGGTCGGGCCTTCTCGCCATCACCATGGTCCTCCACAGCTTATTTCCCCCCACGCGCCAAGAGGGCGGCATGTTGCGCGTTGAACTTCTCCTCCCCGTTGTTGATAGTCCAACAATGGGAGAGATGGAAGGCCTTGCCGTCCTTTTGAACCTTGAATGCCTCCAAATCTTGGAACACCTACAATTCAAACCAAACAAGCATATGTGGGAAAATGGACATGCAATCCATGGGAAAACGTATGGCACCAAAAGGGAATGAGAGGGCGTGCATACCATGTCTTGCATGCCGAGGCCGCTCACAGGGCCTTGATGCTCTCATAGGTGGCACAAAACTTATTGCACTATTGTTGAATCACCCTCCAATGCTTCGAAAGTGACACCCATCGGAGCTTGCTTTGCACTTGGTATGGTGCAAACTTCTTGAGCTCATGGAACTCACGATGAACACGAGTTCATAAGGCTCACCACTTTTGTTCGACGCCAACCTTTGGGTCTTTACCAATGTCCCTCCAACACTCACAAAGGAGCTTGTCCTTGGCTGGCGTGTATGCCTTCGTCCGCTTGCTCTTGCGCTTCGGCTTCGCCCCGACAGCAGTTTGGTTGGCAAGCTCCTCCTCGAACAAAGGCTCCCCGTCGATGTCCATGTCATCCTCCTCCTCCTCCAGGCCATAGTCCTCCGGGAACTCATGGTCGAGTGGGAAGCCGTCTAGGCCGACCTGATCTTGCATGAAGGCGTCATGTGGATCATTGGTGGCTTGCATGAATGGCGCTCGGTCGTCCTTGCTTTGGGTCTCATTAGGATCGTACGTAGCCGCAGAGTAAGCATCATTCGCCGGCGCACCGCCTTCAAATATCATGTTCTTGAGGAAACGGTTTGTCGTGCATCGTCGACGGCCGCCGACATTCCGTCGAACAGATTGTGGGCACCGATGAGCATGCCAGTTGACATCTCAGCTGTTGTTTCCTCATGCCTCCGGACAATGATCCGCCTGCCACCGGCGTGGTGTTGAGGTCAACGGTCACTGCCGCTGGCGTGGAAGGGGCCACAATGCTCACCTTCGGTGAGCCTTCCCCGGAGAAGCGACTCCCTTGTGGGTAGATGTGGAAGCTAGGAATCGGCTGTGTCTAAGACGCGCGCGGCGACTCTGGTAGCAGCATCCGAGGATATGTTGACGAGCCCGTGCTGGCCACGGTCGCGGCAACGGCGGCAACAAGCCCGTGCTCGCTAGGGTTTACCCCTAGGTACAACAAGGCATTGGTGTCTTCCTGCTGTGTGGCGTCGGCAATGGCGACGGCGGCAGCTGCCTCGCGACTTGCATCATGTGGGTGCCTCCGTCCCTTCCTCTTGGCCGACTCCACGACTCGCTCCTCGGGCGTCAAATCCTGCTTCTTCTTCTTGGGCGGCGTGCTACTGCAACAAAAGGCCTTCCAACGGCGCCAGAAACACGTGCTGACGGGAGACTATTCTTGTCTTGATACTCCTCAGCAATGGCACCAGGAATCCTTCTGCTACGGCTATGCCTTTAGGGACTTCCTAGGCAAATATGCAAAGGATTTCCCCATGGCCTTGGAGCATTGCGTTGGTGTTCCCTCGAAGCGGAAAGGGTGATGTAGCACAGCGGCAGTAAGTATTTCCCTCAGTTTTGAGAACTAAGGTATCGATCCAGTGAAGGAGTATCACAAGTACCTGCACAAACACAAAAAGCTTGCTCCCAACTCTATGAAGGGGTTGTCAATCCCTTATAGATTGTTTGCCAAGTGAGAACTGAAAGCAACAAAGTAACAAAGCAAAGTAAAAGCAAAAGTGGAAACAATAGGTGTGAATAGACTCGGGGGTCGTAGTGTTCACTAGTGGCTTCTCTCATGAAAGCAAGTAGACGGTGGGTGAACAAATTGTTGTCGAGCAATTGATAGAACCGCGCAAAGTTGTGACGTCATCTATGGCAATAATTATATCTATAGGCATCACGTCCAAAACAAGTAGACCGATTCTTTCTGCATCTACTACTATTACTCCACACATCGACCGCTATCCAGCATGCATCTACTGTATTAAGTCCAAAAGAACAGAGTAACGCCTTAAGCAAGATGACATGATGTAGATGGACAATCTCATATCTACGATAAAAGCCCATCTTGTTACCCTTGATGGCAACAACACGATGCGTGCCTTGCTGCCCCTACTGTCACCGGGAAAGGTCACCACACGGTATGAACCCAAAACCAAGCACTTCTCCCATTGCAAGAATCATAGATCTAGTTGGCCAAACAAAACCCAAGACTCGGAGAGACTTACAAGGATATCAAATCATGCATATAAGAAATCAGCAAAGACTCAAATATATATCATAGATAATCTGATCACAAATCCACAATTCATCGGATCTCGACAAACACACCGCCAAAGAGGATTACGTCAGATAGATCTCCATGAAGATCATGGAGAACTTTGTATTGAAGATCCAAGAGAGAGAAGAAGTCATCTAGCTACTAACTACGGACCCGTAAGTCTGAAGTGAACTACTCACGAGTCATTGGAGGGGCGACGATGTTGATGTAGAAGCCCTCCAACACCAAAGTCCCCTCCAGCAGGGCACCGGGAAGGGTCTCCAGGTGAGATCTCGCGGAAACGAAAGCTTGCGGCGGCAGAGAAGTTTTTCCGTGGATTCCCTGAATTTTTTTCTGTATTTTAGGGAATATATAGGCGAAGGAGCTAGGCCAGGGGGCGCTAGGGAGGCCACAAACCTGCTAGCCGCCGCCCCCTGGTGGCGGCTATAGGGCTTGTGGGCCCCCTGTAGCTCTCCTGCCTTGCCCCTCAAGCCCCCTGACCTTCTTCTGTGCAGGAAAAATTTATTTCGGGGATTTTATTCCGTTTGGACTCCCTTCCAAAATCAGATCTGAAAAGAGCCAAAAACACAGAAAAAACAGGAACTGGCACTGAATTAATAAGTTAGTCCCAAAAAAGATATAAAAGGCACATAAAACATCCAAAAATGACAAGATAACAGCATGAAACCATCATAAATTATAGATACATTTGAGACGTATCACGGCGCGGCGGCCTTGCGGGGCGTGCAGGCCTTGCCTATGGCTTCGGCAGCGGCGGCGGACGAGGCGAGGGAGGCAATGGCAGCGGAGGCCTTGAGGCCGTCGTCCATGGCAGTGGGAGCGAGCGGGAGGGATTGGGGAAAATGGAGAGGAAAAGTGGCTGATATGCTGCTGACTTGCGGAAGAGTGAGGGGAGTAGGCGCGTGCCCGCGCATCCGCTTCGTGTCCGCGCTGACGCAAATCAGGCTCAAAATTGGGCCGAAATGGGTCGCCAGGCGGACAAAAAGCGGGCGCGCGTCCGTTTGGGTCGGCGCGTTGGGCAAACTTTTTGTCCTCGTGGACCCAAACAGATGGCGGCGGACGAAATGGATCGTCCCTTGGAGTTGCTCTAACAGAATCATTAGTGGAATCAATAGAAGTACTAGAAGAAACATCTTTAGATATAACATTTTATTGTTACTAGATGAAGAAACTTTCTTGCCTTTGTTACTAGTTTGCTTTGATTTCACTTGTGGCACAAAAGTAGACAACAGTAATCATTTGGCAACATAAGAATAACTCTTCTTTCTAAGATCATCATTGATAGATTTAAGAAACTTATGCTCTCGCTCTAAATTTAGATTCTCGAAGCATAGTATCTCATGAGTTCTTGGAAGCTCTCTATGACCTTCTTGAGTAGATTCTGTTGGGGAACGTCGCATGGGAAACAAAAATTTTCCTACGCGCACGAAGACCTATCATGGTGATGTCCATCTACGAGAGGGGATGAGTGATCTACGTACCCTTGTAGATCGTACAGCAGAAGCGATTTGAGATCGCGGTTGATGTAGTGGAACGTCCTCACGTCCCTCGATCCGCCCCGCGAACAATCCCGCGATCAGTCCCACGATCTAGTACCGAACGGACGGCACCTCCGCGTTCAGCACACGTACAGCTCGACGATGATCTCGGCCTTCTTGATCCAGCAAGAGAGACGGAGAGGTAGAAGAGTTCTCCTGCAGCGTGACGGCGCTCCGGAGGTTGGTGATGATCTTGTCTCAGCAGGGCTCCGCCCGAGCTCCGCAGAAACACGATCTAGAGGAAAAACTATGGAGGTATGTGGTCGGGCAGCCGTGAGAAAGTCGTCTCAAATCTGCCCTAATAGCCCCATATATATAGGAGGAGGGAGGGGGACCTTGCCTTGGGGTCCAAGGGAACCCCAAGGGGTCGGCCGAGCCAGGGGGGAGGACTCTCCCGCCCCCCCAAACCGAGTCCTACTTGGTTTGGTGGGAGGGAGTCCTTCCCCCTTCCCACTTCTCCCTCTTTTTTTTTCTTCCTTTGATTTTTTCTTCCTTGGCGCATAGGATTTGGTGGGCTGTCCCACCAGCCCACTAAGGGCTGGTGTGACCCCCACAAATACCTATGGGCTTCCCCGGAGTGGGTTGCCCCCCTCCGGTGAACTCCCGGAACCCATTCGTCATTCCCGGTACATTCCCGGTAACTCCGAAAACCTTCCGGTAATCAAATGAGGTCATCCTATATATCAATCTTCGTTTCCGGACCATTCCGGAAACCCTCGTAACGTCCGTGATCTCATCCGGGACTCCGAACAACATTCGGTAACCAACCATATAACTCAAATACGCATAAAACAACGTCGAACCTTAAGTGTGCAGACCCTGCGGGTTCGAGAACTATGTAGACATGACCTGAGAGACTCCTCGGTCAATATCCAATAGCGGGACCTGGATGCCCATATTGGATCCTACATATTCTACGAAGATCTTATCCTCAGTGCCAAGGATTCGTATAATCCCGTATGTCATTCCCTTTGTCCTTCGGTATGTTACTTGCCCGAGATTCGATCGTCAGTATCCGCATACTTATTTCAATCTCGTTTACCGGCAAGTATCTTTACTCGTTCCGTAATACAAGATCCCGCAACTTACACTAAGTTACATTGCTTGCAAGGCTTGTGTGTGATGTTGTATTACCGAGTGGGCCCCGAGATACCTCTCCGTCACACGGAGTGACAAATCCCAGTCTTGATCCATACTAACTCAACTAACACCTTCGGAGATACCTGTAGAGCATCTTTATAGTCACCCAGTTACATTGCGACGTTTGATACACACAAAGCATTCCTCCGGTGTCAGTGAGTTATATGATCTCATGGTCATAGGAATAAATACTTGACACGCAGAAAACAGTAGCAACAAAATGACACGATCAACATGCTACGTCTATTAGTTTGGGTCTTAGTCCATCACGTGATTCTCCTAATGACGTGATCCAGTTATCAAGCAACAACACCTTGTTCATAATCAGAAGACCCTGATTATCATCGATCAACTGACTAGCCAACTAGAGGCATGCTAGGGACGGTGTTTTGTCTATGTATCCACACATGTAAATGAGTCTTCATTCAATACAATTATAGCATGGATTATAAACTATTATCTTGATACAGGAATTATAATAATAACTATACATTTATTATTGCCTCTAGGGCATAATTCCAACAGATTCATGATCTAACTTAAGAGTGTTTAGTTCTTTAGTTAAGCACTCAATCTCCTTCTTAGCATCATCAAACGATTCATCTTCGCTAGCATGTTTATTATCAAGTTCATTTTTACTAACATCATTACACTTATCAAAGACCAAGTCATCATATCGTAGTAATTCATCCTTATCACCATTAAAGTAAATGTATTCGGGGTGTGATACCTTTGGGACTTTATCCATGAAGCTACTTCCAATCCCTTCATCTGGTGAATCAAATATATCATAGGAGTTGGAGGATACGAGTGCTAGCCCGACAACACCTTCATCTTAACTATAGACGGAGTTGGAGTGGTAACTTCTCTCGGGTTGGTTGTCGGATTCGGAGCTAGAAACCCATTCACCAACATGATCTTGATGTCTTCTTTTTCTGTAGCTCTTGGTGTACTTGGCCTTCTTCTGTGAGTCCTTGATTCACCAGGAGGGTCTTCGTTCATATCGATCTCCTGTACTCATTCTCTATCTTCGAGGTGACTCATCTCTTGAGCTTGTTCTCCTAGGTGACTCTTCTCTCCTTTTGGAAGGAGTCGTGCACTCATTGGAAAAGTGTCTGGGTCTTCCACGATTGTAATAATTTCAGTCACGACTAGAAGAATGCTTCTCTTCATATATTGAGTTGGAGCTTCTCTCGTTGCCTCTATTCTTGTAGAACTTGTTGAATTTATTAACCACGAGTCTTATCTCTTCATTGGTAACAAGGTTGTCACTCGAAGTTGCGGGAGTATCACTTTTGGCTTTGTAAGAACCACTTAACTTGTTGTGAATCTCTTCTTTGTCCTTGAGTGACATCTAATGAGCAACAATCCTACTAATGACTTCCGTGGGATTGAGATCTTTGTAGTTGGGAATCATTTGGATCAATGTGTGCACAGTGTCGTACTTTCCATCCAAGGCTCTAAGTTTCTTATTGATGATGAATTTGTCGGTGATCTCTTGACTTCCTAAGCCGGCAATCTCATTGGTGATGAGAGCAAGCCTAGAGTACATTTCAGTGACTCCTTCACCATCCTTCATCTTGAACTTGTCAAGTTGACTTTGGAGCACATCCAACTTAGATTCCCTCATAGATTCGGTTCCTTCGTGCATATCAAGCAAAGTGTCCCAAATTTCCTGTGCATTCTCAAGACGACTTATCTTGTTGAATTCTTCGAGGCATAGGCAGTTGAATAGAATGTCGCATTGTTGAGCGTTTTATTGCGACATCTTCAATTCTTCCGTTGTCGCTTCACGATCCAGTTCCTTTCCATCACCAAAGAATTCATCTTGCAAGCCAACACGAATGACATCTCAAACGGCGAGGTCATGACCAAGAATATGCATTTTCATTTTGTGCTTTCAACTAGAAAAGTTTGTACCATCAAAATATGGACCTCTACGATGGAAATTTCCCTCGCTAGACGCCATACTCTACTAGGTTGTGAAACCAATGCAATGGAGTCCAAAGCTGTGATACCATTTGTAGGATCAAAAATATCTATAGAGGGAGGTGATTGGACTACCTGACCAAATAAAAACTTAACCTTTTCCCAATTTTATCGGTTGGTAACTTTTAGCAATTTCGCCAAGTATAGCACACTCTAGACATGCAAGTCAACGAGTATAGCAGCGGAAAGTAAAAACATGCAAGTGTAAGTAGAGGGTAGGGATATAGGAAGGTTAAACGCAATGAAGACGCAGAGATTTTTGGCGTCGTTCCGATAGGTGGTACTATCATACGTCCTCCTTCATGGAGACTTCAAGCCACAGAGGGTAACGACTACGCGAGTCCACGAAGGGTCCACGGAGAAGCAACCTTGTCTATTCCACCATGGCTTACGTCCACGAAGGACTAGCCTCACTCGAGGTAGATATTCACGAAGTAGGCGATCTCCTTGCCCTTGCGGACTTTTTTGTTCAACTCCACACAATTTGGAGGCTCCCAAGTGACACCTAACCAATCTAGGAAACACCACTCTCCAAAAAGTAACATATGTCTTATGGATAATGAAATCCTTGCTCTGGTGCTTCGAAAGATAGTCTACTCAACACTCAATCACCCTCTCACAAAATTTGGCTTGGTAGAAGAGATTGATTGGGTGGAAAGCAACTTGGGGAGGCTAGAAATCAAGATTCATATGGTTGGATTGGAAGATCTTGATCTCAACACATGACTAGGTGATTATCTCTTGGAAAATGAATGGTGAAAGTATTTTCTTGTTCTGAGTGTTCTCTCTGCGAATGAGGAAGGTAGAGGGGTATATATAGCCATCTCCAAAATTCGAACTGTTACAACATTATTGCCCAACTTGATGGAACCAAAGTAAAAAACTCGGTTACACGGACTAGTGGAAAATGTCGTAACTTTCAGCGTTTTGGTGAGACTGATATATAACAACTCAGTGAGTCCTATTCGGTTGACCTAGGCGCTTCCACTTACTCGGTGGCCCCAAAATACAAAACTCGGAAATTCCAACTTTTGAAAATTAGATACCAGCAAGGAGGTCACTGCTTTTCGGCTGTACCGAACCAAAACTCGGTTGCACCGAATTGCTAGGGTTTGGCTTGGGTTCTGTCCAAGGAAAGCTTGGTGGGGCCGAAATAAAATATGTTGGTGGCTCCGAATTTGATCATTTGGGTTTTGGACAAAATCTTTTGTAAGAGTTTGGCTGAGGCTTTTGGTGGCAAATCTCTAAGCACTTTAAGCAGCCAGATCATTATCAATACCTTATCCTTTTTAATAGTATTGGCTTTTCTATGAACTCAATTGTGACTTCTCATATAAAATGAAATGTAGAGTCTTGAAGCCCTTGCCAAATGATGTTCCTTGCATCTAGGGGATCCTCGTCACAATCCTAGCCAATCCATTCATTGAATTTGTTCTGAAATATACTTGGTAATTAGATCAGTGAACTATATGTTGTTATTAATTACGAAGACCACTTAGGAGAAGTTGTGCTTTCAAATTTACAAGGTACATAGTGTATTTCACATTATAATGTCCATTAAATATCTTTAAATTAACAAGAAATACAGTGGGGGTTAAATTGGACTAAATATGTCTACAAACAGAAAAACCTAATAACCATATAAAATCTTACATTATTGGGATGGTAGCCCAATGCCCAATTGTATTAAAATGTAACCCTAACCCTACAATTCATTCGAATCTCACATTAGTATGATGATAGCAGAATCCCCAAATTGTTTTAGAACCCTAACCCTACCCTAGAATCGATAGGAAACGGGGAGAAATATTACTACACACCATCGGATCTAGATGGCCACTCGTGGCTCCCCATCGGAGTGGCCTTCACGGCACGACCGAGAGCGCACGAGGCGCGCTACTCGAGCGACACTGACGACGTTCTCATCTGCGGGGCCTGACTAGGGTTAGAGCTGCCGCACACCTCCTCCACTGGCTCTAGATCCCCACCACCAAGCAAATCTTCTCTGACATCTCCGTTGGCGCCATCCACTCCGCCTCGGGAGCCATCCGCTTCGGCAATATCATCAAGGCTCGTTGTAGCTATGGACAAAGGAGAGCGGGGAAAGGAGAGGGGTGAAAAGAGGAATTGGAGAAGGGAAACCTGAGACGGTCAGCTCGCACCCGTTACCCCACGTCATCAAAACTTGTCCTCACCTGTCATAATCGAGGTTAAAATGCCTAGACAGACGGTCAATGCTTTCTGTAAATAATTAAGCTTAAAATCAATGTATTCTGCCGCAAATTCGTAAAATAAAGTTTTTGAACTCTTCGTTTTAATGTGATGTTTCTTTTACAATTCAATCCAATACATGAAGAGCGAGTGAGTAACTAGCGTGTGCGAGGCGAACTCACGGTGGTGCTCTGCTCACCTCACTCTAGCCCCATGAAAAAAGCTTCCGGACGTCCATGTCCATCTCTGCATGTATGAGCAGCAATATTATACTTCTTTCGTTTTACAATATAATTTTTTCAAAGGTTTTATTAAAAGACTACATATAAAACAAGTAGAAAGATTTTATTACTCCCTTCGTTCCAAAATAAATGTCTTTAATCTAGTATAAAATTTATACTAACTTAGTACAAATGTTGCGACACTTATTTTAGAATGAAAGTAGTACATGGCTACATATAGAACAAAATGAGTAAATCTATACTTAAAATATGTCTATATACATATAGATATGTAATATTTTGATGGAACCTTAAAAAACTTACGTTTAGAAACGGAGGGAGTATTAACCTAAGCCTACGCATTATTATTCCGTCTCAGTGGCAAGAATCATAGGTAGCCTGGCTGACAAGACATACGGGTCGCAGATCCTTTTCGCCGTAGCTGGCTAGCCGGCCTGGCTTACTACGTGAACCCGCGGGGCAAAAGGAAGGGCCAACAGACGAGACACAGACAGATACGGATGACGGAGGAGATCCAGCGCCGAAGATTTCTCATCATGACTTGCTGCCTCCCATAGACCCATAGTCCATGTCGATCGTCGATCGATCGATCGATCGATACCAGTACCGGTCTACCAGATCGAAAAGGGGTATACTAGAGTAGCTTATATATCTAATCCGATCTCCTCCTGTCAGTTGCATTTGAGGGTTGAGATGACCGTGAGATGGCTGGCGTGACGTGACCGTGATGGCCAACAGATGAGCCCGTCTGCTGGCGAGGGAAGCGTTTGATACGTTCGTTGCTCACTTTAGCGCGGAATATCCTGATAGCGCATCTCCGACGGCGAACCTTGAACCACGCGCAAACGTCTGGACTGAACATTTGACACGTGTTTTCCAATTCAATACAGTCCGATTTGTTCGATGGTCTAGACGCACCACAAATGATGCAGAGGCTTTGCGGACATCCGGAACACTTTTATACCAGTGTTTATGTCCTGACCAATCAAAAAATCCAATCCATATCTCTCGCGATTCAATGCGGACGCCCCGGCCATTTGCACCGCACTAAAGCGGCCTGATCGGCTCTTCGCATGGTCTGGCGGTAAGTCGTGTGCTCGTAATGCATATCCGCACTTCGTCCTCTCTGAGCCCCCCTCCTCCCTCAAGTGACGAGGTCGCGTCGATAGGTGGAGGCGGTCGCAGTTTGTTGTCGGGTACATGATGACGTCGGGACCCGGCAAAATGAAAACATTTGATCCAAAAACCAAACTAATTCATAAACTGAACTACGTTTAAAAAAAATCATCCATCTAACCCTTTGTGTGACGCCTTTGCCTTAGGCGCTACACTATACTGTGTGGCGTCCGACACGATGTTGTGTGATGCGTGAGACTTAGTGTGGCGTCTAAGGCATATGCGCCACACTACACTGTGTGACATCTTGTCTTAGTCGTCACACAGTGTAGTGTGGCGCCCCGACTGTCGGGCGTCACACAAAAGGGTCAGCTGGATGAAATTTTTTTAAACGAAGTTCAATTTATGAAATACTTTGACTTCTAGGTCAAATTTATCAATTTTACCTCGGGACCCTCGCTCTCTAGGTCACTCAACATCCACAAAAACCGGCACACAGGAGCTCGTCATCTCCTTTGGTGACAAGGAGGATCAGGAGCCGCAATAGTAGCCCCGCGTCCTCACAGGCCGGTCTGACGAACAAAAGATAATCATTCGTCACATGGAGATCATGACGGAGCGATCGCTCAGATAGGCCCGAGATTTTTTTTCAAAACAATTACGTATTTATAATAAATTCGAAAAGCATATGTGCATTTTGAAAAATGTCAATACTAGCACCCCGTCAGCCTCTGGTGGGCCGACGGGGAACATGTCGGTCTGTGGGAGGCCGAAGTGGGCCTGTCGGCCTGCGGGTGGCCGAAGAGCCACCTGTCGGCCTAGGGTTGGCCGAAGAGGGCCCGTCGGCCTCCAGGAGGCCAAAGTGCCCCTGGATAAGGCCGGTCGAGCCATCTTCCTCCTCATTTGCTGGTTTCTCTTCTCTCTCTCTCGTTTTTCTTCCCTCATTTTGCCCCCCGATGTCCTCCATCCTCCACTCATTTTTCTATTCAATCCGCTGAATCAATAGATCCTACCCATCTCCACCGGCCTACGGTCTCATTTTCTGCGATGCAGTCGTTTTTTATTCGTTTGGAGGAGCCATGGTGGGGTGATGGAGTTGTGGATGGTGAGGTGAGGAGGTGGTGTGGTGCAGAGGAAGAAGAAGGGGGTACCTGAGTACCTGATGTAGATTGGTGGAAGAATGATCTGTCAACTTCTTCTTCTAAATCTTCTCTTTCAGATCACTAATAGCCAACCTAGCACTGCCAAGCTGATTAATAGCCTCCTCTTTGTCAGCCACCATTTTTGCAAAATCATGTTTGAAAAATCAAAGCTCTTCCTCCATCTTCCTCTTTTCTTCACGTAGCTTCATATTTTCTCTGATTTTGTCCTCGTTTTCTTTGGCATGCATGCTCCATAATTAAACTATACAAAACTGCATAGCAACTGACCACTCAGGGTCTATCCACTCCAGATAGCAACACTTTTCTTCTGCCTAAAATTCAAAACAATTTCAGTGATTAACATACATGAAATTGAGTGAAGTAGGAAACTAACTAAGATTACAGTGCAACATACCTTCTCCTTTGCACAAGCAAGAAAACGCGGGCCAGTGTGAGTAGATTGAAATGCAACTTGCCTGAGGCAAGGCTCTAGATGTATACAGCGAGAAGATAGTTCATGAGCAATGTCACTGCATTCATAGCATGAGATAGTCCTCGGAAGCTAAAACAGAAGACACCGAACTGTTATGAAATCCGAAATGAAGAACCCTAAATCTACCTGTAAATGCTGGAAACCCGAAATTAACGTACCTCGCTAGTCACACTACCGTCATCCCAAGAAGAGCTTGATCCATCGCTCCAAGAAACCATGACAGATTAATTGACAGAACTAAATCTACCGGAGAACCTAAATATATTTAAACAAGTTAACTAGCAGACTTAAATATATCTACATTGAGAACCTAAAAATATTTAAACAACTTAATTCATAGACTTAAATATATCTACATCTACTGAAGAACCTAAAATACATTTAAACTAATTAATTGACAGAAATAAAATATATCCAAATCTATCGGAAAACCTAAAAATATTTAAACTACTTAATTGAGTCACCTAAATATATCCAAATCTACCGGAGCAAACGGAAATGATTGTTGAATTTTACCCTTAAAGCGCGCGAAGAAACGATGAATGACGAACGACCATCACCACCTTTACCCACACCTCCACCACCACCACCACCACCACTTGTGTCCCCTTCTTCACTCCTCTTCACCTTCCTCTTCCTCTTCACCACACCACATCCTCACCATCCACACCTCCACCACCCCACCATCATGGCACAAAATGAGACCATATGCCGGTGGAGATGGATAGGATCGATTGATTCAGCGGATTGAATAGGAAAATAGTTGGAGGATGGAGGAGATCGGAAGGGGGAAAAATGAGGGAGGAAAACGAGAGAGAGAAGAGGAACCAGCAAATGAGGAGCAAGATGGCTCGGTCGGCCTTATCGAGGGGCTCTTTGGCCTCCTGGAGGCCGACGGGCCCTCTTCGGCCAACCCTAGGCCGACAGGTGGCTCTTCGGCCACCCGCAAGCCGACAGGCCCACTTCGGCCTCCCATAGGCCGACAGGTCCCCTGTCGGCCCACCAGAGGCTGACGGGATGCTAGTTTTGACATTTTAAAAAATGCACATATGCTTGACGAATTTATTATAAAATATGTAGTAGTTTTGACACCACCATCGCCAGTGCGTGGCCAAGTGGGAGCCGACTACCCCGCCGGACTACTGCGTGAAGCGGGAAACGACGTCCCCACTCCGGTGGATTAAGGAGCAGCATGCGTCCCACCAACGCAATTGCGGCGGTATCTAGATCGAATGCCTTCTCAAGGAGGAACTTGCGTCTACCCCGCGCAACTGTGGTGTCGTCATCCAGATCGAGCGTCGCGTGAAGGAGCAGTCGGTCTCGCCACCGCATAACCGCTACGCCCCTATCGACGGGCCTATGTCGACATCCCACCGCAACCGTCGTTTCAAGCACTAGTTGTCGCCTACGACCACCAAGGCGCCGCCGTATCCTTCACTATCACTATGGCGACGGTGGCAACGGTCCCTCGGGCTCGGGGAACGTCGTGCCCGAGGAGGAGCGCATGACGAGGCTACATGCGCGGTACGACCGACACAACGATGTCCATCGCTCTGTGTCCGCCAAGTCCGACGTGATGCCGAAATGGGTCCGCAATGAACAAGACCTCGCCGCCTAGTGAGCCCTCGACCTCCCGTCACTACCATGGTAACGGTCGCTAGGCGCCACGGCCCTCCGCCGCACTTTCCTCGCTTGAGGGACAACAACAGCACAAAGAAAACCTTCCACACAGAAAACCTTCTCACTCGTTGAAGTTGCGCGAGCATATGGGAAGACCGAGTGTGCGAGAGGCAAGGGGCCACTAGCTCGTTCTTTATGTTTCTTCACTTTTTCTTGCTATTTTTTCTTTCATTTAATTACCCTCGTTTTTCAATAAAAATATTCAAAATAAATACATTATAAAAACATTAAAAAAATATTAACCAAGCAATTGGAAAATTTTAACTATACATAGAGAAAATGTTTCTCATGTATGCAAAAAAAAATCTATAATGTGCGTGAAGAAGGTTTGGTCACGTATGTAAAAAATATTTATCAAGTATTTGAAAAAAAACAAGTATTTGGAAAATATTAATGAAGCATTTCAAAAATGTTAAATGTGTGTAGAACTTTTGATCACATATTAAAAATTACTTAACTTGTATTTAGACAATTTTAAATGTGTATAAAAATGCTGACTATGTATTAAAAAATGTTGTACTTTTATCAAAAAATAATAATCAAGATTTTTTTAATGTGTATAAATTAGTTTTTGACCACGTATTAAATAAATGTTAATTTAGTACTTCACAAGTATTAACCAAGAATTTAAATAAATGTGTATAGAACTTTTTTATCCATGTAACCAAAAACTTTTAAACTTGTATTTGAAAACTTATAAACAAGGATATGAAAAACCATAATTTTGTATAAAAAATGTTGTATATGTATTAAAAAATGTTAATCTGGTATTTAAAAAATGTTTAACAGGCATTTTTGAATATATAACTAAAAACATGTTGACAATGTATTCAATACATGTTAAGCTTGTATTTTGAAATATCAACGTGTGTTACAAAAATGTATTTGATATACACCAAAAATGTGTATCGGAAACAATCAAAACCCGAGAGAAAGCAAAAGAAAATCGATGAAAAACAAGGAATAAAACCCCCAAAACACAGAAAAATTAAGGAAAAGAGAAAAACAAAAGTGGTTAAAAATAAATAGACATAAAGAATAACAAAGATAAAATAAAATATCAATAATAACAGAGAAAATAAACGAAGAAAAAACGTTGAAAAACAATAACGAAAAAAGACCCACGAAACAGTGAAAAATCTGCTCTTTTCTGTAACAAGTCCGTGACCTGCTATTTCAATGCGAGCGTTATATCTCGCGTTCAGCAAGACCTACGGTGCTGTCGCTGAAGGTATCTAGCGTACTAGGTCCGGTCCATTCACGCAGAAACAAAGAATCCTGGTTTCCTAGTTGAGGGAGAGCGCAGCTAGCTACTCGGTTCGCCTTGAATTCGAGATAGAAAAATAGAGCGGGTTTATTTATTTTTTAAACATAATAAAGACACAAGTATTCATATACACGTCCATACACTCACCTTTATGAACGCATAAATACACATCCAATCTTTATGAACACCTCCGAGGGACTAAGCTGGCAAATTATCTTCAAATTTACAAAGTCATCATAAACGTCTCATCGTCGACGGAAACATCTCTTCCCATTAAAAGTGTATCGCCGAAAATTTTAAATTAAATCCAGAAATAATGCAAGTATCAGGATTTAAACCCTGATGGGTTGGAATATCACTGTACCTCTAACTATCCAATGCAAGTGGGTTTAGTTAAAACAATCCAGGTTTTGCACTCGTTCTTCTCAGTTTTCTCCTAGTTTTTTGTCACAGTTTCTCCCTCTTTTCATTCGTTTTTTATTTACTTTTTTCTGTTTATATTTACATATTATTTCCACTTTATTTTCATTTTGTTTCTTTTCTTTTTTCCTCTTTGTTGTTTTTCATTTTCTTCCATGTTGTTCGGGTTTTCTTGGGTTATTTTGTTTCCCCATTTTTATTTTTATTTTCATTTCTATCTTCAGTTTTCATGCTTTTCTGGTTTCTTTTGTTTTTTCTTTCTCTGGTTGTAGTTATATTTTTATTTTTTGTACGTTTTCAACATTTTTACATACATGATAAAAAGTCAGTATTTTTTTGTACATTGACAATATTAATTTTATACACACTGAACATTTCTTAAATACTTGATCTGCATTTTTGCAAATGCTTAATTAACATTTTAATATAAAAAATCATCATTTTTTTAATACATGGTCAAGATGAAAAGTGAGCGAGCAGGGGAGGCCATCGATGCTCAGCTTTGTAAAAAAAATGGCAACGAGGAATCCTTGCAAAATGACCCGCGATGCCAACGCCTAAAATGGATGATCTCACCACCAACATCAAGCACACAGGAGTAATTGATAACCACGCGAGTGTAGCCTTCATTGCGTCGGAATTGAACAAGGAAATCCGCCGGCGGTGAGGTCACCTCTCTTGGGGAACATTGCATGGAAAATAAAAAATTCCTACACTCACCAAGATCAATCTACGAGATGCACATCTATGAGAGGAGAGATTGTATCTACATACCCTTGTAGATTGCTAAGAGGAAGCGTTAAAGAATGTGGTTGATGTAGTGGTATGTCTTCGCGATCCAATCACGATCCGTCCCACGAACTCCCGATCGAGTACCGAACGGACGGCACCTCCATGTTCAACACACGTAGAGCTCGAGGACGTTCTCCGCCTCCTTGATCCAGCAAGCGAGGATGGAGAGGTTGATGAGTTTTCCTACAACGCGACTGTTGACGGTGGTGGTGGTGTTGTTGCCCCGGCAGGGCTACGCCTAGCGTTATTGAAACCGCGAAAGGAGGAGGAAACGATCTAGGGAGAGAGAGGAGCGCCAAGGGCTTCGTGTGTCCTCTTGGGGCGCCCCTCCCCTGTATATATAGGTGGAGGGGCGTGGGTAACAACCCCTCCAAGCCCTAGGGAGCAGCCTAGGGGGGAGGAGGTGGAATCCTAGTCCCCTTCCTTCCTTTCCATACAAAGGTGGACTTTCCACCTTCCCAACTGCATGAGCCTTGATGGACTTGTGCGCTTGGCCCAATAAGGCCACAATGTCTCCCCTCAGCCCATGCAAACCCTTGGGACGTGGTAGAAACCTTGATGGACTTCCAGACTTCCCTGGAAGTTTCCGGAACCTTCTAGAAGTTTCCCGGTACAATACCGGAAAAATCCAAAACTTTTTCAGTAGCCAAAATATGACTTCCCATATATAAATATTTACCTCCGGACCATTGTGCAGCTCCTCGTGACGCCCGGGATCTCATCCGGGGATCTGAACAACCTTCGGTCACCAACATACATAACTCAACTATACTGAAATGTCACTAAACCTTAAGTGTGCAGACCCTGCGGGTTCGAGAACTATGCAGACATGACCTGAGACACTCTCCGGCCAATAACCAATAGCGGGACCTGGATGCCCATATTGGCTCCTACATATTTTAGGAATATCGTTATCGGTCGAACCACGATGTCAAGGATTCAATCAATCTCGTATGTTGTTCCCTTTGTCCATCGGTATGTTACTTGCCCGAGATTCGATCGTCGGTATCTCCACACCTATTTCAATCTCGTGACCCGCAAGTCTCTTGACTCGTTTTGTAATACAAGATCCCCTGACTAACTCCTTAGTCACATTTCTTGCAAGCTCATTGTGATGTTGTATTACCGAGTGGGCCCTAGAGATACCTCTCCATCATACAGAGTGACAAATCCGAGTATCGATTCATGCCAACCAAACAGACACCTTCGGAGATACCTGTAGAGCACCTTTATAGTCACCCAGTTGCGTTGTGGCGTTTGATACACACAAGGCACTCCTCTGGTGCCCGAAAGTTGCGTGATCTCATGGTGATATAAATAGATACTTGACATGTAGAAAACAGTAGCAATAAACTGATATGATCACATGCTACATTCATAGTTTGGGTCTTGTCCATCAGATCATTCTCCTAATGATGTGATCCCGTTATCAAATGATAACTCATGTCTATGGTCACGAAACCTTGACCATCTTTGATCAACGAACTAGTCCTTTAGAGGATCACTAGGGACAGTGTGTTGTCTATGTACCCACACATGTATTTGAGTTTCCAATCAATACAATTATAGCATGGATAATAAAATATAATCATGAAAAAGGAAATATAATAATAGCTAATTTATTATTATCTCTAGAGCATATTTCCAATAGTCTCCCACTTGCATTGGAGTCAATAATCTAGTTCACATCACTATGTGATTCACACCCAATAAGTTCTGGGGTTTATCATGTTTGCTTGTGAGAGATGTTTTAGTCAATGGGTCTGCACCTCTCAGATCCGTGTCTGCTTTACAAATCTCTATGTCATATTGTAGATGCTGCTACCATGCTCCACTTGGAACTATTCCAAATGTGTGCTCCACTATATGAATCCGGTTTGCTACTCACAGACATCCGGATTGGTGTCAAAGCTTGCATCAACGTAACCCTTTACGACGAACTCTTTTACCACCTCCATAATCGAGAAATATTTCCTTATTCCTCAAGTTACTAAGGATAATTTTGACAGCTGTCCAGTAATCCATTCCTGGATCACTCTTGTACCCCTTGACAGATTCATGGCAAGGCACACATCAGGACCTTGCATACTTGTTAGCATCCTTAGGATCGACAAAACCTTTTGGTTGTATCCCATACAACCTTTCCTCAAGAAAGTGTCGAGGAAACAATGTTTTGACATCCATCTGCAAGTTTTTATAATTGATAAATGCAGCAATTGCTAATCTAATTCCAATAGACTAAAGCATCGCTACGGGTGAGAAAGTCTCATCGTAGTCAACTCCATGAAGTTGTGAGAAACCTCTTTGCGGCAAGCCGAGCTTTTCTAAATGGTGACATTTACCATCATCGTATGTCTTCCTTTTAAAGATCCATGTGTACTTAATAGCCTTATGACCATCAAGTAGTTCTTCCAAAGTCCACACTTTGTTTTCATACATGGATCCTATCTCGGATTTCATGGCCTCCAACCATTTGTCGGAATCCGGGCCCACCATCACTTCTCCATAGCTCGTAGGTTCATTGTTGTCCAACAACATGACCTCCAAGACAGGATTACAGTACCACTCTGGAGCAGTACATCTCCTTATCCTTTCGTGATCACCATCATCAGCTTCCACTTCAACTGGTGTAGGTGCCACTGGAACAATTTCATGCATGTTGGGAGTTTTCCCATGTAAACATTTTTTCTCGTTCTTGTTTTCCTTGGTTTATTTGCTTTCTTGAGAAAAACAGAAACTCCAAAAATATTTCACTGTGTTTCTCTGAATTTCTTTTCTTTTCTTTTAGTCGTTGAAAGGAGAAAACCACGCCGAAAATGTTGAGTGGCTCTCATATGCATTATTGTTGATCTAACAAAGAGCCAATATTAACATGTCTTCTTTTTTGCACAAATACCTTGCACACTCCAGCTTAGTCCATGACATTCTTGCACTATTACTATTATCACATCATTCGGTCATGCAAGTGAAAGGCAATAATGACGATATTAGATGAAGTGATCGTGATAAAGGAAGGTCGTGTGAACTCTTCTTGTTTCCTGTCATCGTACATATGTTTGGCTTGTTCGATCTTGATTCAGTATATCATGAGTGAACATTTTTATGATGACTATTAGAGATTATAGTTTCTCATTCCATGCTTAAATAGCTAGGAGTGGATAGTGATTTATCTTATGTGTCAACATGAATTAAAATAGTTATGATGTTGTATGGTAGTATGGTATTTCCCTCTGAGTAATTCGAGCGGCTTGACTTGGCCCACGTACAAACATGCAGTTGATTCAAAACAAATGCAGCCTTCATGATGTTTAAAATCAGAGTGTTCATATCCTACTCATGCTAATGTCCAATGTTAATTATTCACAATGCATGCTTATGACCGCTTCGCTCTCTTGCTAGTCGTTTCCCAATCTATTTTAGCCTTCACCTGTACTGAGCGGGAATGCTGCTTGTGCATCCAAAATCCTTAAACCAAGTTATTCCACATGAGTCCATCATAACTACCTATATATGGTATTACACAGCTGTTCCAAGTAAATTTGCATGTGCCACCTCTACTATTCAAACAAACACATGTTTTTGTGCACTCATACCTGTGACAACCCGATGCCGACGCCCCAGAAGATTCCCTTTTCCTTCCGTTTTCGTCACGCACCTATTTTTATTTGTCGCATCATCATCGCATCATGCGCATCATCTGCATTGCATCGGCGTCTCCGTTGCCGCCCGTTTTCAAAACTTGCATCCGTTTTTAGTTGCTGGTTCTCGCCGTTGTCCGTTCTGAGCCCGACCGCACACGCACGCGCCCGCGGCACCGTCGAAACCCTGTTTTAAAAGTGTGCGTCAAACTTTCTTTGATCGAGGTGAAACTTGGCATGCGGTCGTGATTAGTTATAGTCGGGCCGCCTGTCGAATTTCGTCGCGATCGGAGACCGTCTGGTACCCGAACGGTCGACCGTAGCGGCACCATATTCGGGCTACCGTCGGACGTTTGTCGGTGTTTTAAAATGCGTTGCCGCGTGCCTGTTTTCCCTCTCATCTCCGCCTAGCCCCTCTGCACAGTGCACTGACCTGCCCACATCGTAGTTCGAAAACCTCCCGGAACCCGAACCCGGCTGTCGTGACCGTTGGATCCAGAGCAACCCCGTTCTACCGCAAACCGTCATCGGTTTGTCCACTAGACTCCCTAAGCTAGCCATTTCTGACCGCGCAATTTAAGACGGAGGGTCCAGATAGCCGTGGACCTAAACCCATTTGCTAGATATTTAGAGCCACTTAGCCCAATCAGACCAAAACCTAGTTTCTAGGGATCCTCCCCTGTTCCATCGTGCGCCGCCACCCACCTCGCGGTCCAACCCAATCCAATCAGCATGCAGCGCGGTCCCAGTTCTTCCCTCGATCCCCACGCAGTGACCTCACCAGCCGCCGTGCCGTGTTCTGCACCTGCCGGCACCGAGCTGCCCCAGCCGCACCGCACCGAGCCCTCTCCCATGCCTCCTCGCGCCCGAGAGCGAGCTCCCATGCCCCGTGTGTCCCAGAGGCCACTCCTCCCGAGCTCCCGCGCGCCCGAGACCATGTTGTGAGCCGCCGGCAGACGCACCGGCGAGCGTCACCGATGGACAGGCGCCGCCGCTCACCTGGGTCGCTCCTGGCGCTGGCCTTCTTCCTCCTCTCTCCGTTTTCTCCCCACCTCTCTAAGCTTCCTCTGCGTGCCCTTTTCTTCCCCGCAGGTACACAGCCATGGAGGCCAAGCTCCGCCGTATCGCGTCAGATCCGTCGGGAATGGAGCCACCTCGGCCAGATCCGGCGAGAGCCACCACCACCCGACCCTTCTCTGCCGTTCCCCGCCGGAATCGGCGCCGGAGTTCGTTGGCATGGCGCTGGCCTCTTCCCCATTGTGAGATGTATTCCCGTAACTGTACCCGGAGCTTTTCTTTCCAAGATCCGTTCTGTCACGTAGGGTTATTTAGAGACGCATGTAGGTTAGAACACGAGGGAATCCCGGCCGAGTTGGCTAGTGCAGTTAGCCTCCACCCATGAGACCAGGGATCAAATCCCAATCGGTCTATATTTTGGGTTTTGTTTTGTGTTAATTCAGTTTAGTCGATGGCTGTTGCGCGATCTTGTGTTACATCTTGTGGCACATTCTCCTTGCATCAGCGGCTCATTGCCAGCCCAGCTGGTTAGCCTGTAGGCTTGCAACCGTGGGGGTCTTGGGATCGATCCCAATAAATCCCATTTTTTTAGTCGTGCGAATTATTAATTTCAGAAAAAAAACATAATTTTCAAACGCGCCTAACTTTTATTCCGTGCGTCGGTTTCCGACGAGTTAAATATGTAACTTGGTTAGAATTTTGCGTAGGGTAATATTTTCCAACTCTCATGCATAACTAGAACTGTTTAGTGTGTTGTTTGCATCGGTTTGCGTGTCGCCGTGTTGAAAACGGTTTAGGTCGTAACTATTTGTCCGTAGCTCCGTTGGAGTTGTGACATATATGTAAATGGAGCAGAACGACGAGTAGAATCACGTGAACTACCTTGTTTTTCCGTTTAACAAACCTAAGATGTGATTAGGACAAATCTGGACAGAATTATAATTTAACGCGTGGGGTCATTTCGGAGATGCTATATGTCGTTTCTGGCCTCATTTAAAATGCCTAGATAGGTAGTTTATTTACGCTTCACCTCTTGCCATGTTTAAACACATTTAATATTGCCGTGTATTTAATCGGGATAGAACTAAATAATTAAACGTGGAGTTTCGTCAATATGCAACCCGTTGCATATTGAGCTTCACTTAATGTGTAGTGTTTGATTGTTGTGATTGTCATGCCTTGCATTAGACCGTTCATGCATCATGTGTGTCTTGCATCGTGTGGTGTATATCGTGTGTTGATGCTTGTTTCCGTTTCCCTCCGTCTCGATAGAGTTCCGCAAGCATGTCGGATGTGAGGACCCGTTCGACTACGTCGGTTCGTCTGCTTCACGGAGGCATTCTTCTTCCAAGCGGGATCTCAGGCAAGATGATCATTTCCCCAGATACCATTACTATCATTGCCATGCTAGTTTTACCGTTTCTATCGTTTATGTCTCGTTGCCTACCTCATGTTAAATATCAGCCTCTCACCAATGCCATGAAACCTTCAACCCGTTCAACCTAGCAAACCACTGATTGGCTATGTTACTGCTTGCTTAACCCTGTTGATAGCGTTGCTAGTTGCAGGTGTAGTTGCTTCCATGTGGAACATGGGTTCCTTGTTATATCACCATATTAAATGCTATTTAATTTAATGCACCTATATACCTTTGACGGAATATCTTGTGCATCGGGATTCCGGTGATGCTTTGGGTAATCTCAGAGTTGAGGTTTTCCACTAGGGAATCCGACGAGATCGCGAGCTTCGTGATTGAGGATTTCTGTGCGGCTTGTGGTAATTTGTGATGGACTAGTTGGAGCACCCCTGCAGGGTTAAATCTTTCGGAAAGCCGTGCCCGCGGTTATGTGGCAACGTGGAAACTTTGTTTAACACTGGCTCTAGATAACTTGAAGTTAACTTAATTAAAATATGCCAACTGTGTGCGTAACCGTGACTGTCTCTTTCGTGAGTTCTTTCTCCGATCGAGGACACGATGGCGTTATGTCTGACGTAGGTAGGTGTTCAGGATCAATCATTTGATCATCAGTAGTCACGTCCGCTATGCGTAGATCTTCCCCCTCTTATTTCTTGTACTCATAAGACTAGCCACCAAAAATATGCTTAGCCGCTGCTGCAACCTCACCACTTAACCATACCTCACCTAATAAGCTTTGCTAGTCTTGATACCTTTGGAAATGAGATTGCTGAGTCCCCTGTGGCTCACAGATTACTACAACACCAGTTGCAGGTACAAGTAAAGGTTACTTGACGTGAGTGCATTGATTGTTCATTTGGAGTTGCTTCTTCTTCTTCTTCTTCTTCATCGATCTAGGATGGGTTCGAGGCCGGTAGCCTGGGATAGCAAGGATGGACGTCGTTCTTCTTTTGTCGTTTGTTTTCGTCCATAGTCGGACCCTGCTCTTACTCTTGATGATTATGTAATGTACTGATGTGACTCTGATGTAGCTTGTGGCGAGTGTAAGCCAATTCTTTATATATCTCTCCTTTTCAGTACATGTACTTGTAACGATATCCATTCTTGCGACACGATGAGATGCGCTTCTATCCCTGACGAGGCCCCCGTGCCAAATTGAGGATAGGGTCGCATCTTGGGCGTGACAAGTTGGTATCAGAGCAAGGACCGACCTAGGAGCCCCCTTGATTGATCGAACATGGCCGAGTCGAGTCTAGTGAAAAACTACTTTGAGTCTTGTTATATATCGGAGAGTAGGATTCTTTTTACTCCTCTTCTATGCTCTAGTGAGGAATCTTGACGTAATAATTTAATTCTACTCCTCTTCTCACTCAAATTTTTTTTAGGATCACGCGGATATTTTTGTAATCTATATGATGCCGATGTGAGAGAGTTCTGTCTTGGTGCCTCCTATCTGCTCTAAGTCTCAGGGGAGTTGAGCTCCTGGGGATTCTTGAGCACATCGTTATCATTCAGATTTCTTAGTATCTCAGGACGAAGGATGTTCGTAATTGCTTCAATACTAGTAGTGGCGAGATAACCCCGATGTCTCCAGTACTGGTGCAGATTGTTTGGGAGTATTGCCATACTTCGTATCGTTGTGATCACGAGGGTCTGTTGTAGATGAAGGTCCAAGATTCTGGTTGTGTGTTGACGGATGTGATACAGGTGACGGGTTAGTATAGGAGTTGTGTGATATTACTCCTTGTATCCGTGTACCATATTGCATGACCAGATATTTCGGGAATTCATAGGTGGGAATCCAAGTAGGTGCTTATAGGACAATCTTCCAACAAATTCTTGATGTGAGGTTGGGGTTCGACATCTAGTGGATTCGTTTGTTCACGGTCAACTTACAGTGGTACACGTTGTGTCTTAAAGAGTCCTTGTAGCTTTCTATGACTCGGGGACGCTTCGTATGTCGGGTGCACTGCCTTGCATTTGATGGCTACTGTAAAATCGAGCCCGTGCGATCCTATCCACGAAAATATCGGACGAAATCTTTCTCATGAGTTTGTTCTGGCTAATTGTAAGCCGCACCCTTTGTTTTGTTGAATGTGGTAATTCAAGTTGCTTTGATGTCAAGCGGTGACTTCAGATCTTTTCTAAGCAGTGTTCTCATATTTCTATGAGAGTGATAATCCTTTTGCTTAATCATTTGTCTTATTAATTCTTGTCAACCGGAGTCATCGTATCAATTCCATTCAACCGGTGTGCTTCTCTTCAAGTGAATTCCATCCTCTCCTATTTTGCAAGATTATTCTCTAAATTCTTTTCCGGAGTTCTTCTCATCTAGCTCAAGTTGTCTTTGTTTTTTCCCGCCCTCCCGCCCTTTTCTTTAGTGTTTGGATTTCATCCAAGTGTCGTCTTATTCAGTGATGCTTCCGCTATCTCTTCTTCCTTTTATACCCGGTGTTTCATTGTGAAGATTCTCAGGAGCTTCGTGTTCATCCTTAGTCAGTCTTGTTATTTTTCCGGTGAATTCAATTTAGTTGTTCGTGTCATGTTATCCATTCATCCTTGTAATTCTTTCCTATGTTGGGAATTCTTATGAGCCTATCTTGTTATTTATTCCTCTCTTTTCGATCCGGAGCGTTGAAGCTATCTTAGAAGTTTCGTCTTTACAATTCTTTTAATTATTTCGAGGTGCTAACCTCATCTAGTTCTCTTCATACCGGTGCAATATCAATCTTTCCAGCAATCTTTTCTAACTGTGGTTTCTTTGAGTGGGCCCATAACCCACAGGTTCTTTCCCAGGATCTTACCTGGCTCTTTTAATCATCTCCGGAGATCTTTAAATCTTTTCAACTATGACGTAAGTATTATTTTCATCAGTCATATCCCTTCTTCAAGATCTATTTCAATTAATTCATTCTTTGGCTCAACCTTTCATTCTTCTCTATTCCGGAGTGTCTTAGTAATTCTTCGTGGGTTCTCCTCCTCATTCTCAGCTTGCTATCCGAAGGAGTGGTTCTCTCAATCTTGGTTCATTCTCTTGGATATTCGTCATTTCATCTTTGGGCCATCATCTTAATTGTTGTCAATCATGTGTATTCCTTTCTCGTTATCAGGTGCATTTCTGAGTTGTTTTCATTCTCGATCCTCCGAAGGACATCATTTGAGAAGACTTCTTCGTTCTCAGCTTTCGTTCTCTAATTCTTCTCCATTGTTGTCTCTTCGTTCGTCTCTCGTTTATCCGGTGCCTTGTTCTAGTTTTATTTCAGGTGGATCATGATCTCTTCATTCTCATGTATCTCCATTAATTCTTGGTATCCCCATTTAATCCAATTCTCACCGGTGCTTCCTTCAATTATGCCTCAAGTGGCGCTTATCTCTCTGTGCATCTTCAAGATTCATTTCTAGTAGAATAAGTTGTATGCTAGATCCGTTGCTTGTCATCAATTTAATTTGATGAAGGATGAGCATAACATAATTCTTATTATTGTCCTTCCTTCTTCCAAGAGATTTCAATTCTTCTTCCGGAGTGGCTCATGGTTTCAATTCTTTTCTCGTGTGCTTATCTTTCTTTTCCTGAGTTCCAAGTTCTTTTAAGTATCTCTTTGTGAGGCTTCATCTAAATCTTAGCAAGGTCATAATCTTATTCTTTTCTACCTTCATATCGTTGCATCATTCATTTGTATACGGTGGTCCTTCTTGGTGGTTATCTTCATATCAATTCATTCTCAAAGTGTTCTTCAAGATTCTTGTTGCAGAACCTCAAGTATCCGTTCTCTTGCATTCCCAAGTGCATTTGTTCTTCCTTTATCATTTGAGGTGGTATTATAGCCTTCTTTTTAGTGTAGGAGCCTCGAAGAGTTTTCCTCTCAAGTATGAGATAATTAAACCCACTAATTCTGTGGTCATGAGATATTTCAATCCATGATTTCTTCATTGAGCTATCTTTGTTTGGATTTCACCTAAAGCTTTTCCTATGGATTGTTGCTATCATGGTGCCTGTCATTAATCCAAGTTCTCAATGTATCCTCTTGGTGTAAGATTGTTCTTATCTTGTTGCTCCCAATCTATCCTTGTTTCTTTTAGTGGTTGGTTGTCACCTCATATTTGTTGAGATGATTTTCGTAAGCCCACTACAATCTTGTTCTTTCGTTGTTGATTTTCCAACTACTCCGTCAATTTTCTATCCGGAGGCTCTTCAATTCTATCGTCATGATAGTTGTCATTTCTTTCTTTATTCTCTTCTTCCGTATGAGCTAGTTCATATTCTATTGTTATGGAGGCATTGTGATATTGCTCTTTTGGGTCTATCTTGTTGTTCTATCAAGATCACGGTGTTCCCTGGCTCTATTTAGTTGTTTGTCATGAATATTGTCTATTTCTTCCATCCTATCAAATCTTTTGTCCCATTTTCCTACCGAAGTGCTGCCGAAATTTTCCGTGAATTCTTGCTTCTTTCTCATATCATTCCTCATCTCTTTGCAACCTTCAAGGATCGTTGATTTCACTCGTTTGTCAAAGAAGCGACTAAGTTGTTACCTCTTGTTCTTTCTCATCCTCTCCCCCTTTCATTCTTGGATCTCGGGGCGAGATCTTCTTGTAGTGTAGGAGAGTTGTGACAGCCCGATGCCGACGCCCCAGAAGATTCCCTTTTCCTTCCGTTTTCGTCGCGCGCCTATTTTTATTTGTCGCATCATCATTGCATCATGCGCATCATCTGCATTGCACCGGCATCTCCGTTGCCGCCCGTTTTCAAAACTTGCATCCGTTGTTAGTTGCCGGTTCTCGCCGTTGTCCGTTTTGAGCCCGACCGCACACGCACGCGCCCGCGGCACCGTTGAAACCCTGTTTTAAAAGTGTGCGTCAAACTTTCTCTGATCGAGGTGAAACTTGGCATGCGGTCGTGATTAGTTATAGTCGGGCCGCCTGTCGAATTTCGTCGTGATCGGAGACCGTCTGGTACCCGAACAGTCGACCGTAGTGGCACCATATTCGGGCTACCGTCGGACGTGTGTCGGTGTTTTAAAATGCGTTGCCGCGTCGCCTGTTTTCCCTCTCATCTCTGCCTAGCCCATCTGCACAGTGCACTGACCTGCCCACATCGTAGTTCGAAAACCTCCCGGAACCCGAACCCGGCGGTCGTGACCGTTGGATCCAAAGCAACCCCGTTCTACTGCAAATCGTCATCGGTTTGTCCACTGGACTCCCTAAGCTAGCCATTTCCGACCGCCAATTTAAGACGGAGGGTCCAGATAGCCGTGGACCTAAACCCATTTGCTATATATTTAGAGCCACTTAGCCCAATCAGACCAAAACCTAGTTTCTAGGGATCCTCCCGTGTTCCATCGTGCGCCGCCACCCACCTCGCGGTCCAACCCGATCCAATCAGCGCACAGCGCGGTCCCAGTTCTTCCCTCGATCCCCAGGCGGTGACCTCACCAGCCGCCGTGCCGCGTTTTGCACCTGCCAGCACCGAGCTGCCCCAGCCGCGCCGCACCGAGCCCTCTCCCATGCCTCCTCGCGCCCGAGAGCGAGCTCCCATGCCCCGTGCGTCCCAGAGGCCACTCCTCCCGAGCTCCCCCGCGCCCGAGACCATGTTGTGAGCCGTCGGCAGCCGCACCGGCGAGCGTCACCGATGGACAGGCGCCGCCGCTCACCTGGGTCGCTCCTCGCGCTGGCCTTCTTCCTCCTCTCTCCGTTTTCTCCCCACCTCTCTAAGCTTCCTTTGCGTGCCCTTTTCTTCCCCGCAGGTACACAGCCATGGAGGCCAAGCTCCGCCGGATCGCGTCAGATCCGTCAGGAATGGAGCCACCTCGGCCAGATCCGGCGAGAGCCACCACCACCCGACCCTTCTCTGCCGTTCCCCGCCGGAATCGGCGCCGGAGTTCGTTGGCATGGCACTTGTCTCTTCCCCATTGTGAGATGTATTCCCGTAAGTGTACCCGGAGCTTTTCTTTCCAAGATCCATTCTGTCACGTAGGGTTATTTAGAGACGCATGTAGGTTAGAACACGAGGGGAGTCCCAGCCGAGTTGGCTAGTGCAGTTAGCCTCCACCCATGAGACCAGGGATCAAATCCCAATCGATCTATATTTTGGGTTTTGTTTTGTGTTAATTCAGTTTAGTCTATGGCTGTTGCGCGAGCTTGTGTTACATCTTGTGGCACATTCTCCTTGCATCAGCGGCTCATTGCCAGCCCAGCTGGTTAGCCTGTAGGCTTGCAACCGTGGGGGTCTTGGGATCGATCCCAATAAATCCCATTTTTTTAGTCGTGCGAATTATTAATTTCAGAAAAAAGCATAATTTTCAAACGCGCCTAACTTTTATTCCATGCGTCGGTTTCCGACGAGTTAAATATGTAACTTGGCTAGAATTTTGCGTAGGGTAATATTTTCCAACTCTCATGCATAACTAGAACTGTTTAGTGTGCTGATTGCATCGGTTTGCGTGTCGTCGTGTTAAAAATGGTTTAGGTCGTAACTATTTGTCCGTAGCTCCGTTGGAGTTGTGCCATATATGTAAATGGAGCAGAACGATGAGTAGAATCACGTGAACCACCTTGTTTTTCCATTTAACAAACCTAAGATGTGATTAGGACAAATCTGGACAGAATTAGAATTTAACGCGTGGGGTCATTTCGGAGATGCTATATGTCGTTTCCGGCCCCATTTAAAATGCCTAGATAGGTAGTTTATTTACGCTTCACCTCTTGCCATGTTTAACCACATTTAATATTGCCGTGTATTTAATCGGGATAGAACTAAATAATTAAACGTGGAGTTTCGTCAATATACAACCCGTTGCATATTGAGCTTCACTTAATGTGTAGTGTTTGATTGTTGTGATTGTCATGCCTTGCATTAGACCGTTCATGCATCATGTGTGTCTTGCATCGTGTGGTGTATATCGTGTGTTTATGCTTGTTTCCGTTTCCCTCCGTCTCGATAGAGTTCCGCAAGCATGTCAGATGTGAGGACCCGTTCGACTACGTCGGTTCGTCTGCTTCACGGAGGCATTCTTCTTCCAAGCGGGATCTCAGGCAAGATGATCATTTCCCCAGATACCATTACTATCATTGCCATGCTAGTTTTACCGTTGCTATCGTTTATGTCTCGTTGCCTACCACATGTTAAATATCAGCCTCTCACCAATGCCATGAAACCTTCAACCTGTTCAACCTAGCAAACCACTGATTGGCTATGTTACTGCTTGCTTAACCCTGTTGATAGCGTTGCTAGTTGCAGGTGCAGTTGCTTCCATGTGGAACATGGGTTCCTTGTTATATCACCATTTTAAATGCTATTTAATTTAATGCACCTATATACTTGGTAAAAGGTGGAAGGCTCGGCCTTTCTAGCCTGGTGTTTAGTTCCACCTTTGCCCCTTAGTTTTCGGCTACCGGTGTTATGTTCCATAATTGAGCGCTCCTAACACGATCGGGGTTGTTATGGGGACCCCCTTGATAATTCGTTATAGATTAAAGCTGGTCTGGCAAGGCCCAACTTTGGTACTACATTTGCCTAATAACCTAATAATAATGCATAGGGACCCGCTGGCACCCGCGGACTAATTTAATCAACCCCCCCGGGCCAGTGCTCTTCATGAGTGTTGGTCCACCCACCTAGCAGTCGGCGGTGCCACCACGGGGCAACTCGAGGTTTGGTTCCAGTCCAGTTTGCATAGACGGTATGTCCTAAGAACGAGATACGCGGCTCCTATCGGGTTCGTCGACACACCGGGTGGCCTTGCTGGATTAGTTTTACCTTTGACGGAATATCTTGTGCATCGGGATTCCGTTGATGCTTTGGGTAATCTCAGAGTTGAGGTTTTCCACTAGGGAATCCGACGAGATCGCGAGCTTCGTGATTGAGGATTTCTGTGCGGCTTGTGGTAATTTGTGATGGACTAGTTGGAGCACCCCTGCAGGGTTAAATCTTTCGGAAAGCCGTGCCCGCGGTTATGTGGCAACATGGAAACTTTGTTTAACACTGGCTCTAGATAACTTGAAGTTAACTTAATTAAAATATGCCAACTGTGTGCGTAACCGTGACTGTCTCTTTCGTGAGTTCTTTCTCCGATCGAGGACACGGTGGGGTTATGTCTGACGTAGGTAGGTGTTCAGGATCAATCATTTGATCATCAGTAGTCACGTCCGCTATGCGTAGATCTTTCCCCTCTTATTTCTTGTACTCGTAAGACTAGCCACCAAAAATATGCTTAGCCGCTGCTGCAACCTCACCACTGAACCATACCTCACCTAATAAGCTTTGCTAGTCTTGAGACCTTTGGAAATGAGATTGCTGAGTCCCCTGTGGCTCACAAATTACTACAACACCAGTTGCAGGTACAGGTAAAGGTTACTTGACGCGAGCGCGTTGATTGTTCATTTGGAGTTGCTTCTTCTTCTTCTTCTTCTTCTTCTTCATCGATCTAGGATGGGTTCCAGGCCGGCAACGTGGGATAGCAAGGATGGACGTCGTTCTTCTTTTGTCGTTTGTTTTCGTCCGTAGTCGGACCCTGCTCTTACTCTTGATGATTATGTAATGTACTGATGTGACTCTGATGTAGCTTGTGGCGAGTGTAAGCCAATTCTTTATATATCTCTCCTTTTCAGTACATGTACTTGTAACGATATCCATTCTTGCGACACGACGATATGCGCTTCTATCCCTGACGAGGCCCCCGTGCCAAATTGAGGATATGGTCGCATCTTGGGCGTGACAATACCGTTCATGTAGTGATGGGACGGTTGGTATCTTCCATGCTAAGTAAGTTATTCTCAAGATGGTAGTTTATTCCCCGTCATTGCACAAGAGAGGTTGGTAAGATTGTTTCACCCTATCCATCTTTATTATATTAGCAAGGCATGGCTCCATCTTCACCACATAACTACAAATGTCAAGCACCACAGTGCCCAAGTCGGGCAATTGGATCGTACCTTTTCAATATGCTTCAATTTGTTATTCTTCATGCAATACATGAGCGTGAACCATTGGACATAGCATATAGGTGGAATAGAGTAAGGTGGTATGTTTAAAAGGTGTTGAAAAGTGGAGAAGATAGTCTTGTATCAACTAGGCATATCTATGGGCTATGGAGATGCCCATCGATAGATATTGACACGAGGAGTAGGGATTGCCATGCAAATGATGCACTAGAGCTATAAATGTATGAAAGCTCCACTGAAGCTAGGTGGGGTGTGCATCCAACTTGCTTGCTCATGAAGACCTCGGGCATTTGAGGAAGCCCGTCATTGGAACATACAAGACAAGTTTATAAGCTTTTGATTCCCACTAGCATATGAACAATATAACATGAGACTCTCTATATGATGAACATGGTGCCACTTTGAGGCACAAGTGTGGTAAAGGATAGTAGCAAAGTCGCTTCTCTCTTTTTCTCTTATTTTTACATATGGTGCACTCATTTGGCCTCCCTCATCTTTATTTCCTCACTGGGACAATGCTCTAATAATGATGATCATCACAAATCTATTTACTTGTAACTCATGGATAACTCGATCTGATGAACTATGAAGCAACATGACTCAAATATGAATGCCTCGTGCACTGTACCAGGATGTGGAATGGTCTAGCGTGACATGTATTCAACATATGATAATTGGTGACTTTGCCACAAATGCTACTACGAATAGTGGCTTTGCCACAAATACTATGTCAGCTCTATATGATCATGCAAAGCAATATGACGATGAATGAACTAGTCATGTGAAGTGACGATGGAATTCGCATGGCAATATATCTCGGAATGGCTATGGAAATGCCATAATAGGTAGGTATGGTGGGTGTTTTGAGGAGGCTATAATAAGGCTTATGTGCAATAGAGCGTATCGTGTCACGGGGTTTGGATGCACCGACGAAAGTTGCACCAATCTCAAGGTGAGAATGCGCTATGCGTGGTACTTGAGAGGCTAGCAAATATGTGGAGGTGAGATTGCGTATGTCCATGGTGTCATATTAGTCATAAAGAACTCATATACTTATTGCAATGTTTTATTAGTCTTATCACAAATCATAGTACTACTCGCATGCCCCGAAGAAGAGGGTTGGTAGGAATTAACCGTCATGCGACTCCGACTAGAAACAACACTAGGTTTTCAACAAGGAATAGAAATTCTTGCACATCATCACCATGACCTTTTAATTTTTCAGATGTTCAAGAAGTTTTGACATCTCTTAATATCGACACATCTCTGATTAATGATTATGTACTCACACCAGTTCATATCACCATATCAATATCATTAACCACATTTTTGTTGGGGAACGTCGCATGGGAAACAAAAAATTTCCTACGCGCACGAAGACCTATCATGGTGATGTCCATCTACGAGAGGGGATTTCCGATCTACGTACCCTTGTAGATCGCACAGCAGAAGCGTTAGTGAACGCGGTTGATGTAGTGGAACGTCCTCACGTCCCTCGATCCGCCCCACGAACCGTCCCGCGATCCATCCCACGACCCGATCCGATCTAGTGCCGAATGGACGACACCTCCTTGTTCAGCACACGTACATCTCGACGATGATCTCGGCCTTCTTGATCAGCAAGAGAGATGGAGAGGTAGGTGAGTTCTACGGCAGCGTGACGGTGCTTCGAAGGTTGGTGGTGATCTAATCTCAGCAGGGCTTCGCCCGAGCTCCGCAGAAACGCGATCTAGAGGTAAAACCGTGGAGGTATGTGGTCGGGCTGCCGTGGCAAAAGTTGTCTCAAATCAGCCCTCATACCTCAGTATATATTCCAGCCCACTAGGGGCTGGTTTATCTCTTCCCATAGCCCATGAGACCCCTTGGGGCGTGACACCCCTCTCGATGGTCCCCGGCACCCCTCTCGCCACTCCCAGTACACTACCGATGAGCTCGAAACTTTTCCGGTAATGCACGAAAACCTTCCGGTAACGAAATGAGGTCATCCTATATATCAATCTTCGTTTCCGGACCATTCCGGAAACCCTTGCGATGTACGTGATATCATCCGGGACTCCGACCAACATTCGGTAACCAACCATATAACTCAAATACACATAAAACAACGTCGAACCTTAAGTGTGCACACCCTGCGAGTTCGAGAACTATGTAGACATGTCCCGAGTGACTCCTTGGTCAATATCCAATAGAGGGACCTGGATGCCCATATTGGATCCTACATATTCTACGAAGATCTTATCGTTTGAACCTCAGTGCCAAGGATTCATATAATCCCGTATGTCATTCCCTTTGTCCTTCGGTATGTTACTTGCCCGAGATTCGATCGTCAGTATCCGCATACCTATTTCAATCTCGTTTACCGGCAAGTCTCTTTACTCGTTTCGTAATACAAGATCCCGCAACTTACACTAAGTCACATTGCTTGCAAGGCTTGTGTGTGATGTTTGTATTACCGAGTGGGCCCCGAGATACCTCTCCGTCACACGGAGTGACAAATCCCAGTCTCGATCCATACTAACTCAACGAACACCTTCAGAGATACCTGTAGAGAATCTTTATAGTCACCCAGTTACGTTGCAACGTTTGATACACACAAAGCATTCCTCCGGTGTCAGTGAGTTATATGATCTCATGGTCATAGGAACAAATACTTGACACGCAGAAAACAGTAGCAACAAAATGATACGATCAACATGCTACGTCTATTAGTTTGGGTCTAGTCCATCACATGATTCTCCTAATGATGTGATCCCGTTATCAAGTAACAACACTTGCCTATGGCCAGGAAACCTTGACCATCTTTGATCAACGAGCTAGTCAACTAGAGGCTTACTAGGGACAGTGTTTTGTCTATGTATCCACACAAGTATTGTGTTTCCAATCAATACAATTATAGCATGGATAATAAACGATTATCATGAACAAAGAAATATAATAATAACTAATTATTATTGCCTCTAGGGCATATTTCCAACAGTCTCCCACTTGCACTAGAGTCAATAATCTAGTTCACATCACCATGTGATTTCAATGAATCCAACACCCATATAGTTCTCGGGTCTGATCACGTCTTGATCGTGAGAGAGGTTTTAGTCAACGGTTCTGAAACTTTCAGATCCATACGTTCTTTACAAATCCTTATGTCATCTTATAGATGCTGCTACTACGTGCTATTGGGAAATGCTCCAAATATCTACTCTACTATACAAATCCGTTTCACTACTCATAGTTATTTAGATTAGTGTCAAAGCTTGCATCGACGTAACCCTTTACGACGAACTCTTTAACCACCTCCATAATCGAGAAAAATTCCTTAGTCTATTTAGTTACTAAGGATAACTTTGACCGCTGATCAGTGATTCAATCCTGGATCACTCTGTGTACCTCTTAACAGACTTGCTGCAAGGCACACATCAGGTGCGGTACTCAGCATGGCATACTTTAGAATCTATGGCTAAGGCATAGAAGACGAGCTTCGTCTATTCTCTTTATTCTGTCGTGGTCGGGTTTTGAGTCTTACTCAAATTCACACCTTACAACTCAACCAAGAACTCCTTCTTTGCTGATCTATTTTGAACTCCTTCAAAAACTTGTCAAGGCATGCATCTTGTTGAAACTTCTATTAAGCGTTTTGATCTATCTCCATAGATCTTGATGCTCAACGTTCAAGTAGCTCAATCCAGGTATTCCTTTGAAAAACTCCTTTCAAACAACCTTTTATGCTTCACAGAAATTATACATTACTTCTGATCAACAATATGTCAACCACATATACTTATCAGAAATTCTATAGTGCTCCCACTCACTTCTTTGGAAATACAAGTTTCTCATAAACCTTGTACAAACCCAAAATCTTTGATCATCTCATCAAAGTGTATATTCCAACTCCGAGATGCTTGCACCAGTCCATTGAAGGATCGCTGGAGCTTGCATACTTGTTAGTATCTTTAGGATCGACAAAACCTTCTGGTTGTATCACATACAATGTTTGCTCAAGGAAACCGTGGAGGAAACAATGTTTTGACATCCTACATGCAATATTTCATAAATAATGCAGCAACTACTAAAATAATTCTAACAGACTTTTAGCATCGCTACGAGTGAGAAAGTCTCATCATAGTCAACTGTTTGATCTTGTCAGAAAACATCTTTGCGACAAGTCGAGCTTTTCTTAATAGTGACTTATCACCATCGTCGTCTGTCTTCCTTTTAAAGATCCATCTTTACTCAATAGTCCTACGACCATCAAGTAGTTCTTCCAAAGTCTACACTTTGTTTTCATACATGGATCCTCTCTCGGATTTCATGGCCTCCAGCCATTTTTCGGAATCCGGGCCCACCATCGCTTCTCCACAGCTCGTAGGTTCATTATTGTTCAACAACATGACCTCCAAGACAGGGTTACCATACCACTCTATAGTAGTACACGACCTTGTCGACCTACGAGGTTTGTAGTAACTTGATCTGAAGCTCAATGGTCACCATCATCAGCTTCCACTTCAATTGGTGTGGGCGCCACAGGAACAACTTCCTGCGCCCTGCTACACACTGGTTGAAGTGATGGTTCAATAACCTCATCAAGTTCTATCACCCTCCCACTCAATTCTTTCGAGAGAAACCTTTCCTCGAGAAAGGATACGTTTCTAGAAACAAACACTTTGCTTTCGGATCTGAGATAGGAGATGTACCCAACTGTTTTGGATATCCTATGAAGATGCATTTATCCACTTTGGGTTCGAGCTTATCAGACTAAAACTTTTCACATAAGTGTCGAAGCCCCAAACTTTCAAGAAACGACAGTTTAGATTTCTCTAAACCTCAGGCTATACTGTGTCATCTCAACGGAAATACGCGGTGCCCTATTTTAAAGTGAATGCGGTTGTCTCTAATGCATAACCCATAAACGATAGTGGTAATTCGATAAGAGACATCATAGCATGCACCATACCAAATAGTGCGTGGCTATGACGTTCAGACACATCATCACACTATGATGTTCCAGGTGGCATGAACTGCGAAACAATTTCCACATTGTCTTAACTGCGTACCAAAACTCGTAACTCAGATATTCATTTCTATGATCATATCGTAGACAGTTTATCCTCTTGTTACGACGAACTTCACTCTGAAACAGAATTGAACTTTTCAATATTTCAGACTTGTGATTCATTAAGTAAATACTCTTGTATCTACTCAAATCGTCATTGAAGTAAGAACATAATGATATCCACTGCGTGCCTCAGCACCCATTGGATTGCATACATCAAAATGTATCACTTCCAACAAGTTACTATCTTGTTTCATCTCAACGAAAACAAGGCCTTGCTCATGTGGTATGATTTGCATGTCACTAGTGATTCGAAATGAAGTGAGTATAAAGATCCATCAGCATGGATCCTCTTCATGCAATTTATACCAACATGACTCAAGCGGCAGTGCCACAAGTAAGTGGTACTATCATCATTACCTCGTATCTTTTTGGCACCAATATCATGAACATGTGTAACACTACGATCGAGATTCAATAAACCATTGAAGGTGATTATTCAAGAAAATAGAGTAACCATTATTCTCTTTAAATGAATAATCGTATTGCAATAAACACGATCCAATCATGTTCATGCTTAACGCAAGCACCAAATAACAATTATTTAGGTTTAACACCAATCCCGATGGTAGAGGGGGTGTGCGACGTTTGATCATATCAACCTTGGAAACACTTCCCACACGTATCGTCACCTCGCCTTTAGCTAGTCTCCGTTTATGCCGTAGCTATCATTTCGTGTTACTAATCACTTAGCAACCGAATCGGTATCCAATACCCTCATCCTACTAGAAGTACTAGTAAAGTACACATCATGTATAACAAATATACTTCTTCCGACTTTTGCCAGCCTTCTTATCTACCAAGTATCTAGAGTTGCTCCGCCTCAGTGACTGTTCCCCTCATTACAGAAGCACTTAGTCTCAGGTTTGGGTTTAATCTTGGGTCTCTTCATTAGTGCAACAACTGTTTTGCCGTTTCACGAAGTATCCCTTCTAGCCCTTGCTTTTCTTGAAACTTAGTGGTTTTACAAACCATCAACTATTGATGCTCCTTCTTGATTTCTACTTTCGCAGTGTCAAACATCGCGAATCGCTCAAGGATCATTGTATCTATCCTTGATATGTTATAGTTCATCACGAAGCTCTCACAGCTTGGTGGCAGTGACTTTGGAGAATTATCACTATCTCATCTGGAAGATTAACTCTCACTTGATTCAAGCGATTGTCGTACTCAGACAATCTGAGCACACGCTCAACGATTGAGCTTTTCTCCTTTACTTTGTGGACAAAGAATCTTGTTGGAGGTCTCGTACCTCTTAACAAGGGCACAAGCATGAAATCACAATTTCATCTCTTTAGAACATCACTTATGTTCCGTGACGTTTCAAAACGTCTTCGGCGCCTTGCTTCTAAGCCATTAAGTATTTTGCACTGAACTATCGTGTAGTCATCAAAAACGTGTATGTCGGATGTTCACAGCATCCACAGACGACGCTCGAGGTGCAGCACACCGAGTGGTGCATTAAGGACATAAGCCTTCTGCGCAGCAACGAGGACAATCCTCTGCAAAGTTTGCTACTAACAACTTTCAACTAAATTTTCTCTAGGAACATATAAAAACAGTAGAGCTATAGCGCAAGCTACATCGTAATTCGCAAAGACCATTAGACTATATTCATGACAATTAATTCAATTAATCATATTACTTAAGAACTCCCACTCAAAAAGTACATCTCTCTAGTCATTTGAGTGGTACATGATCCAAATCCACTATCTCAAGTCCGATCATCACGTGAGTCGAGAATAGTTTCAGTGGTAAGCATCTCTATGCTAATCATATCAACTATACGATTCATGCTCGACCTTTCGGTCTCATGTGTTCCGAGGCCATGTCTGCACATGCTAGGCTCGTCAAGCTTAACCCGAGTGTTCCGCGTGTGCAACTGTTTTGCACCCGTTGTATGTGAACGTTGAGTCTAGCACACCCGATCATCACGTGGTGTCTCGAAATGAAGAACTGTCGCAACGGTGCACAGTCGGGGAGAACACAATTTCGTCTTGAAATTTTAGTGAGAGATCACCTCATAATGCTACCGTCGTTCTAAGGAAGATAAGGTGCAAAAAGGATTAACATCACATGCAATTCATAAGTGACATGATATGGCCATCATCACGTGCTTCTTGATCTCCATCACCAAAGCATCGGCACGATCTTCTTGTCACCGGCGTCACACCATGATCTCCATCAACGTGTCGCCATCGGGGTTGTCGTGCTACTCATGCTATTACTACTAAAGCTACGTCCTAGCAATATAGTAAACGCATCTGCAAGCACAAACGTTAGTTTAAAGACAACCCTATGGCTCCTGCCAGTTGCCGTACCATCGACGTGCAAGTCGATATTAACTATTACAACATGATCATCTCATACATCCAATATATCACATCACATCGTTGGCCATATCACATCACAAGCATACCCTGCAAAAACAAGTTAGACGTCCTCTAATTGTTGTTGCATGTTTTAAGTGGTGACCATGGGTATCTAGTAGGATCGCATCTTACTTACGCAAACACCATAACGGAGATATATGAATTGCTATTTAAACTCATCCAAGCACCTCCTCGGTCAAATCCGATTCAACTAAAGTTGGAGAAACCGACACTCGCCGGTCATCTTTGAGCAACGGAGTTACTCGTAGCGATGAAACCAGTCTCTCGTAAGCGTACGAGTAATGTCGGTCCGAGCCGCTTCGATCCAACAATACCGCGGAATCAAGAAAAGACTAAGGAGGGCAGCAAAACGCAAATCACCGCCCACAAAAACTTTTGTGTTCTACTCGAGATTACATCTACGCATGAACCTAGCTCATGATGCCACTGTTGGGGAACGTCGCATGGGAAACAAAAATTTTCCTACGCGCACGAAGACCTATCATGGTGATGTCCATCTACGAGAGGGGATTTCCGATCTACGTACCCTTGTAGATCGCACAGCAGAAGCGTTAGTGAACGCGGTTGATGTAGTGGAACGTCCTCACGTCCCTCGATCCGCCCCGCGAACCGTCCCACGATCCGATCCGATCTAGTGCCGAACGGACGGCAGCTCTGCGTTCAGCACACGTACAGCTCGACGATGATCTCGGCCTTCTTGATCCAGCAAGAGAGACGGAGAGGTAGATGAGTTCTCCGGCAGCATGACGGCGCTTCGGAGGTTGGTGGTGATCTAATCTCAGCAGGGCTTCGCCCGAGCTTCGCAGAAACGCGATCTAGAGGTAAAACCGTGGAGGTATGTGGTCGGGCTGCCGTGGCAAAAGTTGTCTCAAATCAGCCCTAATACCTCAGTATATATAGGAGGGAGAGAGGGGAGGAGGCAGCCTCAAACCCTCAAGGTTTGGCCGAAATTTGAGGTGGAGGATTCCTACTCCAATCCTACTTGGAGTAGGATTCCACCTTCCCACTTGGAAACTCTTTCCACCTTGTGTTTTTCCCTTCTCAAACCTTATGGGCCTTAGTGGGAACTTATTCCAGCCCACTAGGGGCTGGTTTATCTCTTCCCATAGCCCATGAGACCCCTTGGGGCGTGACACCCCTCTCGATGGTCCCCAACACCCCTCTCGGCACTCCCAGTACACTACCGATGAGCCCGAAACTTTTCCGGTAATGCACGAAAACCTTACGGTAACCAAATGAGGTCATCCTATATATCAATCTTTGTTTCCGGACCATTCCGGAAACCCTCGCGACGTCCGTGATCTCATCCGGGACTCCGAACAACATTCGGTAACCAACCATATAACTCAAATACGCATAAAACAACGTCGAACCTTAAGTGTGCAGACCCTGCGGGTTCGAGAACTATGTAGACATGACCCGAGTGACTCCTCAGTCAATATCTAATAGCGGGACCTGGATGCCCATATTGGATCCTACATATTCTACGAAGATCTTATCGTTTGAACCTCAGTGCCAAGGATTCATATAATCCCGTATGTCATTCCCTTTGTCCTTCGGTATGTTACTTGCCCGAGATTCGATCGTCAGTATCCGCATACCTATTTCAATCTCGTTTACCGGCAAGTCTCTTTACTCGTTCCGTAATACAAGATCCCGCAACTTACACTAAGTCACATTGCTTGCAAGGCTTGTGTGTGATGTTTGTATTACTGAGTGGGCCCCAAGATACCTCTCCGTCACACGGAGTGACAAATCCCAGTCTCGATCCATACTAACTCAACGAACACCTTTGGAGATACCTGTAGAGCATCTTTATAGTCACCCAGTTATGTTGCAACGTTTGATACACACAAAGCATTCCTCCGGTGTCAGTGAGTTATATGATCTCATGGTCATAGGAACAAATACTTGACACGCACAAAACAGTAGCAACAAAATGACACGATCAACATGCTACGTCTATTAGTTTGGGTCTAGTCCATCACATGATTCTCCTAATGATGTGATCCCGTTATCAAGTAACAACACTTGCCTATGGCCAGGAAACCTTGACCATCTTTGATCAACGAGCTAGTCAACTAGAGGCTTACTAGGGACAATGTTTTGTCTATGTATCCACACAAGTATTGTGTTTCCAATCAATACAATTATAGCATGGATAATAAATGATTATCATGAACAAAGAAATATAATAATAACTAATTATTATTGCCTCTAGGGCATATTTCCAACAATTTTCTCTATATATGCTACATGATGGTTTTAATTATCACTCACTAAACACCCATTATTTTTTATCTAGTCTTATGACCCATGCAAATTACCGTCACTATTTATTAACTCTCAAACAAATATAAGTGAGGAAAGAGAGCATATTATTTTTATAAAATCTACATGTCACCGTGCTCAAAAAGATACAAGTGAAGTACTAGAGCAATTGGTAAGCTCAAAAGATATAAATGAAGCACATAGAGTATTCTAACAAATTATGATGATGGTGTGTCTCTATCAAATAGGTGTGTCCAGAAACAATGATTGTGGCAAACTGAAAGTGAAAGTAAACAAAAGCAAACAATGCTCCAAGAAAAACTCATATCATGTGATGAATAAAAATGTAGCTCCAAGTAACATACCGATGGATTGAGACCAAAGAGGGGATGCCTTCCCGGGGCATCCCCAAGCTTAGACGCTTGAGTCTTCCGAGAATATTACCTTGGGGTGCCTTGGGTATCCCCAAGCTTAGGCTCTTGCTACTACTCATTCCTTTTTCCATTGAGATAATACCCAAAACTTGAAAACTTAAACCACACAAAACTCAACAAAACTTCGTGAGATCCTCTAGTATAGGCAACATAATAAACACTTTAAGGTACTGTTATAAATTGATTCTTATTTTGTTTTAGCATAAGGTACTGTATTCTAACTTCTCCATGGCCTATACCCCCCGCTATAATCCATAGCATAATCAAAAGAAGCAAACCATCCATGAAAAAAAACAGAATCTATTTAAAATAAAAATAATTTGTAGTAATATATTTAATTGCCATACTTCTGTAACTCCAAAAAATCACAAATTAGGACGACCTGAGGAATTGGTATATTAGTAGTTTGTAAAAAAAATCAGCTTAAAAAGACGTTCCAGCAAAATCATAGAAATTCTTCAGTGGGCGTCAAAGTTTCTATTTTTGCACCGTATCAATTCTACTCGTCATACAAATCATCAAAAAGGCTTTACTTGGCAAAAACACTAATTAAAACATAAAACACAATCATTACAGCTTCAACAACTATGTCACCACAAACAAACAAAAATAAATGATAACTATTGGGTTGTGTCCCAACATGCTCTTTCTTTGTAGCCATTAAGATAGGCTTGAAATTTCCATGATGCTCACATAAAAGACAAGAATTGAAGCATGCTACTGCAACAAAAGACCTTCCAATGGCGCCAGAAATAGGTGTGTCGACGGCACCAGGAATCCTTCCGCTACGGCTACGCCTTAAGGGACTTCCTAGGAAAATATGCAAAGGATTTCCCCCGTGGCCTTGGAGCCTTGCGTTGGTGTTCCCTCGAAGCGGAAAGGGTGATGTAGCACATCGATGGTAAGTATTTCCCTCAGTTTGAGAACCAAGGTATCGATCCAGTGAAGGAGTATCACAAGAGCCTACACAAACACAAAGAACCTGCTCCCAACGCTATGAAGGGGTTGTCAATCCCTTATAGATTGCTCGCCAAGTGAGAACTGAAAGCAACAAAGTAACAAAGCAAAGTAAAAGCGGAGGTGTAAACGGTAGATGTGAATAGACCTTGGGGCCGTATTGTTTACTAGTGGCTTCTCTCATGAAAGCAAGTAGACGGTGGGTGAACAAATTACTGTCGAGCAATTGATAGAACCGCGCAAAGTTGTGACGTCATCTATGGCAATGATTATATCTATAGGCATCACGTCCAAAACAAGTAGACCGATACTTTCTGCGTCTACTACTATTACTCCACACGTCGACCGCTATCCAGCATGCATCTAGTGTATTAAGTCCAAAAGAACAGAGTAACGCCTTAAGCAAGATGACATGATGTAGATGGAAAATCTCATATCAACGACAGAGCCCACCTTGTTACCCTTGATGGCAACCACTCAATGTGTGCCTTGCTGCCCCCACTGTCACTGGGAAAGGTCACCACATGGTAAGAACCCAAAACCAAGCACTTCTCCCATTGCAAGAATCATAGATCTAGTTGGCCAAACAAAACCCAAGACTCGGAGAGACTTACAAGGATATCAAATCATGCATATAAGAAATCAGCAAAGACTCAAATATATATCATAGATAATCTGATCACAAATCCACAATTCATCGGATCTCGACAAATACACCGCCAAAGAAGATTACATCGGATAGATCTCCATGAAGATCATGGAGAACTTTGTATTGAAGATCCAAGAGAGAGAAGAAGCCATCTAGCTACTAACTACGGACCCGTAGGTCTGAAGTGAACTACTCACGAGTCATTGGAGGGGCGATGATGATGATGAAGAAGCCCTCCAACTCCAAAGTCCCCTCTGGCAGGGCGCCGGGAAGGGTCTCCAGATGAGATCTCTCGGAAACGGAAGCTTGCGGCGGTGGAAAAGTATTTTCGAGGCTCCCCTGATTTTTTTGTTGTATTTTAGGGAATATATAGGCCAAAGATATAGGTGAGAGGAGCGCTAGGGAGGCCACAAGCCCTGCCACCGCCGCCTCCCCCTAGTGGCGGAGTGGGGGTTGTGGGCTCCCTGGAGCCCTCCTGGCTTGGCCCACAGGCCCCCTGATCTTCTTCCCTCCGGGAAAAAAACATTTCGGGGATTTTATTCCGTTTGGAATCCGTTCCAAAATCAGATCTGAAAAGAGCCAAAAACACACAAAAAACAGGAACTGGCACTTGGCACTGAATTAATAAGTTAGTCCCAAATATATAAAAGGTACATAAAACATCCAAAGCTGACAAGATAACAACGTGAAACCATCAAAAATTATAGATACGTTTGAGAAGTATCAGGCATCCCCAAGCTTAACTCCTGCTCGTCCTCGAGTAGGGAAGTGATAAAGAATGAATTTTTGATGCTTTCATGCTACCTAGCATAGATGTCCTTTGTAACTCCTCTTATGTGACGTGAATGTTCAGATCCATTTGATTCAAAACAATAGTTTTCTATTGACGTGGAAACAATAATAATTCAAGCAAACTAGCAAGGTAATCATGAACTTTCAAAATAACAAGGCCAAAAGAAAGTTATCCCTACAAAAGCATATAGTCTGGCTATGCTTTATCATCATTGCACAACGAATTTAAATCATGCAGAACCCCGGTATTGGCTAAGTAATTGTTTCACACCTTTACTTTCTCAAACCTTTTCAACTCTCACGCAATACATGAGCGTGAGCCATGGTTATAGCACTATAAGTGGTGTGGAGTGTGGTGGAGGTTGCAAGACAAAAAAGGAGAAGATAGTCACATTAACTAGGCATATCAATGAGCTGTGGAGATGCTCATCAATAGATATCAATGTGAATGAGTAGGGATTGCCATACAACTGATGCACTAGAGCTACGAGTAAGTGAAAGCTCTTAAAGAAAACTAGTGGGTGTGCATCCAACTTGCTTGCTCACGAAGACCTAAGGCAATTTTGAGGAAGCCTATCATTGGAATATGCAAGCCAAGTTATATAATGAAAATTTCCCACTAGCTATATGGTGGTGACAAAACAAGAGACTCTCAATCATGAAGATCATGGTGCTTAATATGCACAAGTGTGGAAAGTTGTAACATTGTCCCTTCTCTCTTTTTCTCTCATTTTTTTGTGGGCTCTTTGGCCTATTTTTTTTGGTGGGCTTCTTTGGCCTCTTTTATTTCCTCACATGGGACAATGCTCCATTAATGATGATCATCACACTTCCAACTCGAAACTTAGAGCAACAATGACTCTATATGGAATGCCTTCGGTAGAGTACCGTGACAATGATCTAGCATGGCATAGACATTAATGGAAACATCATGCTAGCTATCTTACAATCATGCAATGGCAATGTAGACGTGGTGGCACATGTCATGGTGGTAGTTGCATGGCAATATATCTCGGAATCACTTTGAAAAAGCCATAGTAGGTAGGTATGGTGGCTGTTTTGAGGGAGGCTAATGGTGGGTTTTGTGCACCGGCGAAAGTTGCACGACACTAAGAAGATAGTGATGGTGGCAGGTGAAAGTGCATCTAAACCATGGACTCAACATTAGTCATGAAGAACTCATGTACTTGTTGCAAAAGTTTTATTAGTAATTGAAACAAAGCATTCAACACATACTCCTAGGGGAAGCGTTGCTAGGTATAAACCATCGCGCGATCCCGACCGCCACGCAAAGGATGACAATCAATAGACTAATCATGCTCTGATTTCATCACATAGCGGTTCACCATACGTGCATGCTACGGGAATCACTAACTTCAACACAAGTATTTCTAGATCCACAACACCTTACTAGCATAACTTCAATATTACCATAACCATAACTCAAAGCTAATTGAGATGAATCAAACTTCTCTAACTATTCAATGCACATGAAGGTGGAAGTTTTCATATCCCTTTGGATAACTACCTCTTTTGAGACTACTTTCAACGCATATATCAACTACCAAGCCATGCACCGCTGCGCTCTAAAAGATATAAGTGAAGCACATAGAGAAAAAGTATCTAGCTCAAAAGATATAAGTGAAGCACATGTGAGCTGAATTGTCTACCAAAAGATATAAGTGAAGCTCGACAAAATCACGGTGAGTGCATGTCTCTCTCTCTAGGTATGCAGCAAGGATGATTGTGACACAACAAAAATAAAATACTCCTACGATAGAAGACGCTCCAAGAAAAAACACATAACATGTGGTGAATAAAAATATAGCCCCAAGTAACGTTACCGATGGATTGAAGACGAGAGAGGGGATGCCTGCCCGGGGCATCCCCAAGCTTAGGCTTTTACGGCATCCTTGAATCTCTTGGGGTGCCTTGGGAATCCCCAAGCTTGAGCTCTTGCCACTCTTTATATTTTTTTCCATAAGAACTTCACCCAAAACTTGAAAACTTCACAACACGAAACTTAACCAGAAACTCGTGATAACATTAGCATGAGAAAGCAAACCACCACTTCCTTAGGTACTGTAGAAAACTCAAATTCTACTTATTCTGATGTTGGGTTACTGTATTTTCAATCTTCCATGGCTAATACCCCCAGATACTATCCATAGTTTCATGAAAATAAGCAACCAACACAACAAAAACATAATCTGTTAACAGCAGACCAGTCTGTAGCAATCTGTATATTTCGTATACGTATGGTACTTAAAAAATTCTGAAAAATTACGAAAGTCTAAAGAATTTGCGTAGCAGTCAGAATTAGAAAGAATCAACTCAAAATCTCTTACAGAAAAGAAAATGAAAATTCTTTTCGTGAGGAGAAAGTTTCTGTCTTTTCCAGCATGACCAAACGATCATCCCCAAGACTAATCATAACGGTTTTGCTTGGCACAAACGCAAAAAGATACACAAAAAACACAATCATAAAAGAATTATGAAAGTGTGGAAAACACAAAACAGAAAGAAAAATGATAGATTCGTTGGGTTGCCTCCCAACAAGCGCTTTTGTTTAACGCCCTTAGCTAGGCGAAAGGTGATGGAATCACGTATAGTCATCTTTGGTGCTCAAACCATAAGTAGCGTGATCATTTATCATCTTAAGATCTTCATATTTATTGGATGACTCACCACTAGCTTTAGGAACAAAAACAGGCTTGACGGTCTATTTGAGAGTGAGATTTGGAGTATTTTGCATAGCGGCAAAAGCGGAACCCAAGTTGGTTATGACATCTTCTAATTTGCCAATTCTAGAAGAATCATTAACTATAAGTTCCTTCTCCCTTAAAGTTTTCAAAAAGTTTCCCACTTTGGATCCGTACTGAGTAATTTGATTATGGATATTTCTATACAAACCCTCAATAAGTTCAACTGTGGCAATTTTGTTTTCAATAGCGTCAAGCCTTTGCATCACGTGTTCCAAGGTCAAGGTAGTTCCAATAACCATGAGCGGGGGTGAGCCTACCAAATTCATGATAGCTCTATAGGAATCAACAATATGGCTCCCCAATAAGTTCCCTCCTACAATGGTATCAAGGATATACCTATTCCAAGGAGAAATTCTAACATAGAAACTGCGAAGGAGGACGGTAGTGGATTGCTTACGAGTAGATCTACTTTGAGCATTGCAAATCCTGTACCAAGCGTCCTTCAAATTTTCTTCCTCATTTTGCTTGGATAGATCTTGATATCTCCTCCCCGGCAACAGCGCCAGAAATAGGCACGTTGTCGGGAAATTATCTTGACGTGCTCCTCCCCGGCAACGGCGCCAGAAATACTTCTGCTACTGCAACAAAAGACCTTCCAATGGCGCCAGATATAGGTGTGTCGACGTCACCAGGAATCCTTCTGCTACGGCTACACCTTAAGTGACTTCCTAGGAAAATATGCAAATGATTTCCCCCGTGTCCTTGGAGCCTTGCGTTGGTGTTCCCTCGAAGCGGAAAGGGTGATGTAGCGCAGCGATGGTAAGTATTTCCCTCAGTTTGAGAACCAAGGTATCGATCCAGTGAAGGAGTATCACAAGAGCCTGCACAAACACAAAGAACCTGCTCCCAACGCTATAAAGGGGTTGTCAATCCCTTATAGATTGTTCGCCAAGTGAGAACTGAAAGCAACAAAGTAACAAAGCAAAGTAAAAGCGGAGGTGTAAACGATAGATGTGAATAGACCCGGGGGATGTAGTGTTTACTAGTGGCTTCTCTCATGAAAGCAAGTAGACTGTGGGTGAACAATTTACTGTCGAGCAATTGATAGAACCGTGCAAAGTCGTGACGTCATCTATGGCAATGATTATATCTATAGGCATCACGTCCAAATCAAGTAGACCGATACTTTCTGCATCTACTACTATTACTCCACACGTCGACCGCTATCCAGCATGCATCTAGTGTATTAAGTCCAAAAGAACAGAGTAATGCCTTAAGCAAGATGACATGATGTAGATGGACAATCTCATATCAACGACAGAGCCCACCTTGTTACCCTTGATGGCAACCACTCAATGTGTGCCTTGCTGCCCCTACTGTCACTTGGAAAGGTCACTACATGGTAAGAACCCAAAACCAAGCACTTCATCCATTGCAAAAATCATAGATCTAGTTGGCCAAACAAAACCCCAAGACTCGGAGAGACTTACAAGGATATCAAATCATGCATCTAAGAAATCAGCAAAGACTCAAATATATATCATAGATAATCTGATCACAAATCCACAATTCATCGGATCTCGACAAACACACCGCCAAAGAAGATTACATCGGATAGATCTCCATGAAGATCATGGAGAACTTTGTATTGAAGATCCAAGAGAGAGAAGAAGCCATCTAGCTACTAACTACGGACCCGTAGGTCTGAAGTGAACTACTCACGAGTCATTGGAGGGGCGATGATGATGATGAAGAAGCCCTCCAACTCCAAAGTCCCCTCTGGCAGGGCGCCGGGAAGGGTCTCCAGATGAGATCTCGCGGAAACGGAAGCTTGCGGCGGCGGAAAAGTATTTTCGAGGCTCTCCTGATTTTTTGCTGTATTTTAGGGAATATATAGGCCAAAGATCTAGGTCAGGGGGCGCCAGGGAGTCCACAAGCCCTGCCACCGCCGCCTCCCCCTGGTGGCGGAGTGGGGGCTTGTGGGCTACCTGGAGCCCTCCTGGCTTGGCTCACAGCCCCCCTGATCTTCTTCCGTTTGGGAAAAATTATTTTAGGGATTTTTTTCCGTTTGGACTCCGTTCCAGAATCAGACCTGAAAAGAGCCAAAAACACAAAAAAAAACAGAAACTGACACTTGGCACTGAATTAATAAGTTAGTCCCAAGAAAGATATAAAAGGTACATAAAACATCCAAAGATGACAAGATAACAACGTGAAACCATCAAAAATTATAGATACGTTTGAGACGTATCAAAGCACAAAGAGTACACATCATAAAACATGTGGCAATCACATTTATGTCTAACATACTTCCTATGCATATGCATTTTATAAGCAAATAATTTATCAAGACACGAAGTGTCTAGCATAAGCAAGTAGGAAGAATGAAGCATTAACAATTTGAATATCAAGAGAGGCAAGTTAGTAACATAAAAATTACCATAACCATATTTGCCTCTCTCATAAAGATAACATGTAGGATCATATTAAAATTTAAGAATATAGCAATCATGCTTTTCATTCAAGGAACAATCATGAATCACTTTATAAATTTCTCAATTTTTGGATTCGTGATTATCAAGCGAGACCTCATAAAGATAATCTAGTGCACTCTCACTAGCAATTGTTTCAACATAAACGGGTCTTTTGAAAATTTTAGCTAGTGGATGAGGATCCATTTACCTTTATTTTTGCATTTTACTTTTCATTTGTTTGTGTGCAAAAGATAAAGATAACATAGCTAGGCAAGTAAACTAGAGAGCAAAGATGCAATCTAGTGACAAGTTAAGCAAGCAAAGATATATATTTTTGTATTTAATTTTTTACGAGAAAATTAAATATACAAGCAAATAAAAATAGGAACAAGTGAATGAAATTTTGTGCATAGTTACTTGATAGTTGGTGATGATATTCCCCGACAACAGCGCCAAAAATCCTTCGTGATACTTGTGATCTGCGTTGGGTTTTCCATGAAGAGGAACGGGTTATAGCAGCACAATGCAGGTAAGTATTTCCCTCAGTTATGAAACCAAGGTTTATCGAACCAATAGGAAGATCAACCACAACTGTGTTCAGCGGGTGCATACAAAAGAACAAACAACTTACATCCAACGCGGGCAAGAGGGTTGTGAAATCCCCTTGGCCTCGTTATTTGCAAGCAAATGAGGTGTCTAGATAATTGTAGATGATTGCAAAATGCAAAATAAAGTAAAATAAAATAAATGGCAGCAAGGTATTGGAGTTTTTAGGAATATGTTGTGAATAGACCCGAGGGCCATAGTTTTCACTAATGGCATCTCTCATGAAAATAGCACACTATGGGTAAACAAAGTACTATTGGGCAATTGATAGAAGAGCGGATAGTTATCCGATTTCCACGGCAAAAATCATGTAAATATAACATCACGTCCATCAACATATAGGCCTACTCCTGCCTACACCTATTACTATTACTTCACTTCAAGAGCGCTTCTATGCTTGCCTCTCTACGTATTAAGTTCATGACAAACGAAGTAATGCTTGGAGTAAGATGACATGATGTAGACAAAGTAAACTCAACCAATATGAATAAACCCCATCGTTTTACCCTTAGTAGCAGCAACACAAATACTCAAATTGTCCCCTTCTATAACTGGGATATAGAAACTCGTTAGGCTGAACCTACTAAAGTGCACCTCTCTCACTGAAGAAATATCAATCCAGTTGGCCAAACTATTTCAATAGATCGGAGAGAATTACGAAGCTATCATAATCTTGCACATAAGAATAATATTATATATCAAAGGAGACCCAAATATTTATCATAAATAATCTGAATAAAAACCCACAATTCATCAGATCCCAACAAATGCACCTTACAAAAGAGTTACACCACATGGATCAAAGCGAAGATGCGATGATCATTGTATTGAAGATCAAAGAGAGATAGATTGTCATATGGGTATTGGCTATGGACCCATAGGTCTATGATAAACTACTCACACATCATCATGAGGGCAGAAAGGTTGATGAAGAATCCCTCCGTGATCGATCCCCCTCCTGCTGAGTGCCCGAACAAAGCTCTAGATGGCCTCCGACTAGAACACACACTTGCGACAGCGTAAAAATTGTTCCGGGCTCTCTCTTGATGTTTTTAGTGTAGATGCGAATTTATAGGCAAGACAACGGAGTCGGGAGAGCCACGAGGGGGGCATAAGCCATCACGATGCAACCCCCAGGCTGCGCCCTATTGGCTTGTGGGGCCATCGTGCACCCTCCTTCCTCCTTCCTATGCTCCACGATCTTGTTTTGGTCCAAAAAAAATCACAAAAAGTTTCAGGTTAATTGGAATTCGTTTGATACTAAAAACATGAAAAGTGGAAAAACACGCAGAAAACAGCAACTAGCACTAGGCACTAGGTCAATAGGTTAGTGCTCAAAAATAACATAAATTGATAGATAAGTACATAAAAAGTGTTCTAAAATGATAACATAATAGCATGGAACAATAAAAAACTATAGATACGTTGGAGACGTATCACTGGCCATGGTTTCTGCATGGATGGTGGGAAGGAGTAAACTTTACTATTCTGTTTGGGAACCGCCAATAATGAGCTTAGCATGGAGATAACCTTTGTCGTAACGTTGACAGTAAAGTACACCACCGAAAAACTATATTTTTGATCTTGCTTTAAAACTAGAGCTCTGGCACCTCTACAAATCAATGTTTCCCTTTGTGAAAGGCCTATCTATTTACTTTTATGTTGAGCCACCACCCTCTTAATAAAAGTACTAGATCAGAGAGCACTATTGTTATTCCTATGCATTGAGTCTAGTTAATTGGGTCTAGTGATTGTCATTCTTAGTCGCTGCTTGAACCTCGAAAAGGGCTAGCGAGATACCATGCCACCAAATTATATCATGATTGTTTTGACAAATTGTTGGCATGTGAGATATCTTATTATTGTTTTCTAGTTGGTTATGTATTGTCATGTTTGAATATGATGCTTAATTGTTATCATTGATATGATTACTTATGACTTATGCTCAAAACCTTAACACTAGCTAAACATTTATATGGCAACGAGAACAAAAGAGTTTGCAAAAAAATTCTTTATCACTTTTAGTTTATCAATTGAATTGCTTGAGGACAAGCAATGAGTTAAGCTTGGGGGAGTTGATACGTCTCCAACGTATGTACTTTTCCAAACACTTTTGCTCTAGTTTTGGACTCTAATTTGCATGATTTGAATTGAACTAACCTGGAATGACGTTGTTTTCAGCAGAACTACCTTGGTGTTATTTTTGTGCTGAAATAAAAGTTCCTGGAATTGGACGAAACCTTTTGTGAATTACTTTTGGAATATAAAATGAATTATGGAGCAAACATCCACCGGAGGGGGGGCTGCCTATGGGCCACAAGCCAACAGGGCGCGCTCACCCCCGTGGGCACGCCCTAATGCCTTGTGGGTTCCAAGTGGCTCCTCCAACCCTAATTCCAGTCCTATAAATTCATGTATTCGGAGAAAAAAACCAGAGAGAAGATTTCATTGCGTTTTACGAGACGGAGCCGCCGCCACCTCCTGTTCTTCCTCGGGAGGCTGATCTGAAGTTTGTTTGGGGCTCCACAAAGGGGGATTCGTCGCCATCGTCATCCTAGGAGTGAGTAATTCCTTAGTAGGCTCGTTGTATGGTGATGAGGTTTGGATGAGATTGATCATGTAATTGATTTAAGTTGATAGGGCTTGATCCCTAGTATCCACTATGTTCTGAGATTGATGTTGCTATGACTTTGCTATGCTTAATGCTTGTCACTAGGGCCCAAGTGCCATGATTTCAGGCCTAAACTTATTATGTTCTCTTTGAATATGAAAAGTGTGTAGATCCTATCTTGCAAGTTGTATGCACCTATTACGTATCTTGATCTGCATATCCCAAGGTGACAATAATTGGGATTCCTTCTCGTGATTGTCGTAGTATGAGGTGTTCATTCACTATGTGTTAATGCTTTGTTCCAGTTATCTATTAAAAGGAAGCCTTAATATCCCTAAGTTTCCAATAGGACTCTTCTTCCATGGGAGGGTATGACAAAAGATGTCATGCAAGTTCTTTTCGCAAGCACGTATGGCAATATAGGGAATACATGCCTACATTATATTGATGAATTGGAGCTAGTTCTGTGTCGCTCTAGTGTGTAAATGTTACATGATTGATGTCATCCATATATTTCCGTCGTTGATCCATGTGCCTACGCTTTACATATACTGAATCTTGCTAAGTTACTACTACTGCTATTACTCTCGCACTTGTTACTCAATCGCTATTGTTACTGTTCTTACCAAAATTGCTGCTATAACTGTTACTTCTACTACTATCATTTACCATGCTACTAAGCCTTTGCTATAGAGAGATATCCTAGGTACGATTTGATACGTCTTCGTCGTATCTATAATTTTTTATTGTTCCATGCCAATATTATACGACTTTCACATATTTTTGGAAACATTTTATATGATCTATTGGACTAACATATTGATCTAGTGCCAAGTGTGAGTTCCTATTTGTCGCATGTTTTTGTTTCATAGAATATCCATATCAAACGAAGTACAAATACGATAAAAAATAAGGAGAATTATTTTGGAATATATGTTATATTTGGGAGGTGGAATCAACACAAACGGAGGCCCACAACCTCCACTAGGCACGAGGGCGCGCCTGCGCCCCCTAGCACGGGGTGCTATTTAGTGGACACCCCTTAAGTCGGTTGGGGCTCTACTTCGGGCGCAAGAAGGCTAATTTATGGATAAAAATACCCTCAAAATTTTGGCTCGGTTTGAGTTACGGATCTCCAAGAACTTAAGAAACAGTGAAGGGCCAGAAAATTGGAACGTGAACCAGAAGAGAACAGAGTGGGAGATCCAATCTCGGAGGGGCTCCTGCCCCTCCGCCGCCATGGAGGCCATGGACCAGAGGGGTAAATCTCCTCCCATCTAGGGGGAAGCCAAGGAAGAAGAAGAAGAAGGAGGGGTCTCTCTCCCCCTCTCTCCCGGTGGTGCTGGAGTGCCGCCGGGGCAAGGAGTGTGACGGCGATCTATATCAAAAATCTTGCCGCCGTAAATGCCAACTCTCTCCCCCTCTATGCAGCGGTGTAAAACCTCTTTCCCCATTGTAACTCTCTACTTAAATATGGTGCTCAACACTGCATACTATTTCCCAATGATATGCGGTTATCCAATGAAGTTTGAGTAGATCCGTTTTGTCCTACGGGTTAATTGTGATACGATGTTATTGATATGAGTTGTGGTTTGATATGGTGATGTCGTAAGGTACCTTCCATGATGCGCACACATGAAGGATACACGCTGGAGGGTTTGCAATATATTCATGATTATCTTATAGTGGGTGGCGAGAGTGACAGATACTTACACCCGATTAAGGGAGTTGTGCGCATATGGGAGTAAAGAGGACTTGATGTTTATTGCTATAGTTGGGTTTACCTTAATGATTTATAGTAGTTGTGGATGCTTGGTAGAGGTCCAATCATAAGTGCATATGATCCAAGTACGAAAAATGTGTTAGTGTATGCCTCTCCCTCATTGCACATAACAAGTATCTATCATGTTATATTCAATTGCCTATGTACAGTCTTTTCTTGTGTTACACAAAAAGTTTTTTACTAAACAACCCCAAACTTTTATTTACTTGCTCTTTAATTTTTTGCAATATTGTTTCATACTTGTTTAGGTAAAGTAAGCATTTGCGCACGTAGAGTTGTATCGGTTGTCGATAGAAGTTGAGAGAATATTAATTCTACCTTTAGCTCCTCTTTGGGTTTGAAACTCTTACATATCGAAAAAGGCTACAAACGATCCCATACACTTGTGGGTTATTATGGTGGAATTGACAATTCAACTGTCAAGGCAAATAAATATGCTTTGGCTCCACTTGTGTCGAATCAATAAACGAGAGTGAAATGCTACATGTGAAGAATATCGCGATCCCTTATACTTGTGGGTTATCATCAGCTCAGTCACCTTGATGTCAAGCTCAAGAAACTTCGTCTCCACAATCCTATCAAAGCTCTTCTAGTTCAGTAGCATCTCGTTGATATTCTTCTCCATTCCCTGAATGATGCCGACTAGACAGGCCATTTTATCTCTCTTCGTCTTCGAAACTAGAGCACTAGCGGCTCTCGTTGCTTTTGCCCGGGCCTTTGCCTCAATATCTCCATGTGTAGTCGATGAAGTGTGATGAGATGGACCCATCACCACAACATTGTCCTCAAAGTCTAGCTGGAGGGGTGGCTGTGATTGATCAAGTAGATAGAGGCTCTTTCCAACTTTGGATTTGATGAACATCTGAATGTATGGAGCATATCCACAAGATCTCTTTTGATCGATAGTTGTTCTCTTGATGGTATCAACAATAAGATCCATCACTCTGATCTTCGTGTGGCTGTTCACATGATGTAGCATATTGATTGAATATCCATCGATGATTTTTTCATCTCCTAATTTGTGCATCAAAGTGTGCCTCAAAATTGTGTTGGAGGTAGTGAGTCCTTCTTGGAGAAAGTAGACAGAGCCAAGCTTGTGAGTCTTCACATAGTTCTTTCGAATTGGATTGTACATCTTTTCCATAGAGTTGTGGTTCATCTTTGATTCAAAGTACACATCCAAATCCCTCTTCTGCACCGTTAGGTCTCCTAAGATGTTAGCCCACTCATCAATTGTAGCCTGATACCTGGTGCCTTTAGTGATCCATACTATCCTGCCATCTTAATAGAAATGGGCACTCGAGTAGAATTGCATAATCATATCATCGTTCCACGCAGTCATCTCTGTGTCAACAAACTCATCAAGATCAATTATCTTGAAGTTCTCCTGGACGTGAGAGAATTAGTCTTCATTAGTCTTGATGTACTTCCATTTAACAAATCTTATGTCACTCACAGCTGGGCTCTTGTCAAGCAGAACAATCTCATAGAAGTCTTGATGCTCCTTGGTGTGAAAGCGAGCATCAACAAAAGTCCTTCTCATCACAGTATAGGGATCATTGGCTCTCCGTCTCCTGAGACCATGATCCTTTCTTTCCTTCATATTGTCTACCACTCGGTGATCACAACTGCGGTCTGGCACGTGAGGTCTGAGCCTCCTCAACGCAGCAATATCCACATCTTCTTCTGTAGCATCTATGGAATTAGTACCATTTTCCTTGTCTATAACAAAGATATCTCATGTGGGCTCTTGGGCTAGGGGGCAGCTAGCTTGCCCTTGGGAGCTGACAGTTTAGCCTTGGTAGCAGGCTTGCTGGGCATTGCATCGACCATGAATTTCCTTTGCTTGGTGGGAGGAGGGTTAGCAGATGGAACCTCCTCTTCCTCTTCTTCCTCATCATCAGGATACTCTCGAGTGGAAGGGTGAACGACAGCTTTGATGAACCTTATCATTTGCCTCTTCTTCCCTGACTTCTTAGACAAGACCTTAGTCCTCTTGGATGCACCTGGTTGCTCTCAGGATAGAGGCAACCCACTCTTCGCTGCAACAGACTCTATAATTTTTCTTGCTGCTGCCCTCTCATTCCTTTCAGACTGTTTCTCGGATGTCACTTCATCTGGAACAAAGTGTGCATCCTCTTCATCAGAATTCTTTGGCTTTCTAGCCCTGGTGGCAACCTTGGGCAAACCATGAGAACTTGGAGTTCCAAGGTCCTCTAAGCTGGCCTCGGGACTAGTGCCTGCTTCCAGGTCCACACTCTGCTCTCCGAACTGATTCTGGCTATCATCAGATACTGACATGACTCAGCAGTGGCCTTGTTAATTAGATAAGGCGGATTGGAAAATATGAGCATCACAAAATTCAAAAGTTTTTGCAAATTTGAACTCAAAAATTTAATTTCACGTATTCACAGTATGAAGTTCAGTTAAACCGATTTTTAAATTTCAAAGCTTTTGAGGCAACAAACATCAGAATAGGTGGAACGAGAAAATATAGTATTTTTCATCCCTAGACACAGTTTGCAATGATTCCATCCATGAGAAAATACCTTAGAATCGGTAAAATGAGAAAATATGCATACAAACATGCTCACACAATAAGATGTCAACTAGAATATGTCAAACATGCACAACCACTCTAGTATCTACCAAGCACTTTGGCGATGACAGATTCATCTATATATGAGTATATTGACTTAAGGATCCAAGCAAGAATGCTTGATCATAGGTCACACTCATCGTTTAAACATAACTGGGGTTGCCAATTTTACATAATTTTTTAATGTGTTCACATCTTGTGAGATGCTTTGACCCAAGTCTTAGAGTAAAGCTCCCCCTTGACGTGGTACCCCCTTTTAGAGGTATAAACTAACCTTGGGTTTTGTTGTTGAAAAATTCATGGAGGTGAAGTAGTATTGGATGCTTTTTGTTGATGAAGATCATCTAGAATTGGGAGCTATCCTTGTTCTTTTCTACTCTTATCACCTACATGGGTTAGTCCCACACAAGGAACAAATACAAGGATATATATGGACATGGAATGAAGCACATATATGATGATGTCCAATGATACGACAATTACCTTATCCCTTGCTTACCAACAAGGGAATTTGTAACTCCTTGAACTATTATATAGGTTTGGAGTAGTTTGCAAATAGCTCTTTCCAAAAATGAGTTCAAATGAATTTTGTTGGTGGAGTCACCCCTCAAGAACTTCTTTAGTTATTCTTCTTGGGAACCCACATAAACTTTATGAGTATGCTTGGAGTTGAAGTAGCACTACAAGAAATAGAGTTCGTAGTGGCCTTGGGAACCCACTTGACCATGGCTTCAGATTCTTCTTCAAATGAGTCAATATCCTCTTGAAGCTTGTCCTTGCCCTTGAGCCTGTGGTGGAAAATCGTCTTGACCTTTTGTTCCCTTAGAGAGAGTATGACCATACTTCTCCCTTTGGGGAACAAACTTTGTCTTGGGTTATCGATCTTCTTCTCATTCAACTCCATTGGCATTGAACTTTTTTTCAAAACCAACGCTTTGGTTCTTCCGGTGCCATCCTTGTTTGCGCACAATCTCCTCAAATTGCTTGCTTCCGGCAAGACTCTTGTAGACACTTCTTTTATAACTCCTTTCAATAAATTGTTTTCTTGCTCAAGTGTGACTTGCCTAAGAGAATCATTAGTGGAATCATTAGCACTACTAGAAGCAACAAGCTTCTCAATCCAGACGGGCGCCGCTCTTGCAAGAACTGCGTCCCTAGTCATCGTGGTCGTTGTTGCCAATGCTGCTGCCACAACTACAAGGCCTGCAATGGCCTCCAACGCGGCTGAGAGGCATGTGGCGGCCTGATACACCACCTTCTGGTCCTGCTCCCTCCTACCTCTTGAGCTTGCATTGGTTTTTCCCTTGAAGAGGAAAGGGTGACGCAACACAGTAGCAGTAAGTATTTCCCTCAGTTTGAGAACCAAGGTATCAATCCAGTAGGAGTATCAAGACAAGTTACCAATGTACCTGCGTAAAAACAAATAAACTTGAACTCAACGCTATAAAGGGGTTGTCAATCCCTTCACGATTAATTGCAAGGTGAGATATGAAGGTGGAAAGTGCAACAAAGTAAAAGTGTAGAGCTGAAAATATGATGTGAAGTAGACCCGGGGGCCATAGTGTTCACTAGAGGCTTCTCTCATGATAGCAAGTATTACGGTGGGTGAACGAATTACTGTCGAGCAATTGATAGAACCGCGCAAAGTCATGACGATATCTAAGACAATGATCATACTTATAGGCATCACGTCCGAGACAAGTAGACCGATGCTGTCTCCATCTACTACTATTACTCCACACATCGACCGCTATCCAGGATGCATCTAGTGTATTGAGTTCATAACAAACAGAGTAACACCCTAAGCAAGATGACATGATGTAGAGGGATAAATTCATGCAATAGATATAAACCCCATCTTTTTACCCTTGATGGCAACAACATGATGCGTGCCTCGCTACCCCTTCTGTCACTGGGTGAGGACACCGCACGGTATGAAACCAAAACCAAGCACTTCTCCCATTGCAAGAATTATATATCAAGTTGGCCAAATGAAACCCACAACTCGAAGAGAATTACAAGGATATGAAATCATGCATATAAGATATCAGAGGAAACTCAAATAATATTCATAGATAATCTGATCATAAATCCACAATTCATTGGATCTCGACAAATGCTATGGCAACAAAAGTCCTTCCCCGGCAACAACGCCAGAAATTCTTCTTGCTACTTCTCAAACAACAACGCCAGAAATTGACATGTTGACGGAGACTTGCTTGCGTTTGTTTTTCCCTTGGAGAGGAAAGGGTGATGCAGCAAAGGAGCTGTAAGTATTTCGCTCAGTTTGAGAACCAAGGTATCGATCCAGTAGGAGGGTCTCGTCAAGTCCAGAGTACCTGCGCAAACACAAACGAGCTTGCACCCAACGCTTCAATGGGGTTGTCAATCCTTTCATGATTGTTTGCAGAGTGAGATCTAAAGGCGGAAAGTGCAACGAAGTAAAAAGTGTAAGGCTGAAAATATGGTGTGGAGTATACCCGGGGGCCATAGTGTTCACTAGAGGCTTCTCAAAAAATAGCAAATATCACGGTGGGTGAACAAATTACTGTCGAGCAATTGAAAGTACCACGCAAAGTCATGACGATATCTAAGGCAATGATCATAGATATAGGCATCACGTCCGAGACAAGTAGATCGATACCCTGTGCATCTACTACTATTACTCCACACATCGACCACTATCCAGCATGCATCTAGTGTATTGAGTTCATGACAAACAGAGTAACGTCTTAAGCAAGATGACATGATGTAGAGGGATAAATTCATGCAATAGATATAAACCCCATCTTTTTACCCTTGATGGCAACAACAAGATGTGTGCCTTGCTACCCCTTCTGTCACTGGGTGAGGACACTGCATGGTATGAACCCAAAACCAAGCACTTCTCCCATTGCAAGAATTATAGATCAAGTCGGCGAAACGAAACCCACAACTCGAAGAGAATTACAAGGATACGAAATCATGCATATAAGAGATCAGAGGAAACTCAAATAATATTCACAGATAATCTGATCATAAATCCACAATTCATCGGATCTCGACAAACACACCGCAAAAGAAGGTTACATCGGATATATCTCCATGAAGATCATGAAGAACTTTGTATTCAAGATCCAAGAGAGAGAAGAAGACATCTAGCTACTAGCTATGGACCCGATGGTCTGTGGTGAACTACTCACGCAACATCAGAGAGGCAATGGCGTTGATGAAGAAGCCCTCCGTGTCCGAATCCACCCTCCGGAAGGGCACCAGAACGTGCCCCAGATGGGATCTTGCGGAGACAAAAGGTTGCGGTGGCGGAAAAGTATTTTCGTGGCTCTCTGTGGCAGTTTTGGATTTTTAGGGAATTTATAGGCGGAAGAAGTAGGGCAAAGGAGCCACGGGGGGCCCACAAGCCTGGTAGCCGCCCCAAGCCGCGGCTAGGGGGCTTGTGGCCTTCCCCGGAGTCCTTTGCCTTGGTTCTCAAGTTCCGTGCGTATCTTCTGTTACGGAAAAAAAATCTTTCCAAAGGTTTTATTCCGTTTGGACTCTTTAATATTCTTCTCTGAAAAGGGTCAAAAACACGGAAAAAACAGGAATTGGCACTTGGCACTGAGTTAATAAGTTAGTGCCAAAAAGATATAAAATAGCATAATCATGCAAACAAAACATCCAAAGTTGACAAGATAATAGCATGGAACCATCAAAAATTATAGATACGTTGGAGACGTATCACTCCCGCCTCTTTATTCCCACTGCATTGGCATTTGAGTTCTTCCTCGGCCACTTACTCTTCACATTCTCACGCCATTTCTACCACTTCATATCCCTACCCGCGTTGCGGATGTAGGGTCCTATGTTGATGGCATCTGCACATGCGATAGATTGTTCCACCCCATGCTGAGATGGCGCTCGTCCACATCCCGCAGGAACGCAAAGGAAGCCCGATTCGTGGATGGACAGAGCGATCGCCATCTGCATCCGATGTTGAAACTCGGGGTTGTCGACGGCGGCGATGGCCGCGGTAGATGGCGGTTGACCGTTGATCGACATCGAGGCCAGCGCGTCGAAATCCTCTATACCACTGTCGTCGGCCGTGGCAGCTGGTTGTTTGTCGTTGCCCGCCATAGCGGGCAACGTGCCAGAATCCTCTATCACGTCATTGTCCAATACTATCAGGACGGCGCCATACACATCCCCATGGTTGAGCACTGGTTTCATTTGTTGTTGTTGTGTGTGTGTGTGGTGGCGAGCTAGCAGCGGAAAAAATTAACTGTTAGCAGCCGCCGGCGAGATCTTTTATAGGTCATTGTTGAGTTCGGTTTTTACTGTGCACATTACCCCATAGCACTGGCTGAAGCTGGCGGCTGCCCGGGCATCGCACATGGTTAGAGTAGAAAACTCATGTGAGTTGAGTTACAATCACATATGGCTGTTTCATTAGATTGATTGCTATTTTAAATAATACCATGTTTTGGGGAAACGATAAAAAACGCGAAATATGGTCAAAACACAACCACACCCGCTAGTGGCCCAAATACATACTCCCTCTGTTCCTATATATAAGTATTTTTAAAGATTCAACTATGGACTACATACGGAGAAAAATAGGCGAATCTAAACTTTAAAGTATGTATATGTACATAGGTATGTACCTTGTAATGAAATCTCTAAAAAGACTTGTATTTAGGAATGGATGAAGTATATATATGTACTTACATGGTGTTGTCGTGTTCAAATTCCCCATGCACAACTTTGATGTGGCACATGATGCATATATATGTGCATGCCAAAAAGTGTCAAGTGTGATAGAAAAGGGTTCATGACATAAACATAGGGTTTTGGCCCGTACACCATGTGCCGGAGGAGGGGTTCCTATGAACACATGATCAGGCTCAAACTTTGTCACACATTTAGCCATGCCTGACTTGTCATAATACAACCAAGAGAATGTATACCTTCATTTGGTCAAACCATCACATTTTGTTGTCGGTCAAGAGGGATATATAGACCGCGCGGTCCCATGAGTTTGAACATCATCGAACATCGGATGAGCGGGGCTATAGAAGAACAATATCGCCTGCATGTGGCCAAATGTATATAGGAAAAGAGTATGGTCCGGTGTTTAAATACACTATACATACCACTATGATGTGGCATGCATGCACCTAGCTCATATAACTAGACATATCCCCGCGCGTGCGTCACACGTCCTTGGCGTTCCAGCATTGTCAGTCAAAGGGATATAACAGACCCTAGGGGGGCCACTGTTAGGTGTGTCATCGAAAACTGCACAACGGAGTCATCATCCATACACACATAAGCATGGGTTGAACACACATGCATGCACACATAAGCATGGGTTGAACACACATGCATGCGCGCACACACACACGTACACACACACACGTTACCCATCCTTGGTGTTCCTATGTTGTTAGTCAAAGGTATGACACACCCTAGGGCCCATCGATAGGTGTCATCGAAAACCGCACAATGGAGGCATGGTCCACACACACACACTCACAAAAAGCAAAAGAAAATCACTTATATATTTTCAAAACAAGGATCTCAAGATTTATTTAGCCAGATTGAGATATCACCACACACACACGTCACCCATCATTGGTGTTCCAGTATTGTCAGTTCAAGGGACATGACATGCTCTAGGGGCCCACCGATAGGTTTGTCATCGAAAACCGCACAACGGAGTGATGGTACACACACACACATAAACACACGTCACCCATCCTTGGCGTTCATACGTTGTCAGTCAAAGGGATGACACACCCTAGGGCACATCGATAGGTGTCATCGAAAACCAGACAACAGAGGCAAGGTCCACACACACACACAACACAAGAAAATCACTTTAAATATTTTGAAAACAAGGATCTCATGATTTATTTAGCCGGATTGACATATCACCACCCCCCCCACACACGTCACCAATCATTGATGTTCCAGCATTGTCAGTCAAAGGGACATGACAAACCCTAGGTACCCACCGATAGGTGTGTGGTTGAAAATGGCACAATGGAGTCATGGTCCACACACACACACACACACTCGTCACCCATCCTCGGTGTTCCTGCATTGTCAGTCAAAGAAAATCACTCTAAATATTTTCAAAACAAGGATCTCAAGATTTATTTAGCTGCAGACATATCATTACATACATTTATGTGTCGTGGAAAAACACACAATAAAGGCATGGTCCACACACACATGCATGGGTTACACACACATAAAAGCAAAATAAAATAACTCTAAATATTTTGAAAACAAGGATATCTAGATTTATTTAGCCAGATTGACATATCGCTATAGATATTTACTACTAAATGACTGTATTGACCGTATCACACCGCCTAAATTAACATTGAGATCTAGCAACTTCCCAACCGGTCACCCATCCTTGGACTACTACACGCACAACACGCCTAATTTGCGAGTTCCATTTGAATCGGTTAAGGGTTGGGAAGTTGCAACTTGCTGATAAGGTTTGTGTCCTAACATTTATAAGGTGTCTCACGATGGGCACCTCATGGGACCAGCTACGTATCACATATGTTTCTTGTAGTACTAGAAACTGTGTGTGATGTGTCATTGTGGTGCCGCCGATGCCTGTATGGACTAATGATGGCGTCTCTCTCATGCTCGATGGCGCGATGTCACTCTTGCTCCCCGGCTTGCTCCATCTCATCCTCCTCACCGAGGAGGTTGATGACGGGGCCGGTGCTTCGGTGGGAAACTGATTGGGGTAGTGGTAGGAGACCGATTTGGGGAGTGGCGGGAGAATCGTGTTTGGATAGAACACTATTTTAATATAAAATGGATAACTTATGAAAGAAGGAAACTCGAGCTAGCATGACACGTGCGCGCACCGTGCTTACGCACGCACGGGCTCGAGCTGGGTGTATAGAACTGCTTTAAATTATACGTGGTTTTTTGGCATTTTTATGTACTACACTTATTAAGTTTTCCAGGCATTTAATATGCATAATTCAAAACTGAACTAAAAGCACATGCTCCATGTCACCAAAATGGGTGAAAAAACATATTTGTGTCCTTGGGTTCCAAGTTTTGGTCCCATAAAGTGAACGTGAATGGATTACAAACATCTCGGCGTTATGACTAGGCCACAAACATTGAGAAATGTAGCGACCCGACCTGAAACGGTCAAGTCTTTGGTGTTTCTGTACCATCCCAAGATCATGCTAGTAGACACACAGTAATCAATGTATATATCGAGAGTTCAATCACAACTGCTTTATCAATCGAAATCTCATATCGAGTCCTTTATTACAATAAAGATTACAATAAAGTGGCTAAAGGCCAACTCATGAGATAAAACTAAATGAAAACTAGCGGAAGCTTCAAAGGTAGTTGAGTCCATTTGACTCCAGGGCATATCACCGACCGTATAGCGTGTCCCCACTCCTGATCGGGAAAGTACTCTGCAACATGACACGTTGCAGCCGTGTAGGTCGGCATATTGAATATGCTGGCAAGTCACAAAAGAGGGGTGAAAATATCATCTATACTATATGCATATATGGCAAGTGGGGTTGTAAGTTTTATGTTTTGCGTAAAGCAAATTTTTCGTACAAAAAGAGAGGGGATAAAAGCAAAATTTACTACATTGTTGGTTGTTAATGAGAAGGTTCCACCAACCATTTCTCATACCCAAGTTATCAATAATACCCACATCATTAAGCTATTGGTGTTGACAATTCATGATAGTTTCAGTTCCTTTGGCTCAAGTTGTCCATGACCGTGGACATGGCTAATTGATTAGTATTGAGTACTCTGTAGAATTTTGCACACGTTCCCCACAAGATTTGATCGCCTACGTTGGAGTCCTCGCACTTCAGGGTGTTTGAGAATCGGATGATCAAAACATGGTCTCCCAAAGGGTTCCTCTGAGCCACTGTCGGTGCCCATCCAATCCTACCGTTCTTATACATCTCGTACCACTGCCCGTCCAGAGTCACCACGATATCCAACCAAGCCAGAGCCCATAATGACTTGTGGCTATGCAGGTAAGCCTCGATTCTTGAAGTATCAATCCATCTCTTCGTGCCTGGGTGGACCTTTCCGCGTGTTACTAGCGCTTCTCCAGCATCACCTAGGCCACCACTGGTTCCTCCAGGGTGCAGCTCCACCAACATCCACCCATAGATATATTGCATCATGAGGTTTTGAAACTCTTGAAGTCTTTAGGTCCTGATTATTAAGTTCTCACGAAACTCAAGATAAATACTCAACCAAACCCCGTCTACTAGAAGCATAGCAAAATTTAAAAAAATAATGTCCCGAGCCGAAGTAACAAGGGTTGATGGGTGCCTACCACATGATACTCAAGAACCAAATTTCCAAGTACCTACTTTGCATGCAATGGGTGGAGAAGGTTGAACTAATGGAATAAAACCATAGGAAACAACATGATCAATGTCAACTTGCCTTGTTGACGATTTTCGAACTCGAGTGACTCTAAATAGCAAGCCTCGCACTCCGCATGGTCTAACGAGACAAACAATTCACACATAAGCATAACCATAGTACTACTTACAATAACAGCAACGAACACTAAAATCACTAAAAATCCATAGCCCAAATAAAGAAAAGGAAACAAAACAAACAAAATCAAATGAAAAACAATTAACCTAAAAGAACTAAAACAGCTTCTGATTTTTTGAAATTAGCAAAGACTCAAATATATATCATAGATAATCTGATCACAAATCCACAATTCATCGGATCTCGACAAACACACCGCCAAAGAAGATTACATTGGATAGATCTCCATGAAGATCATGGGGAACTTTGTATTGAAGATCCAAGAGAGAGAAGAAGCCATCTAGCCACTAACTACGGACCCGTAGGTCTGAAGTGAACTACTCACGAGTCATTGGAGGGGCGATGATCATGATGAAGAAGCCCTCCAACTCCAAAGTCCCCTCCGACAGGGCGCCGGGAAGGGTCTCCAGATGAGATCTCGCGGAAACGGAAGCTTGCGGCGGCGGAAAAGTATTTTCGAGGCTCCCCTGATTTTTTGCGGAATACTTGGGAATATATAGGCCAAGGATCTAGGTCAGGGGGCGGCCAGGGAGGCCACAAGCCCTGCCACCGCCGCCCCCTGGTGGCGGAGTGGGGGCTTGTGGGCTCCCTGGAGCCCACCTGGCTTGGCCCAAAGGCCCCCTGATCTTCTTCCGTTCGGGAAAAAATCATTTCGGGGTTTTTCTTCCATTTGGACTCCGTTCCAAAATCATATCTGAAAAGAGTCAAAAACACGGAAAAAACAGGAACTGGCACTTGGCACTGAATTAATAAGTTAGTCCCAAAAAAGCTATAAAAGGTACATAAAACAACCAAAGAAGACAAGATAACAGCGTGAAACCATCAAAAATTATAGATACGTTTGAGACGTATCAAGCATCCCCAAGCTTAACTCCTGCTCGTCCTCGAGTAGGGAAGTGATAAAGAATGAATTTTTGATGCTTTCATGCTACCTAGCATAGGTGTCCTTTGTAATTCCTCTTATGTGACGTGAATGTTCAGATCCATTAGATTCAAAACAATAGTTTGCTATTGACGTGGAAACAATAATAATTCAAGCAAACTAGCAAGGTAATCATGAACTTTCAAAATAACAAGGCCAAAAGAAAGTTATCCCTACAAAAGCATATAGTCTGGCTATGCTCTATCATCATTGCACAACGAATTTAAATCGTGCACAACCCCGGTATTGGCCAAGTAATTATTTCACACCTTTACTTTCTCAAACCTTTTCAACTCTCACGCAATACATGAGCATGAGCCATGGTTATAGGACTATAGATGGTGTGGAATGTGGTGGAGGTTGCGAGACAAAACGGAGAAGATAGTCACAATAACTAGGCATATCAATGAGCTGTGGAGATGATCATCAATAGATATCAATGTGAATGAGTAGGGATTGCCATACAAATGATGCACTAGAGCTACGAGTATGTGAAAGCTCTTAAAGAAAACTAGTGGGTGTGCATCCAACTTGCTTGCTCACGAAGACCTAAGGCAATTTTGAGGAAGCCTATCATTGGAATATAGAAGCCAAGTTATATAATGAAAATTACCCACTAGCTATATGGTGGTGACAAAACGAGAGACTCTCAATCATGAAGATCATGGTTCTTAATATGTACAAGTGTGGAAAAAGTGGTAGCATTGTCCCTTCTCTCTTTTTATCTCATTTTTTTATTTTTTTTGTGGGCTCTTTGGCCTCTTTTTTTTGGTGGGCTTATTTGGCCTATTTTATTTCCTCACATGGTACAATGCTCCATTAATGATGATCATCACACTTCCAACTCAAAACTTAGAGCAACTATGACTCTATATGGAATGCCTTTGGTAGTGTACCGTGGTAATGATCTAGCATGGCATAGACATCAATGGAAACATCATGCTAGCTATCTTACGATCATGCAATGGCAATGTATATGTGGTGGCACATGTCATGGTGGTAGTTCCATGGCAATATATCTCGGAATGACTTTGAAAAAGCCATAATAGGTAGGTATGGTGGCTGTTTTGAGGGAGGCTAATGGTGGGTTTTGTGCACCGGCGAAAGTTGCATGGCACTAAGAAGATAGTGATGGTGGAAGGTGAAAGTGCATATAAACCATGGACTCAACATTAATCATGAAGAACTCATATACTTGTTGCAAAAGTTTTATTAGTAATTGAAACAAAGCATTCAACGCATACTCCTAGGGAAAGGGTTGGTAGGTATAAACCATCGCGCGATCCCGACCGCCACGCAAAGGATGACAATCAATATACTAATCATGCTCAGATTTCATCACATAGCGGTTCACCATACGTGCATGCTACGGGAATCACTAACTTCAACACAAGTATTTCTAGATCCACAACACCTTACTAGCATGACTTCAATATTACCATAACCACAACTCAAAACTAATTGAGATGAATCAAACTTCTCTAACTATTCAATGCACATGAAGGTGGAAGTTTTCGTATCCCTTTGGATAACTACCCCTTTTGAGACTACTTTCAAAGCATGGATCAACTACCAAGCCAGGCACCGCTGTGCTCTAAAAGATATAAGTGAAGCACATAGAGCAAAAGTATCTAGCTCAAAAGATATAAGTGAAGCACATGTGAGCTGAATTGTCTACCAAAGGATATAAGTGAAGCTCCACAAAATCACGGCATGTGCATGTCTATCTCTCTCTAAGTGTGCAGCAAGGATGATTGTGACACAACAAAAATAAAAGACTCCTACGATACAAGACGCTCCAAGCAAAAACACATAACATGTGGTGAATAAAAATATAGCCCCAAGTAACGTTACCGATGGATTGAAGACGAGACACGGGATGGCTTCCCGGGGCATCCCCAAGCTTAGGCTTTTACGACATCCTTGAATTTCTTGGGGTGCCTTGGGCATCCCCAAGCTTGAGCTCTTGCCACTCTTTATCTCTTTGTCCATAAGAACTTCACCCAAAACTTGAAAACTTCACAACACGAAACTTAAACAGAAACTCGTGATAACATTAGTACAAGAAAGCAAACCACCACTTCCTTAGGTACTGTAGCAAACTTAAATTCTACTTGTGCTGATGTTGGGTTACTGTACTTTCAATCTTCCATGGCTAATACCCCCCGATACTATCTATAGTTTCATCAAAATAAGCAACCAACACAACAAAAACAGAATCTGGTAACAGCAGACCAGTCTGTAGCAATCTATATATTTCGTATACCTCTGGTACTTCAAAAATTCTGAAAATTTAAGAAAGTCTGAAGAATTTGTGTAGAAATCAGAAGAAAAAAGAATCAACTCAAAATGTCTTACATAAGAAAAATGAAAATTCTTTTCGTGAGAAGAAAGTTTCTGTCTTTTCCAGCATGACCAAACGATCATCCCCAAGACTAATCATAACGGTTTTGCTTGACAAAAACGCAAAAAGAAACACAAAAAACACAATCAAAACAGAATTATGAAAGTGTGGGAAACACAAAACAGAAAGAAAAATGATAGATTCATTGGGTTGCCTCCCAACAAGCGCTTTTGTTTAACGCCCTTAGCTAGGCGAAAGGTGATGAAATCACGTATAGTCATCTTTGGTGCTCAAACCATAGGTAGCCCTCATCATAGATTCATAAGGCAATCTTATTTTCTTTCTAGGAAAGTGCTCCATGCCATTATTTAAAGGAAATTGAAATCTAATATTCCCTTCCTTCATATCGATGATGGCACCAATAGTCCTTAGGAAAGGTCTACCAAGAAAAATGGGACATGAAGGATTGCAATCTATGTCAAGTACAATGAAATCCACTAGTACATAGTTCTTATTTGCAACAATAAGAACATCACCGATCCTCCCCATGGGTTTCTTGACAGTAGAATCCACAAGATGCAAATTAAGAGAACACTCTTCAATCTCATGAAAACCAAGAATATCACATAAAGACTTTGGAATCGCGGAAACACTAGCACCCAAATCACATAAAGCATTGCACTCATAGTTTTTGATCTTGATTTTGATAGTTGGTTCCCACTCATCATGAAGTTTTCTAGGTATAGAGACTTCTAGTTCGAGCTTCTCTTGAAGAGATTTCATCATAGCATCTACGATATGCGCGGTAAAGGCTTTACTTTGGCTATAAGCATGTGGAGAGTTTGCAATGGATTGCATCAAAGAAATGCATTCAAACAAGGAGCAATTATCATAATTGAATTCCTTGAAATCCAAAGTGGGAGTTTCATTACTACCCAAAATTTTGACTTCTTCTACTCCACTCTCCACACCTTTATCATCAAGATAGGTGGACTCCGAATCATTGGGGCGTTTTTCAACCAAACTGGATTCATATCCATCCCCTCCATAAGTAGGTTTGACACGCGAAAACAAAGATTCAAGAGGAGACACACCAAGCACTTTAAGATCTTCATGATTTGCATCACTAGAACGCACCCTTTTAAACCATTCATGTCTAGCGCGAATTTAGGCGGTTCTTTCTTTGCTCTCATTCATGGAGATACGCATAGCTTTCAAAGTTTCATCCAAGTTGACCTTGGGAGGAGCACATCTAACTTTCAAAGCATCAATATCACAAGACATCCTATCAACGCTCTTAGCCAAATCATCTATTTTGAGCAGTTTTTCCTCTATGGACGCATTGAAAATCTTTTGAGAGTTGATGAACTCTTTGATATTACTCTCTAAATCAGAGGGTAATTTGTTATGATTTCCATAAGTGTTGTTGTAGGAATTGCCATAATTGTTAGAGGAGTTACTAGGAAAAGGCCTAGGAACATAGTTTCCTCTAAAAGCATTGTTGTTGCCAAAATTGTTCCTACCAAAAAAATTCACGTCCAAACTAGCGTTGCTACTCTCAATCAAACAAGATAGTGGCATGTCATTAGGATCTACGGTAGCGTTTCTACTAGCAACCAAATTCATCAACTCGTCCATCTTAGCACTAAGAGAATTAATCTCTTCTATAGCGTGCACCTTTTTGCTAGCAGGCGACCTTTCAGTGTGCCACTGAGAGTAGTTGGTCATGGTATTGTCTAGGAGTTTTGTAGCGTCTCCTAACGTGATTTCCATGAACATTCCACCTGAGGAGGAGTCCAAGATATTGCGAGAAGCGAAATTCAAGCCAGCGTAAAAGATTTGTATAATCATCCATAAACTCAAGCCATGAGCGGGACAATTTCTAATCATAAGCTTCATCCTCTCCCAAGATTGTGCAACGTGTTCATGATCAAGTTGCTTGAAATTCATGATATCGTTACGTAAGGAGATGATCTTAGCCGGCGGAAAATACTTGGATATGTAAGCATCTTTGCACTTATCCCAAGAATCGATACTATTTTTAGGCAAAGAAGAAAACCAAGTTTTTGCGCGATCTCGCAACGAGAAAGGAAAAAAGTTTGAACTTAATCACGTCATTATCCACATCTCTTTTCTTTTGCATATGACAAAGCTCAATGAAGGTATTGAGATGGAATGCGACATCTTCACTAGGAAGGCCAGAGAATTGCTCTTTCATAACAAGATTCAGCAAAGCTGCGCTGATTTCATACGATTCCGCACTAGTGGCGGGAGCAATCGGAGTACTAATAAAATAATTATTATTAGTGCTCGAGAAGTCACAAAGTTTGGTGTTTTCAGCCATGACGACTTAAACAAACAAACAAGCACACAAGCAAGCAAGAGAACCGGCAAAGGCAAAAGAAAACAACGAAGGAGAAAGGCAAATGAAAACGGCAAATGTGAAGTGGGGGAGATTAGAAAACGAGAGGCAACTGGCAACAAAAGTAAATGCAAGAGAAGAGTTTGTGAGACCTACTTGGATAGATCTTGATTTCTCCTCCCCGGCAACGATGCCAGAAATGATTCTAATGTCAGCTATGCTAATGCACAAAAGTCCTTCCAATGGCGCCAGAAACAGGTGTGTCGACGACACCAGGAATCCTTCAGCTGCGGCTACGCCTTAAGGGACTTCCGAGGCAAGTATGTAAAGGATTTCCCCCGTGGCCTTGGAGCCTTGCGTTGGTGTTCCCTTGAAGCGGAAAGGGTGATGTAGCACAGCGACGGTAAGTATTTCCCTCAATTTGAGAACCAAGGTATCAATCCAGTGGAGGAGTATCTCAAGATCCTGCACAAACTCAAAAGCTTGCTCCCAATGCTATGAAGGGGTTGTCAATCCCTTATATATTGTTTGCCAAGTGAGAACTGAAAGTAACAAAGTAACAAAGCAAAGTAAAAGCGGAGGTGTAAACGATGGATGTGAATAGACCCGGGGGTCGTAGTGTTTACTAGTGGCTTCTCTCATGAAAGCAAGTACACGGTGGGTGAACAAATTACTGTCGAGCAATTGATAGAACTGCGCAAAGTCGTGACGATGTCTATGCAATGATTATATCTATAGGCATCACGTCCAAAACAAGTAGACCGATACTTTCTGCATCTACTACTATTACTCCACACGTCAACCGCTATCCAGCATGCATCTAGTGTATTAAGTCCAAAAGAACAAAGTAACGCCTTAAGCAAGATGACATGATGTAGAGGGATAATCTCAAACCAATGATAAAAACCCCATCTTTTTACCCTTGATGGCAACTACTTGATGTGTGCCTTGCTGCCCCTACTGTCACTGGGAAAGGTCACCACATGGTAGAACCCAAAACCAAGCACTTCTCCCATTGCAAGAATCATAGATCTAGTTGGCCAAACAAAACCCAAGACTCGGAGAGACTTACAAGGATATAAAATCATGCATATAAGAAATCAACAAAGACTCAAATATATATCATAGATAATCTGATCACAAATCCACAATTCATCAGATCTCGACAAACACACCGCCAAAGAAGATTACATCGGATAGATCTCCATGAAGATCATGGAGAACTTTGTATTGAAGATCAAAGAGAGAGAAGAAGCCATCTAGCTACTAACTACGGACCCGTAGGTCTGAAGTGAACTACTCACGAGTCATTGGAGGGGCGATGATCATGATGAAGAAGCCCTCCAACTCCAAAGTCCCCTCCGGCAGGGCGCCGGGAAGGGTCTCCAAATGAGATATCACGGAAACGGAAGCTTGCGGCGGCGAAAAAGTATTTTCGAGGCTCCCCTGATCTTTTGCGGAATATTTGGGAATATATAGGCCAAGGATCTAGGTCAGTGGGCGGCCAGGGAGGCCACAAGCCCTGCCACCGCCGCCTCCCCTGGTGGCGGAGTGGGGGCTTGTGGGCTCCCTGGAGCCCACCTGGCTTGGCCCAAAGGCCCCCTGATCTTCTTCCATTCGGGAAAAAATTATTTCGGGGTTTTTCTTCCGTTAGGACTCCGTTCCAAAATCAGATCTGAAAAGAGTCAAAAACACGGAAAAAACAGGAACTGGCACTTGGCACTGAATTAATAAGTTAGTCCCAAAAAAGATATAAAAGGTACATAAAACAACCAAAGAAGACAAGATAATAGCGTGAAACCATCAAAAATTATAGATACATTTGAGACGTATCACAGGGTTGCAGAGCAATGCTCTCTAATTATAAGAAAAAGGTTCGCTGTTTTAAACTAATCTAATCCGTACCGCCCGATCTCAGGGGGGGTGCTTACCGTGGTGGTTGGTGAAATCCGACGAGGTCGTCGGCGGCCGAAGCGTGAAGGTGGTTAGGGAGGTAGTTCCAGTGATCGGGGATGGTAGCGGGAAGTCCAGTCGACGGTGAAAATTCTTCGGTGAAGGTCTATGGCATCAGCAGGACTCGAGGACGATGGTGGCGGCGGCTACGAGCTCCGAGAACTTCGGGTGGAGGCAGAGCTCCAGGAGGTCGTGGCGGGGCGTTTTGGCGAGGGGCTCTTGGGGTTTAGGGGGGAAACAGAGTGCGGGGGAGCTGTGGTATTTATACGTGGCCTCGTGGTGCTCGGAGGGAAGGGGATCAACGAGATCCGGTCAGATCTGAGGCGGTGGCCGGCGAAAGAAGGTGGAGTGGGGAAAGGAAGGTGACGACCGGCGTGTGGGATCGGTTGGGCGGTGGGCAAGTACATCAGCGGAAGAGGGAGAGGCGCGGCGGGGTCGATCGCTGATCCGGAAGGATTCAGATCTGATCTACGTGGATCGGGCCGATTCTTTCCTAGTTGGGCCGTGGCGGTTTCCTATGTGGCGCACGGGGTTTTCCTGTTATAAGATTTTTTTTCATTTTATTTAAAAACACAAAATAAAACTAATAAAAGGAAAATAAAATATACTCCGAATATAGGAGTATTATATACCAAAATTATCAGGAGAAATATCAAATTTGTTTAACATTTTTCCACGGCCAAAAAATAATAATTAAAAAATATATTTCCAGAAATTTCTAAAATGGAATACATTCATATTTGAAATATTTTTCAAATAAACCCCTCGTTCAAATGGGATAAAATATTTTTACAAAAACGAATACCCCTGTCTTGGAGGGTCATGTTCCTCCTCTCAAATTTGAAATATTTCAGAGGTTTTATTAAAACTTGAAATCAAAGCAAAACAAAAAATTGAAATGAGCTTTCAAAATGGAACCCAAAAACTTCATCATTCTTTTCATTCACAAAGAAAATACAACAATATGTAGGGATGCATATCTATTTTTATAACATGCCAAAATGAAAATTTTGGGGTGTTACAAATCTACCTACCTTAAGATGAATCTTGCGCGTGAGATTAGAGTTGGCTAGAAAATAAGTGCGGGTGGTCGCGGCGAAGATCTTCTTCTCGTTCCCAGGTGGCTTCTTCCTCGGTGTGGTGACTCCACAAAACCTTGCAAAACCTGATGATCTTGCTGTGAGTAACTCTGTTGGCAGTCTCGAGAATCCTTATGGGCTTCTCCTCATAAGTTAGATCACTCTCAAGTTGTATGGCCTCTAGGGGCATTGTGTCCCTCAACGTAATATCAACCATCTCAACATGGCATTTCTTCAATTGGGAAACATGGAAAACATCATGAACTCCGGAGAATCCTTCCGGCAATTCCAGCTTGTATGCAACTTCCCCTCTACATTCTAGAATTTTTTAGGGGCCAATGAATCTGGGTGCTAACTTTCCTTTTACACCAAACCTCTTGATTCCTCAAAGTGGAGACACACAAAGATATGGTCGGTCTCCCACTTCTTATGTTACTTCCTTGCGTTTACTATCAGCATAACTCTTCTATCCCGACTGAGCTATCTTGAGTCGGTCATGAATCAACTTGACCTTCTCTTTAGAATCTCGGATAAGGTCAGGACCAAAAAGTTTTTTCTCTGCAACACCATCCCACATCAATGGTGTTCTACACCTCCTTCCGTATAAATCTTCGAAAGGGGCCATCTTCAGACTGGTCTGATAGCTGTTGTTGTATGAGAACTTTGTGTAAGGCAAGTTATCATCCCAGCTAGACCCATAGTCTAGTGCATAGGCTCTCAACATGTCCTCCGGTATCTGGTTGACTCTCTCGGTCTGTCCATCTATCTGTGGATGAAAAGTTGTAGTGAACTCCAGCCTTGTACCCAAGATTTCGTGTAGTTGATGCCAAAACTATGATGCGAATTAGGTTCCTCTATCTGACACGATGCTCCTCGGAACTCCATGTAGATGTACGATCCTGGTCATATATATCTTGGCCAACTTAGCACTCGTATAGGTAGTCTTCACGGGAATGAAGTGAGCTACCTTGGTCAAGCGATCGACTAGTACCTAAATGGAATCATAACCTGAACGGGTCCTAGGTAATTCTGTGATGAAGTCCATACCAAGCTTCTCCCATTTCCACTCGAGTATCGGCAAAGGTTGAAGTAATCCAGCTGGCTTCTGATATTCTGTCTTTACTCGCTGACAAACATCACATATTGCTACATGCTCGGCAATATCCTTCTTCATTCCTTTCCACCACAAACTTTCCTTTAAGTCCAGATACATCTTGGTGTTGCCTGGGTGTATCGAGTACGGTGAATCGTGGGCCTCCTGACATATCAACTTCCTGAGTTCAGGATCATTGGGCACATAGATACGGTCCTCAAACCATATAGTTCCGTGTTCATACCCACGAAAGCCTTTAGCCTTCCCGTCGTTCATTCTTTGCTTTATCTCACCTATTTCCTTGTCCGACTTCTGGGCTTCACGGATCTTTCGGTCAAGGTGGACTAAATCTCCAGCGTGGCTACATATCCTCTAGGAAATATCTCCAATTTAAGCTCTCTAAGATCATCGGCTAACTCATGGGGTAATCCTCCCGCTATGAGTGTGTGTACATAACTCTTACGGCTCAAGGCATCTGCTACAACATTTGCCTTCCCTGGGTGATAATGCAATCTCATGTCATAGTCCTTGATCAACTCTTGCCATCTCCTCTATCTGAGGTTCAACTCCTTCTCGGTGAAGATATACTTCAGGATTTTGTGATCAGTGTAAATATCACAACTATTTTCGATAAGGAAATGTCTACAGGTCTTGAGTGCATGCACTATGGCTTCTAACTCCAAATCATGTGTGGCATAGTTCAGTTCATGAGGTCGGAGCTATCTAGATGCATAGGCTACAACTTTTCCCTCTTGCATGAGCACTCCTCCAAGTCCTTGACGTGAAGCATCACAATACACCTGAAAGTCCTTCTGAATGTTCAACAATATCAGCACTGGGTTGTAACCAAATGTTTCTTCAACTCTTGGAAACTAGCTTCACATTCTTTGGTCCAATTATACTCGGACTCGTTCTTCAATAACTTTGTCATGGGCTTGGAAATCTTTGAAAAGTTCTCGATAAACCTCCGGTAATATCCGGCAAGTCCCAGAAAACCGCGGATCTCCTTAACTGAGGTGGGTCCTTGCCATTCTTTGACTACCGCGACTTTGTCGGGATCCACTACTATTCCTTCTCCAGAAATAATGTGTCCAAGAAATCCGACTTCCTTCAACCAAAATTCACATTTACTAAACTCAGTATATAAATGATGCTCTCTGGGCTTCTCTACAACTAAGCGCAAGTGTTCTTGTGTTCTTCCTCGCTCTTGGAGAATATCAATATATCATCGATGAACACCACGACAAACTTGTCTAGATATTCCATAAATACCTTGTTCATCATACTCATAAAGTATGCAGGAGCATTAGTCAAACCAAAGGACATGACGGTATACTCATATAAACCATACCCTGTGGTAAATGTTGTTTTGGGTACATCTTGTTTAGGAATTTTCAACTGATGATACCCTTATCGAAGATCGATCTTGGAGAACACTCTGGCTCCAACTAGTTGGTAAAAGAAATCGTTAATCATCGGCAAAGGGTACTTGTTCTTGATGGTCACCTCGTTCAATGCACGATAATCGACTACCATCCTCAAGGTTTTATCCTTCTTCTCTACCAAGAGAAATGGGGTTCCCAAGGTGACGAACTTGGGCGAATGTACCCTTTGTCCAGTAACTCCTTGATCTGCTTCTTGATTTCTTCTAAATCATTTGCGTGCATCCATAGGATCTCTTGGATATTGGGGTTGTCTCTAGCAATAACTCAATCAGAAACTCAATCTCTCTATCCGGTGGCATGCCTGGAAATTTTTCCGGGAATACATCTTGGAAGTCTTGTACAATCGGTACTTCGTCCTGAACAACTCCCATGAGAGAACTCACCCGTTTACTCTTTGGTGGGTGTTGGGATACATAATTAATCCTCTTTGGCTCTGGGGTGGTGAGAAAAATAGACTTATGGTCACAATCAATGTTTCCTTCATACTTTTTCAACCAATCCATGCCTAGGATTACATCCAATCCGTGTGACTCTAATACGATGAGTGTTGGGGAACGTCGCATGGGAAACAAAAATTTTCCTACGCGCACGAAGACCTATCATGGTGATGTCCATCTACGAGAGGGGATGAGTGATCTACGTACCCTTGTAGATCGCACAGCAGAAGCGTTAGAGAACGCGGTTGATGTAGTGGAACGTCCTCACGTCCCTCGATCCGCCCCGCGAACAATCCCGCGATCAGTCCCACGATCTAGTACCGAACGGACGGCACCTCCGCGTTCAGCACACGTACAGCTCGACGATGATCTCGGCCTTCTTGATCCAGCAAGAGAGATGGAGAGGTAGAAGAGTTCTCCGGCAGCGTGACGGCGCTCCGGAGGTTGGTGATGATCTTATCTCAGCAGGGCTCCGCCCGAGCTCCGCAGAAACACGATCTAGAGGAAAAACTATGGAGGTATGTGGTCGGGCAGCCGTGAGAAAGTCGTCTCAAATCTGCCCTAAAAGCCCCATATATATAGGAGGAGGGAGGGGGACCTTGCCTTGGGGTCCAAGGGATCCCCAAGGGGTCGGCCGAGCCAGGGGGGAGGACTCTCCCCCCCCAAACCGAGTCCTACTTGGTTTGGTGGGAGGGAGTCCTTCCCCTTTCCCACTTCTTCCTTTTTTTTTTCTTTCCTTTGATTTTTTCTCTCTTGGCGCATAGGGGATTGGTGGGCTGTCCCACCAGCCCACTAAGGGCTGGTGTGACCCCCCCAAATGCTTATGGGCTTCCCCGGAGTGGGTTGCCCCCCTCCGGTGAACTCCCGGAACCCATTCGTCATTCCCGGTACATTCCCGGTAACTCCGAAAACCTTCCGGTAATCAAATGAGGTCATCCTATATATCAATCTTCGTTTCCGGACTATTCCGGAAACCCTCGTGACGTCCGTGATCTCATCCGGGACTCCGAACAACATTCGGTAACCAACCATATAACTCAAATACGCATAAAACAACGTCGAACCTTAAGTGTGCAGACCCTGCGGGTTCGAGAACTATGTAGACATGACCCGAGAGACTCCTCGGTCAATATCCAATAGCGGGACCTGGATGCCCATATTGGATCCTACATATTCTACGAAGATCTTATCGTTTGAACCTCAGTGCCAAGGATTCGTATAATCCCGTATGTCATTCCCTTTGTCCTTCGGTATGTTACTTGCCCGAGATTCGATCGTCAGTATTCGTATACCTATTTCAATCTCGTTTACCGGCAAGTCTCTTTACTCGTTCCGTAATACAAGATCCCGTAACTTACACTAAGTCACATTGCTTGCAAGGCTTGTGTGTGATGTTGTATTACCGAGTGGGCCCCGAAATACCTCTCCGTCACACGGAGTGACAAATCCCAGTCTTGATCCATACTAACTCAACTAACACCTTCGGAGATACCTGTAGAGCATCTTTATAGTCACCCAGTTACGTTGCGACGTTTGATACACACAAAGCATTCCTCCGGTGTCAGTGAGTTATATGATCTCATGGTCATAGGAATAAATACTTGACACGCAGAAAACAGTAGCAACAAAATGACACGATCAACATGCTACGTCTATTAGTTTGGGTCTAGTCCATCACGTGATTCTCCCAATGACGTGATCCAGTTATCAAGCAACAACACCTTGTTCATAATCAGAAGACACTGACTATCATCGATCAACTGGCTAGCCAACTAGAGGCATGCTAGGGACGGTGTTTTGTCTATGTATCCACACATGTAAATGAGTCTTCATTCAATACAATTATAGCATGGATAATAAACTATTATCTTGATACAGGAATTATAATAATAACTATACATTTATTATTGCCTCTAGGGCATAATTCCAACAGTCTCCCACTTGCACTAGAGTCAATAATCTAGCCCTCACATCACCATGTGTATTACATTGTAATAAATCTAACACCCATACAGTTCTGGTGTCGATCATGTTTTGGCCGTGGAAGAGGCTTAGTCAGCGGGTCTGCTACATTCAGATCCGTGTGCACTTTGCATATATTTACGTCCTCCTCCTCGACGTAGTCGCGGATGAGGTTGAAGCGTCGTTTGATGTGTCTGGTCTTCTTGTGAAACCTTGGTTCCTTTGCTAAGGCAATGGCACCAGTGTTGTCACAGAACAAGGTTATTGGATCCAGTGCACTTGGCACCACTCCAAGATCCGTCATGAACTTCTTCATCCAGACACCCTCCTCAGCCGCCTCCGAGGCAGCCATGTACTCCGCTTCACATGTAGAATCTGCTACGACGCTTTGCTTGGAACTGCACCAGCTTACTGCACCCCCATTAAGAATAAATACGTATCCGGTTTGCGACTTAGAGTCGTCCGGATCTGTGTCAAAGCTTGCATCGACGTAACCTTTTACGGCGAGCTCTTCGTCACCTCCATACACGAGAAACATCTCCTTAGTCCTTTTCAGGTACTTCAGGATATTCTTGACCGCTGTCCAGTGATCCACTCCTGGATTACTCTGGAACCTACCTGCCATACTTATGGCCAGGCTAACATCCGGTCTAGTGCACAACATTGCATACATGATAGAGCCTATGGCTGAAGCATAGGGGACGGAGCGCATATGCTCTCTATCTTCATCAGTTGCTGGGCACTGAGTCTTACTCAATCTCGTACCTTGTAACACTGGCAAGAACCCATTCTTGGACTGTTCCATTTTGAACCTCTTCAAAACTTTATCAAGGTATGTGCTTTGTGAAAGTCCTATCAGGCGTTTTGATCTATCCCTATAGATCTTAATGCCTAGAATGTAAGCAGCTTCTCCTAGGTCCTTCATAGAGAAACTTTTATTCAAGTAACCTTTTATGCTCTCCAAAAGCTCTACGTTGTTTCCAATCAGTAATATGTCATCCACATATAATATTAGAAACGCCACAGAGCTCCCACTCACTTTCTTGTAAATACAAGATTCTCCAACCACTTGTATTAACCCAAATGCTTTGATCACCTCATCAAAGCGTTTGTTCCAACTCCGAGATGCTTGCACCAGTCCATAAATGGATCGCTGGAGCTTGCACACCTTGTCAGCATTTTTAGGATCGACAAAACCTTTGGGTTGCATCATATACAACTCTTCCTTAAGGAAACCGTTAAGGAACGCCGTTTTGACATCCATCTGCCAGATTTCATAATCGAAAAATGCAGCTATTGCTAACATGATTCTGACGGACTTAAGCATCGCTACGGGAGAGAAAGTCTCATCGTAGTCAATTCCTGGAACTTGTGAAAAACCCTTTGCCACAAGTCGAGCTTTATAAACGGTCACATTACCGTCAGCGTCCGTCTTCTTCTTAAAGATCCATTTGTTCTGAATAGCCTTGCGGCCCTCAGGCAGCATCTCCAAAGTCCACACTTTGTTCTCATACATGGATCCTATCTCGGATTTCATGGCTTCTAGCCATTTGTTGGAATCTGGGCCCACCATTGCTTCTTCATAATTTGCAGGTTCATTGTTGTCTAACAACATGATTGATAAGACGGGATTACCGTACCACTCTGGAGCAGCGCGTGATCTCGTCGACCTGCGTGGTTCAACAGAAACTTGAACTGGAGTTTCATGATCATCATCATTAACTTCCTCCTCAACCGGCGTCGCAATGACAGAGGTTTCCCCTTGCCCTGCGCCACCATCCAGAGGGATGAGAGGTTCGACAACCTCGTCAAGTTCTATCTTCCTCCCACTCAATTCTCTCGAGAGAAACTCCTTCTCGAGAAAAGTTCCGTTCTTAGCAACAAACACTTTGCCCTCGGATTTGAGATAGAAGGTGTACCCAACTGTCTCTTTTGGGTAACCTATGAAGACGCACTTTTCCGCTTTGGGTTCCAGCTTTTCAGGCTGAAGCTTTTTGACATAAGCATCACATCCCCAAACTTTAAGAAACGACAACTTTGGCCTTTTGCCATACCACAGTTCGTATGGTGTCGTCTCAATGGATTTTGATGGTGCCCTATTTAAAGTGAATGCAGCTGTTTCTAATGCATAACCCCAAAACGATAACGGCAAATCAGTAAGAGACATCATAGATCGCAATAAAGTACGATTACGACGTTCGGACACACCATTACGCTGTGGTGTTCCAGGCGGTGTTAACTGCGAAACAATTCCACATTGTCTTAAGTGAGTACCAAACTCGAAACTCAGATATTCACCCCCATGATCAGACCGTAGGAACTTGATCTTCTTGTTACGATGATTTTCCACTTCACTCTGAAATTGCTTGAACTTTTTAAATGTTTCAGACTTGTGCTTCATCAAGTAGACATAACCATATCTACTTAGGTCATCAGTGAAGGTGAGAAAATAACGATATCCGCCGCGTGCCTCCACGCTCATTGGACCACACACATCGGTATGTATGATTTCCAACAAGTCACTTGCACGCTCCATTGTTCCGGAGAACGGAGTCTTAGTCATCTTGCCCATGAGGCATGGTTCGCACGTGTCAAGTGAATCAAAGTCAAGTGACTCCAAAAGTCCATCAGCATGGAGTTTCTTCATGCGCTTTACACCAATATGACCCAAGCGGCAGTGCCACAAAAATATGGCGCTATCATTATTTACTCTAACTCTTTTGGTCTCAATGTTATGTATATGCGTATCTCTATCAAGATTCAATATGAACAATCCTCTCACATTCGGTGCATGACCATAAAAGATGTTACTCATAGAAATAGAACAACCATTATTCTCAGACTTAAAAGAGTAACCGTCTCGCAATAAACAAGATCCAGATATAATGTTCATGCTCAACGCAGGCACTAAATAACAATGATTTAAGTTCATCACTAATCCCGATGGTAGTTGAAGTGACACTGTGCCTACGGCGATTGCATCAACCTTGGAACCGTTTCCTACGCGCATCGTCACTTCGTCTTTCGCCAGCCTTCGTCTATTCCGCAGTTCCTGCTTCGAGTTGAAAATGTGAGCAACAGAACCGGTATCGAATACCCAGGCACTACTACGAGAGTCGGTTAAGTACACATCAATAACATGTATATCAAATATACCTGATTTTTCTTTGCCCGCCTTCTTATCTGCCAGATACTTGGGGCAATTGAGCTTCCAGTGACCCATACCCTTGCAATAGAAGCACTCTGTTTCAGGCTTAGGTCCAGCCTTGGGTTTCTTCGGCGGATTGGCAACAGGCTTGCCGCTCTTCTTCGAATTACCCTTCTTGCCTTTGCCGTTTCTCTTGAAACTAGTGGTCTTGCTCACCATCAACACTTGATGCTCTTTACGGAGTTCAGACTCTGCGACTTTCAGCATCGCAAACAACTCGCCGGGAGACTTGTTCATCCCTTGCATGTTGTAGTTCAACACAAAGCCTTTATAGCTTGGCGGCAGTGATTGAAGGATTCTGTCAGTGATAGCTTCTTGCGGGAGTTCAATCCCCAGTTCAGCTAGACGGTTTGAGTACCCAGACATTTTGAGCACATGTTCACTGACAGACGAGTTTTCCTCCATCTTGCAAGCATAGAATTTATCGGAGGTCTCATACCTCTCGATCCGGGCGTTCTTCTGAAAGATAAACTTCAACTCCTGGAACATCTCAAATGCTCCATGACGCTCAAAGCGACGTTGAAGTCCCGATTCTAAGCCATACAAGACTGCACATTGAACTATTGCGTAGTCCTCCTTACGTGCTAACCAAGCGTTCTTAACATCCTGATCAGCCGTAGCGGGTGGTTCATATCCTAGCGCAGCATTAAGGACATAATCCTTCTTTCCAACTTGTAAGATTAGCTTAAGATTACGAGCCGAGTCTACAAAGTTGCTTCCATCATCTTTCAACTTAGCTTTCTCTAGGAACGTATTAAAATTCAGGATGACACTTGTGTGAGCCATGATCTACAACACAAATACATTCAAAGTGGACTTAGACTATGTTCAAGATAATTAGAGTTCAACTTAATCAAATTATATGCTAAACTCCCACTCAAAAAGTACATCTCTCTAGTCATTTGAGTGGTTCATGATCCACTTACACTATCCCAAGTCCGATCATCACGTGAGTCGAGAGTAGTTTCAGTGGTAAGCATCCCTATGCTAATCATATCAGCTATATGATTCATGATCGACCTTTCGGTCTCATGTGTTCCGAGGCCATGTCTGCACATGCTAGGCTCGTCAAGCTTAACCCGAGTGTTCCGCGTGCGCAACTATTTTGCACCCGTTGTATGTGAACGTTGAGTCTATCACACCCGATCATCACGTGGTGTCTCGAAACGACGAACTGTAGCAACGGTGCACAGTCGGGGAGAACACAATTTCGTCTTGAAATTTTAGTGAGAGATCACCTTATAATGCTACCGTCGTTCTAAGCAAAATAAGGTGCATAAAAGGATTAACATCACATGCAATTCATAAGTGACATGATATGGCCATCATCACGTGCTTCTTGATCTCCATCACCAAAGCACCGGCACGATCTTCTTGTCACCGGCGCCACACCATGATCATCCATCAACGTGTTGCCATCGGGGTTGTCGTGCTACTTATGCTATTACTACTAAAGCTACATCCTAGCAAAATAGTAAACGCATCTGCAAGCACATATGTTAGTATAAAGACAACCCTATGGCTCCTGCCGGTTGCCGTACCATCGACGTGCAAGTCGATATTTCTATTACAACATGATCATCTCATACATCCAATATATCACATCACATCATTGGCCATATCACATCACAATCATACCCTGCAAAAACAAGTTAGACGTCCTCTAATTTTGTTGTTGCATGTTTTACGTGGTGACCAAGGGTATCTAGTAGGATCGCATCTTACTTACGCAAACACCACAACGGAGATATATGAGTTGCTATTTAACCTCATCCAAGGACCTCCTCGGTCAAATCCGATTCAACTAAAGTTGGAGAAACCGTCACTTGCCAGTCATCTTTGAGCAAAGGGGGTTACTCATAACGATGAAACCAGTCTCTCGTATGCGTACGAGTAATGTCGGTCCAAGCCGCTTCAATCCAACAATACCGCAGAATCAAGAAAAGACTAAGGAGGGCAGCAAAACGCACATCACCGCCCACAAAACCTTTTGTGTTCTACTCGAGAAGACATCTACGCATGAACCTAGCTCATGATGCCACTGTTGGGGAACGTCGCATGGGAAACAAAAATTTTCCTACGCGCACGAAGACCTATCATGGTGATGTCCATCTACGAGAGGGGATGAGTGATCTACGTACCCTTGTAGATCGCACAGCAGAAGCGTTAGAGAACGCGGTTGATGTAGTGGAACGTCCTCACGTCCCTCGATCCACCCCGCAAACAATCCCGCGATCAGTCCCACGATCTAGTACCGAACGGACGGCACCTCCGCGTTCAGCACACGTACAGCTCGACGATGATCTCGGCCTTCTTGATCCAGCAAGAGAGACGGAGAGGTAGAAGAGTTCTCCGGCAGCGTGACGGCGCTCCGGAGGTTGGTGATGATCATATCTCAGCAGGGCTCCGCCCGAGCTCCGCAGAAACACGATCTAGAGGAAAAACTATGGAGGTATGTGGTCGGGCAGCCGTGAGAAAGTCGTCTCAAATCTGCCCTAAAAGCCCCATATATATAGGAGGAGGGAGGGGGACCTTGCCTTGGGGTCCAAGGGATCCCCAAGGGGTCGGCCGAGCCAGGGGGAGGACTCTCCCCCCCCAAACCGAGTCCTACTTGGTTTGGTGGGAGGGAGTCCTTCCCCTTTCCCACTTCTTCCTTTTTTTTTATTTCCTTTGATTTTTTCTCTCTTGGAGCATAGGGGATTGGTGGGCTGTCCCACCAGCCCACTAAGGGCTGGTGTGACCCCCCCAAATGCCTATGGGCTTCCCCGGAGTGGGTTGCCCCCCTCCGGTGAACTCCCGGAACCCATTCGTCATTCCCGGTACATTCCCGGTAACTCCGAAAACCTTCCGGTAATCAAATGAGGTCATCCTATATATCAATCTTCGTTTCCGGACTATTTCGGAAACCCTCGTGACGTCCGTGATCTCATCCGGGACTCCGAACAACATTCGGTAACCAACCATATAACTCAAATACGCATAAAACAACGTCGAACCTTAAGTGTGCAGACCCTGCGGGTTCGAGAACTATGTAGACATGACCCGAGAGACTCCTCGGTCAATATCCAATAGCGGGACCTGGATGCCCATATTGGATCCTACATATTCTACGAAGATCTTATCGTTTGAACCTCAGTGCCAAGGATTCGTATAATCCCGTATGTCATTCCCTTTGTCCTTCGGTATGTTACTTGCTCGAGATTCGATCGTCAGTATTCGTATACCTATTTCAATCTCGTTTACCGGCAAGTCTCTTTACTCGTTCCGTAATACAAGATCCCGTAACTTACACTAAGTCACATTGCTTGCAAGGCTTGTGTGTGATGTTGTATTACCGAGTGGGCCCCGAGATACCTCTCCGTCACACGGAGTGACAAATCCCAGTCTTGATCCATACTAACTCAACTAACACCTTCGGAGATACCTGTAGAGCGTCTTTATAGTCACCCAGTTACGTTGCGACGTTTGATACACACAAAGCATTCCTCCGGTGTCAGTGAGTTATATGATCTCATGGTCATAGGAATAAATACTTGACACGCAGAAAACAGTAGCAACAAAATGACACGATCAACATGCTACGTCTATTAGTTTGGGTCTAGTCCATCACGTGATTCTCCCAATGACGTGATCCAGTTATCAAGCAACAACACCTTGTTCATAATCAGAAGACACTGACTATCATCGATCAACTGGCTAGCCAACTAGAGGCATGCTAGGGACGGTGTTTTGTCTATGTATCCACACATGTAAATGAGTCTTCACTCAATACAATTATAGCATGGATAATAAACTATTATCTTGATACAGGAATTATAATAATAACTATACATTTATTATTGCCTCTAGGGCATAATTCCAACAATGAGGTCGGTGGGGAATTTATGGTTTCCAATGGTGAGGTTCAATGCGTGGCATCCTATCCCTATCGTCATCATGCCTCCTGCGGAGCTGACCTTAATGGGCTGACTGAGGGTTCTAGTGGGCAAACTATACTTCTCCACAACTACCCTTGATATGAATGAATGCGTTGCACCAGAATCAAAAAGTACCAGTACTGGACGTGAATTTAACAAAAAGTACCATCATATCGGGCTGATCATAGACCTCCTCAACATCAATGTGGTTCACCTGAGCTCGGGGAAAAGGGTTGGGCTTCTTTGCTCATGAGTTGCCATTGTCGTTTCCATTTCCCTGCTTGTTTTGGGGACATTCACTGGCATAGTGTCCCGTCTTCTCGCACTTGAAGCAGGAGATATGGCAGATCCTTCTGAGCTGAAGCGGTACGATGCCGACTGTCATTCCCTCCATTGCCATTCTTGAAGTTGGTGTCGTTGCGATTGTTCCCATTTCCTCCATGGTTGTGGCCTCCATGGTTATGCACTGCGTGGTTATGGTGAGTGTCTCCTCCAAACTTACCGGATCGTGATCCGGTATTCCCTGAATAAGGAGAGTAATGGGGCTTCTGTTGTGCTCCAGAGTTGTACTTCCCATGTCCATACTTCCTTTTGCGGTTCTCGATCTGCTGTTGTTTTCCCTCCAAGATGAGGGCCTTGTCTACTAGCTTTTTGTAGTTGTTGAAGGTAGCCACGGTCAGTTGAATGCTCAACTCATCGTTGAGTCCTTCCATGATTTTTTCCTGCTTGGCAACATCATCGGCCACATCTCCAGGTGCATATTGGGCCAACATGCTGAATTCATCAACATACTAGGCCAAAGAGCGATTTCCCTGGCGTAAGTTGTGAAACTCACGCTTCTTGGGACTCATGGCTCTAGTTGAGACATGAGCGGTGCGGAAAGCCTGCTTAAACTGCTCCCAAGTCACACCAGCAATGGGGTATGTGGTGGTGTAGTTCTTCCACCATGCAGCTGCTGGTCCTTCAAGTTGATGTGCGGCGAAACGCACTTTCTCACCTTCAGTGCATACAGCAGTGATCAGTTCCCTCTCCATCTTGCGGAGTCAGTCATTGCTACCTCTTGAGCTTGCGTTGGTTTTTCCTTGAAGAGGAAAGGGTGATGCAGCACAGTAGCGATAAGTATTTCCCTCAGTTTGAGAACCAAGGTATCGATCCAGTAGGAGTATCAAGATAAGGCACCAATGTACCTGCAAAAAAACAAACAAACTTGCACCCAACGCTATAAAGGGGTTGTCAATCCCTACATGATTATTTGCAAGGTGAGAACTGAAGGTGGAAAGTGCAACAAAGTAAAAGTGTAGATTCGAAAATTTGATGTGAAGTAGACCCGGGGGCCATAGTGTTCACTAGAGGCTTCTCTCATGATAGCAAGTATTACGGTGGGTGAACGAATTACTGTCGACCAATTGATAGAATCGCGCAAAGTCATTATGACATCTAAGGCAATGATCATACATATAGGCATCACGTCCGAGACAAGTAGACCAATACTATCTGCATCTACTACTATTACTCCACACATCGATCGCTATCCAGCATGCATCTAGTGTATTGAGTTCATAACAAACAGAGTTACGCCTTAAGCAAGATGACATGATGTAGAGGGATAGATTCATGCAATATGATATAAACCCCATCTTTTTACCCGTGATTGCAACAACCTGATGCGTGCCTCGCTACCCCTTCTGTCACTAGGTGAGGACACCGCACGGTATGAACCCAAAACCAAGCACTTCTCCCATTGCAAGAATTATAGATCAAGTTGGCCAGACAAAACCCACAACTCGAAGAGAATTACAAGGATACGAAATCATGCATATAAGAGATCAGAGGAGACACAAATAATATTCATAGATAATCTGATCATAAATCCACAATTCATCGGATCTCGACAAACACACTGCAAAAGAAGATTACATCGGATAGATCTCCATGAAGATCATGGAGAACTTTGTATTGACGATCCAAGAGAGAGAAGAAGCCATCTAGCTACTAGCTATGGACCCGAAGGTCTATGGTGAACTACTCACGCATCATCGGAGAGGCAATGGTGTTGATGAAGAAGCCCTCCATGTTCGAATCCCCCCTCCGGCAGGGCACCAGAATGGTCCCGAGATGGGATCTTGCGGAGACAGAAGCTTGCGGCGGCGGAAAAGTATTTTCGTGGCTCTCTCTAGTGGTTTTGGATTTTTTAGAGAATTTATAGGCGGAAGAGGTAGGGCAGAGGAGCCACAGGGGGCCCACAAGCCTGCTAGGACCCCCCCCCAGGCCGGGGCTAGTTGGCTTTTGACCTCCCCCGAGGTCCCTTGCCTTCTGTTATGGAAAAAATCATTCCGCATGTTTTATTCCGTTTGGACTCCATTTAATATTCTCCTCTAAAAAAGGTCAAAAACACGGAAAAAAACAGAAACTGGCACTTGGCACTGAGTTAATAGGTTAGTCCCAAAAAAGATATATAATAGCATATTCATGCATACAAAACATCCAAAGTTGACAAGATAATAGCATGGAACCATCAAAAATATAGATACGTTGGAGACGTATCAAGCATCCCCAAGCTTAACTCCTGCTCGTCGCCGAGTAGGGAAGTGATAAAGACTGAATTTTTGATGTGGAATGCTACCTAACATATTTGTCCTTTGTAACTTCTTTCTTGTGGCACGAATGTTCAGATCCGTAAGATTCAAAACAATAATTTACTATTGACATGAAAACAATAATACTTCAAGCAAACTAGCAGAGTAATCATGAACTTTTGAAATAACAAGGCCAAAGAAAGTTATCCCTACAAAATCATATAGTCTGGCTATGCTCCATCATCCCCACACAACGAATTTAAATTATGCACAACCCCGGTATTGGCCAAGTAATTGTATTCGCACTCTTACTTTCTCAAACTTTTTCAACTCTCACGCAATACATGAGCGTGAGCCATGGATATAGCACTATACGTGGAATAGAGTGTGGTGGAGGTTGTGAGGCAAAAAGGAGGAGATGGTCGCATCGACTCGGCGTATCAACGGGCTATGAAGATGCCCATCAATAGATATCAATGTGAATGAGTAGGGATTACCATGCAACAGATGCACTTAGAGCTATAAGTGTGTGAAAGCTCAAAAGGAGAACTAGTTGGTGTGCACCCAACTTGCTTGCTCACGAAGACCTAGGGCAATTTTGAGGAAGCCCATCATTGGAATATACAAGCCAAGTTATATAATGAAAATTCCCACTAGTATATGGAAGTGTCAAAACAAGAGACTCTCTATCATGAAGAACATGGTGCTATTTTGAAGCACAAGTGTGGAAAAAGATAGTAGCATTGTCCTTTCTCTCTTTTTCTCTCTTCTTTTTTGTTTGTTTGGGCTCTTTGGCCTCTTTTCAAAAAAATGGTGCGCATCTTTGGCCTCTTTTTTTATTTCCTCACATGGGACAATGATATAATAATGATGATCATCACACTTTTATTTACTCACAACTCAATACTTAGAACAATGATGACTCTATAGGAAATGCCTCCGGCAGTGTACCGGGATGTGCAATGATCTAGCTTAGTGTATGACGTTGAAACATCTCGCTAGCTATCTTACGATCATGCAATGGCAATATGAAAGTGATAGCATAAGTCATGAGACGGAACAGTGGGAGTTGCATGGGAATATATCTCGGAATGGCTATGAAAATGCCATAATAGGTAGGTATGGTGGCTGTTTTGAGAAAGGTATATGGTGGGTATGTGCACCGGCAAAAGTTGTGCGGCACTAGAGAGGCTAGCAGTGGTGGAAGGTGAAAGTGCATCTATACCATGGACTCACATTAGTCATGAAGAACTCATATACTTCTTGCGAAAGTTTTATTAGTAATCGAAACAAAGTGCTAAACGCATACTCCTAGGGGAAGGGTTGGTAGGTGTTAACCATCGTGCGATCCCGACCACCACACAAAGGATGACAATCAATAAATCAATTATGCTTCGACTTCCTAACATAGCGGTTCACCATACGTGCATGCTACGGGAATCACTAACTTCAACACAAGTATTTCTAGATTCACAACACCCTACTAACATAACTCTAATATTACCAAATCCATATCTCAAAACTTAATTCTTAGGAACCAAACTTCTCTTACTAATCAACGCACTTGAATATGGAAGTTTTTATTATATCCTCTTGGATGCCTATCATCTTTAGGACTACATTCATAGCACAAGCCAATTATCAAGTTAGTGAGAGAGAGCACTCTCAAAAAGATATAAGTGAAGATCGAGAGTTTTTATTTCTTCAAAATATGACACCGCCGTGCTCTAAAAATATCTACGTGAAGCACTAGAGAAAAGTTATCTAGCTCAAAAGATATAAGTGAAGCACATGCGAGCTAAATTGCCTAACTCAAAAGATATAAGCGAAGCTCAATAAGTATTCTAGCAAATTCACGATGAGTGCATGTCCCTCTCAAAAAAGTGTGCAGCAAGGATGATTGCGACAAAACAAAAAAGCAAAGACTCCTATAATACACAGCGCTCCAAGCAAAACACATATCATGTGGTGAATAAAAATGTAGCTCCAAGTAACGTTACCGATGGATTGAAGACGAAAGAGGGGATGCCTTCCCGGGGCATCCCCAAGCTTAGCCTTTTTGGTGTCCTTGAATTTGGCTTGGTATGCCTTGGGCATCCCCAAGCTTAAGCTCTTTCCACTCTTTATCACATTGTCCATGAGAACATCACCCAAAACTTGAAAACTTCACAACACAAAACTTAAACAGAAACTCCTGATATCATTAGCATAAGAAAACAAACTACCAACTCTTAGGTACTGTAGTAAACTTGATTATTATTTATATTGATGTTAGATTACTGTATTCTCACTTTTCCATGGCTATTACCCCCTGATACTAACCATAGTTTCATCAAAATAAGCAATCAACACAACAAAAACAGAATCTGTCGAAAACAGACCAGTCTATCGCAATCTGTATACTTCGTATACCTCTGATATCTCAAAAATTCTGAAAAATTATGAAAATTAGGGAAATTTGCATATCAACCAACAACAAAAAGAATCAACTCAAAATCTCTTTGTGGATAGGAATTAAAAATAATTTCATGAGCGCAAAGTTTCTGTCTTTTTCAGCATAATCAAACAACCATCACCAAAACTAATCATAATGGTTCTACTTGGCACAAACACTAAAATAAACATAAAAAATACAATCAAAACACAATTATGATGGTGTGGACACAACAAATAAAAAATAAAAAAGCAAAGATAAATTCATTGGGTTGCCTCCCAACAAGCGCTATCGTTTAACGCCCTTAGCTAGGAATTGATAATTCAATGATGCTCCCATAAAAGATAGCAATCGGACACAAAGAGAGCATCATGAAACATGTGACAAACATATCTACGTCTAACATACTTCCTATGCATCAGCATTTTATAGGAAAACAAATTAGCAAGACAAGCAATAGCTACCATATGCAAGGAAGAAGAAAGAGACAATAGCAATCTCAACATAACAAGAGGTGATTTAGTTTTATGAAAATTTCTACAACCATATTTTCCTCTCTCATAATAATTACATGTGGGATCATATTCAAATTCAACAATATAGCTATCACATAGGATATTCTTTTCATGATCCACATGCATGCAAAGTTGACGCTTTTCAAAAATAGTGGGATTATCATCAACTAAAGTCATGACTTCTCCAAACCCACTTTCAATAATATTGCAAATATCATATTCATCATGAGGCTTAAATTTTTTTTCAAGATCATAAGAAAAATCATCACCCCAATCACGATCATTGCAAAAAGTAGTGGACATAGCAAAACTAGCATCCCCAAGCTTAGGGTTTTGCATATTTTTAGCATGATTGACATTAATAGAATTCATAGTGAAACCATTGCAATCATGCTTTTCATTCAAGGAGCCCTCGTGAATAACTTCATAAATTTCTTCATCACAATTTTCATATTCACGCATCTCAAGCAAAACTTCATAAAGATAATCTAGTGCACAAAACTCACTAGCAATTGGTTCAACATAATTGGATCTTTTGAAAAGATTAGCAAGTGGATGAGGATCCATACCAATAGATACTTAGCAAGCAAAGATGCAAGCATATTGAAGGCACATAGCACACAAGCAAAGGAAAGGCAAACGAAAAAGGCAAATATTTTTGTAAATTTTGTTTTTTCAGAAGTGGGGGGAGGAAAACGAGAGGCAAAAGGCAAATAATGTAAATGCAAGAGATGAGTTTGCGAAGGTTACTTGGATAAGCTTCACTTCGAATACTCCCCGGCAACGGCGCCAGAAATTGCCACGTTCACGGGAGACTATTCTTGACTTGATCCTCCCCGGCAACGGCGCCAGAAATTGGCACGTTGACGGGAGACTATTCTTGACTTGATCCTCCCCGGCAACGGCGCCAGAAATTCTTCTTGCTACCTCTTGAGCTTGCATTGGTTTTTTCCGTTGAAGAGGAAAGGGTGATGCAGCACAGTAGCGATAAGTATTTCCCTCAGTTTGAGAACCAAGGTATCGATCCAGTAGGAGTATCAAGATAAGGCACCAATGTACCTGCGCAAAAACAAACAAACTTGCACCCAACGCTATAAAGGGGTTGTCAATCCCTTCACAATTAGTTGCAAGGTGAGAACTGAAGGTGGAAAGTGCAACAAAGTAAAAGTGTAGATTTGAAAATATGATGTGAAGTAGACCCGGGGGCCATAGTGTTCACTAGAGGCTTCTTTCATGATAGCAAGTATTACGGTGGGTGCACGAATTACTGTCGAGCAATTGATAGAATCGCGCAAAGTCATGATGATATCTAAGGCAATGATCATACATATAGGCATCACGTCCGAGACAAATAGACCGATATTGTCTGCATCTAGTACTATTACTCCACACATCGACCGCTATCCAGCATGCATCTAGTGTATTGAGTTCATAACAAACAGAGTAACGCCTTAAGCAAGATGACATGATGTAGAGGGATAGATTCATGCAATATGATATAAACCCCATCTTTTTACCCTTGATGGCAACAACATGATGCATGCCTTGCTAAACCTTCTGTCACTAGGTGAGGACACCACACGGTATGAACCCAAAACCAAGCACTTCTCCCATTGCAAGAATTATAGATCAAGTTGGCCAAACAAAACCCACAACTCGAAGAGAATTACAAGGATACGAAATCATGCATATAAGAGATCAGAGGAGACTCAAATAATATTCATAGATAATCTGATCATAAATCCACAATTCATCGGATCTCGACAAACACACAGCAAAAGAAGATTACATCGGATAGATCTCCATGAAGATCATGGAGAACTTTGTATGGAAGATCCAAGAGAGAGAAGAAGACATCTAGCTACAAGCTATGGACCCGAAGGTCTGTGGTGAACTACTCACGCATCATCGGAGAGGCAATGGTGTTGATGAAGAAGCCCTCTGTGTCTGAATCCCCCCTCTGGCAGGGCACCAGAACGGTCCCCAGATGGGATCTTGCGGATATAGAAGCTTGCGGCGGCGGAAAAGTATTTTCGTGGCTCTCTGTGGTGGTTTTGGATTTTTAGAGAATTTATAGGCGGAAGAGGTAGGGCAGAGGAGCCACGAGGGGGCCACAAGCCTGCTAAGCCCCCAGGCCGGGGCTAGGGGGCTTGTGACCTCCCCCGAGGTTCCTTGCCTTGGTTCTCAAGTCTCCTGCGTATCTTCTGTTATGGAAAAAATCATTCCGCAGGTTTTATCCGTTTGGACTCCGTTCAATATTCTCCTCTGAAAAAGGTCAAGAACACGGAAAAAACAGAAACTGGCACTTGTCACTGAGTTAATAGGTTAGTCCCAAAAAAGATATAAAATAGCATATTCATGCATACAAAACATCCAAAGTTGACAAGGTAATAGCATGGAACCATCAAAAATTATAGATACGTTGGAGACATATCAGTCATCTGCCACTATGGGCTCAGTACTGCTCGAGAAAATCGGGGGATTCAGCCTTAGAAAATGGGTGAGGTTGTCGGCCTGGGGTGGAGGGTGGTTGTTGTTATTGGTTGCCTGGTTTTGAATGATCAACTGCATCAGGGTATTCTGCTGCTGGATTAGCTGGGTGACTTCCGGCGAGAAGTTGGAGGCAGGGCCACGTTTCGGAGGCATTTGATGTTTTTAGAGGGATGGGAATTAGAATAGAACAAGGGTCTAAAGAGAAAATACACTACCCATATGAAATGCAACAAACAATTAACACACCACACATTCATTCATTAATCATCTGAAAAGGTTCAAACATTGATAAACAAGTTTTGCGATAACCTAAACATCGGCCTAAACGTTTAACGATAAGGTAAAGATAACTTGGTGGTCTTGACTATGTGTCCTCCTCATAAGTACATGGTGGTGGGTCCGTCGGTAGAGCTCTCTCCATGGTCATCCTCGTTGCTGATCAAGGGGGCCACGTCACCTTCTGGGTGAAGATTTTCTCCCATGTCCAATTGCTCCTCCAGGTATGCAACGCGAGTCTTCATCTTCTCGATCCTCTCCAGGAAGTCCTTCACTTCATGTTCGTTCTTGTATTGGGCTTCTCGTGCTTCTGCTTCGAGGTCAAGTTCACCGAGCATCAGTTGCTTGATCTTCATCGTGTCTTTGCTTACAAGGAGCTCCAGAGTTCTGATGTGTCTCTCCAATGTTTGGGCATACGAAAGCATAGAGTCTTCAGTCTTGGTCTTTATGATTTCTCCATCTTCTCCTCTGCGAGAGACCATGTAGAGGTCCGGCGAAATGGGGCAGCCTCTGTATACCTCCTTGATACGTCTGAGTGCACAGTGAATCGCCATGCCCCTTCCGAGAATCCAGTTGGGTGCGATAAACTTGAAGTCAATGGGCTCTGTGCGATTCTCGAAAGTATTTCGGGGATGTGCACCTCAATCCTGTAGCAAGCGTCTGCAGGGAAAGACATGATAGGTTTCCCGGTGATGGTTGGCAGAGCAATCCTTATGTCCTTAACGATCTGCACTAGCTCTCTGCCGAAGGGCATTGTTGCATCGGGCTGGCAAAACTCCGTAACAAAAAATGGGTTGATGGTGGCCATCTAGAAATATTGGAAAATCAGAGAGAAGTCAGAATTGAGCAGACGAGAATATAGAAGAATTAAAGACATAAGAAAAATGGTTTTCTTCCTAAGTCTTTTCCAATACTAGAGGTTACGTCCTACGGTCAATGTGTGCTCTGATACCATATCTGTAGCGACCCGACCTAAAACAGTCAACTCTCTGATGTTTTTGTACCATCCCAAGATCATGCTGGTACACACACAGTACAACAATGTATATATCGAGAGTTCAGTCACAACTGCTTTATTAATCACAATCTCATATTAGTCCTTTATTACAATAAAGATTACAACAAAGTGGCTGAAGGCCAACTCATGAGATAAAACTAAATGAAAACTAGCGAAAGCTTCAAAGGTAGTTGAGTCCATCTGACTCGAGGGCATATCACCGAGTGTAGAGCGTATCCTCACTCCTGGATGGAAAAGTACTCTGCAGCATGACACGTTCCAGCCGTGTAGGTTGATACGTCTCCAACGTATCTATAATGTTTGATGGTTTCATGCTATTATCTTGTAAAACTTTGGATGTTATGCATGTCTTTTATATATTTTTTGGGACTAACTTATTAACTCCGTGCCAAGTGCTAGTTCCTGTTTTTCCATATTTTTGACCCCTTTCAAAGGAGATTTTGAAAGAGAATCCAAACGGAACAAAATCCGTGAAAAGATTTTTTCCGGAACGGAAGAAGATCGGGAAGCTTGAGAGCCAAGGCAGGGGAGCCTCAGGGGCCCCACAAGCCCCCACCCCGCGGCCAGGGGAGGCCGCGGCCCACAGGCTTGTGGGCCCCCTGGGCGCCCTCTGACCTAGGGGTTGTGCCTATAAATTCCCTAAAAATCCCAAAAAAATTAGGAGATCATCGAAAGTACTTTTCCGCCGCCGCAAGCTTCTGTTCCCGCAAGATCCCATCTGGGGCACGTTCTGGTGCCCTGCCGGAGGGGCGCTTCGGATACGGAGGGCTTCTTCATCAACACCATGACCTCTCCGATGATGCGTGAGTAGTTCACCATAGACCTACGGGTCCATAGCTAGTAACTAGATGGCTTCTTCTCTCTCTTGGATCTTAATACAAAGTTCTCCATGATCTTCATGGAGATCTATCCGATGTAATCTTCTTTTGTGGTGTGTTTGTCGAGATTCGATGAATTGTGGATTTATGATCAGATTATCTATGAATCTTATTTGAGTTTTTTCTGATCTCTCTTATGCATGATTTCATATCCTTGTAATTCTCTTCGAGTTGTGGGTTTTGTCTGGCCAACTAGATCTATGATTCTTGCAATGGGAGAAGTTCTTGGTTTTGGGTTCATACCGTGCGGTGACCTCACCCAGAGACAGAAGGGGTAGCGAGGCACGCATCGTGTTGTTGCCATCAAGGGTAAAAAGATGGGGTTTATATCATATTGCATGAATCTATCCCTCTACATCATGTCATCTTGCTTAAGGCGTTACTCTGTTCGTAATGAACTCAATACACTAGATGCATGCTGGATAGCGGTCGATGTGTGGAGTAATAGTAGTAGATGCAGAAAGTATCGGTCTACTTGTCTCGGACGTGATGCCTATATGTATGATCATTGCCTTAGATATCGTCATGACTTTGCGCGGATCTATCAATTGCTCGACAGTAATTTGTTCACCCACCGTGATATTTTCTATTTTGAGAGAAGCCTCTAGTGAACACTATGGGCCCCAGGGTCTACTTCACACCATATTTTCAGCCTTACACTTTTTACTTCGTTGCACTTTCCACCTTCAGATCTCACTTTGCAAACAATCTTGAAGGGATTGGCAACCCCTTCGAAGCGTTGGGTGCAAGCTTGTTTGTGTTTGCGCAGGTACTCTGGACTTGACGAGACCCTCCTTCTGGATCGATACCTTGGTTCTCGAACTGAGAGAAATACTTATTGCTCCTGTGCTGCATCACCCTTTCCTCTTCAAGGGAAAAACCAACGCAACCCCAGTCTCCGTCAATGTGTCAATTTCTGGCGCTGTTGTTTGAGAAGTAGCATAGGTCATCATATTGAATATGCCGGCAAGTCACAAAAGAGAGGGGTGAAAATATCATCTATACTATATGCATATACGACAAGTGGGGCTATAAGTTTTAAGTTTTGCGTAAAGCAAATTTTTCATACAACAAGAGAGGGGTAAAAGCAAAATATACTACATTGTTGATTGTTAATGAGAAGGTTCCACCAACCATTTCTGATACCCAAGTTATCAATAATACCCACATCATTAAGTTATTGGTGTTGAGAATTCCTGATAGTTTTAGTTCCTTTGGCTCAAGTTATCCATCACCGTGGACATTGGTAATCGATTAGGTTTGAGTACTCTGCAGAGTTTTGCACACGTTCCCCACAAGATTTGATCACCACCATTGAAGTCCTCGCACTTTAGGGTGTTTGAGAACTGGATGATCAAAACATGGTCTTCCAAAGGGTTCCTCTGAGCCACTGTCAGTGCCCATCCAATCCTCTTCTATATCTCGTAGCACCGCCCGTCCAGAGTCACCACGATGTCCAACCAAGCTAGAGCCCATAATGACTTGTGGCTGTGCAGGTAAGCCTCATTTCTTGAAGCATACATCCATCTCTTCGTGCCTGGGTGGACCTTTCCGCGTGATTACTCGCGCTTCTCCAGCATCACCTAGGCTACCACTGGTTCCTCCAGGGTGCCGTTCTACCAACATTCACCCATATATATATTGCATCATGAGGTCTTGAAAGTCTTGAAGTCTTTAGGTCTTGATTATTAAGCTCTCACAACACTCATGATAAACATTCAACCAAACCACGTCTACTAGAAGCATAGCAAAATTAAAAAAATAACGTTCCGGGTCAAAGTAACAAGGGTTGATGGGTGCCTACCACATGATACTACTCAAGAACAAATTTACAAGTACTTACTTTGCATGCAATGGGTGGAGAAGGTTGAACTAATGCAATAAAACCATAGGTATAAACATGATCAATGTGAACTTGCCTTGTTGGCGATTTTCGAATTCGAGTGACTCTAAATAGCAAGCCTCGCACTCCGAATGATCTAATGAGACAAACAATTCACACATAAGCATAACCATAGTACAACTTACAATAACAACAAGGAATACTAAAATCACTAAAACAATACATAGCCCAAACAAAGAAAAGGAAACAAAACAAACAAAATCAAATGAAAAGCAATTAACCTAAAAGAGCTAAAACAGATTATGGTTTTTTGAAAACCCTATTTTAAAAATATACTAAACATTACCAAACTGAACACAGTGATAAAACTAGCTAATATGAATCAGTAGCAAAAAGAATCACTCAAAAATATGTTTTAAACTCAAGTTATTCAAATTCTAGTGTTATGAGTAAATTCAAACGAATTCAATTTTAATCAGTTAAGATTGAAAATAAAAGCTACACGCAGAAACTACATAATTTCCATGAGCTACTGCAAAAAAACACTCAAAAATATGAAGTAGATTAAAAGTTATAAGGTTTTCAAAATCAGACTCCTCTCTGTCTAAAAGAAAACAAAGCCGGAAAAAAACTAACAAACGAATAGGACCACGTGGTGAGACGCGAGTGGAGGAGGTGTGCATGCGCGGGGCTGTAGAGTGAATGCTCTCTAATCAGAAGAAAACGATTCGTCATTTTAAACTAATCTAATCTGTACCCCATCGAGATCGGACGGTGGACAGGGGGGTGGTTCTCACCATGGTGGTTGGTGAAATCTGGCAAGGTCGTCGGTGGCCAAAGCGTGAAGGTGGTCGGGGACGGCAGCGGGAAGTCCAGTCGATGGCGGTGATCCTACGGCGAAGGTCTATGGCGTCAGCAGGACTTGAGGACGATGGTGGCGGCGGCTACAAGCTCCGAGAGCTTCGGGTGGAGGCAGAGCTCCGGCGAGGTCGTGGCGGGGCGTTCTGGCGAGGGCTCTTAGGGTTTTGGGGAAAACAAAGTGCGAGGGATCTGGGGTATTCATAGGTGGCCTCGGGGTGCTCGGAGGGAAGGAGATCGATGAGATCCGGTCAGATGCAAGGCGGTGGCCGACGAAGGAAGGTGGAGTGGGGAAAGGAAGGTGACGACCGGCGTGTGGGATCGGTCGGGCGGTGGGGCCAGTGCGTCAGCGGAAGAGGAAGAGGCACGGCTTGGTCGGTGGACGATCCGAAAGGATAAGGATGTGATCCGGCGTGGCTCGTGCCGATTCTTTCCTAGTTGGGCAGCGGGGGTTTCCTATCTAGCGCACGGGGTTTCCTCTTATAAGATTTTTCTTCCTTTTATTTAAAAATGGGAAACAAAACTAAGAAAAGGAAAATAAAATATACTCTGAATATAAGAGTATTATATATCAAAATTATCAGGAGAAAATATAGAATTTATTTAACATTTTTCCACGACCAAAAAGTAACAATTAAAAAATGAGAACTTTCTCAAATGGAATACATTCATATTTGACATATTTTTCAAATAAACCCCTAGTTCAAATGGGATAAAATATTTTTACAAAAACAAATACCCCTGTATTTGAGGGTCATGTTCCTCCTCTCAAATTTGAAATATTTCACTCGTTTCATTAAAACTTGAATTGAAAGCAAAACAAAAAATTGATATGAGCTTTCAAAATGGAAGCAAAAACTTCATCATTCTTTTCACTCACAAAGCAAATATAACAATATGTAGGAATGCATATCTATTTTTATAACATGCCAAAATGAAATTTTCGGGATGTTACAAGAAACTTAGCTTTTTAAATCCCCATAAATCCAAAACCCATAGGAAATTCTTCAAACTTACCCCGGTGTCATGACACGACACTTATACGACATGGTAAATTATTTGACCAATTTTGGACAGGTTTTAGGACAAGTCTCTTGCACACCGGAACTTCTCTCAAGAAGCATCATGGTTTCGATACGGAACATGTCACCTACATGGACGTAACGACATTCAATGCCTCTTCTTGCCTTGATTTTTTCTACATGCAACATAGAATAATGCAAGTGCACTGCTAAAATGTTGAATTATTTAGGGCTCATTCGACGCCCTTTGTACATTAATTTATTTTTCTAGCCATTTAATGTGTATAATTAAATTTATAACTACAACAAGCACATGTTCCACAACACCAAAATGGGTTAGAAAGTCACTTTTATGTTCTTGGGTCCTTGTTTAGGTCACATGCCATGATTATAAACATCTCGGCATCGTGACTAGGCCGCAAATGTTGAGAAACTATGTTTTAAATCCCCATAAATCTGAAACTCGTCTGAAATTCTTGAAACTTACACCGGCATCATGACATTACTCTTATATGACATGGTAATTTTTGACCAATTTGGGAAAAGTTTTGGGACAAACCTCTTACAAATCGGAGATTCCCATAAGAAGCCTCGTGGTTTCTATAGGGAACATGTCACCTTTGTGGTCGAAATGACATTGAGTTTTCTAGTCATGCACTTAATGTGAAGAACTCAAATTTGAACTACAACAAGCACGTGCTCTACGGCACAAAAAATGGATTAAAATCATTGTGTGGTCCCTGTTTAGATCCCATACACTGAAGGTCAATGAATTACGAACATCTTGGTGTCATAACTTGGCTACAAACATTGAGAATATTGGTTTTAAAATCCTCGAGAACCCAATGCTCGTGTGAAATTCATGAAACTTAGCCAGCGTCATGCCACAACACATATATGGCATGCTATTTTCTACCAAGTTGGGACAAATATTGGGACATGCATCTTACAAGCCAAAGCTTATGCAAGAAGCCTCGTGATTTTGATAGGAAACATGTCAGCTTTGGTATAGAAACTACATTCAATACATCCCTCTACTACACTAATTCGACCCTTTTTATTCATTAGTCGAGTTTTCTAGGGAGTTGATACGTGTAATTTGAATTTTGAACTAAAAGCACATACTCTGGTGCATGAAAATTCATTGAAATTTTTTTGTGTCCTTGGGTGCTTGCTTAGGTCCCATACAACGAATGCGAATGAATTAGAAACATTTAGGCATGATAGCTCGTAGAACCGCAATCATTGATAATCTTTGTTTTTGAATTCCCGTAAACAAAAAAATGACAACATAGAGGTTCACACAATAATAGACAATGTAGACATTTTGGAACATATAGTTGACACATACGCTTGCATTACGTGAATCATGTGCGTTCCACTAACAATTTATTTGGTACCACGCAACCACGACGCGGCTCATCGTGGGCTTCCACTTCGGGGGTGCCATGCAAGCAGTTGTTTGATGACAAGATGCATGCAAGCATTCCGCCGTGCAGGCTCAAAGGGCATGTGAGAGTTGTCCGCCGTGCAGACTCAATTGGACGCGTGAGAGGTGTCTTCCGTGCATGCTCTACGGGGCGCATGAGAGCACTCTACTACGTAGGCTCATGAGGAAGCGATACTTTGACCTCCACCCCCCACTTTCATCGCTCCTAACTTCTAAATTAATGGCATCTCACCCGTTGTTTATGATGCAGTTAATGCGCCTGGATGGAGGTACTAGTTTTCTTGTGCTCCCATTGCCCCCACTCAACGTAACAATTGTTTTGTTCGTGCCTCGCTGAGAACTTGACTTTTTGTCTGTTTTCGACTCGTATACATGTACATATGAACAAAGTAATATAACGAAAAAATTGTGCCGGCAAAGGATAATAATTCTCTTACATATTCAGGATAATGAAAAATGCCACATGCGGCAACTCTCCAAAGACACACGGGCAAAAGAAGAAGGGAGAGGCTGAACAAGGAAAACACACAGAACGACCTGGGCCGCTGTTATCTAATTCTTGATGGATTGATGGGCGTGGAGTTCCTCAATCTCCTTCTTCATCACCTCCATGACCTCCATTTACTCTCACCTCTCCTCCGCCATCTTACGCATTATGATGCGTGATTTTTTCTTGAGAGCGTTGATGCTCTCCGTCATGTACGCATGAAGTTCCTTGACACGCGCGATGGATTCATTCACCAGCCCCTCTTGATTGATGTGGAGCTTCGCCAAGCCTTCCAAAATTTCCTCAGCGAGTTCTGTCAACCTCCCCTCCAAGGCACTTTTCTTCACGGACAGTTTCTCCCAGGCGGCGGTCTGCTCCATTAGTTTCATCACGAGGTCGGCCGCTCTTCTCTAGCAGCTTCACCAAGGCATCTATCATCGCCTCTTTCTTATCGAGCTCACAGTGCATCTCATCGCTGGTTGAGGAATCCAACACTGCCAGCTCGTTTAGCTCACCTCCGAGGCCAATGTGCTTGTGATTGTGAGATCCATCGCCTCTGCACAAAAGATGATTTGAGGCGTCCGCGGTGCTGCCGGACATCTCTGTTGCGGCAATGCAGCATGGATGGAGCTCTCCGGCGCTTCCCCGACGCGGCGGCGGGACTTCTGTTTCTTCCGCGGCCTTGGTCTTCCTTCCCTGGTTATATCTCGACCCAGAACCCCTCCTCCTACGAGCCATGCAGACAGACGAAACAACTAACAAGAAATGCATGTTTTTTGGTGATGGGGAGAGGAATGTGTGGTAATTTTCCACTCGGTGTTTTTAGAGCCTGCTAGAAAATAGTTGCTAAGTGGGAACACATTTAGGTTTGGTAGGTTTGAGCTGATTTGTAATAAATTAAAGCGCGGTAATTTAGAATGTGGCGGGAAACAAGCTCAAAATTTATTGATAGTTTTGGTTACCAAGCCCGAAACGCTTTATGGTTTTTAGAAACCGTGTGGGATGGTGTATGTGAGCGCACGTTCTCAGATGTGTGTATGTGTCTACTTACTATCACACATGATCCACCCATCCTTAGTTTCGGATGGATGGACCAGAGCGTCTTCCATGAGTGCCAGACGGCGGTTGGCAAGAAGTGACGCCCTTCCAAGTGATCCACGGTGTACGGAAGCTAAGCATGCCACATATAAGTAAAAAAATTGACATGGCACAACAATAAGGAGGAGAGAGCGCACTTTGGGCACCAAAATAGCATGGATTTGTGTTTAATTAACATAACTAAATAATTCCTACCAAAAGGTCAATATGTGGCATTTCCATACGGTTATAATAAAACATGATAACTCAATTCGTGTGTACTGTTATCGATCTTCAAACACAATTCAGATAATTGACATGTTTGCCCGGTATCACACACGTCTTGTTATACAGAATCATTTATGTTATTTTTGCTGATCGCACACAGCCCATCCGAGTGACCTGTATGATGTATATCACACACAACTTGATTTGAGCAACCGTTTGTGTTATTTTGACTCATCGCAAACAGTTCATCTCGACAACGTGTTTGTCGTATATCGCACACATCTTGATTTGGGTGATCATTTGTGTTATTTTATGTAATTGCAAACAATTTATACGGGTCAACTATATGTCGTACATCCCACACACTTGTATTATGTTAACCGTTTGTGTTATTTTATGTCATCGCAAACAGTTTATCCGGGTGAACTGTATGTCGTACATCGCACACACTTGTATTATGTTAACTGTTTGTGTTATTTTATGTCATCGCAAACAGTTTATCCGAGTGAATTGTAAGCCATACATCGCACACACTTGTATTATGTTAATCGTTTGCGTTATTTTGTCCCATTAGAAACAGTTTGTGCGGGTCAACTGTCTGCTGTAGATCACACATGCAACTATTTTCTTAATCGTATTTGATGGGTCCTCCATTGGACAAAGTTCGCGTTATTAGAGATGGAGGTTGAAATATATTGTTTGCGATTCATCCATAGCACACAGTTTCTCGAAGGGTCTTTGATTGATGTCTCATCTCTGGACCATCATGAAGTAGTGATGGCTTACGTCCACGAAGGACTAGCCTCACTCAAGGTAGATCTTCATGAAGTAGGAGATCTCCTTGTCCTTACAAACTTCTTGGTTCAACTCCACATGATTTGGAGGCTCCCAAACGACACCTAACCAATCTAGAAGGCACCACTCTCCAAAAGGTAATATATGTGGTATGGATGATGAACTCCTTGCTCTTGGGCTTCAATATATAATCTCCTCGACACTTAATCACTCTCTCATAGGATTTGGCTTGGTAGAAGAGATTGATTGGGTGGAAAGCAACTTGGTGGGGGCTAGAAATCAAGATTCATATGGTTGGAGTGGAAGATATTGATCTCAACACATGAGTAGTTTGTTCTCTCTTAGAAAATGAATGGAGGAAGTGTTTGCTTGTTCTGAGTGCTCTCTCTTTGAATGAGAGGGAGGTGGAGGCGTATATATAGTCATCTCCAAAAATCCAACCATTACAACATTATTGCCCAAATCTATAGAACCAAAGTAAAAACTCGGTTACACCAACTAGTGCAAAAGTCTGCAACTTCTGGCTTTTCGGTGAGACCGATACAAAGCATCTCGGTGACACCGATTTGGTTTGCCTAGGCAGTTTCACTACTCGGTGGCACTAAATTGAAAAACTCACGAATTCTGATTTTTGTCAATTAGATACCAGAGAGTTGGTCACTGCATTTCGTTTGTACCGAGATTGGACTTGGTTACACCGAGTTGCTAGGGTTTGGCTTTGGGATCTCTCTCAAGAAAACTCAATATGGCTGATTTGGAAATTTTGGTGGCACCGTATTAAACTTTTAGGAATTTGACATAATATATTGTGGGGTAATTCTTGAGAGTTTTTGGTGGCTAATCTCTAAGCACTTGAGCAACCATATCATCATAGATACCTCATCCCCTTTTAATAGTATTGGCTTTCCTATGGACTAAAGTGTGATTTCTCACATGAATATAAAATATAGAGTCTTGAAGCTTTTCCCAATTGATGTTCCAAGCATCTAAGGAATCTCCTCACAATCCTAGCCAATCCATTCATTGAACTTTTCCTGAAATATACTTGGTAGAATCATTAGTCCAATGATATATATGTTGTTATTAATTACCAAAACCACCTAGGGAGAAGTTGTGATTTCAACCTCGTCCACCATGGATGATTTGAGAGAAGCGATAGCATCATTGAAATCATTGCAGGTGACCACGGTCCCGTACGCGGCTGCAGAGTGCTCCCCTTGTCACCTACTATGTCAATCATACTCTTTGGGAGGTTAAGCCTTTTAAAAGAGACGTAGCTCTGGTACCAATTGAAAGGATCGATATGGTTTACTAGAGGGGGGTGAATAGGCAACTGCCAATTCTTATCTTTTCTTAGATAATTAGGTTTAGCAAAAATAGGTTTTCTAGATATGCAACAAGGTGAAGAACCTATATGATGCTAACAACAACAATGATACAAGCAAGCAAAAGATGCAACACAAGTAAGGCTTGCACCAAGTAAAAGCAAGAGATAACCACAAGTGGAGCCTGCGGAGACGAGGATGTGTTACCGAAGTTCCTTCCCTTTGAAGCGAAGTATATCTCCGTTGCAGCAGTATGGACGCACAATACTCCCCAAGAAGCCACTAGGGCCATCGTATTCTCATCATGCCCTCACACAATGTGAGATGCCATGATGCCACTAGTGATGCCCTTTGAAGGCGGCGATCGGGCCTTTACAAACAATGTTGGGGAAATCTCCACAACTTAATTGGAGGCTCCCAGTGACACCATGAAGCTGCACCACAATGGATTGTGATTTCGAGATGACCTTAACCATCTAGGGTGCTCAAACACCCAAGATTAGCAAGATCCAAAAGGGATTAGTGGGCCAAATTTCTCTTAGTGGAAGTGTAGACCGGGGGCCTCTCAACCAAACCCTAGAAGAACAACAAGTTTCGTTGGCTAGGAAGAGAGATCGGGCGAAAATGGAGCTTGGGGCAATAATGAAGCTTAGGTTGGAAGATGTAGTCTTCTTGGGGAAGAAGACCCCCTTTATATAGTGAGGGAAAGAATCTAGTTGTTACCCCCATTCAGCCCGCACACAAGCGGTAATACCACTCAAGGGAGTTGTACTACCGCTTGGGCAGCTAAGACAGTCACACACGACAAAGGCACGAGGCATCGAGACGTTAGTGCCGCCAGAGCGGTACTACTGCTGGGGTTGCAGTGCAGCATCCCTACGAACGCAAGGTAGTGGTAGGAGCGGAGGTAGTTCCGCCTAAGCGGTACTACCGCTTATAGAAGGTGGTTCCTCGCCTTACTGTTGCCTGGAGTTCGTGGAGAGTTCCTGAACCAGAAAGAGGAGTGGTAGTTGTTGGGGAACGTTGCATGGGAAACAAAAAAATTCCTATGCACACGAAGACCTATCATGGTGATGTTCATCTATGAGAGGGAGATTGGATCCACATACCCTTGTAGATCGCTAAGCGAAAGCGTTAATAAACGTGGTTGATGTAGTGGTACGTCTTCATGATCCGTCCCACGAACCGTCCCACGATCCGTCTCACGATTCGTCCCATGATCCGTCCCGATCAAGTGCCGAACGAACGGCACCTCCGCGTCCCACTCACGTACACCTCGATGACGATCTCCGCCTTCTTGATCCAGCAAGAGAGACGGGGAAGTAGATGAGTTCTCCGGCAGCATGACGTCTCGCCGGTGATGGTGATGATTGATGTCCCACAAGCGTATGGGATCATAGCAGTTTTCGAGGGTAGAGTATCCAACCCAAATTTGTTGATTCGCCAAGACGGGAAGCGAAAGAATATTCTCAAGTATTAGTAGCGGAATGTGTCAGATTCAACCACACCTGAAAGATTAGTGTCTGCAAGCAAAGTATCAGTAGCAAGGTAGTATGATAGCAACGGTGCCAGAAACAATCTCTTGACGGCAGACTATTCCTAATCTTGTATCAATGGCGCCAGCACGTTGACGGGGGATTATTCTTGAGAAGAATGCTTCCCCGGCTACGGCTCCAACAAAGTCTTGCAACAAGTAACAGCAAAGCAGCAAGAAACAGCAGTAGCAGCAGCAGAGTAACAAGTAACAGCAGTAGCAACAGTAACAGCAAAGTGACAGCAGCAGCAAAGTGGCCCAATCCCTTTGGTAGCAAGGGACAAGCCTAGGCAAAGTAACGTAGCGAGAACCAGTAGTAAAAGACTCGTAGGCAGTGGATCGGTGATGGATGAGTGTGACGGATGTGATTCATCATGTAACAGCTATAACATAGAGAGATATGTAACTAGCTCCCGTTCATCAATCTAATGTAGGCATGTATTCCGTATGTAGTCATACGTGCTTAGGGAAAAGAACTTGCATGACATCTATTGTACATCCCTCCCGTGGTAGCGGGGTCCTAATGGAAACTACGGGATATTAAGGTTCTCCTTTTAATAAAGAACCGGACCAACGCATTAACACGCGGTGAATACATGAACTCCTCATACTATGGTCATCTCCGGGAGTGGTTCCGGCTATTGTCACTCCGGGGTTGCCGGGTCATAATGTAATGCCCCAAGTGTGTAATTGCCATATTTGGGACCTATTGCAAGTGGGTCCACCTTGTCTTGGATATGATGATGTCATTTTGAGCCATGATTTCATGTGTTGTCACCTTATTAATGTCTCTCCCTTTGCATGCATGCATACCATATTGTTTCATGCCATGTGTTCTTGTTGTTGCAATGTGCTCTTATGATTCCATGTGTTGCCTTTTGTTGTGTGCATGTGATGTATAGCTTGTGTGAGGTGATGCATGTGATAGTATATGCTTAGGTTTCAAAAATCATCATCACCCCTCTCTCTATTTCTCCTATGTCAAGATTCTCTTCTTCCTTTCCTCTTTTAAAAATGCTCATGTGTTAGCTTAGAATTATGGTGGATGAGATGTGTGATTTGCTGATTTTGATCAGGGGTTTAAAAGTGGTAAGCAACTACAAACAACCCCTACCATGGGTGTTTTGTTAAATAAATGCTTGCTCCTAAATTCTTGTTCTCATTTTTATTAAATAAGTCTTGCTTTTACATGTCTAGAACAAGTGTTATTTTATTTTTAGCACTTGTATTTTTTTCCCTTGTGCTTTTGTTTTCTCCCTGTCATTTATTTGTTTCTTGTAAATGGAAAAAACCAGGGGAGTTCCTCTCCTCTATCTGGCGCCACCCTATGGGCTTCTAACCACAGGCCGGCCCACTTCTCTCTTTCCCTCGCGCGCTAGGCCCGTGGCTTTTTCTCTTCTCCTTCCTAACATCGTGGACAGCCAGCTCGCCTTTCCGTCAGACCCCAGAGAGGAGCGCGGCTGCCGCCGTGAGGAAGCAAAGTCGAGGCTTCCCCCTTTAAAGCGTTGGCGTCCGTGCCTCCTCCTTCCCTAGGTTTCCCCTCTCCCCAGATCGCCGCCGCCACCTCTCTCCGTTCCCCATCTCTCTCTTCCTCCCCAAGGTAAGCCTCTGTAGGTGCAGCAGAGAGATAGCAGTAGCTCGTCGTCGCCGATCTCCGCGCGTTCGTCGTCTCCGGCGCCGTTCAGCATGTCCGGGAGCTCGGGGTGGTTCCCCGCGTTACATTCCCGGCGCTAGGAGCCCCGGGGATCGACAGCTCCGACGGCCCCGAGCTCGTCAAGGGCGCGCCCGCGGTGTTCTTCTTCCTCTCCTTCGGTTCGGCAACAGGGTCGTCTCCAGCCTTCTTCCTCCTCTCCGGCGGCGCCATCTCCCCCGATCCGAACCTCTTCTTCCTCCCCAAGGTGAGTATCAACCTCTCCTTCCTTCCTCCTCTGTAGATCAGCCCGGATCTGGCGTGTGCGCGTGCGTGCTCTCTATTTCGAGCAACAGCAGTAGCAGGTGCAGGTGCTGCAGTAGTTGCAGGGTAGTTGTGTGAGATGCAGGTGCATCTTGGCGTGTGCAGAGCGGCAGGGCGTTGCTTCCCGCGTGGCCATCGTGTAGCAGCAGTAGCGGAGACGAGCTCATCGTCTCCTGTCGCCGGCGAGCAGCATAGCTGCATCTCTGTCAGTTAAGTGCAGGGACACACAAGAGTTAGGTGTTCTGGATTCGATCCTTTTCTCTGTCAGACTTCAGTGCATAGCGTAGTGGTGTGATGTTGTTGTTGCCAGTTGGAGGTTGTGGGTTCAATTCCCCCCTCGGCAACCTTTTGTTTTAATTCTTCGACGCAGTAGTTGGCGCAGCAGGGTAGTAACCTGCTAGGCGCTTTGTTCTGTCGAGCACACGGTGCATAGCAGGGTGGTTGAGTGCAGTAGGCAGTTCCAGGAGGTGCAGGGTTCAATTCCTGTCCCCCTCCTTTTGTTCTTTTTATTTTCTTTTTCAATGGTGCTATAGCATTGGGCTTGTTGTAGTGATCATGTGTAGTGCCTTACACCTTGAAGATATTTTGTTATCTCCTCCTCTCCAAATCAGCATATGTGTGTGTATTACTTGATTTGGAGGCATGATAGTGTGTTTGCATTGTAAGATGGGGAGGTTTATGTGAGTGTGTGTGTAAGTGTGTGTGTGGGCTCCTACACACATGCTTGTGCAATTGCACAAGCATTTGAGTGTAGGTGTAGGCTTGAGGTGTATGTATGTGTTGATCCATGTTTCCTTGCATGGTAGTTTTTCCCCTCATGTTGTTCTTGGGGTTTTAGAGCTTGTGATGAGATTGTGGTGTTGATATGTATGTGGTGAAAACAGCCCCATTTGTAACTTGTGCACCTCCTCATGCTTAATATGAGAGAGGGCATGAAGTTGGTGTGTGTGGGTGATTTGGTGAGAGAAGTGTTTGTGTTGTTGATGTGCATGACACCAACATGGGGTCCAAACCCTCATGTCCGTATTGTCTTTGTGCACATGAACATAGCTATGTGATACTTATTCTAGTGAGAGTTGCATAAAATGTTGCACTATTCACTATGTTTGATTCTATGTAGTTTTTCCTTCCTAGTTTGAGCTCACTTTCTCCAAGCAAGTGCTTGTGTTTTATATATGGTTTTGGGGTAGAAAGATCCCAGGAATCCAATGGTTAAATCAGTTTTGCCATTGGAGCATTTTATCGAAATGACATATTTACATTTCCTTCTAAGTTTGGAGCTTGGTTCCATGAGTTGTGGTGAGCCTTTGTGTTTGTTTCTTGGTTGTGCTAGTAGAGGGTGACCCTCTCTACCTCATGTTGGTTTCATCTCATGATTAGGATTCCATATGTGCAAGTTATGCCCACTCAAAGTAGGCATGTGACTGAAATTCCGGATTAGTGAAAATCTGTTTATATTTTCTTCTCGTGTAGATGAGGTTGTGCTGGTCATTGTGTTGTGATCTAGCCCTAGCTTTCAACTAGAGAGTTGGACCTGATATATTTGCCTAGCTTCCTGTAAAATTTCATGTCATTTGGAGCCCTGTAGGTATTGTTTTGGCTGCTGTCAAAAGGCTTCAGAGCAAAGACTCAAAGTTAGGTGCAGGAATTTTCACTAAGTCCCTGTAATCTGATGGTTTTGGGCAAGTTTGCAGCCTTATAACTTTCTGTGCTTAATTCCTTTTTGTGTGTTTCTTGCTTCTGCTTGTATTATTCTTGGCTAGATACAGCCACATATATTATTTGTCATAGTTGGGTGGCTGTAGGTGCTTTGCATGTAGCTCACAAAGTGATATGATGCAGTTTATGGCACATTGTGTAGTTTTGTCATTTTGATGATTGTGAGTGCTTAGTTGATGTTGTGGTGTTCTTCTTTGCTCCACCCCATCCATGATGGGTTGTTTTATGTCTTGGCAACCTGGGAATATCATATTTGTGCCATTTGAGTGTGTGGTGATGATTTTGACACGTAGGGCTTCATATCTTGTTTCGTTGATTCCCATTGATCCATAGCTCCGATTGTATTGTTCTTTATATGGTTTTGCATCGTTTTCACAAGACGCATCTGATCATGTCATTCTCATGCAGCTCTGTCCAGGAACATGTTTTAACTCCTTTTGCTTGTGCTAGTGATAGAAATAGTGATGCATGCCCATATTCATCTCATGCATCATGTGATTGTTGCATCTTGAGGTGCTGTCGTTCATTGGATGTTATTCTTATGTTGGGTAGCACCGGGATTGGAGAACGAGTACGTGGAGTCGGGAGAGTACGTGCAGGACGAACAAGAACCATTCCAAGCTGAGGATCTCACAGGCAAGATGATATGACCTTGATTCCATCTCTAGACTTGTTATGCTAGATTACTTTTCCTTTGTCATATGCTCGCTGCCTACCACTGAAATATTTGCCTCTTGATATGCCATGACCCCAACACTGATCCCTTCCTAGCAAACTTGAATGGCTAAGTAGGCTTTGCTCAGCTACTACTGTTAGCGTTGCTAGATGCAGGTGCTTTGTCTCATGTGACAACATGAGCTTGATATCATTATCTAAATTCTGTTATTTAATTAATGCACCTATATACTTGGTAAATAACGGAAGGCCTAGCCTTTTGCCGGGTGCTTTGTTCCGTTATCGCCGCCATAGTTACCGGCTACCGATGTTTGATTCCATATTGATCGCTCCTAACACGTTCGGGGTTGTTATGGGGACCCCCTCGATAAATCGCGTAGTGTTAAGACTTATCTGGTAGGACCCAACATTGGTGTTAATTTGCTAATCACTTAATAATAAACTGCATAGGGAATAGCTACCCCGAGGAATTTAATCAACAACCCGGGCCAGTGCTCCTCATGAGTGTTGGTCCAAAATGGACATACTACGGGGGCCACCACAGGGAAACTTGAGGTTTGGCTCCTGTAGGCTTTTCCATCCATCGTGTCCTGAGACTGAGATACGCGGCTCTTATCGGGGTCGTCGACACGACGGGAGGTCCTGCTAGTCTTGTCTTACCTTAGCGATATATCTTGTGTATAGGAATCCCGGTGAAGCTTTGGTTCTCCCCAGAGTTGAGGTTTTCCTCTAAGGAATCCGACGAGATCACAAGAATCGTGATAGAGGATTACTTTGCGGCCTGTGTACGTTTGTGATGGACTAGTTGGAGCACCCCTGCAGGGTTTAATCTTTCGGAAAGCCGTGCCCGCGGTTATGTGGCAACTTGGAATATTTTGTTAACATCCGGTATTAGATAACTTAAACAAAACCTAATAAAATTGCCAACCGTGTGCGTAACCGTGACTGTCCCCTCGAAGATCTCTCTTTGATCGGGAACACGGTGGGGTTATGAATGACGTAGTTAGGTGTTCAGGATCACTTAGTGATCAAGTATTCGCGACCGCTAGTATAGTCCACCTTCATAAATGTTCTACGTAAGTTAGCCACCAAGTCAAGCTTAGGATGCTGCAACCTTAAACACTTCACCTTACCCTTCCTAATAACTTGACTAGTTCTGGCACCAAGGTCTTAGATTGCTGAGTCCCCGTGGCTCACGGATTCCTCCACAATACCAACAGGTTCAGGTACCCCAGAGATAGATGATCCCGATAGCACGCAGCTGGCGTGGCAGGACGATGAGGAGACAGACCGCCTGTACGTGAACTATCCAGAAGATTGAGGTGTGGTCGTGATCGTGGGCCTACAGGCAGGGTAGCATAGCCTTTTTCTCTGTTTTGTAGTCTGTAGCGGAACTACTTTGGTTGTATGTGTGATGTACTCTGATATATTTATGAGAAGTCAATTCAACCACTGATTGTCTATCTTTTATTATTATGTATGTGTTGTGTTACCTGTTTGCGAGACGCTTAGATGCGCTCCTTCCCAATTCAGCGCCTCGATCCCCAGATTAGAAAGGACCGCATCTTAGTCGTTACACATAACACATAGTAGGTGACTACAACTTGCAAGATAGGATCTAAAACACACATATAGTGGTGACAACATAATAGGTTCAGATCTGAAATCATGGCACTCGGGCCCTAGTGACAAGCATTAAGCATAGCCAAGTAGTAGCAACATCAAGCTAGAACATAGTGGATACTAGGGATCAATCCCCGTCAAGAACTAACTCGATTACATGATAGATCTCATCCAACTCATCACCGTCCAGCAAGCCTACGATGAGATTACTCACAAACGATGAAGAGCATCATGGAATTGTCGATGGAGAAAGGTTGATGATGACGATGGCGACGATTTCCCCTCTCCAAAGCCCGAAACGGACTCCAGATCTGCCCTCCAGATGAAGAACATGATGTGGCGGTGCCTCCGTATCGCAAAACGCGATGAAACCTTCTCTCTGATTTTTTTTCACGCGAAACGGAAGATATAGAGCTGAGATTGGGGCGGTGGTGCCACGTGGGCCCCACAAGCCTGCACGGCGCGGCCATAGGGGGTGGCCGCGGCCTGTGGGCTTGTGGCCCACTGACACGCCCCCTCCGATGGATTTTTGCGCAGGTATTTTTCTTTTATTCTAGAAAAATCTCCTTAAATTTTCAGGGCGTTTCGAGAACTTTTATTTCTGCACAAAAATAACACCATGGCAATTCTGCTGAAAACAGCGTCAGTCCGGGTTAGTTCCATTCAAATCATGCAAATTAGAGTCCAAAACAAGGGCAAAAGAGTTCGGAAAAGTAGATACGACGGAGACGTATCAACTCCCCAAAGCTTAAAGCCTTGCTTGTCCTCAAGCAACTCAGTTGACAAACTGAGAGAGACAAAAGAAAAACTTTGACAAACTCTATTTGATCTTGTTGTTGCAACTATGTCTAACTCATAACCAGAATTTCAGCAAGATCACAAGTAAACCACATAAGCAAATAACATCTAGGTCTTACGGTAAACTCATATCAATGGCATAATCAACTAGTGAGCAAATAATAATAAGCCTCAAGTGTCAACACTTCAATCAAAACAACATGAAGCAGTACGAATAGATGGTATCTCGCTAGCTCTTTCTGAGACCGCAAAACATAAATGCAGAGCACCTTCAAAGACCAAGGGCTGACTAAACATTGTAATTCATGGCAATGAAGATCCAGTCATAGTCATACTCAACACAGTTAAAAGCAAAGCATAAAAATGACAGAGGTGCTCTCTAATTGGTGCTTTTGTAAGAGGAGGATGACTCAACAGGAACATAAATAGACAGGCCCTTCGCAGAGGGAAGCATTGATTTGCAGATGTGCCAGAGCTCAAGCTTTGAAGACAGAGATAATAATTTTGGGTGGCATGCTTTCATTGGCAACGCAATGACTAAGAGTTCTCAACATCTTCCATGCTACACATGCTATAGGCGGTTCCCAAACAGAAAAGTAAAGTTTTGACTCCCCCACCACCAATCAATCACACTCCACGGCTAGCCGAATCCTCGGGTACCATCCATACCAACATCAATCCTGGGGGAGTTTTGTTTGTAATTATCTTTTTGATTTGAGCATGGAACTGGGAATTCCAATTACCAGCCCCTTTCTCGTGAATGATAGTGAATAAACACAGATCGAGGATAACACGCCTAGCATGGAAGATACCAATAGCCCCGTGTCACCACATGAGCGGTTCGGGCATGCAAAATAGATTATTTCTTGAAGATTTAGAGAGTGGCACATGCAAATTTACTTGGAACGGCGGGTAGATACCGCACATAGGTAGGTATGGTGAACTCATATGGCACAACTTTGGGTTTATGGAGGTGGATGCACAAGCAGTATTCCCACTTAGTACAAGTGAAGGCTAGCAAAAGATTGGGAAGCGACCAACTAGAGAGCGACAATAGTCATCAAAATGCATTGAGATTAACTAAGATTGAGTGCAAGCATGAGTAGGACATAAATCACCATGAACATGAACATCATAGAGGCTATGTTGATTTTGTTTCAACTACATGCGTGAACATGCGCCAAGTCAAGCCACTTGAAACATTCAAAGGAGGATACCATCCTATCATACTACATCATAGTCATCTCAACATTCATGTGGGCAACCAAGACAGACCATTATAAGCTCTTAGCTAAGTAAGCATGGCATAAGCAACTATGATCTCTAAGTTGTCATTGCAAACATGTTTCTCTCACAACAAAGCTGAATCAGGCATGATGAGCTAGTCAAATTTACAAAAACAAAACAGATCGAGTTCATACCAGCTTTTCCACGCTCAGTCACTTCATCATATATCGTCATTATTTCCTTTCACTTGCACGACCGAACGATGTGAACAATAATAAGAGTGCTCGTGCATTGGACTACGCTGGAATCTGCAGGCAAACACAAAGGAGAAGACAAAGTAATATGGCTCTTTGAAAGATAAACAGGTATGCATGCAAGAGCCACTAAACATTGTAACCATGGTCTTCTACCTTGAGCCAAAGAAAAACAAAACTATCTACACGGGAAAACTCCCAACAAGCAAAAGAAGAAAAGAAAATATTTTTGGTTTTTCTCAAACTAGACAGACACACGAAAAGAGAACGAGAAAAAGAAAATAAACTAGCATGGATGATACAGTGGCAAAGTGTGAACACCGACGAACAAAGTGAAAGCATAAGCAAGAATGTAAAGTCGGTGAGAAGACGTACTCCCCCAAGCCTAGGCTTTTGGCCTAACTTGATCTACTCCCAAGGATGGTCCTGGCGAAACCCAAAATCATAATCGGGGTTATACGGGAGTGCTGCAGCCACTGCCTGAATAGCTGCCTCACGGAGACGAGCAGCCTTCGCCTCCCTCTCATACTCCTCTGCCTCTACTCTGGTTATGTAATATCTCTGTTTTACCTAAAAGTCAAAGAGAGCGGGAGCAGGAAGGGTAATATGGAAAACACGCTGCCGGTTAAATATCAATCGGTATAGGAGGGATTCATCATCCCTCTCAAGGAACTGGTAGCGTGTCAAAGCAACGCGGTCAAGGAAAGCTGTATGGAGTGAGGGATCTCCTTCGCGGATGGGTACTCCAAGAAAATTTGCTATGCGAGTGGCATAGATCCCACCAAATAAATCCCCTTCAATAGCATTCTTATTCAGCCTCCTTGCTATAATAGCTCCCATGTTGAAGCTTTTGTCACCCGTCACTGCGCTCTTAAGGATACTAAGGTCGGGTGCGCAGAGGTGACAATGCTCAGTCTTGCCATTAATGCATCTGCCTATGAAGAGGGAAAAATAATGCAAGACAGGAAAATGAATACTCCCCATGGTAGCTTGCGTAATGTCTCTAGTTTCTCCAACGGTAATACCAGCGCAAAAATCTCTAACCGAAGATTTAGGAGGATAATTGAGGTTACCCCAAATAGGTATTTTGCAAATTCTACTAAAATCATCTAAATCCATGGTATACGATTTATCATAGAGATCAAACAGTACCGATGGCTCACGGCCAGCTGAAAATTTGAATCTACGGACAAAAGAGGCAGTGAGAGCAACATACTGTTCACATTTATCGGAGATGAATTCTTCGAGTCCGACGTTGTGAACAAATGCATCAAACTCATCTTTGAAGCCTGCCTCAATCATAAATTCATCAGAAGGCCATTCACATGGTTGTACCTGCGTGTCCCTTGGTTGGTAAGGATCGGGCTCCCGAATCGCAAGACGGGGACCTCTCTTGCTTGAGGAACCACCATGAAAGTTTCTCCTGAACATCTTCCTTTTCTGAAATTTTAAGTGACCCAATGGAAAGGTGAACAAGGCTCAACTAAACTCATAGCAACTACTCCCACAAGTGCCTAGAGGCCATATTACGCATCAAAACTACTTGGGACCAGCTAGAATCAGAATACAAAGCTCAAGAACATTGTCACCAAGGCAGCAAAAATACGCGGAGTATAAGGCACTAGAGAAAAAACTAATTGGACCAATCGAGGAGTCACTTACCAAGGAGTAATTTCCCCAAAACAGTTCGAAGAACGGTGATTTGAGCAAAGAGATCGAAAATCCCAGCAAGAGGAGCAAGAACACGGGTTTGAGCTGCGAAACGATTTTTTCTGGAGGCACGAGAACCAGTTGAGAGCAAGAATGAGTGGAGGGGTGCCTGTGGGCCCCACAAGCCTGGGTGGCGCGGCCAGGGGGTGCCCGTGCCCCCAAGGCTTGTGGCCCACTGGTGTGGCCCCCAGACAGACTCTTTGTCCCAGTATTTTTCAAAAAATCCAGAAAAAATCATACTTGATTTTCACAGTGTTCGGAGAACTTTTATTTTCGGGGTACTTTTCTACCGGACGCTAAAACAGAAAACAGGGAAAACAAAACTAAATCTATCATTTTTCTTCTAAGCAACCGAAGGTGAAAGCTTGGAACAGAGGTTTGTGACTCCTTGATTCATCCATCTCATGGTCATCGAAAGAAATCTGTCAATGGGGTTGATCAAATCCCCTCGACAAAACTTTCTCGAATCGCAAAAGAGAACGGAGAATTTTCGAATAGTCACTAGGTCACCTCAATGGGGATGTGTATCTCCCCAACAAGCAAATCATACTTCATCTTGACACGAGGAATAGGGCATTCAAAGCTCCCAACAAGAATCGATGAAGTCTTTTCGATAGCATTGGTGCAATGTACTCGATATTGCTTCTTTGGAAAGTGCACAGTATGCTCATTACCGTTGACATGGAAAGTGACATTGCCTTTGTTGCAATCTATAACAGCCCCTGCGGTGTTTAAAAAGGGTCTTCCGAGGATGACCGCCATGGCATCATCCTCATGAATATCCAAGATAACAAAGTATGTTAAGATAGTGGTGTTAGCAACCACAACAGGCACATCCTCGCAAATGCCGATAGGGAAAGCAGTTGATTTGTCGGCAATTTGCACAGAGATTTCAGTGGGTGTCAACTTATCTAGTTCAAGTCTTTGATAAAGAGAGAGGGGAATAACACTAACACCGGCTCCAAGATCACATAACGTAGTTCTAACGTAGTTGCCTTTAATGGAGCAAGGTATAGTGGGCACACCGGGATCACCTAGTTTCTTAGGAGTTCCACCCTTGAAAGTATAATTGGCAAGCATGGCGGAAATCTCAACCTTAGGTATCCTCCTCTTATTAGTCACAATATCTTTCATGTACTTAGCATACGGAGACATCTTGAGCATATCCGTCAGATGCATCTGCAGAAAGACAGGTCTGATCATTTCAACGAAGCGCTCAAAATCTTCATCATCCTTTTTCTTGGATGGTTTGGGAGGAAAGGGCATAGGTTTCTGAACCCATGGTTCCCTTTCTTTACCATGCTTTCTAGCAGCGAAGGCATTCTTATCGTATCTCTTAGTCTTAGGCTATGGGTTATCAAGATCAACGCTGGGTTCAATCTCCACATCCTTTTCATTGCTAGGTTGATCATCATCATGAACATCACTATCGATATTATCATTAGGCTCATGTTCATCACCAGATTGTGTTTCAGCATCAGAGATAGAAGCATCGTTTGGACTCTCAGGTGTAGCAGCAACAGGGTTGCTAGCGTCCAGGTTCCTATCATCTTTCTTCTTCTTTCTAGGATGACTAGGTGCATCACTGCTAACTCCTTGAGAATCTTGTTCAATTCTCTTAGGATGACCCTCAGGGTACAGAGGTTCCTGGGTCATTCTACCGCCTCTAGTAACGACTCTGACGGAATTGTCATTCAAATCATTGAGCAAGTCATTTTGAGCTTTAAGTACTTGTTCTACCTGAGTAGTAACCATAGAGGCATGTTTACTCAGAAGCTTAAGATCATTGACATTTGTGTCCACACAAGCACTTAAATGACTAAGCATACGAGCATTCTTTTCCAATTGTCTGCTAACATAATCATTGAAGCTTTGTTGTTTGGCAACAAAGTTATCAAATTCATCCATGCATAAGCTAGCACGTTTATCAAAAGGAATATCACTCTCATCAAACATACGCAGAGAATTTACTTCTACTACCTGTATCGGGTTACGAGACCATGGATCTCTTCGATAGGTGGTAGATTTTTGACATCTTCACATTTAATGCCTTTCTCTCGCATAGATTTCTTGGCTTCTTGCATATCTTCAGGACTGAGGAATAGAATGACTCTTTTCTTCGGAGTTGGCTTAGGAGGTGGTTCGGGAATAGTCCAAGCATTCTCATTGCACAAGATGTTATTCAATAGAATCTCAGCTTGTTCTGCGGTCCGTTCCCTAAAAACACTACCGACACAACTATCTAGGTGGTCTTTAGAAGCATCGGTAAGTCCATTATAGAAGATATCAAGTATTTCGTTCTTCTCAAGAGGGTGATTAGGCAAAGCATTCAGTAGCTGTATGAGCCTCCCCCAAGCTTGTGGGAGACTCTCTTCTTCAGCTTGAGCAAAGTTGTATATTTACTACAAGGCAGCTTGCTTCTTATGGGCTGGGAAATATTTTTCAGAGAAGTAGTAGACCATATCTTGGGGGCTACGCACACAACTAGGAGCAAGAGAAGTGAACCAGGTCTTAGCATCATCCTTTAGCGAGAAAGGAAACAGCTTGAGCATGTAGTAGTGGCGGATCTTTTCCTCACTAGTGAATAGGGTGGCTATATCGTGCAGTTTGGTAAGATGGGCTACAACCGTTTCAGACTCGTAATCGTGAAAAGGATCAGATTCGACTAGACTGATTAACTCAGGGTCGACGCAGAATTCATAATCCTTATCGGTCACAAAGATAGGCGAAGTGGCAAACTTCGGGTCGTACTTCATCATAGCGTTCAGAGATTTTTCTTTCCACTTGCGCAGAAGTTTCTCAACATCATAGCTATCCTTACACGCAAGAAAATCCTCAGCTATCTCTCCCTCCATAACATAGCGTGTATCAGGCATAACAGGCAATTCAGACATAGTAGCAGGTTCTACTTCAATAGTATCAGCAGTTTCAGAAGTATCATCGAATCTAGCAGCAACTCTAGCAATATGTGCATCAAGGAATGCACCAAGTGGCAAAGCAGTATCAGGCATAGCATTATCAGGCATAGTATCAAGCATAGCATTGATACGTCTCAAACGTATCTATAATTTTTGATGGTTTCACGCTGTTATCTTGTCAACTTTGGATGTTTTGTATAACTTTTATATCTTTTTTGGGACTAACTTATTAATTCAGTGCCATTTCCTGTTTTTTCTGTGTTTTTGACTTTTTTCATATCTGATTTTGGAACGGAGTCCAAACGGAATAAAATCCCCGAAATAAATTTTTCCAGAACAGAAGAAGATCGGGGGACGTGAGGGCCTAGGCAGGGGGGCCACAGGGAGCCCACAAGCCCTGTTGCCGCTGCCAGGGGGCCCGCGGCAACCAGGCTTCTGGCCTCCCTGGCGCTCCCCTGCCCTAGCTCTTTGGCCTATAAATTCCCTAAAATCGCAGAAAAAATCAGGGCATCCACGAAAACACTTTTCCGTCGCCGCAAGCTTCCGTTTCCGCGAGATCTCATCTGGAGACCCTTCCCGGTGCCCTGCCGGAGGGGACTTTGGAGTTGAAGGGCTTCTACATCAACATCATCGCCTCTCCAATGACTCGTGAGTAGTCCACTTCAGACCTACGGGTCCGTAGTTAGTAGCTAGATGGCTTCTTCTCTCTCTTGGATCTTCAATACAAAGTTCTCCATGATCTTCATGGAGATCTATCCGATGTAATCCTCTTTGGCGGTGTGTTTGTCGAGATTCGATGAATTGTGGATTTGTGATCAAATTATCTATGAATTATATTTGAGTCTTTGTTGATTTCTTATATGAATGATTTGATATCCTTGTAAGTCTCTCCGAGTCTTGGGTTTTGTTTGGCCAACTAGATCTATGATTCTTGCAATGGGAGAAGTGCTTGGTTTTGGGTTCATACCGTGTGGTGACCTTTCCAAGTGACAGAAGGGGCAGCAAGGCACGCATCATGTTGTTGCCATCAAGGGTAACAAGATGGGCTTTCATCATAGATTTGAGATTGTCCATCTACATCATGTCATCTTGCTTAAGGCGTTACTCTGTTCTTTTGAACTTAATACACTAGATGCATGCTGGATAGCGGTCGACGTGTGGAGTAATAGTAGTAGATGCAGAAAGTATCGGTCTACTTGTTTTGGACGTGATGCCTATAGATATAATCATTGCCTTAGATAACATCACGACTTTGCGCGGTTCAATCAATTGCTCGACAGTAATTCGTTCACCCACCGTCTACTTGCTTTCGTGAGAGAAGCCACTAGTGAACACTACAGCCCCCGGGTCTATTCACAACTATCGTTTCCACTTTCAATTTTACTTTGCTTTGTTTACTTTTTGCTTTTAGTTCTCACTTTGCAAACAATCTATAAGGGATTGACAACCCCTTCATAGCGTTGGGTGCAAGTTCTTTGTGTTTGTGCAAGTACTTGTGACTTGAACGCTCCTCCTAATGGATTGATACCTTTGTTCTCAAACTGAGGGAAATACTTACCGCCGCTGTGCTACATCACCCTTTCCTCTTCAAGGGAACACCAACGCAGGGCTCCAAGGCCGCAGGGAAATCCTTTGAATATTTGCCAAGGAAGTCCCTATAGCCGTAGCAGTAGCTGCAGGATTCCTGACGCCGTTGCCAGGGAAGGTCTGTTGTCGCAGTAGCAGAAGGATTTCTGGCGCCGTTGCCGGGGAGGAGAGATCAAGTCAAGATCTATCCAAGTAGATGTCACAAACTCATCTCTTGCATTTACCTTTTTTGTGAGTTGCCTCTCGTTTTCCTCTCCCCCACTTCACATTTGCCGTTTTCAATTGCCTTTCTCCCTTGTCGTTTTCATTTGCCCTTTTTGCCTTTCTCCTTTGCCGTTTTCTTTTGCCTTTTGCCGTTTTCCTTTGCCAATTTTCTTGCTTGCTTGTGCTCTTGTTGGTTTGTTGAAGTCATCATGGCTGAAAACACCAAACTTTGCGACTTCTCGAGTACCAATAATAATGATTTTATTAGTACTTCGATTGCTCCCGCCACTAGTGCGGAATCGTATGAACTCAACGCTGTCTTGTTGAATCTTGTTATGAAAGAGCAAATCTCTGGCCTTCCTAGTGAAGATGTCGCATCCCATCTCAATACCTTCATTGAACTTTGTGATATGCAAAAGAAAAGAGATGTGGATAATGACGTGATTAAGTTGAAGCTTTTTCCTTTCTCGTTGTGAGATCATGCAAAAACTTGGTTTTCTTATTTGCCTAAAAATAGTATCGATTCTTGGGATAAGTGCAAAGATGCTTACATATCCAAGTATTTTCCGCCGGCTAAGATTATCTCTCTACTTAACGATATCATGAATTTCAAACAACTTGATCATGAACACGTTGCACAATCTTGGGAGAGGATGAAGTTAATGATTAGAAATTGTCCTGCTCATGGCTTGAGTTTGTGGATGATTATACAAATCTTTTACGCTGGTTTGAATTTTGCTTCTCCCAATATCTTGGACTCCACCTCAGGTGGAACGTTCATCGAAAACACATTAGGAGAAGCTACAAAACTCCTAGACAATATCATGACAAACTACTCTCAGTGGCACACTGAAAGGTCACCCGCTAACAAAAAGGTACACGCTATAGAAGAAATTAACTCGCTTAGTGCTAAGATGGACGAGTTGATGATTTTGGTTGCTAGTAGGAATGTTCCTTTATATCCTAATGACATGCCACTATCTTCCTTGATTGAGAGTAGCAACGCTAGTTTGGACGTTAATTTTGTTGGTAGGAACAATTTTGGCAACAACAATGCTTTTGGAGGAAACTATGTTCCTAGGCATTTTCCTAGAAACTCCTCTAACAATTATGGCAATTCCTACAACAACACTTATGGAAATCATAACAAATTACCCTCTAATTTAGAGAGTAATATCAAAGAGTTCATCAACTCTCAAAATATTTTCAATGCGTCCATAGAGGAAAAACTACTCAAAATAGACGATTTGCCTAAGAGCGTTGATAGGATGTCTTGTGATATTGATGCTTTGAAAGTTAGATGTGCTCCTCCAAAGGTCAACTTGGATGAAACTTTAAAATATATGCGTATCTCCATGAATGAGAGCAAAGAAAGAACCGCCCAAATTCGCGCTAGGCATGAATGGTTTAAAAGGGTGCGTTCTAGTGATGCAAATCATGAAGATCTTAAGGTGCTTGGTGTGACTCCTATTGAATCTTTGTTTTCGCGTGTCAAACCTATTTATGAAGGGGATGGATATGAATCCACTTTGGTTGAAAAACGCCCAAATGATTCGGAGTCCACCTATCTTGATGATAAAGGTGTGGAGAGTGGAGTAGAAGAAATCAAAATTTTGGGTAGTAATGAAACTCCCACTTTGGATTTCAAGGAATTCAATTATGATAGTTGCTCCTTGTTTGAATGCATTTCTTTGATGCAATCCATTGCAAACTCTCCACATGCTTATAGCCAAAGCAAAGCCTTTACCGCACATATCGTAGATGCAATGATGATATCTCTTGAAGAGAAACTCGAATTAGAAGTATCTATACCTAGAAAAATTCATGATGAGTGGTAACCTACTATCAAATCCAAGATCAAAAACTATGAATGCAATGCTTTGTGTGATTTGGGTGCTAGTGTTTCGCGATTCCAAAGTCTTTATGTGATATTCTTGGTTTTCATGAGATTAAAGAGTGTTCTCTTAATTTGCATCTTGCGGATTCTACTGTCAAGAAACCCATGGGAAGGATTGATGATGTTCTTATTGTTGCAAATAAGAACTATGTACCCGTGGATTTCATTGTACTTGACATAGATTGCAATCCTTCATGTCCCATTATTCTTGGTAGACCTTTCCTAAGGACTATTGGTGCTATCATCGATATGAAGGAAGGGAATATTAGATTTCAATTTCCCCTAAAGAAGGGCATGGAGCATTTTCCTAGAAAGAAAATAAGATTGCCTTATGAATCTATGATGAGGGCTACTTATGGTTTGAGCACCAAGGATGACTATACATGATTCCATCACCTTATGCCTAGCTAAGGGCGTTAAACAATACCGCTTCTTGGGAGGCAAACCAACGAATTTATCATTTTTCTTTCTGTTTTGTGTTTTCCACACTTTCATAGTTCTGTTATGATTGTGTTTTTTGTGTTTCTTTTTGCGTTTGTGCCAAGCAAAACCGTTATGATTAGTCTTGGGGATGATCGTTTGGTCATGCTGGAAAAGATAGAAACTTTCTGCTCACGAAAATAATTTTCATTTTATTTATTTAAGATCTTTTGAGTTGATTCTTTTTTCTTCTGATTTCTACGCAAATTCTTCAAACTATCGTAATTTTTCAGAATTTTTGAAGTACCAGAAGTATACGAAGTATACATATTTCTACAGACTTGTGTGCTGTTAACAGATTCTGTTTTTGTTGAGTTGGTTGCTTATTTTGATGAAACTATGGATAGTATCGGGGGGTATTAGCCATGGAAGAGTGAAAATACAGTAACCCAACATCAACATAAGTATAATTTAAGTTTGCTACAGTACCTAAGGAAGTGGTGGTTTGCTTTCTTATACTAATGTTATCACGAGTTTCTGTTTAAGTTCCGTGTTGTGAAATTTTCAAGTTTTGAGTGAAGTTCTTATGGACAAAGAGATAAAGAGTGGCAAGAGATCAAGCTTGGGGATGCCCAAGGCACCCCAAGTTGATTCAAGGATGTCGTAAAAGCCTAAGCTTGGGGATGCCCCGGGAAGGCATCCCCTCTCTCGTCTTCAATCCATCGGTAACGTTACTTGGGGCTATATTTTTATTCACCACTTGTTATGTGTTTTTGCTTGGAGCATCTTGTATCGTAGGAGTCTTTTATTTTTGTTGTGTCACAATCTTCCTTGCTGCACACCTAGAGAGAGAGACATGCACTCACCGTGATTTTGTCGAGCTTCACTTATATCCTTTGGTTAGACAATTCAGCTCACATGTGCTTCACTTATATCTTTTGAGCTAGTTGATTTTGCTCTATGTGCTTCACCTATATCGTTTAGAGCACGGAAGCGCGTGGCTTGGTAGTTGATCTATGCTATGATAGTAGTCTCAAAAGGGGTAGTTATCCAAAGGGATATGAAAACTTCCACCTTCATGTGCATTGAATAGTTAGAGAAGTTTGATTCATCTCAATTAGTTTTGAGTTGTGGTTGTGGTAATATTGAAGTTATATTAGTAAGGTGTTGTGGATCTAGAAATACTTGTGTTGAAGTTAGTGATTCCCGTAGCATGCACGTATGGTGAACCGCTATGTGATGAAGTCTGAGCATGATTAGTATATTGAATGTCATCCTTTGTGTGGCGGTCGGGATCGCGTGATGGTTTATACCTACCAACCCTTCCCCTAGGAGTATGCATTGAATGCTTTGTTTCGATTACTACTAAAACTTTTGCAACAAGTATATGAGTTCTTCATGACTAATGTTGAGTCCATGGTTTAGATGCACTTTCACCTTCCACCATCACTATCTTCTTTAGTGTCGTGCAACTTTCGCCGGTGCACAAAACCCACCATTAGCCTCCCTCAAAACAGCCACCATACCTACCTACTATGGCTTCTTCAAAGCCATTCGAAGATATATTGCCATGCAACGACCACCATGACATGTACCACCACTTCTTCATTGCTATTGCATGATCATAAGATAGCTAGCATGATGTTTCCATTAATGTCTATGCCATGCTAGATCATTGTCGCGGTACACTACCGAAGGCATTCCATATAGAGTCATCATTGCTCTAAGTTTGAGTTTTAAGTGTGATGATCATCCTTGATGGAGCATTGTCCCATGTGAGGTAATAAAAGAGGCCAGAGAAGCCCATTTACAAAAAGAGGCCAAAGATGCCCACCGATAAAAAAATTAAAAAAAGAGAGGCCAAAGAGCCCACCAAAAATGAGAGAAAAAGAGAGAAGGGACAATGCTACTATCTTTCCACACTTGTGCTTATTAAGCACCATGATCTTCATGATTGAGAGTCTCTCGTTTTGTCACCACCATATAGCTAGTGGGAAAATTTCATTATATAACTTGGCTTGTATATTCCAATGATAGGCTTCCTCAAAATTGCCTTAGGTCTTCATGAGCAAGCAAGTTGGATGCACACCCACTAGTTTTCTTTAAGAGCTTTCACATACTCTTAGCTCTAGTGCATCAATTGTATGGCAATCCCCACTCATTCACGTTGATATCTATTGATGAGCATCTCCATAGCTCATTGATATGCCTAGTCAATGTGACCATCTTCTCCTTGTTTGTCTTGCAACCTCCACCATACTCCACACCACTTATAGTGCTAAAACCATGGCTCACGCTCATGTATTGCGTGAGAGTTGAGAAGGTTTGAGAAAGTAAAGGTGTGAAAACAATTACTTGGCCAATACCGGGGTTGTGCATGATTTAAATTCGTTGTGCAAGGATGATAGAGCATAGCCAGACTATACGATTTTGTAGGGATAACTTTCTTTTGGCCTTGTTATTTTGAAAGTTCATGATTACCTTGCTAGTTTGCTTTAATTATTATTGTATCCACGTCAATAGAAAACTATTGTTTTGAATCTAATGGATCTGAACATTCACGTCACATAAGAGGAGTTACAAAGGACATATATGCTAGGTAGCATGAAAGCACCAAAAATTCATTCTTTATAACTTCCCTACTCGAGGACGAGCAGGAGTTAAGCTTGGGGATGCTTGATACGTCTCAAACGTATCTATAATTTTTGATGGTTTCACGTTGTTATCTTGTCAACTTTGGATGTTTTGTATACCTTTTATATCTTTTTTCGGACTAACTTATTAATTCAGTGCCAAGTGCCAGTTCCTGTTTTTTCTGTGTTTTTGACTCTTTTCAGATCTGATTTTGGAACGGAGTCCAAACGGAATAAAATCACCGAAATAAATTTTTCCAGAACAGAAGAAGATCGGAGGACGTGAGGGCCAAGGCAGGGGGCCCACAGGGAGCCCACAAGCCATGTTGCCGCAGTCAGGGGGGCCCGCGGCAACCAGGCTTGTGGACTCCCTGGCGCTCCCCTGCCCTAGCTCTTTGGCCTATAAATTCCCTAAAATCGCAGAAAAAATCACGGCATCCACGAAAACACTTTTCCGCCGCTGCAAGCTTCCATTTCCGCGAGATCTTACCTCGAGACCTTCCCGGTGCCCTGCCGGAGGGGACTTTGGAGTTCGAGGGCTTCTACATCAACATCGTCGCCTCTCCAATGACTCGTGAGTAGTCCACTTCAAACCTACGGGTCCGTAGTTAGTAGCTAGATGGCTTCTTCTCTCTCTTGGATCTTCAATATAGAGTTCTCCATGATCTTCATGGAGATCTATCCGATGTAATCCTCTTTGGCGGAGTGTTTGTCGAGATCCGATGAATTGTGGATTTGTGATCAGATTATCTATGAATTATATTTGAGTCTTTGTTGATTTCTTATATGCATGATTTGATATCCTTTTAAGTCTCTCCGAGTCTTGGGTTTTGTTTGGTCAACTAGATCTTTGATTCTTGCAATGGGAGAAGTGCTTGGTTTTGGGTTCATACCGTGTGGTGACCTTTCCCAGTGACAGAAGGGGCAGCAAGGCACACATCGTGTTGTGCCATCAAGGGTAACAAAATGGGCTTTCATCATAGATTTGAGATTGTCCATCTACATCATGTCATGTTGCTTAAGGCGTTACTCTGTTCTTTTGAACTTAATACACTAGATGCATGCTAGATAGCGGTCGACGTGTGGAGTAATAGTAGTAGATGCAGAAAGTATCGGTCTACTTGTTTTGGACGTGATGCCTATAGATATAATCATTGCCTTAGATAACGTCACGACTTTGCGCGGTTCTATCAATTGCTTGACAGTAATTTGTTCACCCACCGTCTCGTTGCTTTCATGAGAGAAGCCACTAGTGAACACTACTGCCCCCGGGTCTATTCACAACTATCGTTTCCACTTTCACTTTTAGTTTGCTTTGCTTACTTTTTGCTTTTAGTTCTCACTTTGCAAACAATCTATAAGGGATTGACAACCCCTTCATAGCGTTGGGTGCAAGCTCTTTGTGTTTGTGCAGGTACTTGTGAGTTGAACGCTCCTCCTACTGGATTGATACCTTGGTTCTCAAACTGAGGGAAATACTTACCGCCGATGTGCTACATCACCCTTTCCTCTTCAAGGGAACACCAACGCAAGGCTCCAAGGCCGCGGGGAAATCATTTGCATATTTGTCAAGGAAGTCCCTCTAGGCGTAGCCGTAGCAGCAGGATTCCTGGTGGCGTTTCCAGGGAAGATCTGTTGTTGCAGTAGCAAGCATCATCAGGCATAGTATCAAGCATGGCATCATCAGGCATAGTATCAAGCATAGCATCATCAGGCATAGTATCAAGCATAGCATCATCATAAGCATCATGGGCAGCAGAAGTAGTGGCAGAGTGCAAAACTCAAGGTGAAGCAAGTGCAGAGCTAGATGGCAGTTCCTTACCTCTCCTCGTAGTGGAAGGTAGGATTTTAGTTCTTGGATCTTTCGAATTCCTCATAGTGATCAGCAGACGTCAATCCCAAGTCACTCAGAAAATATAGTTGTGCCTCCCCGGCAACGGCGCCAGAAAAAGCCTTGATGTCCACAAGCGTATGGGATCGCAGCAGTTTTCGAGGGTAGAGTATTCAACCCAAATTTGTTGATTCGCCAAGACGGGAAGCGAAAGAATATTCTCAAGTATTAGCAGCTGAATGTGTCTGATTCAACCACACCTGAAAGATTAGTGTCTGCAAGCAAAGTATCAGTAGCAAGGTAGTATGATAGCAACGGTGCCAGAATCGATCTGTTGACAGCAGACTATTCCTCATTGTTGTATCAATGGCACTAGCACGTTGACGGGGGATTATTCTTGAGAAGAATGCTTCCCCGGCTACGGCTCCAACAAAGTCTTGCAACAAGTAACAGCGAATCAACAAGGAACAACAGTAACAGCAGCAGAGTAACAAGTAAGAGCAGTAGCAACAGTAACAGCAAAGTGACAACGGCAGCAAAGTGGCCCAATCCCTTTGGTAGCAAGGGACAAGGCTAGGCAAAGTAACATAGCGAGAACCAGTAGTAAAAGACTCATAGGCGGTGGATCGGTGATGGATGAGTGTGACGGATGTGATTATCATGTAACAGCTATAACACGGAGAGATATGTAACTAGCTCCCGTTCATCAATCTAATGTACGCATGTATTCCATATGTAGTCATACGTGCTTAGGGAAAAGAACTTGCATGACATCTATTGTCCATCCATCCCGTGGCAGCGGGGTCCTAATGGAAACTATGGGATATTAAGGCTCTCCTTTTAATAAAGAACCGGACCAACGAATTAACACGTGGTGCATACATGAACTCCTCATACTATGGTCATCTCCGGGAGTGGTTCCGGCTATTGTCACTCCGGGGTTGCCGGGTCATAACACATAGTAGGTGACTACAACTTGCAAGATAGGATCTAAAACACACATATATTGGCGACAACATAATAGGTTCAGATCTGAAATCATGGCACTCGGGCCCTAGTGACAAGCATTAAGCATAGCCAAGTAGTAGCAACATCAATCTAGAACATAGTGGATACTAGGGATCAATCCCCGTCAAGAACTAACTCGATTACATGATAGATCTCATCCAACTCATCACCGTCCAGCAAGCCTATGATGATATTACTCACGAACGATAAAGAGCATCATGGAATTGTCGATGGAGAAAGGTTGATGATGACGATGGCGACGATTTCCCCTCTTCGGAGCCCGAAACGGACTCCAGATCTGCCCTCGAGATGAAGAACAGGATGTGGCGGCGCCTCCGTATCGCAAAACGCGATGAAACCTTCTCTCTGATTTTTTTCCAGGCGAAACGGAAGATATAGAGCTGCGATTGGGGGCGATGGTGCCACATGGGCCCCACAAGCCTGCACGGTGCGATCATAGGGGGTGGCCGCGGCCTGTGGGCTTGTGGCCCACTGGCACGCCCCCTCCGGTGGATCTTTTCGCAGGTATTTTTCTTTTATTCCAGAAAAAATCTCCGTAAATTTTCAGGACGTTTCGAGAACTTTTATTTCTGCACAAAAACAACACCATGGCAATTGTGCTGAAAACAGCGTCAGTCCGGGTTAGTTCCATTCAAATCATGCAGATTAGAGTCCAAAACAAGGGCAAAAGAGTTCGGAAAAGTAGATACCACGGAGACGTATCAATGATATATTCATGTAGTGCTCCGCCCGAGCTCCGCAGAAAATCGATCTAGAGGAAGAACTACGATCTAGAGGAGAGGGCGGCACGTGGCAAAGTTCTGTCTCAAAAACCCTAATCCTCTATTATATTTAGGAGGAGGGGGGAGGCAGCCTTGGCGCACCAAGGAAGGCCTCGTTGAGTCGGCCGAAGTGGGGAAGGGAGGAGTCCTCCTGCAATCCCACTTGGATTAGGACTCCTTCCTTATTTTCCCACCTCTTTTGGATTTTCCACTTTTTCCCCATGGGCTTTCCTTGGATGACTTTGTCAGCCCATTATACCTTATTGTGCATCCAATAAACCCACGTGGACCCCTTGGGGCATGGTGGGTCCACCCAGTGGGCCCCCGGAACCCATTCGTCACTCCCGGTACACTAGCGGCAATGCCAGAAAACCTTCCGGAATCCAAACACCAACGTCCTATATATCAATCTTTGTTTTCGGACCGTTCCGGAGACCCTCGTGACGCCCAGGATCCGGGACTCCGAACAAAACTTCGGTCACCAACACATATAACTCAACTATACCGAAACGTCATCGAACCTTAAGTGTGCAGACCCTGCGGGTTCGAGAACTATGCAGACATGACGTGAGACACTTCTCTGGTCAATAACCAATATCGGGACCTGGATGTCCATATTGGCTCCTACATATTCTACGAAAATCTCTATCGGTTGAACCTCTATGTCAAGGATTCATATAATCCTGTATACTATTCCCTTTGTCCTTCCGTATGTTACTTGCCCGAGATTCGATCGACGGTATCTCTATACCTAGTTCAATCTCATTACCGGCAAGTCTCTTTACTCGTTCCGTAATACAAGCTCTCGTAACTAACTCCTTAGTCATATCGCATGCAAGGCTTGTTGTCATGTTGTATTACCGAGTGGGCCCCGAGATACCTCTCCATCACACGGAGTGACAAATCCCAGTCTTGATCCATGCCAACCCAACAGATACCTTTGGAGATACCTGTAGAGCACCTTTATAGTCACCCAGTTATGTTGCGATGTTTGATACACACAAGGTATTCCTCCGGTGTCCGGGAGCTGCATGATCTCATGGTCACAAGAACAGATACATTGACATGCAAAAAATAGTAACAATAAACTGACACGATCATATGCTACGTTTATAGTTTGGGTCTTGTCCATCACATCATTCTCCCAATGATGTGATCTCGTTATCAAGTGACAACACTTCCCTATGGCCAGGAAACCTTGACAATCTTTGATCAACGAACTAGTCAACTAGATGCTCACTAGGGACAATGTGTTGTCTATGTATCCACACATGTATTTGAGTTTCCAATCAATACAATTCTAGCATGGATAATAAAATATTATTATGAACAAGGAAATATAATAATAACTAATTTATTATTGCCTCTAGGGCATATTTCCAACAGTCTCCCACTTGCACTAGAGTCAATAATCTAGTAAACATCTTATGTGATTGTAATGAATCTAACACCCATACAGTTCTGGGGTTCGATCATGTCTTGCTTGTGAAAGAGGTTTTAGTCAATGGTTCTGAACCTTTCAGATCTGTGTGTGCTTTACAAATCTTTATGTCATCTTATAGATGCTGCTACTGCGTGCTATTCATAAATACTCCAAATTTCTACTCTACTATACAAATATGTTTTACTACTCACAGTTTGTAACCCTTTAGGACGAACTCTTTAACCACCTCCATAATCAAGAAAAATTCCTTAGTCCATTAGTTACTAAGGATAACTTTGACCGATGTTCAGTGATTCAATCCTGGATCACTCTTTGTACCCCTTGACAGACTCATGGCGAGGCACACATCAGGTGCGGTACACAACATGGCATACTTTAGAGCCTACGGCTAAGGCATAGGGGACGACCTTCGTCCTTTCTCTTTCTTCTGCCGTGGTCGGGTTTTGAGTCTTACTCAAATTCACACTTCACAACACAACCAAGAACTCCTTCTTTGCTGATTTATTTTGAACTCCTTCAAAAACTTGTCAAGGCATGAATTTCATTGAAAGTTCTATTAAGCATTTTGATCTATCTCTATAGATCTTGATGCTCAATGTTCAAGTAGCTCTATCTAGGTTTTCCTTTTAAAAACTCCTTTCAAACAACCCTTTATGCTTTACAGAAATTCTACATTACTTCCGATCAACAATATGTCAACTACATATACTTATCAGAAATTTTATAGTGCTCCCACTCACTTCTTTGGAAATACAAGTTTCTCATAAACCTTGTATAAACCCAAAAGCTTTGATCATCTCATCAAAGTGTATATTCCAACTCCGAGATACTTGCACCAGTCCATAGAAGGATCGTTGGAGCTTGCATACTTGTTAGCCTCCTTAGGATTGACAAAACCTTCTGGTTGTATCACATACAACCTTTCCTCAAGGAAACCGTTGAGGAAACAATGTTTTGACATCCTATGTGCAATATTAGATAAATAAGGCAGCAACTACTAACATAATTCCAACAGACTTTTAGCATCGCTATGAGTGAGGAAGTCTCATCATAGTCAACTCTTTGAACTTGTCGGAAACATCTTTGCGATAAGTCAAGCTTTTCTTAATGGTGACTTTTCACCATCATCGTTTGTCTTCCTTTTAAAGATCCATATGTACTTAATAGTCTTACGACCATTAAATAGTTCTTCCAAAGTCTACACTTTGTTTTATACATGGATCCTCTCTTGGACTTCATGGCCTCTATCCATTTGTCGGAATCCGGGCCCACCATCGCTTCTCCATAGCTCGTAGGTTCATAGTTGTTGAACAACATGACCTCCAAGACAGGGTTACCGTACCACTCTGTCGCCCTACGAGGTTTGTAGTAACTTGATCCGAAGCTTAATGATTACCATCATCAGCTTCCACTTCAATTGGTGTAGGCGCCATAGGAAGAACTTCCTACGCCCTGCTACACACTGGTTGAAGTGACGGTTAAATAACCTCATCAAGTTCCACCACCCTCCCACTCAATTCTTTCGAGAGAAACCTTTCCTCGAGAAAGGACCCGTTTCATGAAACAAACACTTTGCTTCCGGATCTGAGATAGGAGATGTACCCAACTGTTTTGGATATCCTATGAAGATGCATTTATCCGCTTTGGGTTCGAGCTTATCAGACTTAAACATTTTCACATAAGCGTCGTAGCCCCAAACTTTCAAGAAATGACAGCTCAGGTTTCTCCAAACCATAGATCATACTGTGTCATCTCAACGGAAATACGCGGTGCCCTATTTAAAGTGAATGCCACTACTAGAATTGAGAATTTTGCCGTCTGCCTTGCCTTTGCCGTCTGCTGACGCATGGCAAAGGTACTCTTTGCCGTCAGTTGGCACAGTGCTCACGCCAAAGAGGTGGCTGATGGCAAAGGATTTATTTGCCGTCGGCCACCTCTTTGCCGTCTGCTGGCGGACGGCAAAGGAGCCATATGCGGACGGCAAAGGTTGGGCAGACGGCAAAGCCCCCCCCCAATGGCCGAAACCCCACCCCCACCCACCCCGCCCCTTTGCCGTCCGCCACCCTCCCTTTGCAGACGGCAAAGGGTACATGGCCCTGACGGCTTGGGCGCCTCCCCTAACGGCTCCCACTCCCACCCACGCCCTGCCCGCCTACCCTCTCTCTCTCTCGCGCGCGCGCACGCGCTGTCGTCTGCCCACCCGCCGCCGCGGTAGCTCCCCTCCCCAGCCACCTGCGTCGCCGCCCTCCCGACCGCCGCCCCCTCCCACCTCCCTCCCAACCACCGCCCCCCTCCCACCTCCCTCCCAACCGCCAAACCCCCTCCCACCTCCTTCCTGACCGCCTCCCCCCTCCCACCTCCCTCCCGGCCGCCGCGCCCCCTCCCACATCCCTCCCGGCCGCCGTGGCCCCCTCCCACCTCCCTCCCAACGCCCCCCATCCTACCTCCCTCCCACCTCCCTCCCGGTCGCCGCCCCAGCCACACCTCCCCTATGCCGGCGACCCCGACGCCCTCCCCTCCGGTTAGTGTTTTTCTTTTTTGTTTTGTTTTTGTTCCTGTTGTTTCTTCTTCTTTTTTGCTAGAAAGTCCGAATAATAAAAAGAAAAAGTAGAAGAAGAATATGTAGTTTAGTGCTAGGTTTAGTTTTTTTTCTGTTTTTTATGTTAAATTAGATAGTTAGTTTATTAGGTAGAAAAAGTAGATAGAAAAGAAAAAATAGATAGAAAAAAACTTAGAAGAAAATAAGAGAATAATAAACTAGAAGAAAAAAGAAGAAGAAGAAGAAGAAAGAGGAGAGGAGGAGAAAGATAAAAGAAAGAAGAAGAAGAAGAAGAAGAGGAGGAGGAGGAGGAGAAAAAAGACGAGTGAGGTCACAAGGGATATACAAGAAGAAGAAGAAAAAGAGGAGAGACGAGAAGAAGAAAGAAAAGGACCCCGACCCCCGACCCCCGACCCCCCGCCCACGACCCCCGACGCCCGACGCCACCAACCCCCGAGGCCCGATGCCACCGACCCTCGACCCCCGACCCCCGACGCCACTGACACCCGACTCCCGACCCCCGACACCCGACACCACTGACCCCCGACACCCGACTCTCGACCCCCGACGCCCGACGCCACCAACCCTCGATGCCCGACGCCACCAACCCCCGACCCTCGACCCCCGACCCTCGACACCACTGACACCCGACTCCCGACCCCCGACCCCCGACGCCCGACACCACTGAACCCCGACCCCCAACTCCCGACGCCCGACACCACTGACCCCCGACCCCCGACCTCCAACCCCCGACTCCCGACCCCCGACCCCCGACCCCCGACGCCACTGAACCTCGACCCCTGACCCCCTACCCCCGACCCCCGACGCCACTAACCCCCAACCCCGGGCCCCCGACACCTTTTTGGCCTCTTGTTGATCGAAAAGACCCCAACCCCCGACGCTAGTGACCCTCGACCCCCGATGACACTGACCCCCGACCATCGACGCATTTAACCCGACTCCCGACCACCGACACCCGACATCACCGACCCTCGACGGCACTGACTCCCGACACCACTGAGCCCCGACCCCCAACTCCCGACGCCCGACACCACTGACCCCCGACCCCCGGCCTCCAACCCCCGATTCCCGACCCCCGACCCCGGACCCCCGACGCCACTGACCCTCGACCCCCGACCCCCGACGCCACTAACCCCCAACCCCGGGCCCCCGACACCTCTTTGGCCTCTTGTTGATCGAAAAGACCCCAACCCCCGATGTTAGTGACCCTCGACCCCCGATGACACTGACCCCCGACCATCGACGCATTTAACCCGACTCCCGACCACCGACACCCGACATCATCGACCCTCGACGGCACTGACTCCCGACGCCACTAAGCCCCGACCCCCGACACCTCTTCTGCCTTCTGTTGAACGAGAAGGTGCTTTTCGGCCTTCTAGAGGCCCACGGGGTCATAGTTTTGTAAATTATGAGTTAGGTCACATATTTTCCGATTATGTTAACTATAAAAACATCGTATTTGTGTTGATCGTGTGAGTTTCAATGTGCAGTTGTTCGACGACCTCCACGTGCGTTGGACGAGCTCCGCCCTTTCGTTTGTTGGTGAGCACAAATGACTTCTCCTCCTACCCCTTAATTTGCTCTGTCCCGGTCTTCGTGCCGATGAAACTTGCTAGCTATAGGTTTCTTCAATCATGAGTATGCGTGACCAGTATGCGTCTCCCGTTCGAAAGGGCGACATCTATAAATATGCATTTCTTTGCATATTTATAACCGCCATCCTTTCAAATTGTCCAACATTATCCATGGACAGCCCGAGTATGTGTAGATTGGGTTTGTTTTCCCGTATGTTGTGCTCCGGATCCGATGCGGAATTTCGTCAGTGCCTTCCCTGTTGTTCTTCGGGTACACATCCTCTCTGCTTATTGCCGAGACCTGTATCAGGAGAACAGCGGGGAGGTGCTGCCGAAATACTGCGTCGCATCTGGACTAGAGCATGGGAAAACGAACCCAGTCTACACATACTCGGGTGGGATTAGGACCTATCTTTACCTATTAGCGTGTAGGTTGCATGGACGTAATAAAACTGACAAACTTGATTAGCGTATGAATATAGATGATGAATTATATATTTATTTCTTGTGCCCCCATAGGTAGCTAGGCAACATGAGTGATCGTGCTTGGATGTACACTGGTCACCCTAGTCAGAAAGACATGACCCATGAATGGTTAACAAAAACCAGGGGGTTTGTGAGAGCCGCATTTGGAAATGGCCAGCATAAAACATGGTGCCCCTGTCCCAACTGCGACAACTGGAAAAAGTAGACAGAGTTTGAAATGGGTAAACACCTGCAGAAGTGGGGTTTTACGCCTAGTTATATGGTGTGGACTTTTCATGGTGAGTCTTACCAACATGCCAGAGCTGAGGTGATTCGTCGTCGCACCGACGAGCATGGTACCGGGATTGAAGACATGGTGCAAGACTTTGATGATGCTCGTGATTCGGACGATGAGATGGAGGAATCTGCAAAGGCCTTCTATGAAATGTTGGAGTCTTCAAAACGTCCTCTCCACGAGCAGACTGAGCTTTGTCAGCTGGATGCCATCGCGCAAGTAATGGCTCTGAAGGCTCAATTCAACCTAGGCAGAGAATGCTACGACGCGATGATGACGATATTTGGACGCTTTCTACCCAAAGGCCATGTACTGCCTGCAAACCTGTACCAGCCAGAGAAAATCCTCCGTGTACTTAAGATGCCCTATGAGAAGATACATGCCTATGAGAATGGATGTGCCTTATTTAGGCTTGAGTATGCGGCCTTGAACAATTGCCCCATTTGCAATTCTTCGAGGTATATTGTGGTAGACAACGGCATGGGTGAGAAGAATCAGACCAAAATCCCCATTAGTGTTCTTCGATATCTGCCAATCGTACCAAGACTTCAACGTCTTTTCATGGTCGAAGAGACGGCCAGACAGATGGCATGGCACAAATTGGGCAAAAGAACCGAACTAGATGCGGATGGGAACAAGATGCTGGTACACACTTCAGATGGTTTTGCGTGGAGGCACTTCGATGCATTACATAAGGATAAATCGGAAGATCCAAGGCAACCTAGAGTTGCCATCAGCACGGATGGGTTCAATGTGTATGGTATGACGGCAGCACAATACAGTTGTTGGCCTGTATTTGTCATTCCACTAAATTCGCCACCCGGAGAGATTATGAAAAGAAAGAACATTTTCCTGACGTTGATAATTCCAGGGCCCAACTATCTGGGGAAGAATATGAATGTGTACATGCAGCCGCTTAAGGATGAGTTGCAAGAAGCCTGGGATAATGGGATCAAGACCTACGACGCGGCTACCAAAACAAATTTCAAAATGCATGTGTGGTACATGTACTCGACGCATGATTATCTGGCGTTTGCGCTATTCGCTGGCTGGTGTGTGCATGGAAGGTTCCCGTGCACCACATGCAAGGCAGCTCTTTAGTTCCGTTGGCTGCAGGCTGGTCGCAAGTATTCTTACTTCGACATGCATAGACAATTCCTGGATCCTGACCATAAGTTCAGAAAAGACAAGAAGAATTTCATCAAAGGTAGAGTTGTCAAAAACACTGCACGAGCTGCGTTGACAGGCCAACAGACCCTTGATCAGTTAAACGCCCTCGAGCCTGATCCTTTGCGTCCAGGATACTTCAAAGGGTATAATATGGAACACGCCTGGACTCACAAGTCATGCTTATGGGATCTCCCTTACTTCAAAGACCTCCTTTGCCCACACAACATTGACGTGATGCACACTGAAAAGAATATTGTGGGGGCCATTTTTGGTACATTGTTCGGCATAGAGGGGAAGTCAAAAGATAATCCTAAGGCTAGAATCGACCTGGAGGCTCTATGTGATAGACCGTCGCAAAACTTGCGACAACGGAACGGAAAGCAAAGCATAGCGAAGCCAAAGGCATGGTTCAATCTTGAAAGGCCAGCTATGAGCGAAATGCTATTGTGGGTGAAAATGCGGTTGATGTTCCCCGATGGGTATGCTGCGAATCTAAAGAGGGGAGCGAGTCTTGAGAAATTGAAAATATTTGGGCTCAAGAGTCATGATTGGCACATATGGATTGAGCAGGTAATGCCGGTGATGTTGCGTGGCTTTATCCCTGAGGATGAATGGCTAGTACTAGCAGAGCTGAGCTATTTCTTCCGTTCTCTTTGTGCGAAAGAACTATCGCCTGGCGTGCTAGATGAAATGGAAGAGTTGGCGCCGGAGTTGATCTGCAAATTAGAAAAGATCTTTCCACCGGGCTTCTTTAATCCAATGCAACATTTGATTTTGCATCTCCCGACCGAGGCAAGAATGGGGGGCCCGTTCAAAATCGATGGTGCTACTCAACTGAGAGGATGCAGAAGATGCTTCGAGCTAAGTGTAAAAATAAATGTAGAATTGAAGCATCGATGGCCGAGGCATTCATTACTGAGGAGGCGGCAAACTTCGTGGCAGCACACTACGAAGCCAAAACTCATCATTTGCATAACCCGAAGCCTCGGTACAATGATGGCGATCGAGAAAAAGTTTGATCCAACCTCAGCCTATTCAAAGGTAAGCTCGCACCATCTGGTGCTTCGAAAGGGAAATCGTTGGATGTCGAAGAATGGCGGACCATTTCATTGTAAATCTTCACCAACCTAACAGAAGTGCGGCCGTACATCGAGTAAGTTCTTAGTAATTTATTGTTCCGCAACTTCTAATTGCTTTGAACTACTCTTATTCCCGGATATTTGATATAGTCGATACGTCGCCGAATTCTCGGATGGAGCGGTCATCGAAAAGGATTCCGTCGAAGAGTATGAGCTTCTCGCAAAGCATGGCGGCGACTATCCCGGTTTCATCTCTTGGTTCAAACAAAGGGTAATTAATTACCATTAAGGGCCCATTTGATTTATTGGTCTAATTTACGGCTAATGCATCCATTCTTTCGTATTAAACTTGTAGGCTGATGCAGAGTCTATGGACGCCGAGTTGAGACAAGTCGCTAATGGTTTTGACTATAAGGTCCGTTCATTTGACAAATACAACATCAACGGGTATCACTTTCGTACCTTTGGCAAAGAGATATCTATGCCCGACCTAAAGACTACAAATTGTTCTGTCTCTGCTATCGGCGAAGGAGACACCAAGTATTATGGAAGAGTTGAAGCAATTTATGAACTTCTATTCTATGGTGAAAACCCACCGACCGTCGTAGTCTTCAAATGTTATTGGTTTGAGCCGAGGGAGACTAGAAGGACTCACGAACATATAGGACTAGTCGAAATCAACCAAAACACCCACTTAGATGTTCCCGATGTCTATATTACGGCTCAACAGGCGACACAAGTTTTCTATCTACCGTGGGCCTGCCAAACTGATCCAAATTTCAAAGGTTGGGATGTCGTTTATGAAGTGCCACCACATTTTAGACCACCTACCCTCAATGAAGAGGATTACGAACCTCACATTAACCCAGACACATATGAAGGAGAATTCTTCCAAGAAACACGTATGTCCAAGAAACGTTTCAAGAACCGCTCTACTTCACCCCAGAACATTGAAGTAGACAGCGACAGTGAATCCGTCTTAACCCCTGAGCCCGAACAGGAAGAGCTGGAAGAAGAAGAGGTTACTGTTGCGGATGACCTGTCACTTCTTGACCGATTACATAATGGTGGACTTCCACATGTTCTTCGTGATAGTGATGATGATGATGCATTTATTGATGATAGTGATGATCATGATGCATTTATTGACCCCGAAGCATATATAGACGAGGACGATTGTTATTAGTTCATGTCAGGTATTCAACTATTATACTATATATAAATTTTGAGTTCATGTTAGGTATTCAATTTTTATTAGTCATGTTGGTATTTATGACGATGATACACTTAAATTATATACATTTTATTACTCCTGTTAGTATTTATGTTGTACTAATTTCATTTACTCTTTGTCATGACAGGTGTTGAAAGATGGTGGGAAAGGGTCGAAAGCACTCCGCGGCTGCTTCTTCGTCGGCGGGTGATGGGATGGGTACTTCCATTCCTGCCTCGCCTCTTCGGAGAGTGTTGCTCTCTACTTTGCAAGGAGTGCCCCCCGTGAGAGGAGGTCGACCCCCCGCGAAGCCGAGAGGCACTAAAGGTACACGTTGTATTCATGTTGGTATTTATGTTGTACTCATGTTGTATGCATATTGGTATTTATATACATTTTATTACTCATGTTGGTATTTATGTTGTACTAAAGGTACACGTGGCCGCGGGAGAGGTAGGGCTACACGGTCTCCGCCACCACCCCAAGCTGATTCACCTGAGCACAGGACTTCTAGGGTGGATTCGTCTGAGGTGGAGGCTACACGGTCTCCGGTTCACGAGCCTCGGGTCGACGAGCCTTCGACCCACGAGACTCGTGTCCCAGAGGCTTCCTTCCAGGCAACTCCGGAGCAAAGCAGGGATGAGGGTACGTCCCAAGAGATCCAGTGGGATACCTGGCCTGAGCCAAGTGGCCATGCTGGTAGCGACGAGGAGCTAGGTGAGGGGGCTACCGTCTACCAGCGTGGTAGTTCGGGGCTCCCGCTCGTGCCAGCGACCCCCGAGCAGAGGTGGTCGATTAGGCCAAATGGGGACAAGTAAGTTAATTTACTCTTATTTAACCTTTTGCCTTCGCGTTTTCTCAAATATCTAATGTTTTGGCTTTAATTTGTCATACTGTAGGGGTTGGATTGTTGCCAAGGGTGTCCGCAAGCCCAACAGCGTCCTTGGTGTTCTTTGCCGTCAAAACTTCCCAGGATTTGTTACGTTGCCCGGTCGGGAGAGAGAGGTAGGAATGACCTGGGAGCACTACTTGGGTGCCCCGGCCCCGCCGGAGGTGGAGATCGACGGTGTTTTGTGTGACACGAGGGCGGACATGGTGATCCGAAAGTTCTGGGTAATTTCTCTTTCACACAATTATAAATCAACCATGGCTATTTATTGTACTAATCGGTGTTGTCTCGTTTGCAGACCTACTACAGGTGTGAGGAGGGATACGAGGAGGACGCGGCAAAGGTTATCGAAATCGAATGTCGCCGCCTACTTCAAAACTTTCAGCACGAGGCTCGGGTGCAGGCTGTTCGAGACTACTATGCCACGCGGCGTATTAGGCTTGACAAGGCGAAGTGTCGTGATGCTAAGATGGAGAAGGAGCATTACATGAAGGTAATTACATATTATTAAGGCTTTGTAGTTAGTTTCCTTGATTTGGTTCTTACGCGCTCAAATTTCTCTTTATTAACTTAGGTGCCCCCGAGATGGTGTGTGGATAAGATGGATTGTTGGGAGGCCTTGGTGGATCAGTGGTGCTCCGAAACGTGGGAGGCCAGCCACAACAACGCCAAGGAGAGGCGTGGCAAAATGGTTGGCGTGCCACACCATCAAGGGAGCGTCAACTTAATCCAATTTGGCGAGAACTGGGTATGTGGTTTGCTTCATGCCTCATGCAATTCATTCTTAATGCTATCTTGAGCCCTTTACCAATACAATTTTCCTCTCTCTCTCTCTCTCTCTCTCTCTTAGGCGCGTCACAATAAGACGGAAGCGCCACAGATGTATGACCTGTATGCGATGGCCCATACTGCCTCGTACAAGAAGGTCAAGGCATTCTCTGAGTCTGACCTCGAGCATCCAGAAAACTTCACCAACATCTCCTCCCACGACAAGCTCGTGAAGTACAAAGATCACGGGAAGGTGAGGAAAGGGGAGGACTTTAACCCGAGCGAGGGGCCTATTGGTCCAGAGCTGGTGATGATAGCTGGCAACGGGAGGCCCCATGGCTCGATCGCCATTGGAGACGGCCTTATACGTTGTCCTAGCACTCTCTGGCAGATAAAGGCACGCCAAACAAGCTCTTGTCCGGAGATAACACGTTGTCCACGGCCAGTCGAGCTCGCCATCGAGGTTAGTTTAATGGACTCAACTATCTTTCCGCATTATGTTGTGCATTGGAACCAATATGATTACATTGCTAACAATGAGTTGTGTTGTAGGCTGCTATTCAGAAAGAGAGAGAGGCAATGCAGGCGGCTATGGCGGAGAAGGATAAGGAAATTAGGGAGCTGGAGGAGAAGACGACTGCATTGGTGGAGGCGGAGAGGGCACGGAATGATGCGTCTACCAGGGCCATATACGAGCTCTTAGTCGTAAGTTTCTTCTTCATGTTATTTCAAATCTTGCATTTGAATGTCCGTTTCATTAATAAATAAAAAGTTTGACTTGTCGAAACCAAATGTACAGTCTATGTGCGAGAAGAACGGCCAATCCCCTCCGCCGATGCCAGTCATTAACGTGGCGGGGACGGTGAGTTTCATTTCAGTGGAGTGATCTTAAGAGTGTCCTCATGCTAACTACACATTGCAAACGATGTTTCGTGCAAAATATCCCCCGAAACGCATCGCACGACCCTTCTACAGTCAAGCCTTCTCCAGGGCAGCCTTCTCGAGGTGAAACAAGCCAGAGCCACCGTGCTTGACCCTAACTTAGGTATGTTATTTCTAGTGTTTTAATAAAAGATAGCTAGATGACATAATTAGCTTAGTTAGCTCCAAAATGACCTATTTAATAAAAAATGACCTATACCTAGCTAATTATCCTCGAAATGACATAATTAGCTCCAAAAAGGCATTCTTAGCCAATTTAGCCCCAAGAAGGGGACAAGAGGAGAAGAAAGAGGAAAAATGAAAGGAAGGAAGAAGAAGAAGAGGAGAAGAAGAAGAAGGAGAGGGGGAGGATAAGAAGAAGGAGAAGGAGGAGAAGAAGGAGAAGGAGCTCCTCCTTCTCCTTCTTCTTCCTCCTTCTTCCTCCTTCTCCTTCTCCTTCTTCTTTTCTTCTTCTTCTCCTCTCCTTCTCCTTCTCCTCCTCCTCCTCCTCCTCCTCCTCCTCCTCCTTCTTTTACTTCTTCTCTTTCTCTTCTTCTACGTAGCTTAGACTCATCCAAGAAAGGCTAAATTGGCTAATTATCCATCTAAATGACAGAATTAGCTTAGTTAGCTCCAAAATGACCTATTTAATAAAGAATGACCTATACTTAGCTAATTATCCTCGAAATGACATAATTAGCTCCAAAAAGGCATTCTTAGCCAATTTAGCCCGAAGAAGGGGACAAGACGAGAAGAAAGAGGAAAATGAAAGGAAGGAAGCAGAAGAAGAGGAGAAGAAGAAGAAGGAGAGGGAGGAGGATAAGAAGAAGGAGAAGAAGGAGGAAAAGAAGGAGAAGGAGCTCCTCCTTCTCCTTCTTCTTCCTCCTTCTTCCTCCTTCTCCTTCTCCTTCCTATTTTATTATTCTTCTCTTCTTCCTTCTCCTTCTCCTTCTCCTTATTATTTTCTTATTCTTCTCTTCTTCCTTCTCCTTCTCCTCCTCCTCCTCCTCCTCCTCCTCCTTCTTTTACTACTTCTTCTCTTTCTCTTCTTCTACGTAGCTTAGACTCATCCAAGAAAGGCTAAATTGGCTAATTATCCATCTAAATGACATAATTAGCTTAGTTAGCTCCAAAATGACCTATTTAATAAAAAATGACCTATACTTTGCTAATTATCCTCGAAATGACATAATTAGCTCCAAAAAGGCATTCTTAGCCAATTTAGCCCGAAGAAGGGGACAAGACGAGCAGAAAGAGGAAAAATGAAAGGAAGGAAGAAGAAGAAGAGGAGAAGAAGAAGAAGGAGAGGGAGGAGGATAAGAAGAAGGAGAAGAAGGAGAAGGAGCTCCTCCTTTTCCTTCTTCTTCCTCCTTCTTCCTCCTTCTCCTTCTCCTTCTTATTTTCTTATTCTTCTCTTCTTCCTTCTCCTTCTCCTCCTCCTCCTCCTCCTTCTTCTTCTTCTTTTACTTCTTCTTCTCTTTCTCTTCTTCTACGTAGCTTAGACTCATCCAAGAAAGGCTAAATTGGCTAATTATCCATCTAAATGACATAATTAGCTTAGTTAGCTCCAAAATGACCTATTTAATAAAAATGACCTATACTTAGCTACTTATCCTCGAAATGACATAATTAGCTCCAAAAAGGCATTCTTAACCAATTTAGCCCGAAGAAGGGGACAAGAGGAGAAGAAAGAGGAAAAATGAAAGGAATGAAGAAGAAGAAGAGGAGAAGAAGAAGAAGGAGGGGAGGAGGATAAGAAGAAGGAGAAGGAGGAGAAGAAGGAGAAGGAGCTCCTCCTTCTCCTTCTTCTTCCTCCTTCTTCCTCCTTCTCTTACTCCTTCTTATTTTCTTCTTCTTCTCCTCTCCTTCTCCTTCTCCTCCTCCTCGTCCTCCTCCTTCTTTTACTTCTTATTCTATTTCTCTTCTTCTACGTAGCTTAGACTCATCCAAGAAAGGCTAAATTGGCTAATTATCCATCTAAATGACATAATTAGCTTAGTTAGCTCCAAAATGACCTATTTAATAAAAAATGACCTATACTTAGCTAATTATCCTCGAAATGACATAATTAGCTCCAAAAAGGCATTCTTACCCAATTTAGCCCGAAGAAGGGGACAAGACGAGAAGAAAGAGGAAAAATGAAAGGAAATAAGAAGAAGAAGAGGAGAAGAAGAAGAAGGAGAGGGAGGAGGATAAGAAGAAGGAGAAGAAGGAGGAGAAGAAGGAGAAGGAGCTCCTCCTTCTCCTTCTTCTTCCTCCTTCTTCCTCCTTCTCCTTCTCCTTCTTCTTTTCTTCTCCTTCTCTTCTTCCTTCTCCTTCTCCTCCTCCTCCTCCTCCTCCTTCTTTTACTTCTTCTTCTCTTTCTCTTCTTCTACGTAGCTTAGACTCATCCAAGAAAGGCTAAATTGGCTAATTATCCATCTAAATGACATAATTAGCTTAGTTAGCTCCAAAATGACCTATTTAATAGAAAATGACCTATACTTAGCTAATTATCCTCAAAATGACATAATTAGCTCCAAAAAGGCATTCTTAGCCAATTTAGCCCGAAGAAGGGGACAAGACGAGAAGAAAGAGGAAAAATTAAAGGAAGGAAGAAGAAGAAGAGGAGAAGAAGAAGAAGAAGGAGAGGGAGGAGGATAAGAAGAAGGAGAAGAAGGAGGAGAAGAAGGAGAAGGAGCTCCTTCTTCTCCTCCTTCTTCCTCCTTCTTCCTCCTTCTCCTTCTCCTTCTTATTTTCTTCTTCTTCTCCTCTTCCTTCTCCTTCTCCTCCTCCTCCTCCTCCTCCTTCTTTTACTTCTTCTTCTCTTTCTCTTCTTCTACGTAGCTTAGACTCATCCAAGAAAGGCTAAATTGGCTAATTATCCATCTAAATGACATAATTAGCTTAGTTAGCTCCAAAATGGCCTATTTAATAAAAAAAATGACCTATACTTAGCTAATTATCCTCGAAATGACATAATTAGCTCCAAAAAGGCATTCTTAGCCAATTTAGCCCAAAGAATGGGAGAAGACGAGAAGAAAGAGGAAAATGAAAGGAAGGAAGAAGAAGAAGAGGAGAAGAAGAAGAAGGAGAGGGAGGAGGATAAGAAGAAGGAGAAGAAGGAGGAGAAGAAGGAGAAGGAGCTCCTCCTTCTTCTTCCTCCTTCTTCCTCCTTCTCCTTCTCCTTCTTCTTTTCTTCTTATTCTCCTTTTCCTTCTCCATCTCCTCCTCCTCCTCCTCCTCCTTCTTTTACTTCTTCTTCTCTTTCTCTTCTTCTACGTAGCTTAGACTCATCCAAGAAAGGCTAAATTGGCTAATTATCCTACGAAATGACATAATTAGCTTAGTTAGCTCCTAAATGGTCTATTTAATAAAACATGACCTATAGTTAGCTAAGTTCTCTCCTAAATGACATAGTAAGGCTTACGTAGCTACAACATGACCTATTCCCCCTAACTTAGGTATTAAATGGCATATAATTAGCCTAGCTAGATTAAAAATGGCTTAATAAGCATAGTTTGCTCCGGAATGACCTATTTTACCCAAGTTAGCTCCGAAACGACCTATAGTTAGCTAGGGTTCCACCTAAATGACATAATTAGCTTAGTTAGCTCCTAAATGGTCTATACTTAGCTAATTTCTCTCCGAAATAACCTATATATACACTACTTCATCTAGTATTATTCTTCTAACTTTCTTATTTGTCATTTTGCAGATTACCTTCACTTCACGGGAAGCTTGGAAAATATTGATGGAATGCTTGAAGATGATTTATTGTACCATGGGTTGTATTGAAACTATTGTAGTATATGAATATATGAAACTTTGTATGCACGTGGATGAAACTGGTGTAATATATGGTTTGGTACGGATGCAACTTGAAAGCTGGATATAAGAGGTTATTTTAATATGGTTATGAGTACGGAAAGAAATTTATTTATGTCAAATATATATATATATATCCTGATTATTGTTAAAAATGCTGGATATAACAAAAAATAAATAAATAAGGGGCTGGTTCCCCTCTTTGCCGTCTGCCCCCACATGGCAAAGAGGGGAAGGCAGACGGCAAAGGGGGGAATCTGCCCCCTCTCTCTCCCCTCTTTGCCGTCTGCCCCTACATGGCAAAGGGGGGAATCTGCCCCCTCTCTCTCCCCTCTTTGCCGTCTGCCCCCACGTGGCAAAGGGGGGAAGGCAGACGGCAAAGGGGGGAATCTGCCCCCTCTCTCTCCCCTCTTTGCCGTCTGCCCCCACATGGCAAAGGGGGGAAGGCATACGGCAAAGGGAGGAGGCCTGTCGTTAACACTTAACGGGGAAGTTGCAATATGTGTCGTCCCATTTATTTTGCCGTTTGCCCCCTCATGGCAAAGATTCTTTGTCGTCCGCTTTGGGAAAGCAGACGGCAAAGAACCTCTTCACCGGATTTTTTTTTGTCGTCTACTTTGCCCTCAGCTGACCGACAGCAAAGCCTTTGCCGTCCGTGGTTGCACCCTTTGCCGTCCGCCTTGGCAGGCGGCAAATTTCTGAATTTCAGTAGTGTGCGGTTGTCACTAATGCATAACCCATGAACGATAGTGGTAATTCGATAAGAGACATCATAGTATGCACCATATCAAATAGGGCGCGGCTATGACGTTCGGACACACCATCACACTATGGTGTTCTAGGTGGCATGAATTGCGAAACAATTTCCACATTGTCTTAACTGTGTACCAAAACTCGCAACTCGGATATTCATCTCTATGATCATATCGAAGACAGTTTATCCTCTTGTCACGACGATCTTCAATCTGAAATAGATTTCAACTTTTCAATATTTCAGACTTGTGATTCAGCAAGTAAATACTCCTCTATCTACTCAAATCGTCAGTGAAGTAAGAACATAACGATATCCACTGCATGCCTCGGCACTCATTGGACTGCACACATCAAAAATTTATTACTTCCAACAAGTTACTTTCTTGTTCCATCTCACTGGAAAACGAGGCCTTCAGTCATCTTGCCCATGTGGTATGATTTGCATGTCTCAAGTGATTTAAAATCAAGTGACTCCAAACGATCCATCTGTATGGAGTTTCTTCATGCGTTAATACCAATAGGTATGGTTTGCATGTTTCAAACGTTTCAAAAATGAGCGAGTACAAGATCCATCACTATGGAGCTTCTTCATGCATTTTATACCGACGTGACTCAAGCGGTAGTGCCACAAGTAAGTGGTACTATCATTACTACTTCGTATTTGTTGGCATCAATATTATGAACATGTGTATCACTACGATCGAGATTCAATAAACCATTGAAGGTAATTATTCAAGCAAATAGAATAACCATTATTCTCTTTAAATGAATAATCGTATTGCAATAAACACGATCCAATCATGTTCATGCTCAACGCAAACACCAAATAACAATTATTTAGGTTTAACACCAATCCCGATGGTGGAGGGAGCGTGCGATGCTTGATCACATCAACATTAGAATTACTTCCAACACACACCGTCACCTCACCCTTGCTAGTATCCTTTTAATCCGTAGCCATAACTTCGAGTTACTAACACTTAGCAACTGAACCGATATCTAATACCCTGGTGCTACTAGGAATCCCAGTAAGGTATACATCAATATCATGTATATCCAATATACTTTTAGTCGACTTTGCCAACCTTCTCATCTACCAAGTATCTAGGGTAGTTCCTCCTCAATGACGTTCTCCTCACAACATAAGCACTTAGTCTCGGGTTTGGGTTCAACCTTGGGTTTCTTCATTAGAGCAGCAACTAGTTTGTCGTTTCATGAAGTATCCCTTCTAGCCCTTGCCCTTCTTGAAACTAGTGGTTTTACTAACCATCAACAATTGACGCTCCTACTTGATTTCTACTTTCGCAGTGTCAAACATTGCGAATCGCTCAAGGATCATCATATCTATCTTTGATATGTTATAGTTCATCGCGAAGCTCTAGCAGCTTGGTGGCAGTGACTTTGGAGAACCATCACTATCTCATCTAGAAGATTAACTCCCACTTGATTCAAGCGACTGTTGTACTCACACAATCTGAGCACATGCTCAACGATTGAGCTTTTCTCCTTTACTTTGTAGACAAAGAATCTTGTCGAAGGTCTCATACCTCTCAACAAGGGCACGAGCATGAAATCCCAATTTCATCTCTTAGAACATCTCTTATGTTCCGTGACGTTCAAAACGTCTTCGGCGCCTTGCTTCTAAGTCGTTAAGTATTACGCACTGAACTATCACGTAGTCATAAAAAATGTGTATGTCGAATGTTCGCAACATCCACAGACGACGCTCGAGGTGCAGCACACCGAGTGGTGCATTAAGGACATAACCCTTCTGCGCAGCAATGAGGACAATCCTTAGTTTACAGACTCAGACCGCAAAGTTGCTACTATCATCTTTTAACTAAATTTTCTCTCGGAACATATAAAAAATAGTAGAGCTACAGCGCAAGCTACAACATAATTCGCAAAGACCTTTTGTCTATGTTCTTGATAATTAGTTCAATTAATCATATTACTTAAGAACTCCCACTCAAATAGACATCCCTCTAGTCATTCGAGTGGCGCATGATCCAAATCCACTAACTCAAGTCCGATCATCACGTGATTTGAGCATAGTTTCAGTGGTGAACATCTCCATGTTGATCATATCAACTATATGATTCATGCTCGACCTTTCAGTCTCTTGTGTTCCAATGCCATGTCTGTACATGCTAGGCTCATCAAGTTTAACCCGAGTGTTCCGCCTGTGCAACTGTTTTGCACCCGTTGTATGTGAACGTTGAGTCTATCACACCTGATCATCACGTGGTGTCTCAAAACGACGAACTGTCGCAACGGTGCACAGTTGGGAAGAACACAATTTTATCTCGAAATTTTAGTGAGGGATCACCTTATAATGCTACCGTCATTCTAAGCAAGATAAGGTGCATAAAAAAGGATTAACATCACATGCAATTCATAAGTGACATGATATGGCCATGATCTTGTGCTTCTTGATCTCAGTCACCAAAGCACCAGCATGATCTTCATCATCACCGGTGCCACACCATGATATCCATCATCATGATCTCCATCATCGTGCCGCCATCGTCGTGCTATATATCCTATCACTACTAAAGCTACAACCTAGCAATATAGTAAACGCATCTGCAAGCACAAACGTTAGTTTAAAGACAACCCTATGGCTCATGTCGGTTGTCGTAGCATCGACATGCAAGTCGATATTAACTATTACAACATGATCACCTCATACATCCAATATATCACATCATGTCTTTGGCCATATCACATCACAAGCATACCCTGCAAAAACAAGTTAGACGTCCTCTAATTTTTTGTTGCATGTTTTACATGGCTGCTATGGGTATCTAGTATGATCGCATCTTACTTACACAAAACCACAATGGTGATGTGCAAATTGCTATTTAACCTCTCTCCAAGAATCGCCTCGGTCAAAACCAATTCAACTAAAGTTGAAGAAACAGGCACCCACCAGTCATCTTTAAGCAACAAGTTGCATGTTAGTCGATGAAACCGGTCTCTCGTAAGCGTACGAGTAATGTTGGTCCGGGCCGCTTCAATCCGACAATACCATCGAATCGAGAAAAGATTAAGGAGGGCAGCAAATCGAACATCAACGCCCACAAAAACTTTTGTGTTCTACTCGAGATTACATTTACGCATGAACCTAGCTCATGATGCCACTGTTGGGGAACGTTGCACGGGAAACAAATAATTTCCTACGCACATGAAGACCTATCATGGTGATGTTCATCTACGAGAGGGAGATTGGGTCCACATACCCTTGTAGATCGCTAAGCGGAAGCGTTAATAAACGCGGTTGATGTAGTGGTACGTCTTCATGATCCGTCCCACGAACCGTCCCACGATCCGTCCCACGAACCGTCTCGCGATCCGTCCCACGATCTGTCCCGATCAAGTGCCGAACGGACGGCACCTCCGCGTCCCGCACACGTACAGCTCGATGACGATCTCTGCCTTCTTGATCCAGCAAGAGAGACGGGGAAGTAGATGAGTTCTCCGGCAGCGTGACGGCACGCCGGTGATGGTGATGATCTATTCTTGCACGGCTCCGTCCGAGCTCCGCACAAAACCGATCTAGAGGAAGAACTACGATCTAGAGGAGAGGGCGGCACGTGGCAAAGTTTTGTCTCAAAATCCCTAAACCTCTAGTATATATAGGAGGAGGGGGAGGCAGCCTTGGCGCGCCAAGGAAGGCCTCCTTGGGTCGGCCGAAGTGGGGAAGGGAGGAGTCCTCCTCCAATCCCACTTGGATTAGAACTCCTTCCTTATTTTCCCACCTCTTTTGGATTTTCCACTTTTTCCTCATGGACTTTCCTTGGATGACTTTGTCATCCCATTATACCTTATTGCGCATTAAATAAACCCACGTGGACCCCTTGGGGCGTGGTGGGCCCACCCAGTGGGCCCCCGGAACCCATTCGTCACTTCAGCTACACTACCGACAATGCCTGGAAACTTTCCGGAATCCAAACACCAACTTCCTATATATCAATCTTCGTTTCCGGACCATTCCGAAAACCCTCGTGACGTCAGGGATCTCATCCGGGACTCCGAACAAAACTTCGGTCACCAACACATATAACTCAACTATACCGAAACGTCACCGAACCTTAAGTGTGCAGACCCTGTGGGTTCGAGAACTATGCAGACATGACCTGAGACACTTCTCTGGTCAATAACTAATAGCGGGACCTGGATGTCCATATTGGCTCCTACATATTCTACGAAGATCTCTATCGGTTGAATCTCTATGTCAAGGATTCATATAATCCCGTATACTATTCCCTTTGTCCTTCGGTATGTTACTTGCCCGAGATTCGATCGTCGGTATCTCTATACCTAGTTCAATCTCATTACCGGAAAGTCTCTTTACTCGTTCCGTAATACAAGATCCCGTAACTAACTCCTTAATCACATTACTTGCAAGGCTTGTTGTGATGTTGTATTACCGAGTGGGCGCCGAGATACCTCTCCGTCACACGGAGTGACAAATCCCAGTCTTGATCCATGTCAACCCAACAGACACCTTTGGAGATACCTATAGAGCACCTTTATAGTCACCCAGTTACGTTGCGAAGTCTGATACACACGAGGTATTCCTTCGGTGTCCGGGATTTGCATGATCTCATGGTCATAGGAACAGATACATTGACATGCAGAAAACTGTAACAATAAACTGACACAATCATATGCTATGTTTATAGTTTAGGTCTTGTCCATCACATCATTCTCCCAATGATGTGATCCCGTTATCAAGTGACAACACTTGCCTATGGCAAGGAAACCTTGACCATCTTTGATCAACGAAATAGTCAACTAGAGGCTCACTAGGGACAGTGTGTTGTCTATGTATCCACACATGTATTTGAGTTTCCAATCAATACAATTCTAGCATGGATAATAAACGATTATTATGAACAAGTAAATATAATAATAACTAATTTATTATTGCCTCTAGGACATATTTTCAACAGTAGTGGCGCGGTAGTAACAGGCGGTACTACCGCTTGGGAGCGATACTACACGGCCTTACTCGGCCAAAAACCGCTCAGTACGACACAAAAAGTCGAGACTCCAAAGCCAGCGGTACCGAGCACGGCACTGGGTAGAGCTACTACCGCCTGGTGTGTAGTAGTAGCGCCGGCCCAGAGCGGTACTACCACTTATGACGTAAGCGGTACTACCGCTTGGCTCCTTCAGGACCAGAACAGGCAAAGCTGGAACAACTCCATTGATGCGGGAAAAGACCAAGGGTGCAAATGAAAGTATATGTGTGGATTCCACCCAAACCTTTCTGATGGGGACCCCCTCTTAATAGTACGGTTCTCCTACGGCTCAATTCCACTGAAAACGAAACGCACGAAAATAACTGTCTTCACTATTATCCATCGAGGGGCTATAACCGTCTTGTGCCATATGTAGAATTCTCTTAAAGGCTTAATGCACATGATTAGTCCGCAAAAACATTGTCATCAATTACCAAAATCACTAGGGTAGAAATATGCCCTAATAGATGTGTTGCCACAACTCTACTTTCGATGCACGACAATGTGCGTTTAGTGCTAATGATATGTGATCCATCTTTGTAGCATGATCCTGGTTGTTCTATGCATAGGAAAATTTTATATTGCAGTCGATGCACCTAGCATAGAAACCAAGAGATCCCAGAATGGATACTAGCTCCGCCAACGAATCTGCACCGGTGCATGCCGACTTGACAATGGAGTAGGCACATACGCACTTCAACACCGTCATGGTCGAGGAGTAGCCAACGCCCACGCCTGTGTCGATGTTCCAGTAGGTGGAAGAGGAACAAGCTACCACTTGTTCCTCCTCAAGCAACACCGACTGGCGGAGGACCAGATCTACGGTGAGAACGTGAGCGAGAGATCTTGGAGGGCATGGTCGCGGTGAATCCTAACTTTGCAGCGGAGCAGCAGACACTTTATGAGGCCGCCTGTGCCTAAGCTGCTACTTGCAACATACAGGTGGGGCTCGCTGCGAAGGCAATCGCGGACGAGAACGTCACCAGCTGTGCACCCTACGCGCCGCCAAACACTGTTTGGCCGCGTCGGTAGGATGACGAGCATGTCGGCCACTCCCCTTCCATAGTGTACCTCGCGTACACCAGTGACAGAGAGGTCGCGCACTCCGACGAGGATGAGTAGGACATGAGAGGCGGTGGGGGACGAGTCCCAAATTGGTCGGTCTGTCTCCCATATTCGCTTCTGCTCATGGAGACTGTAGATGGAGGAGGCGTCCGTCAGAAGGGAATAACAAGGACTTGAACGATGGACGTCACTGTAGGCTAGGTTTAAGTCTAGTTTTCTTTTTTAATTTGTCCGAAATGTAATGAATGTTATCCAGTTTGTATGAAAGTCATTCGGTTTGCATGTAATTTATTCGGCTTGTTTAAACTTGATTTGAAATGTATCCGGATAGCTTTGGATGCTCTGCTTCCGCATCCATGTATGGAGACGGACGCGGTGCCCGGTTTGTGTGTGAGCGTTGGGGATGCCCTTGCTTAGCAAAACAGGCAGAATCATTGGGGCCATGTATTGATTTCTTAGCGCTTTCAATCTTCCATGAACTTAGTGTACACTTTATATCATGTACACAAATTCATGATTACTTCCCATCATTGCAACTACGATCACATAATGATAGGATCGGTACAGCACTAAAACCGCGTGCAAAGCAGCTGACAGCTCAAATTAATTTCCAGGAAAGCAAACTTGCAGGACTGATTCATGGTACTTTAGTACGCATGTGCAACCTCTTTGCTCGTTTCTTAATTCGCCAGTCTTACCTTTCTTCCATAGCAGAAGCATCTGCTCACATCCAGTTGCCATTGCAAAGCAACTGACAGCTCAAATTAATTTCCATGAAAGCGAACTTGTTGGACCAGTTCTTGGTACAATGGTACGCATGTGTAACCTCTTTGTTCACTTCTTAATTCGCCAATTTACCTTTCTCTGTATCAGAATTATCTGCTCACGCCCACTTGCAATTGCCAGTTTTCATGCCCTCCTTACAAGATAGATATATAGCGCTCGATCACATGCAGTGTTCAATGCTACACAGTACAGACCAATGCTCTAGAGAGAGGAAGAGAGGGGGGAGATGGGCAGGCAGCATTACAGGTTCAGACTGTCCCATCTCCTGCCAAACTCTTGGTTCTACAAGCTGAGGGACATGAAGAGACCCAGACCACCAAGCCAGCAAAGAAGCGCTGCAGCTACAAGAACGCCCAGGAGATCATCATCAAGCCACTACTGCCATGGAACCACCACACCCAGACCTCTTCCCTTACCACCATACCAATCCTACTCCTCCTACTTACAAGCAAAGAAAATGCTACCGGAGAAGCTGCCCCTCTCTCCTCTCTGCCTCAGCCCAAAGGCAACAAACATCCGACTCCCCAACGATCATCATCAGTCACCATCATCGACAAGTGCCGCCGACGTCGTCGTCGACGATTTTCGAGCCTTGCAACTACGTCCGATTCGCACAAGGACAGCATCAATCCCGTCCAGAAGTGTGCACCACAGCACGACCGCAAGCAGTACGTGCCCGAGCTCGCCGAGGCTTAGGAGCAGAAGGCTTCGTCTTTCCAGCAGTGGCCGTTGCAGAGTTAGCACCAGGTGCACTGGTCGCCGGAGAAGCGCAAGGAGGAGCATCGCCGTCGTGGTTGCGTCGACGGACCCGTACAAGGACTTCAGGGAGAGCATGGTGGACATGATCGTCGGAACCGACATGCGTGGAGCAGAGGCTCTGAGGGACCTCCTTGATTGCTATCTGTCGTTGAACTCGAGGGAGTACCACGGAGTAATCACGGAGGTGTTCAGGGGAATCTGGCTCCAGATTGTGCGTGACGGTGTTGAGACATGAGGAATAATCCCGAGCTGTAAATCAAGTCTCGTTGGGATGTACAGACCTGTGAACAATGTGTATGTGCCGCTTGAGTTGTTTGTGTGCGATATACTAATATTCCTAGTTGCTACTCCGTATATCTGTCATTGTCTTAAAGTGTAATGGTAATAAATCGATATGTGTAAGGGGCTTTCCGGAAGAAAAAAAATCCAGATTTTGCTTTCTGTCCGATCGATCCCCTCCTTTGCTTCGTAGGAATTCTATATGATATGATTTCTAAAAGAAAATTTACTATAGAACCCTTTAGTTTGTAGGAATGGATTATTGTTCCTCTGTAAGATTGGTTCCTATTCTTTACATTTCCAAGGAAAAAAATATTAGCTTAGACCTAATGAAAAAAAATCATCATATGAATCAATTGACATCTCTTTTCGGTTCTCTCTCCGAAACACTTTCTTTTCCTTCCGAACTTTTTCGGTGCAATTCTTATAAGCTCCTATAACTTTACAATTTGAATTGACGACCCTTGAGCATGTGACCCCGCGGGTTCGGTGAAGTGAAGACATGACCGGGAACCATTTTGGTCAGTGATCAATAGTGGGATCTGGGCATCCATATATTGACTCCTACACTTATACGAATCATTATTAAGTGAACCTTTTGTTTCCATACATTATTCCCTTTGCTTCACGATATAACAAAACCCGAGGTGAGACTTTTCGGTATCCTTGTGAAGCAACAACTTAGTAGATTCTATCATATCATAGGGAGTAATAACATTTATTATTGCCTCTAGTGCACATTTCCAGCAGTTGATGTAGATTCTATCCAGACTAGGGTTGAGATTGTAAGGTGCCTTAAGCTAGACCTGAGCCTCTCCTTATAAGGGGGGCGAGGCCTAGGGTTACACGGTTTACTTACTGACCTAGAGTTTGACTTGGGTCGGGCGTCCCTTACTTGTCCAACAAACCACGAGTCTTCTAGAAGGAGGGGCACCCACGAGGCGAGGGGCATGCGCCATGCTCGTGCCTGCTGGGCCCTATGGCCGGCTTGGTGGGTTGTCTTTCCTACGGGTCGAATAACCTTGGTACCTTGAACCGTTAGTGGGTTAATATGAAGTTACAACTCTGAGGACACACTTTGGAATCAAAAGGATTTAGCCTTGGTAGGACTAGAAATGAGTACATGATGTATGGGTTCTGTACTATTAGGCTCACAAAGGAAGATGAGGTCAACCTTGATAGACAGGTGGTACATCAAAAGGGCACTTTTGATATTTAGGCTCAATATTGTAGAACGATGAAGATATGAGCCAGTGGATAAAAGTTAGATGGATGAAGTGGTGCCAAGTTTCTATCAGCCTCTCTAACAAGGGAGTGCCACAAAACCTAAAAGGAGGGTTCTATAGGACAGTGATTCAATCTGCGCTGTTGTATGACGTTGAATGTTGCTCAACTAAAATGGAGCATGTCAAACAGTTAGGTCTAGCAGAGATGCGCATGTTGAGATTGATATATGGACATACCAGAAAGAGTCAGGTTTGGAATGATGATATACATGATAGAGTTGGGATAGCACTAATTGAAGAGAAGTTGGTCCGAAATCGTTTGAGATGTTTCGGCCATATACAACAATGAAATCCTCCAGAAATGTTGATGCATAGGGAAGGACAAAGCATTGATAATATCAAGAGAAATCGGGGTAGAACAAATTTGACATGGGAGGAGCATGTAAGGAGAGACCTGGAGGACATGAATGTCACCAAAAACTAGTTAAAGACATGGGTGCATGGTGGTTAGCTATTCACGTGTCAAAATCATGACTAGGTTTCAAGATCTCACTTGTTTGGGACTGAAAAACGTAATCCTACCCTACCCTAACTTGTTTGGAACCGAAAAACTATGTTGTTATTGTTCATGCATTTAATCCTACATACAAATCAACCAACTCTCATAGGAAAACAAAAAAAGAGTCCAGTCATTTAAATTTCCTCAAACTCTCCCCTCCAGGCTTCACCGAAGAATCTATGAATTCGCCTCCTCTCTGTCTGCCACTTTTTCGACCTGTGACGGGGAGGGGAATCTAGGTGTCTCCGCTTTGGCTAGTAACTTGGTGTCGTGTGATTCAAACCATTCAAAGGCTTAATGGTGACAATGCGGCTCCAAGGCTTTGATCCTTAGGGGCACTTGCATGAAAATTTCCCGAATGTTATCGACAAGATCAAACTAGCCCCAAGCGGCAACATGTCATTGGTTCCTTCTAGCAGCGGTAGTGTCGGCGGCTTGTTCTAGCAACGGTAGTGGTCGTTTGATGGTCTAGGGGACTCATGTAATTTTTGTTATGTTTGATTTTGAGGTGCTTTATATTTCTAGTGAATGTTTCCAACAGATGGGTCCTTTTCTAAAAAAAAAAGGCTCTAGAACATTGAATAACAAGCTTCACGCTTCCACTGGAATTATCCGCAATGTCCGAATTCAAAAAATGCCGGCTACTTTTTATTGGATCACGATTGCTTCGTTTTCCTTATGTATGCACACAGACCTGACCATAATCCCTCCCAAAAACATACTGACCTCCCTTATTGTTGAAGTTTGGTCTACCCCAACCCTTATTATTGGCTGAACAACGTCAGTATACAATCCATGGATAAATCACACAAAACGTGTGTATTTAGTGCAAAACAAGAATGCATCAATATCATGTATGCACTTGGCTACAAAGCTGTCTTGAGAACTGAGAAATCTCGGAAGTTACTACTCCTTCCATACATCTGTTTGAGCGTCAGCTAATTCCGGACAGAGGTAGTATTTGGTAGCACAAAGACTCCGTGTGACAAATTATTTCCGAAAGAACATCCTACCGGCACTAGCATGGCCCAACTGTTGTTCAGGTAGCCAGTTACTCTAGATGTCAGATCCAAGAAGACCAAAACATGCAGACCCACGAGCTCAGGATATCAGAGTACCTAAACACGATAGCAAAAACCACACAAGCACGTCCCTGATTCCTACATTCCACGCCCGTGGCTCTGCAAGGTGACACTCTTTAGAAGCATGGATATCAAGAACTTAACTACACGTGGCGATGTTAGGTGAGACTTCAGTTGCTAACGGGCGAGAAAACTGTATGACGGCATGTCCTCAATTTGCTGAATATCTTCAAGTAATAGCTCTCTCTCAAGCTGGCGTCGTGTGGATTTAATAACAGTCTGCAGTGAGAGTACAGCAATTTGGTCAGAAAAGAAGAAACTCTGTACGAAGAATGTGACAAGGAGGATGCACATTGAAGGCATACATTGAAATCCATATATGTGGCGTGCATTTCAAGCCATTTCTGATCCATAAGCTTAAAGGTTATGCAGTAAAGAATGTCAAAAGCTCGATCGTTTTCTGCAGAAAAGAATAATAGTTAGATGTTAGTAGCTAGGGGTACACTTAAAGTTACAGTAGGAGCAGGCCGCCTGTAATAAGATGGTGTGTTATTTATTACGCCTATGATGTCATCCATATTAAGCATATTAATTTCCATGCTATGGAATTGAATTTATTTTATTTATGGCCAAGTCCACAACTGCCCTTATCATCACTGTGCACTGAAGCATGGAGAACAATCAAAGTTAGACCATTCAACTGGGCCCACAAGATCAGCTGTAAGGATATTGCCTTGTTAATAAGCACTAAACCATTAATCACAATCATGAATTGCCTACAACTGATGTAGATTACCGCATAAAACTACTGTACTGTACAATTATTCTGGGACAAAAGGTCCATATAGTAGCCATGTAAGATTTCAACACTGCACAAATGTAACAGTAGACTGTACCTATAAGTAGATTTAGGAACACTGCTCCAATCAAAGACCTTGGCTTAGCTGCAGAAGAAATCAGTATTAGTCACTATGCCATCAATCCACGTTGATATTCACAATTGCAAAACCAGTTCCACAGTTCAGACAATTTGCCCAAGGGAAACGTTCCATACAAGTAAATCTATTAACTAATCAAGAAGCACAGAAAAGTTTAATGAACAAACCTGCTTGAAGATCAAGCATCTGAATGAGCATAAATGTAATATTTACTCCAGCTACAGCAAATGGATATTCCCACAATGCTCTGTCACCATTTTGCTTACAAAGGAGCTCCTCGAAGGATTTCTGCAAAGAAAGTGCCTCATTGAGATGAATGAAAGGCTAAGCACATAAAAATATAAATATTACACGCTTCAAAAAATATATAAATATTACCTATCTTAATAGTTCGATAATAAATATTATACATTGCAGTTATTAGCAAAGGATCATTAGCTGTTCAATTTTCGAAGGAGGCAGGGTACCATTGCTAGCTGAATAGATTTGTATAACTGCATATTGCATGAGACCTTAGATTCTTCCCTGCTCTAGCTAAAAGAAAATCATTGAAGCCTAGCAATTGGGGAGAAACAGCAATGAATCTGAACCATCATGTAAGTAAAGGAATTTGTACTCACTGGATAGTTCTTAGCGAAGTAAAGTAAATTCTCCAAAGAGATAAAGCCACCACCCCTGTAATTCCAGCACAATATATGATTCCAGATCCAAAATTAACTAAGGGACTATTTCTTAAAGAGCATGCGTGATAATGAAGGAGTGAAACAATACCTGAAATCTGTGGATGGGTCTTTCCCTTGCCATCCCATCTCCTTCCATTGATCTGATACTAGTCCTAGAAGTTCAGTCCCAGGAAAAGAAGCATGCCAAAGGGCTTTGAGTGCTTCCTAATGAACAAAGGGTGTGAACAATGGGTTACCAAATGTAGCATCGAAATGTGTGTTCGGGTTTGCTAGATCAATATAAAATATTAATAGCAACAGAGAACAAACTCTAAGCAAGCATGTGCTGGCGCACTGCAGGATCATTTGGCCCATTTACTCATGCCAAATATCACTTCCCCTACTTTGAACAATCTAAGGGCACAGTGAGTCTAAGTAAACTGATTTACTGAGTTACATAAGTCCAGTAAATCCTGATACCCTGGGAACATCGTATTACTCTGTTCTATTAAAGCAAACATGAGAACACAGCCATTTTGTTAGGTATCACACTATACAACGTGAGACAGCACTGGCCAGGCCTTATAATTAGAGAACAAAGCTTGTCACGAGATTTTAACAGGAACGCCCTGTGTTCATCTTACAATAGAGCAATATGGGGTGTCAGAAATACAGAAATAGCACACTACAACCGACAATCAAACACATTGGTGGAGATACCATTCACAGGTCATACCTGATGTTCTCTATTTTGACTATCATAAGGCACCTCTATCCGGTTCTGTAATCTTTGTAGGCACTCTTCCTGCAATACAAAATACATTGCTGTCATTTCTTCAGGAAGCTTGTGAGTTATTTATTTTTAATGGTGGCTTCTATGTTCAAAGTCTAAAGACTACCAAATGGCATGCCAATTCCAGAGAGCGGTATTTGTTGGACCATTGCATATATCATGCCGTAATCTAAGCACAAGTATAATGAAACGCAACAGTTGCACCCGCTGTGATTTCAGTAATCCCGTTGCATTCATGTTTGAAAAGCAATCTGCGTGATGTCACCAAATACCGAGCACCGCTCACCTGAATGGGGGTCAGATCGAAGGAAATGCGCGCGTCGCTGTCCCGCCTCTGCACGCAGACGCAGGAGAATCCCCTCCCGATCCACGCCGTCGACCCCGACACGACGTCCGCTGGAAAATGAAAAAAAAAAAAAAAAAAGGCCATGGACGGTCGTCAGCCTCTTTCCCGAACGAGCAAGCAGAGGGGGGATCCGACATCCGAGGCGAGCGGACTCACGCACGCACGCACCCACGTGACCCACGTACCCGGCGACGGGTGGTGGTGGCCGGAGAGGCGGCGCACGGCGAGGAAGGAGCCGCCATTCTGCTCCATGCTGCGCGCTGGCCCTGCCTCGTGCCCCTCCCCCTCCCCCTCCTTCCTCCTACGGTTCCCGCCTGCCTGCCTGCGCGCGTTGATCAGCGCGGGATCCCCATGGCTGTCCCTCAGGCCGCGGCTTGATCCTGGCGGGCGGGCGGGCTGGCGCGAGATCCCACGGGCGGATCACGGGGAGGAAAGTGGGGGTGGGGGCGGGAAGGGGCTGCACGACGACAAGGCGAGGCTCGGCGCCGCGGCGGTCTCTTCTCTCCTTCTCTTATTATCTCCCGTCGGGTTGGCAGCTTTGGCGCTTCTTGCTTGGCCCTTGTCCGCTGGGGATGATAATTGCGCTCGTGTCCTGTTGCTTTCCCGTTTTAGCCAGATCTGACCACCCGTTAATCCCCCGCAATTAGCCCATGATTCCCGTTACCAAAAATTAATTTCCCCGTGTGTGTTTTTCTTTTTCTTTTTTACAAACACCCGGGTGCTACAAACCACCCACATACCCACAGGAAGAAGAAAACAGAGCGCTAATAAGATCACAACTAACCACCCCAAATTACTCGCTGTCGTCACCACATTTCAGTGTATTGCAGAAAATTCAAATCACATTAGCCTGTTATAAACCGCTGGAGCGCCATATGAAACCAAAGGCCAGTTAGCAAAAGTAAGGGGGAAAAGCTAAGCTACTTAGCAAAGGTAACGGCAAGAAATTAAAAGGTGGCCATTGATCATCCTGTGGTCGAGAACGCTTACCTTGTGTTTGAAGCTTGCTTTAACCACTTAGAATGGGGTAGACCGCACATAAAGCGTGACTGCGCATCAACACGATAATCCCCACCCACTGTTGTAAACTTATAGAACATCTATAGCTCGCACTAGCCTGTACTGCTACTTACTACTAAACAGCCTGCTCATCGTGTACTTCGACCGTGCCGTGCTCTTCTAGTCTTTTCAGCATGTGTTCTTTGCTGCAAGCACTAGATTCCCCATTAACGATGTTCGGCTAAATAAAAGCAGTGCGAATGCTCATGCTACCAGGTAGTACTCCTTTGCTATAGTCCGCCTTTCTAGCATCAACCTTTAATCACCAAAGCCATATGCATGCATCTCTTCTTTGTCAAAATTGAGCAACGGTTTCAAACTTCAAACAAAGTTGCCATGTTCTTCATTGTCTTTCTCGAGGTTCAAGCACCTTGATTGCATCTTCCAAAGCTGGACTTCCTGCGTCTGCTCCACGACATGATCCAGGTCCACCCCTGTTCTGCAACGATCAAGCTCAGTGATCATTATAACAACCACATGTAAAAAAGAACACTATATCTAGAATCTGAAGTAAATCAGAAAAGGAAAATGAGATGTGATCAGAGGGGTTACCTTTCAGTGCACCTTGCACATGATAGTGCCTGATAGCTGACATTTTTGTATACAGTTATACCTTTATCTGCCATCACAGTAGTTCAGGCTATTTTTAACTCACAGACACTGACCATGGTCATAAATCTTGTCCCCCCCAAGAAGCTAAGATCTAGATAAAGTACAATGTGAAGCAAGTGGCCTAAATTAACCATTCTAAATGAGCCATTCAATGGCATAAAATATGGCCATGCACATGGCAAGCAAATGCCTAGTTCTCCTCCCTGGGCTCTTTTTCAGCCCATTTCTTGCTGATGAAACCGAAGCCTGCGCATCCAACAGAGGCAAAAGGTTTTACAACTGATCTATGATGTACATCAACTGGAGCACTATTTTATTGGAACTCACACATCCATAGACATTATTGCTCCTATACTACTATCCAGAAACAGATGTTAATACAAACAGGAAGGGGGGGAAAAAGTAATGGATTCTTTCAACTATGGTGGCACTGGTTGATTCCACCTGCGCTTGATTTCAGTTTTCGTCCGAACCTCCCTCAGCTTCCCGTCAGTTCCATAGTCCCTCTCCATCACCAGATTAATCCCTTCCTCCGAGTACCAACTAACTCCGATGCAGAGTATACCGTCTTTATCTACGTCAACATAGGCGGTGACGCCTCCAGGTAACCAAAGTATAGTCACGTCTTGCATATCCAGCATCTCCTCCTCACCAAAGAAAATAGAGCTCTCTGGCATGGTTCTCTTCTTCATGGTCTCCATGCATAAGTACACAAAGGCGGCTCCACCCTCTATTTCTTTCACTTTCTCACTGAAAATTGGTGTTGCACTGACTTCATATACTTTCCAGGGACCTGTCAGTTCTGATGGTTTCGTCCGCTTTCTTTGAGAGAAAGGTCTGACGTCGACAGGGGTAATACTGCAAAAAAACATGCTATTCAGGAAGACCAAGCATTATAATAAGTTCATTAATCTACCAAAAGTCTGATGGTTCTTGTGCGTGAAAGAATAGCTGCTGAGACATGAAAGTTATGTTGCCAAACTAAAAGAAGGCCGATATATAAGACAATTCAAATCATGAGGAACAAGCATGCACGAGCTGTAGATAAGAATGTCTTCAATGCTGTGAAGGTAGAAATCAACTTCGAAGGATGAAATCAAGCAGTAAACCAAGTTTTTAATTAGCCTTGTTTTAATTCGTTGCAAACAAACTACAGTCTGCGTTATGCTGTTATGTGTCCTTTCTAGATTGGTGGCACCAGTCTGACAGTATTAGTAAATCAATTTATCATCATTCAATCTGTACAGTTTGCTCCTGAGTCATGATTGCTGAATAGCAATAAAGATATATGTCATGAGCAGAAAAGCAGATAAACTTGCAGTAGTGTGGATAACAGGAATCATACTCTTCAACATGGATATTTGCTGGGCTAGCCCATTTTTCTTCATACACGGCAACCCTTACAGTTTGTATATTCGCTCCTCCTTCATTGAATTCAATGGTATGCACAATACGCAGTCTTTTGTGGCATCCTTTGACCAGACTCTAAAACAAAGCTCGATGACATTGTCAGTTATGGATTGGCAAATCCAAACCCATAGATAACACAAAGTGTCGAAAGGAGAAAGTTAAAGGCATCTACACATGAAATGTATTATATTTATACATATACATGATCATCAATAATTCATTCCCATAACAGTTGGAGCAGCTTCTCCAGCAAAAGGCTAACATGATAATCACATTCTTGAACACGAACTAGTTGATTAGTAGCTACCTCTGCAAAATGATTCCATAATACTCCCTCCGTCCCAAAATTCTTGTCTTACATTTGTCTATATATGAATGTATCTAGTCACGTTTTAGTATTTGGATACATTCATTTTTAGACAAACCTAAGACAAGAATTTTGGGACGGAGGGAGTACTAGCTAACACAGATTGTTGTTACAAAACAAAGCAAGAGCAGAAGTGCCTAGCACATCATCAGAAGCATGTACACCAGCATCACTGTTGATTTTCCTATTTAGGCATCTATATGATTCATAAGAGCAATTCACATGTCCATGCAATAGTTATCACAGAAGTCTAGTTTCGTATCTCTTGTAAAAAGCCAAAACAGATATCAAAGGAATGCATTGGGCAAAAAGACTATTCTCAGTCAACATTGCAGTATTGCACTGAACAGAAACTCAGTTTGGAGGCAGATAAGTAAAGTTCGGTAGAGTAAACATACTTGCTCAAACTGATACGTTGGTGAAAGGAAGTATTTAGATTCATCATATTCGCCGATTTCTATATCAAGTGGACCTCTAGAGTATGACCCATCCTGAAAACGAAAAATGCAATGGCCAAAGGAATAAATCGATGATTCAAATTCACAAAACAGGAAATGTGTAACATTACTGAACTTAATTAGGGGAGATGATAGCCCAGTCTCACAGCGAACAAATATGATTGAACAGTAATGGATATACTTAATGTCAACAGTATACTCCCTCTGTTCCTAAATATAAGTCTTTCTAGAGATTTCACTACGGACTACATACGGAGCAAAATGAGTGAATCTACACTCTAAAGTATGTTTATATAGTGGAAACTCTAAAAAGACTTATATTTAGGAACGGAGGGAGTATTTAACTTATATGGGGAGAAACGGAAGGTCAGGAGCCGTATTAGCCCGATACTGATACTTGTATCCGTATCGGTGCATTCGAGCATAGGGGAAAAGTATTTTATGACCTAGATTATCCGGCTTATAGTTGCAGGGTAAGGTTAAGGAGATAACTCTACAGATTGTCCGGAAGCTTCCTTGGATCTGTTTCAGTTTTTCTTGCGTGGGTCGTTTGAGCTAAGAAAGTTTGCTTGAATACAAACTAACTGTTCAAGTTAAACTCATCTATAGAAAACGACAGAGCTTAAGCTTTTTTTTTAGAAAAGGAGGGTTACCTCCGGCCTCTGCATCAGCATGATGCATACGGCCCCTTTATTCAAAATAATCAAACGAATCGCGGTTCAACATAGTCCCCGATATAGCAGTAAATAAGTAAAAGAAACACAAAAAGTGCCACAACCGGACAGAGCTTAAGCTATGCAAACTATCCAAAAAAGATCCCCATAGTTCATGATTTCCCCAGAGTCTGAAAAGTGGCAGGCACTATGAGCATCTTAACGAGGCGCTGCTACTGAAAACCTGCTGAGAGGTAAGAGGTTCAAGGTTTAACATCACAAGTAACTAATTGCCTTTTCTAAAACACCATCTAAGCGTTCTATGTACAGCATCAGGAAATAGGCTGTAGTTATAAGCTATAACTTCTAAATTACAACAGCAGAGAGGTATGCAATCATATTTGGTTCAGTTAGTTATGGCTAAATAAAATATAGAGTGTAAGTAAGGTCAATCATCTATTGCAACTTTCAAGAGCTGAACGAGAAAACATGTTTCAAAAAGCATTGGACTTATTTGAAAATGGCAGAAAAAGGGGGTGAAGAGAAAATAATCTCACCTCGAAAAATACAATCCCTGGTTCTTCAATCATAACATCTTCATCGAGTACATCGCCCTTTTTAAGATCAAAAGATTCATGGGCAGGTAAATCAACAGTCCCACTTGAGCTACCATGATTCCATTCATCGTCGCTGGCACTCTGCTTCTCAGCTTCCCCATGAGGATTGAGCTGCACCCAATTTGTCTTCCTTTGGATCTCGGTCCCATGAGCACTATCATACGATTTCTCGATGCGAGAAAGGGTGTAACAATCATAAAGATACTCCTCTTTGCTTCCTAGTCCAACAGGTTCCATCTCTGCTGTGATTGGTGAGAACACGGCTCCAACACCCTTCCATACGCCACTTAAGCTACTCGCAAATGTATCCCAGGAGGGCCTTAAAACAGATTCCTGAGATAAAAGAAGACAATGTTCAATATATCAGAAATTACATCAGTTGGATAGGATTTACTGGCCTGGTAACTGATAGTATTTGATTGCAAGTTTGCTTCGCCACAACTCATTCTCCATAGTTTCCCACTATCTGAAGCTAGCCCATTGCAAGTGAGTGACATGCTTTGCGAAGTGCACACTGCACAGTGGACTACAGACTACTTGGTCCAACTCTGCAGCAGGCAGTGACTGGCAGCAGGAGTTCGTTAAATGGACAAATTGAATTCATAATCCGTATCAAACCGCATATAACTGAATCAATTGGGAAGATTTTGCAGGACGAAATTGGAGAACCCGTCAGGATGGCCCCCCGAAACGGATTTGCAGGCCAAACTAGACACGCCTGTCCATGGCACAAATAGAGTCCGACTAGCTACAGTTAGATAGTGGTGACATCGGTGTACCTGGGTCTGGAGCACGGTCTCGACCTCCACAAGCATGGCTCCGGAGACCAGAACCCTCGAGCTCACATCATTCTCCTTCCTCCTCCCCGGCGGCGGGGGCGCCCTGCTGCGGCCGCCCGGGCGCCTGCGCCCGCGGTGGTTCTTCTGAGGCCGAGCCTTCTGCTCGGCGGCACGTTCGTTGTCTACGCTCCAGACGTTCTCCTTCCCCCTCGACGACGCCTTCCCGCCACGAGCGGCGCACCGGACGGTGGCCCTAGTAGAGGTGGAGCGGCGGTGGCAGTGGAAGCTGGGGGGCTGGACGGCGGGGCTGCCCCCGCACGCGCCCAGGCACGGCGGCTGCATGCTCTCGGTCAATCGGTGCGCGGCTGCTCGGCGAGTGTGCAGCCGGCGGAGGCGAATGGGTTGGACTTTGGGGATAGTGCCTCGGAGACAGTCGTCACGTTGACAGGCGGGCCCCGTGGTTAAAGGCTGAAGGGAGAGCTTTTGAGAAAAAATCCCCTTTCCTGAAAGTGCATGAATGGATCCGAATACATATGAATCCACTTTAAAAATATATTTTTAGATGTTGAAAAAAACTGAAAAATGATGCACAGATACGGCTTCATGTTTTATGTGCGTGCATAAAGTTTGGGTGCATATGCCCATGGATGCAGGGAGTGCCCTCTCCTCTCCAACTCGGAAATATCATTTGGTTTCTGGACGTATAAACACATGATGTGAGACCTATTTTTAATAAATTTGAAAAAATGTTTGGTTAGAATAGAATAGACTTAACTTGTTTGCACTAATATAAAAAAATCACGAATAAAAAACATGTTTGGCTTTATGGCAAAAAACAATTGCTATTATAGCTACACTATTTTTGTTGGGAAAAAATATCAAAAGGAAGTCAACAGGGGTTTTTCATTTTGTGGATTCTTTTTATAAGTACAATGAAAGGTCATGTTTACTTCAACAATTTTTTTAGAATTTTTTTACTTTCTATTTAATTACTATTGTTTTTCATATATAGGATATACTCATAGACCAAAGGTTCCTGCCCCTTTCCAACTTGCGTACTATCGTGACACGCCTTTGGATGCTGGAACTGGATACGCTTCATTAAACCGGAAGCAACTTTTCGTGAATGCCTTCCTAATCTGTTGGTGTGGGAAAACTGTTACCAAAGTGTGACTACAGTTAGTGGCGAAGCTACATCAACGCAGAGTGGGCCGTGGCCCGCCTAGCCTATGACTTTTTCTACTGTATATCTACTTTTGAGCCATGAAAAAACAAACACGGCGCTTATTTCCTTCAGCCGGCCCGCCCAATTATTTCGGCCAAGCTCCGTCACTGACTACAGTAGTGATACACTGATGCATTAGGGCCAGTAAACAAAACTTTCAATTCTAATGTTAGCATCTGAATTTACAGTCATATACACATGGACGCTTTTACGGGGGAAATGTGTGTACCTACGCCTATGGTACTCTCTTTACTCAAAACAAGGATGAGCTCGGATGAACAGTAAATCCGAAAATAATTTTAGATTATTTTAAAAAAATAAGAATTTTTATACAGTAAACTTTGACAAATGTTTTAATAGCTTGCAAAATTTTAGTACGAAATCATGTTTTTTGAAGTCATGGCAAAAAAATTAATGCTCCAAAATGCTTTCGAAAGTAGCATTTTCGCAGTTTCGATATTTATTTATTTTGCCACGACTTCCACAAGTGTGATTTCATGATGAAACTTTATGAGCACTCAGAACATTTTTTTAAGTTTGCCCAAAATAAAATTCAGATTTTTTATAAACATGTTTACATGTTTTTTTGAATTTACTGTTCACTCAAACTCATTTGAACTCGGGTGCAAAAACATCATATCCGTTGGCTTATGCTTTCGCAACTATTGTAAGTGATACCGCACTTGTTACTGTGGAAATCAATTGCAATGGTATTTCAATGATTTGATTGTATATGACCTGAATATCCGAATTAACAATATGCGATTAAAACTGAGAATGCATACTACAGATTGTACTCCATGAATGACTGCAAAAAATGTCTTACATTAAGTTACAGAGATAGTATTTGATTACTGTGTAGCTGAAAATATTTATCAAATTTAAGTAATATTTTTCTAATGTAAGTGCATAATATAATCATTTTCTAAAAAAGTGACATGGTATAATAGAAAGTGTTTTTCATGCATGTTGAGGTGGGCCTTTCATGAGGTATTGGGGATAATGAGATGGTATGTACTCCCTCCGTTCCTAAATATAAGTCTTTCTAAAGGTTTCACTAATGGACTACATACGGATGTATATAGACATACTTTAGAGTATAGATTCACTCATTTTGTTTCGTATGTAAACACCTAGTGAAATATCTTAAAAGACTTATATTTAGGTACGGAGGGAGTATATGTTAGAGAAAAGGAAGCAATGGGGATAACTTTTATGCAGAACAGGGGATAGTAGCTTTGGGAGCGATATTTCAACCCGGAGCCCGGCTCAGATGAGCTGGTGAACAGTAACGCATTTAAAAATAGAAAAAAGAAATTTACATTTTTTTTGTGATGCAAGATGCTCCTGCGTGTGAACTTCGTGCAATTTTTTGTGAAGTTTGTACCTAAAATTTGCCTTTTTCCGCTAGCTCCTTGAATGTCCAAACATTACAAAGTTTTGCACGTAATTACGCACAGAAACACCTTACACCATAAAAATAGAATTTTCTGAATAATTTTTTATAGCTTTAATCATGTTACTATTCATGCCTGGGCTCATTTGAGCCAGGGACCTAAATCACTACTCTCCTTTGGAAGGGGTGATAGATGCAGTTTAATTAATGGAAGATAACAAACAAGATGAAATGGAAGATTGGAAAACAAAACAAGTTCTCGATGAGAGATTTGTATTTGTTGTTCGGATCAGTGAGGTACCCCTTAGGATTGAGATTTTTGTTGTGGTTGATGTTTAAAAAGAGCTTTAAGAGAGAATTGATCGGAAATTGTCATGTTACTTTTGTGGACAGAAAGAAAGTGATCTAACCAAACTGGTGTGGTAGGTGGTGCTTTTGTGCATTTGGTCTTACAAGACCATCTGGTTGCAGAGTGTCTATGTGTGGATAGATTTTTTTGCATTCCAAATTGATGCTCTGCAGAGGAGCAACATTCCGTTGGACGATCCAAAAGGCAGGAGCAACAATCCAGAAGACTAGAGCAGCTTCTTTTAAACAACAGTACCTAAGAGCAACTTCAACGTGCCAACTCAAATAGACACACATTTTATTCGTCTTTTGTTCGTTTGGGTTGGTCGAGTAAACGCGCATGTCCGCTTTTTTATTTTGTTTGGCCAGTGCGTCTAACAGTAGGTGATGCATTTTATTGGCATGAACTTTACAAAAATAGTAATTAAAACATGTACATAAATTAAACATATTTAAACAACAAATGGTCGGTCAACCATTGTCAAAGTCCACTTAAATATAAGTAAACATAAACTTAAAAAAAAGTGCCTCCGAGCCTCCAACATGTTGCCTTGTGTCTTCATTGTTTCCATCGTCCTTGCTGGTGAGATCGACAAAGTCAAGTGATGGTCCCGCCCACGGGAAGGCCTGATGCCACGCCGTTTGTGCCGTCTTCGTCGTCGTCTATTGCGTCGCCGGATCCAATGTGCGGGAGGAGGATCCCTCCTCCACCTTGACCTTGCCCTTCCCTTTGCCGTCAAAGAAGCATGTGGCTCACGCTAGGGTTTCTTGTCGCCGACGAGGAGATCGGGAGGTCGATGACCCCCTCCCCCGGGTATGCTTGTTATTTTAAAATAAGTTGATTTTCAGACGCTTCTATTGGCTATCAAGCAGGCCCGAGGTGGTAGGTCGGCATTTAGTAGGGATGCGGTGGTGGTTGGGCGGCCGACGCGCGGGCCATAGGTATATACCGAGCGGACGCACGGCGCATCTGTCTTGTATCCTTGTGGACACGAATCGAAGACAAATTTGGGCCAACAATACATCCAGACGGACACGAGACGGACTGGTTTTGGGTTTCAGTCGACGCGTTGGACCGCTGGTTCAGTCCTCTCAATCCAAATGGACAGGTGCGGACCAAAAGCATAGGTGCGTTGGACTTTCCCTAGATGACCATGTTGCTATGTTTTCAGTTTGCGTTGTAATCTTAATTTCCGAAAAAAAATTCAAGTAAGTCTTGAGAAAGATTGTCCTAAATATGGGACTCGCGAGAGACAAGTCGCTTAAAAATAAACACGCCGTTTCTATTCTTCTCCATCGAGTACACGCAGCAACAATGACGGAGTTTCATGGGCCCAACCTAGGCGGTGCTCCCCCCCCCCCCTCCCCTCCCCTCCCCTCCCCAAAAAAATCCCCCATAGCTTATAGCATAATATGTGTATATGTGTGTATTAGATCTATTTTTTCACTAAAACTCAGCCCATTGAGTTGCACATGGTTAGAGAGATAATGATATCTCATATCTATCAAAATTCAAGTCTTGTTGCTCGCATTATTTTCTGAATTTATTTCAGAATTTCTGACGATCCGCATTGAATGGAAGGAGATGTTTCCGTCGACGATGAGATGATGGCTTCGTGAATCTTAAGATGATATGTCGGCTCAATCTTTCAAAAATACTCTTAGAAATAGAATGTGTGTGTATACGTTTATAGGGATGAATGTATGCGTGTTTATATAAACGCTTGCAAAAAACATGTTTTACTTGCAGCCCCACATGCACACATATGCAAATGGAGTTAGGCTATTTTACCCACCTAAATTAAGCAATTCAAACTACTCGGAAAAAAAACATGCTACGATAGCACTAGCGTACATGTGTGTGTGCTTTCATGGCTTTTATTTGTACTAGTGCAATCTCATATATATATATATATATATATATATATATATATATATATATATATATATAATGTTTGGGGCATCTAGGCTCGTTATGACAAGTCATATTCATTAGTGCATGGCGTTTAATAAACAAAATAATGACTTTTCATATTTTATTAGCATGTACTACTATATTAAATTGTCAATAATTGCTTTCAGGAACAAAAATGGTATGAACATTCATATTTGGATACGTACATATGTACATGTATCCGATATATACACATAGACCGTGATACCAGTTAGTGGATATTATACCTAACGAAAATATGTACACATCCTCAAGTGTATGGCGTGTCGGCATGTATGTATATATCCAAATATATCCTTTATATGTATCACTTTTCTTACTTTTTAGGTATGTATATACATGTATACTCGTTCGAGTCATACTCGTAAATGATAGTAGACATACACAAAAGGATATACCCGACGAATATAATTGAAATGACACATACTCGCAAATTATATACCCAAAATCAATATAATCACGTGTGATATATTCCAAAAACAGTATATTCACATGTGATGTATTGGTCGAAAATATACCGAAGGTAGGTATATACTGTTGGGGAACGTCGCATGAGAAACAAAAAATTTCCTACGCGCACGAAGACCTGTCATGGTGATGTCCATCTACGAGAGGGGATGAGTGATCTACGTACCCTTGTAGATCGTACAGCAGAAGCGTTAGTGAACGCGGTTGATGTAGTGGAACGTCCTCACGTCCCTTGATCCGCCCCGCGAACAATCCCGCGATCAGTCCCACGATCTAGTACCGAACGGACGGCACCTCCGCGTTCAGCACACGTACAGCTCGACGATGATCTCGTCCTTCTTGATCCAGCAAGAGAGACGGAGAGGTAGAAGAGTTCTCCGGCAGCGTGACGGCGCTCCGGAGGTTGGTGATGACCTTGTCTCAGCAGGGCTCCGCCCGAGCTCCGCAGAAACGCGATCTAGAGGAAAGACCATGGAGGTATGTGGTCGGGCTGCCGTGGAAAAGTCGTCTCAAATCAGCCATAAAACCTCTGTATATATAGGTGGGAGGGAGGGGACCTTGCCTTGGGGCTCAAGGAGCCCCAAGGGGGTCGGCCGAGCCAAGGGGGGAAGGCTCCCCCCCCCCAAACCGAGTTGGACTTGGTTTGGTGGGTGGGAGTCCTTCCTTCCCTTCCCACCTCCTCTTTTTTTTTCTTTTCTCTTTGATTTTCTTTCCTAGGCGCATAGGGGCCCTTTGGGCTGTCCCACCAGCCCACTAAGGGCTGGTGCGCCACCCTCAAAGCCTACGGGCTTCCCCGGGGTGGGTTGTGTTGGAATTATGCCCTAGAGGCAATAATAAATATAGTTATTATTATAATTCCTGTATCAAGATAATCGTTTATTATCCATGCTATAATTGTATTGAATGAAGACTCATTTACATGTGTGGATACATAGACAAAACACCGTCCCTAGCAAGCCTCTAGTTGGCTAGCCAGTTGATCAAAGATAGTCAGTGTCTTCTGATTATGAACAAGGTGTTGTTGCTTGATAACTGGATCACGTCATTAGGAGAATCACGTGATGGACTAGACCCAAACTAATAGACGTAGCATGTTGATCGTGTCATTTTGTTGCTACTGTTTTCTGCGTGTCAAGTATTTATTCCTATGACCATGAGATCATATAACTCACTGACACCGGAGGAATGCTTTGTGTGTATCAAACGTCGCAATGTAACTGGGTGACTATAAAGATGCTCTACAGGTATCTCCGAAGGTGTTAGTTGAGTTAGTATGGATCAAGACTGGGATTTGTCACTCCGTGTGAACGGAGAGGTATCTCGGGGCCCACTCGGTAATACAACATCACACACAAGCCTTGCAAGCAATGTAACTTAGTGTAAGTTGCGGGATCTTGTATTACGGAACGAGTAAAGAGACTTGCCGGTAAACGAGATTGAAATAGGTATACGGATACTGACGATCGAATCTCGGGCAAGTAACATACCGAAGGACAAAGGGAATGACATACGGGATTATATGAATCCTTGGCACTGAGGTTCAAACGATAAGATCTTCGTAGAATATGTAGGATCCAATATGGGCATCCAGGTCCCGCTATTGGATATTGACCGAGGAGTCTCTCGGGTCATGTCTACATAGTTCTCGAACCCGCAGGGTCTGCACACTTAAGGTTCGACGTTGTTTTATGCGTATTTGAGTTATATGGTTGGTTACCGAATGTTGTTCGGAGTCCCGGATGAGATCACGGACGTCACGAGGGTTTCCGGAATGGTCCGGAAACGAAGATTGATATATAGGATGACCTCATTTGATTACCGGAAGGTTTTCAGAGTTACCGGAAATGTACCGGGAATGACGAATGGGTTCCGGGAGTTCACCGGGGGGGGGGCAACCCACCCCGGGGAAGCCCATAGGCCATGAGGGTGGCGCACCAGCCCTTAGTGGGCTGGTGGGACAGCCCGAAAGGGCCCTATGCGCCAAGAAGAAAAAATCAAGAGAAAAAAAAAGGAGGAGGTGGGAAGGAAGGGGGACTCCCTCCCACCAAACCAAGTCCAACTCGGTTTGGGGGGGGAGTCCTCCCCCCTTGGACTCGTCCGACCCCCTTGGGGCTCCTTGAGCCCCAAGGCAAGGTCCCCTCCCTCCCACCTATATATACAGAGGTTTTAGGGCTGATTTGAGACGACTTTTCCACGGCAGCCCGACCACATACCTCCACGGTTTTTCCTGTAGATCGCGTTTCTGCGGAGCTCGGGCGGAGCCCTGCTGAGACAAGGTCATCACCAACCTCCGGAGCGCCGTCACGCTGTCGGAGAACTCTTCTACCTCTCCGTCTCTCTTGCTGGATCAAGAAGGCCGAGATCATCGTCGAGTTGTACGTGTGCTGAACGCGGAGGTGTCGTCCGTTCGGTACTAGATCGTGGGACTGATCGCGGGATTGTTCGCGGGGCGGATCGAGGGACGTGAGGACGTTCCACTACATCAACCGCGTTCACTAACGCTTCTGCTGTGCGATCTACGAGGGTACGTAGATCACTCATCCCCTCTCGTAGATGGACATCACCATGATAGGTCTTCGTGCGCGTAGGAAAATTTTTGTTTCCCATGCAACGTTCCCCAACAGTGGCATCATGAGCTAGGTTCATGCGTAGATGTCTTCTCGAGTAAAACACAAAAGTTTTTGTGGGCGGTGATGTGCGTTTTGCTGCCCTCCTTAGTCTTTTCTTGATTCCGTGATATTGTTGGATTGAAGCGGCTTGGACCGACATTACTCGTACGCTTACGAGAGACTGGTTTCATCGTTACGAGTAACTCCGTTGCTCAAAGATGACTGGCAAGTGTCGGTTTCTCCAACTTTAGTTGAATCGGATTAGACCGAGGAGGTCCTTGGATGAGGTTAAATAGCAATTCATATATCTCCGTTGTGGTGTTTGCGTAAGTAAGATGCGATCCTACTAGATACCCATGGTCACCACGTAAAACATGCAACAACAAAATTAGAGGACGTCTAACTTGTTTTTGCAGGGTATGCTTGTGATGTGATATGGCCAACGATGTGATGAGATATATTGGATGTATGAGATGATCATGTTGTAATAGAAATATCGACTTGCACGTCGATGGTACGGCAACCGGCAGGAGCCATAGGGTTGTCTTTATACTAACGTTTGTGCTTGCAGATGCGTTTACTATTTTGCTAGGATGTAGCTTTAGTAGTAATAGCATGAGTAGCACGACAACCCCGATGGCAACACGTTGATGGAGATCATGGCGTGGCGCCGGTGACAAGAAGATCGTGCCGGTGCTTTGGTGATGGAGATCAAGAAGCACGTGATGATGGCCATATCATGTCACTTATGAATTGCATGTGATGTTAATCCTTTTATGCACCTTGTTTTGCTTAGAACGACGGTAGCATTATGAGGTGATCTCTCACTAAAATTTCAAGACGAAATTGTGTTCTCCCCGACTGTGCACCGTTGCTACAGTTCGTCGTTTCGAGACACCACGTGATGATCGGGTGTGATAGACTCAACGTTCACATACAACGGGTGCAAAACAGTTGCGCACGCGGAACACTCGGGTTAAGCTTGACGAGCCTAGCATGTGCAGACATGGCCTCGGAACACATGAGACCGAAAGGTCGATCATGAATCATATAGATGATATGATTAGCATAGGGATGCTTACCACTGAAACTATACTCAACTCACGTGATGATCGGACTTGAGCTAGTGTAAGTGGATCATGAACCACTCAAATGACTAGAGAGATGTACTTTTTGAGTGGGAGTTTAGCGAATAATTTGATTAAGTTAAACTCTAATTATCTTGAACATAGTCTAAGTCCACTTTGAATATATTTGTGTTGTAGATCATGGCTCACGCGACAGTCATCCTGAATTTTAATACGTTCCTAGAGAAAGCTAAGTTGAAAGATGATGGAAGCAACTTTGTAGACTGGGCTCGTAATCTTAAGCTAATCTTACAAGCTGGGAAGAAGGATTATGTCCTTAATGCTGCGTTAGGAGATGAACCACCCGCTACGGCTGATCAGGATGTTAAGAACGCTTGGTTAGCACGTAAGGAGGACTACTCAATAGTTCAATGTGCAGTCTTGTATGGCTTAGAACCGGGACTTCAACGTCGCTTTGAGCGTCATGGAGCATTTGAGATGTTCCAGGAGTTGGAGTTTATATTTCAGAAGAACGCCCAGATCGAGAGGTATGAGACCTCCGATAAATTCTATGCTTGCAAGATGGAGGAAAACTCATCTGTCAGTGAACATGTGCTCAAAATGTCTCGGTACTCAAACCGTCTAGCTGAGCTGGGGATTGAACTTCCGCAAGAAGCTATCACTGACAGAATCCTTCAATCACTGCCGCCAAGCTATAAAGGCTTTGTGTTGAACTACAACATGCAAGGGATGAACAAGTCTCCCGACGAGTTGTTTGCGATGCTGAAAGTCGCAGAGTCTGAACTCCGTAAAGAACATCAAGTGTTGATGGTGAATAAGACCACTAGTTTCAAGAGAAACGGCAAAGGCAAGAAGAGCAATTCGAAGAAGAGCGGCAAGCCTGTTGCCAATCCGACGAAGAAACCCAAAGCTGGACCTAAGCCGGAAACGGAGTGTTACTATTGCAAGGGTATGGGTCACTGGAAGCACAATTGCCCCAAGTAGCTGGCAGATAAGAAGGCGGCCAAAGAAAAATCAGGTATATTTGATATACATGTTATTGATGTGTACATAACCGGCTCTCGTAGTAGTGCCTGGGTATTCGATACCGGTTCTATTGCTCATATTTGCAACTCGAAACAGGAACTGAGGAATAGGCGAAGGTTGGCGAAAGATGAAGTGACGATGCGCGTAGGAAATGGTTCCAAGGTTGATGCAATCGCCGTCGGCACAGTGTCACTTCAGTTACCGTCAGGATTAGTGATGAACTTAAATCATTGTTATTTAGTGCCTGCGTTGAGCATGAACATTATATCTGGACCTTGTTTATTGCGAGACGGTTACTCTTTTAAGTCAGAGAATAATGGTTGTTCTATTTCTATGAGTAACATCTTTTATGGTCATGCACCAAATGTGAAAGGATTGTTCATATTGAATCTTGATAGCGATACGCATATACATAACATTGAGACCAAAAGAGTTAGAGTTAACAATGATAGCACCATATTTTTGTGGCACTGCCGCTTAGGTCATATTGGTGTAAAACACATGAAGAAACTCCATGCTGATGGACTTTTGGAGTCACTTGACTTTGATTCACTTGACACGTGCGAACCATGCCTCATGGGCAAGATGACTAAGACTCCGTTCTCAGGAACAATGGAGCGTGCAAGTGACTTGTTGGAAATCATACATACCGATGTGTGTGGTCCGATGAGCGTGGAGGCACGCGGCGGATATCGTTATTTTCTCACCTTCACTGACGATTTAAGTAGATATGGTTATGTCTACTTGATGAAGCACAAGTCTGAAACATTTGAAAAGTTCAAGCAATTTCAGAGTGAAGTTGAAAATCATCGTAACAAGAAGATCAAGTTCCTACGGTCTGATCGTGGGGGTGAATATCTGAGTTTCGAGTTTGGTGCTCACTTAAGACAATGTGGAATTGTTTCACAGTTAACACCGCCTGGAACACCACAACGTAATGGTGTGTCCGAACGTCGTAATCGTACTCTATTAGAGATGGTGCGATCTATGATGTCTCTTACCGATTTGCCGTTATCGTTTTGGGGTATTGCATTAGAAACAGCTGCATTCACTTTAAATAGGGCACCATCAAAATCCGTTGAGACGACACCATACGAACTGTGGTATGGCAAAAGGCCAAAGTTGTCGTTTCTTAAAGTTTGGGGATGTGATGCTTATGTCAAAAAGCTTCAGCCTGAAAAGCTGGAACCCAAAGCGGAAAAGTGCGTCTTCATAGGTTACCCAAAAGAGACAGTTGGATACACCTTCTATCTCAAATCCGAGGGCAAAGTGTTTGTTGCTAAAAACAGAGCTTTTCTCGAGAAGGAGTTTCTCTCGAGAGAATTGAGTGGAAGGAAGATAGAACTTGACGAGGTTGTCGAACCTCTCATCCCTCTGGATGGTGGCGCAGGGCAAGGGGAAACCTCTGTCATTGCGACGCCGGTTGAGGAGGAAGTTAATGATGATGATCATGAAACTCCAGTTCAAGTTTCTGTCGAACCACGCAGGTCGACGAGACCACGTGCTGCTCTAGAGTGGTACGGTAATCCCGTCTTATCAATCATGTTGTTAGACAACAGTGAACCTGCGAATTATGAAGAAGCAATGGTGGGCCCAGATTCCAACAAATGGCTGGAAGCCATGAAGTCCGAGATAGGATCCATGTATGAGAACAAAGTGTGGACTTTGGAGGTATTACCTGAGGGCCGCAAGGCTATTCAGAACAAATGGATCTTTAAGAAGAAGACAGACGCTGACGGCAATGTGACCGTTTATAAAGCTCGACTTGTGGCAAAGGGTTTTTCACAAGTTCAAGGAGTTGACTACGATGAGACATTCTCACCCGTAGCGATGCTTAAGTCCGTCAGAATCATGTTAGCAATAGCTGCATTTTTCGATTATGAAATCTGGCAGATGGATGTCAAAACGGCGTTCCTTAACGGTTTCCTTAAGGAAGAGTTGTATATGATGCAACCTGAAGGTTTTGTCGATCCTAAAAATGCTAACAAGGTGTGCAAGCTCCAGCGATCCATTTATGGACTGGTGCAAGCATCTCGGAGTTGGAACAAACGCTTTGATGAGGTGATCAAAGCATTTGGGTTTATACAAGTGGTTGGAGAATCTTGTATTTACAAGAAAGTGAGTGGGAGCTCTGTGACGTTTCTAATGTTATATGTGGACGACATATTACTGATTGGAAACAACGTAGAGTTTTTAGAGAGCATAAAGGATTACTTGAATAAAAGTTTCTCTATGAAGGACCTAGGAGAAGCTGCTTACATTCTAGGATTTAAGATCTATAGGGATAGATCAAAACGCCTGATAGGACTTTCACAAAGCACATACCTTGATAAAGTTTTGAAGAGGTTCAAAATGGAACAGTCCAAGAAAGGGTTCTTGCCAGTTCTACAAGGTACGAGATTGAGTAAGACTCAGTGCCCAGCAACTGATGAAGATAGAGAGCATATGCGCTCCGTCCCCTATGCTTCAGCCATAGGTTCTATCATGTATGCGATGATGTGCACTAGACCGGATGTTAGCTTGGCCATACGTATGGCAGGTAGGTTCCAGAGTAATCCAGGAGTGGATCACTGGACAGCGGTCAAGAATATCCTGAAGTACCTGAAAAGGACTAAGGAGATGTTTCTCGTGTATGGAGGTGACGAAGAGCTCGCCGTAAAAGGTTACGTCGATGCAAGCTTTGACACAGATCCGGACGACTCTAAGTCGCAAACCGGATATGTATTTATTCTTAATGGGGGTGCAGTAAGCTGGTGCAGTTCCAAGCAAAGCGAAGCAGCAGATTCTACATGTGAAGCGGAGTACATGGCTGCCTCGGAGGCGGCAAAGGAGGGTGTCTGGATGAAGCAGTTCATGACGGATCTTGGAGTGGTGCCAAGCGCACTGAATCCAATAACCTTGTTCTGTGACAACACTGGTGCCATTGCCTTAGCAAAGGAACCACGGTTTCACAAGAAGACCAAACACATCAAACGACGCTTCAACCTCATCCGCGACTACGTCGAGGGAGAGGACGTGAATATATGCAAAGTGCACACGGATCTGAATTGAGCGGACCCGCTGACTAAACCTCTTCCACGGCCAAAGCATGATCAACACCAGAACTGTATGTGTGTTAGATTTATTACAATGTAATTCACATGGTGATGTGAGGGCTAGATTATTGACTCTAGTGCAATTGGGAGACTGTTGGAATTATGCCCTAGAGGCAATAATAAATATAGTTAATATTATAATTCCTGTATCAAGATAATCGTTTATTATCCATGCTATAATTGTATTGAACGAAGACTCATTTACATGTGTGGATACATAGACAAAACACCGTCCCTAGCAAGCCTCTAGTTGGCTAGCCAGTTGATCAAAGATAGTCAGTGTCTTCTGATTATGAACAAGGTGTTGTTGCTTGATAACTGGATCACGTCATTAGGAGAATCACGTGATGGACTAGACCCAAACTAATAGACGTAGCATGTTGATCGTGTCATTTTGTTGCTACTGTTTTCTGCGTGTCAAGTATTTATTCCTATGACCATGAGATCATATAACTCACTGACATCGGAGGAATATTTTGTGTGTATAAAATGTCGCAACGTAACTGGGTGACTATAAAGATGCTCTACAGGTATCTCCGAAGGTGTTAGTTGAGTTAGTATGGATCAAGACTGGGATTTGTCACTCCGTGTGAATGGAGAGGTATCTCGGGGCCCACTCGGTAATACAACATCACACACAAGCCTTGCAAGCAATGTAACTTAGTGTAAGTTGCGGGATCTTGTATTACGGAACGAGTAAAGAGACTTGCCGATAAACGAGATTGAAATAGGTATACGGATACTGACGATCGAATCTCGGGCAAGTAACATACCGAAGGACAAAGGGAATGACATACGGGATTATATGAATCCTTGGCACTGAGTTTCAAATGATAAGATCTTCGTAGAATATGTAGGATCCAATATGGGCATCCAGGTCCCGCTATTGGATATTGACCGAGGAGTCTCTCGGGTCATGTCTACATAGTTCTCGAACCCGCAGGGTCTGCACACTTAAGGTTCGACGTTGTTTTATGCGTATTTGAGTTATATGGTTGGTTACCGAATGTTGTTCGGAGTCCCGGATGAGATCATGGACGTCACGAGGGTTTCTGGAATGGTCCGGAAACGAAGATTGATATATAGGATGACCTCATTTGATTACCGGAAGGGTTTCGGAGTTACCGGGAATGTACCGGGAATGACGAATGGGTTCCGGGAGTTCACCGGGGGGGGCAACCCACCCTGGGGAAGCCCATAGGCCTTGAGGGTGGCACACCAGCCCTTAGTGGGCTGGTGGGACAGCCCAAAAGGGCTCTATGCGCCAAGAAGAAAAAATCAAGAGAAAAGAAAAAAAAGGTGGAGGTGGGAAGGAAGGGGGACTCCCTCCCACCAAACCAAGTCCAACTCGGTTTGGGGGGGAGTCCTCCCCCCTTGGACTCGGCCGACCCCCTTGGGGCTCCTTGAGCCCCAAGGCAAGGTCCCCTCCCTCCCACCTATATATATGGAGGTTTTAGGGCTGATTTGAGACGACTTTTCCACGGCAGCCCGACCACATACCTCCACGGTTTTTCCTCTAGATCGCGTTTCTGCGGAGCTCGGGCGGAGCCCTGCTGAGACAAGGTCATCACCAACCTCCGGAGCGCCGTCACACTGCCGGAGAACTCTTCTACCTCTCCGTCTCTCTTGCTGGATCAAGAAGGCCGAGATCATCGTCGAGCTGTACGTGTGCTGAACGCGGAGGTGCCGTCCGTTCGGTACTAGATCGTGGGACTGATCGCGGGATTGTTCGCGGGGCGGATTTAGGGACGTGAGGACGTTCCACTACATCAACCGCGTTCACTAACGCTTCTGCTGTATGATCTACGAGGGTACGTAGATCACTCATCCCCTCTCGTAGATGGACATCACCATGATAGGTCTTCGTGCGCGTAGGAAATTTTTTGTTTCCCATGCGACGTTCCCCAACAGGTTGCCCCCCGGTGAACTCCCGGAACCCATTCGTCATTCCCGGTACATTCCCGGTAACTCCGAAAACCTTCCGGTAATCAAATGAGGTCATCCTATATATCAATCTTCGTTTCCGGACCATTCCGGAAACCCTCGTGACGTCCGTGATCTCATCCGGGACTCTGAACAACATTCCGTAACCAACCATATAACTCAACTACGCATAAAACAAAGTCGAACCTTAAGTGTGCAGACCCTGCGGGTTCGAGAACTATGTAGACATGACCCGAGAGACTCCTCGGTCAATATCCAATAGCGGGACCTGGATGCCCATATTGGATCCTACATATTCTACGAAGATCTTATCGTTTGAACCTCAGTGCCAAGGATTCATATAATCCCGTATGTCATTCCCTTTGTCCTTCGGTATGTTACTTGCCCGAGATTCGATCGTTAGTATCCGCATACCTATTTCAATCTTGTTTACCCGCAAGTCTCTTTACTCGTACTGTAATACAAGATCCCGTAAATTACACTAAGCTACATTGCTTGCAAGGCTTGTGTGTGATGTTGTATTACCGAGTGGGCCCCGAGATACCTCTCCGTCACACGGAGTGACAAATCCCAGTCTTGATCCATACTAACTCAACTAACACCTTCGGAGATACCTGTAGAGCATCTTTATAGTCATCCAGTTACGTTGCGACATTTGATACACACAAAGCATTCCTCCGGTGTCAGTGAGTTATATGATTTCATGGTCATAGGAATAAATACTTGACACGCAGAAAACAGTAGCAACAAAATGACACGATCAACATGCTACGTCTATTAGTTTGGGTCTAGTCCATCACGTGATTCTCCTAATGACGTGATCCAGTTATCAAGCAACAACACCTTGTTCATAATCAGAAGACACTGACTATCTTTGAACAACTGGCTAGCCAACTAGAGGCTTGCTAGGGACGCTGTTTTGTCTATGTATCCAACACATGTAAATGAGTCTTCGTTCAATACAATTATAGCATGGATAATAAACGATTATCTTGATACAGGAATTATAATAATAACTATATTTATTATTGCCTCTAGGGCATAATTCCAACAGTCTCCCACTTGCACTAGAGTCAATAATCTAGCCCTGACATCATCATGCGAATTACATTGTAATAAATCTAACACCCATACAGTTCTGGTGTTGATCATGCTTTGGCCGTGGAAGAGGTTTAGTCAGCAGGTCTGCTACATTCAGATCCGTGTGCACTTTTCATATATTTACGTCCTCTCCCTCGACGTAGTCGCGGATGAGGTTGAAGCGTCGTTTGATGTGTCTGGTCTTCTTGTGAAACCGTGGTTCCTTTGCTAAGGCAATGACACTCCTGTTGTCACAGAACAAGGTTATTGGATTCAGTCCGCTTGGCACCACTCCAAGATCCGTCATGAATTGCTTCATCCAGACACCCTCCTTAGCCGCCTCCGAGGCAGCCATGTACTCCGCTTCACATGTAGAATCTTCTACGACGCTTTCTTGGAACTGCACCAGCTTACCGCACCCCCATTAAGAATAAATACGTATCCGGTTTGCGACTTAGAGTCGTCCGGATCTGTGTCAAAGCTTGCATCGACGTAACCTTTTACGGCGAGCTCTTTGTCACCTCCATACACGAGAAACATCTCCTTAGTCCTTTTCAGGTACTTCAGGATATTCTTGACCGCTGTCCAGTGATCCACTCCTGGATTATTCTGGAACCTACCTGCCATACTTATGGCCAGGCTAACATCCGGTCTAGTGCACATCATTGCATACATGATAGAACCTATGGCTGAAGCATAGGGGACGGAGCGCATATGCTCTCTATCTTCATCAGTTGCTGGGCACTGAGTCTTACTCAATCTCGTACCTTGTAAAACTGGCAAGAACCCTTTCTTGGACTGTTCCATTTTGAACCTCTTCAAAACTTTATCAAGGTATGTGCTTTGTGAAAGTCCTATCAGGCGTTTTGATCTATCCCTATAGATCTTAATGCCTAGAATGTAAGCATCTTCTCCTAGGTCCTTCATAGAGAAACTTTTATTTAAGTAATCCTTTATGCTCTCCAAAAACTCTACGTTGTTTCCAATCAGCAATATGTCATCCACATATAATATTAGAAACGCCACAGAGCTCCCACTCACTTTCTTGTAAATACAAGATTCTCCAACCACTTGTATAAACCCAAATGCTTTGATCACCTCATCAAAGCGCTTGTTCCAACTCCGAGATGCTTGCACCAGTCCATAAATGGATCGCTGGAGCTTGCACACCTTGTTAGCATTCTTAGGATGGACAAAACCTTCGGGTTGCATCATATACAATTCTTCCTTGAGGAAACCGTTAAGGAACGCCGTTTTGACATCCATCTGCCAGATTTCATAATCGAAAAATGCAGCTATTGCTAACATGATTCTGACGGACTTAAGCATCGCTACGGGTGAGAATGTCTCATCGTAGTCAACTCCTTGAACTTGCGAAAAACCCTTTGCCACAAGTCGAGCTTTATAAATGGTCACATAGCCGTCAGCGTCCGTCTTCCTCTTAAAGATCCATTTGTTCTGAATAGCCCTGCGGCCCTCAGGCAGTACCTCCAAAGTCCATACTTTGTTGTCATACATGGATCCTATCTCGGACTTCATGGCTTCTAGCCATTTGTTGGAATCCGGGCCCATCATTGCTTCTTCATAATTTGCAGGTTCATTGTTGTCCAACAACATGATTGACAAGACGGGATTACCGTACCACTCTGGAGCAGCACGTGGTCTCGTCGACCTGCGTGGTTCGACAGAAACTTGAACCGGAGTTTCATGATCATCATCATTAACTTCCTCCTCAACCGGCGTCGCAACGATAGAGGTTTCCCCTTGTCCTGCTCCACCATCCAGAGGGATGGGAGGTTCGACAACCTCGTCAAGTTCTATCTTCCTCCCACTCAATTCTCTCGAGAGAAACTCCTTCTCGAGAAAAGCTCTGTTTTTAGCAACAAACACTTTGCCCTCAGATTTGAGATAGAAGGTGTACCCAACTGTCTCTTTTGGGTAACCTATGAAGACGCACTTTTCCGCTTTGGGTTCCAGCTTTTCAGGCTGAAGCTTTTTGACATAAGCATCACATCCCCAAACTTTAAGAAACGACAACTTTGGCCTTTTGCCATACCACAGTTTGTATGGTGTCGTCTCAACGGATTTTGATGGTGCCCTATTTAAAGTGAATGCAGCTGTTTCTAATGCAATACCCCAAAACGATAACGGCAAATCGGTAAGAGACATCATAGATCGCACCATCTCTAATAAAGTACGATTACGACGTTCGGACACACCATTATGCTGTGGTGTTCCCGGCGGTGTTAACTGTGAAACAATTCCACATTGTCTTAAGTGAGCACCAAACTCGAAACTCAGATATTCACCCCCACGATCAAACCGTAGGAATTTGATGTTCTTGTTACGATGATTTTCAACTTCACTCTGAAATTGCTTGAACTTTTCAAATGTTTCAGACTTGTGCTTCATCAAGTAGACATAACCATATCTACTCAAATCGTCAGTGAAGGTGAGAAAATAACGATATCCGCCGCGTGCCTCGACGCTCATCGGACCACACACATCGGTGTGTATGATTTCCAACAAGTCACTTGCACGCTCCATTGTTCCGGAGAACGGAGTCTTAGTCATCTTGCCCATGAGGCATGGTTCGCATGTGTCAAGTGAATCAAAGTCAAGTGACTCCAAAAGTCCATCAGCATGGAGTTTCTTCATGCGCTTTACACCAATATGACCTAAGCGGCAGTGCCACAAAAATATGGCGCTATCATTGTTAACTCTAACTCTTTTGGTCTCAATGTTATGTATGTGTGTATCGCTATCAAGATTTAATATGAACAATCCTCTCACATTGGGTGCATGACCATAAAAGATGTTACTCATAGAAATAGAACAACCATTATTCTCTGACTTAAAAGAGTAACCGTCTTGCAATAAACAAGATCCAGATATAATGTTCATGCTCAACGCAGGCACTAAATAACAATGTTTTAAGTTCATCACTAATCCTGAGGGTAACTGAAGTGAAACTGTGCCGACGGCGATTGCATCAACCTTGGAACCATTTCCTACGCGCATCGTGACTTCATCTTTCGCCAGCCTTCGTCTATTCCGCAGTTCCTGTTTCGAGTTGCAAATATGAGCAACAGAACCGGTATCGAATACCCAGGCACTACTACGAGATCCGGTTAAGTACACATCAATAACTTGTATATCAAATATACCTGATTTTTCTTTGGCCGCCTTCTTATCTGCCAGCTACTTGGGGCAATTGCGCTTCTAGTGACCCATACCCTTGCAATAGTAACACTCTGTTTCAGGCTTAGGTCCAGCTTTGGGTTTCTTTGTCGGATTGCAACAGGCTTGCCGCTCTTCTTTGAATTACCCTTCTTGCCTTTGCCGTTTCTCTTGAAACTAGTGGTCTTATTCACCATCAACACTTGATGCTCTTTACGGAGTTCAGACTCTGCGACTTTCAGCATTGCAAACAACTCGCCGGGAGACTTGTTCATCCCTTGCATGTTGTAGTTCAACACAAAGCCTTTATAGCTTGGCGGCAGTGATTGAAGGATTCTGTCAGTGATAGCCTCTTGCGGGAGTTCAATCCCCAGCTCAGCTAGACGGTTTGAGTACCCCAGACATTTTGAGCACATGTTCACTGACAGACGAGTTTTCCTCCATCTTGCAAGCATAGAATTTATCGGAGGTCTCATACCTCTCGATCCGGGCGTTCTTCTGAAAGATAAACTTCAACTCCTGGAACATCTCAAATGCTCCATGACGCTCAAAGCGACGTTGAAGTTCCGGTTCTAAGCCATACAAGACTGCACATTGAACTACTGAGTAGTCCTCCTTACGTGCTAACCAAGCGTTCTTAACATCCTGATCAGCCGTAGCGGGTGGTTCATCTCCTAGTGCAGCATTAAGGACATAATCCTTCTTCCCAGCTTGTAAGATTAGCTTAAGATTATGAGCCCAGTCTACAAAGTTGCTTCCATCATCTTTCAACTTAGCTTTCTCTAGGAACGTATTAAAATTCAGGGTGACTGTCGCGTGAGCCATGACTTACAACACAAATATATTCAAAGTGGACTTAGAATATGTTCAAGATAATTAGAGTTTAACTTAATCAAATTATTCGCTAAACTCCCACTCAAAAAGTACATCTCTCTTAGTCATTTGAGTGGTTCATGATCCACTTTACACTAGCTCAAGTCCGATCATCACGTGAGTTGAGTATAGTTTCAGTGGTAAGCATCCCTATGCTAATCATATCATCTATATGATTCATGATCGACCTTTCGGTCTCATGTGTTCCGAGGCCATGTCTGCACATGCTAGGCTCGTCAAGCTTAACCCGAGTGTTCCGCGTGCGCAACTGTTTTGCACCCGTTGTATGTGAACGTTGAGTCTATCACACCCAATCATCACGTGGTGTCTCGAAACGATGAACTGTAGCAACGGTGCACAGTCGGGGAGAACACAATTTCGTCTTGAAATTTTAGTGAGAGATCACCTCATAATGCTACCGTCGTTCTAAGCAAAATAAAGTGCATAAAAGGATTAACATCACATGCAATTCATAAGTGACATGATATGGCCATTATCACGTGCTTCTTGATCTCCATCACCAAAGCACTGACACGATCTTCTTGTCACCGGCGCCACGCCATGATCTCCATCAACGTGTTGCCATCGAGGTTGTCGTGCTACTCATGCTATTACTACTAAAGCTACATCCTAGCAAAATAGTAAACGCATCTGCAAGCACAAACATTAGTATAAAGACAACCCTATGGCTCCTGCCGGTTGCCGTACCATCGACGTGCAAGTCGATATTATCTATTACAACATGATCATCTCATACATCCAATATATCACATCACATCGTTGGCCATATCATATCACAAGCATACCCTGCAAAAACAAGTTAGACGTCCTCTAATTTTGTTGTTGCATGTTTTACGTGGTGACCACGGGTATCTAGTAGGATCGCATCTTACTTACGCAAACACCACAACGGAGATATATGAGTTGCTATTTAACCTCATCCAAGGACCTCCTCGGTCAAATCCGATTCAACTAAAGTTGGAGAAACTGACACTTGCCAATCATCTTTGAGCAACCGGGTTACTCGTAGCGATGAAACCAGTCTCTCGTAAGCGTACGAGTAATGTCGGTCCAAGCCGCTTCAATCCAACAATACGGCGGAATCAAGAAAAGACTAAGGAGGGCAGCAAAACGCACATCACCGCCCACAAAAACTTTTGTGTTCTACTCGAGAAGACATCTACGCATGAACCTAGCTCATGATGCCACTGTTGGGGAACGTCGCATGGGAAACAAAAAATTTCCTACGCGCACGAAGACCTATCATGGTGATGTCCATCCACGAGAGGGGATGAGTGATCTACGTACCCTTGTAGATCGTACAGCAGAAGCGTTAGTGAACGCGGTTGATGTAGTGGAACGTCCTCACGTCCCTCGATCCGCACCGCGAACAATCCCGCGATCAGTCCCACGATCTAGTACCGAACGGACGGCACCTCCGCGTTCAGCACACGTACTGTTGGAATTATGCCCTAGAGGCAATAATAAATATAGTTATTATTATAATTCCTGTATCAAGATAATCGTTTATTATCCATGCTATAATTGTATTGAATGAAGACTCATTTACATGTGTGGATACATAGACAAAACACCGTCCCTAGCAAGCCTCTAGTTGGCTAGCCAGTTGATCAAAGATAGTCAGTGTCTTCTGATTATGAACAAGGTGTTGTTGCTTGATAACTGGATCACGTCATTAGGAGAATCACGTGATGGACTAGACCCAAACTAATAGACGTAGCATGTTGATCGTGTCATTTTGTTGCTACTGTTTTCTGCGTGTCAAGTATTTATTCCTATGACCATGAGATCATATAACTCACTGACACCGGAGGAATGTTTTGTGTGTATCAAACGTCGCAACGTAACTGGGTAACTATAAAGATGCTCTACAGGTATCTCCGAAGGTGTTAGTTGAGTTAGTATGGATCAAGACTGGGATTTGTCACTCCGTGTGAACGGAGAGGTATCTCGGGGCCCACTCGGTAATACAACATCACACACAAGCCTTGCAAGCAATGTAACTTAGTGTAAGTTGCGGGATCTTGTATTACGGAACGAGTAAAGAGACTTGCCGGTAAACGAGATTGAAATAGGTATACGGATACTGACGATCGAATCTCGGGCAAGTAACATACCGAAGGACAAAGGGAATGACATACGGGATTATATGAATCCTTGGCACTGAGGTTCAAATGATAAGATCTTCGTAGAATATGTAGGATCCAATATGGGCATCCAGGTCCCGCTATTGGATATTGACCGAGGAGTCTCTCGGGTCATGTCTACATAGTTCTCGAACCCGCAGGGTCTGCACACTTAAGGTTCGACGTTGTTTTATGCGTATTTGAGTTATATGGTTGGTTACCGAATGTTGTTCGGAGTCCCGGATGAGATCACGGACGTTACGAGGGTTTACAGAATGGTCGAGAAACGAAGATTGATATATAGGATGACCTCATTTCATTACCGGAAGGTTTTCGGAGTTACCGGGAATGACGAATGGGTTCCGGGAGATCACCGGGGGGGGGGGGGGGGAACCCACCCCGGGGAAGCCCATAGGCCATGAGGGTGGCGCACCAGCCCTTAGTGGGCTGGTGGGACAGCCCAAAAGGGCCCTATGCGCCATACAAAGGAAAATCAAAGAGAAAGAAAAAAAAGGGAGGTGGGAAGGAAGGGAAGGACTCCCACCCACCAAACCAAGTCCAACTCGGTTTGGGGGGGGGAGCCTTCCCCCCTTGGACTCGGCCGACTCCCTTGGGGCTCCTTGAGCCCCAAGGCAAGGTCCCCTCCCTCCCACCTATATATACGGAGGTATTGGGGCTGATTTCAGACGACTTTTCCACGGCAGCCCGACCACATACCTCCACCGTTTTTCCTCTAGATCGCGTTTCTGCGGAGCTCGGGCGGAGCCGTGCTGAGACAAAGTCATCACCAACCTCCGGATCGCCGTCACGCTGCCGGAGAACTCTTCTACCTCTCCGTCTCTCTTGCTGGATCAAGAAGGCCGAGATCATCGTCGAGCTGTACGTGTGCTGAACGCGGAGGTGCCGTCCGTTCGGTACTAGATCGTGGGACTGATCGCGGGATTGTTCGCGGGGCGGATCGAGGGACGTGAGGACGTTCCACTACATCAACCGCGTTCTCTAACGCTTCTGCTGTACGGTCTACAAGGGTACGTAGATCACTCATCCCCTCTCGTAGATAGACATCACCATGATAGGTCTTCGTGCGCGTAGGAAATTTTTTGTTTCCCATGCGACGTTCCCCAACACGTACAGCTCGACGATGATCTCGTCCTTCTTGATCCAGCAAGAGAGACGGAGAGGTAGAAGTGTTCTCCGGCAACGTGACGGCGCTCCGGAGGTTGGTGATGACCTTGTCTCAGCAGGGCTCCGCCCGAGCTCCGCAGAAACGCGATCTAGAGGAAAAACCGTGGAGGTATGTGGTCGGGCTGCCGTGGAAAAGACGTCTCAAATCAGCCCTAAAACCTCCGTATATATAGGTGGGAGGGAGGGGACCTTGCCTTGGGGCTCAAGGAGCCCCAAGGGGGTCGGCCGAGCCAAGGGGGGAAGGCTCCCCCCCAAACCGAGTTGGACTTGGTTTGGTGGGTGGGAGTCCTTCCTTCCCTTCCCACCTCCTGTTTTTTTTCTCTTTGATTTTCTTTCCTAGGCGTATAGGGCCCCTTTGGGCTGTCCCACCAGCCCACTAAGGGCTGGTGCGCCACCCTCAAGGCCTATGGCTTCCCCGGGGTGGGTTGCCCCCCCCGGTGAACTCCCGGAACCCATTCGTCATTCCCGGTACATTCCCGGTAACTCCGAAAACCTTCCGGTAATCAAATGAGGTCATCCTATATATCAATCTTCATTTCCAGACCATTCCAGAAACCCTCGTGACGTCCGTGATCTCATCCGGGACTCCGAACAACATTCGGTAACCAACCATATAACTCAAATACACACAAAACAACGTCGAACCTTAAGTGTGCAGACCCTGCGGGTTCGAGAACTATGTAGACATGACCCGAGAGACTCCTCGGTCAATATCCAATAGCGGGACCTGGATGCCCATATTGGATCCTACATATTCTACGAAGATCTTATCGTTTGAACCTCAGTGCCAAGGATTCATATAATCCCGTATGTCATTCCCTTTGTCCTTCGGTATGTTACTTGCCCGAGATTCGATCGTTAGTATCCGCATACCTATTTCAATCTCGTTTACCGGCAAGTCTCTTTACTCGTTCCGTAATACAAGATCCCGTAACTTACACTAAGCTACATTGCTTGCAAGGCTTGTGTGTGATGTTGTATTACCGAGTGGGCCCCGAGATACCTCTCCGTCACACGGAGTGACAAATCCCAGTCTTGATCCATACTAACTCAACTAACACCTTCTGAGATACCTGTAGAGCATCTTTATAGTCACCCAGTTACGTTGCGACGTTTGATACACACAAAGCATTCCTCCGGTGTCAGTGAGTTATATGATCTCATGGTCATAGGAATAAATACTTGACACGCAGAAAACAGTAGCAACAAAATGACACGATCAACATGCTACGTCTATTAGTTTGGGTCTAGTCCATCACGTGATTCTCCTAATGACGTGATCCAGTTATCAAGCAACAACACCTTGTTCATAATCAGAAGACACTGACTATCTTTGATCAACTGGCTAGCCAACTAGAGGCTTGTTAGGGACGGTGTTTTGTCTATGTATCCACACATGTAAATGAGTCTTCATTCAATACAATTATAGCATGGATAATAAACGATTATCTTGATACAGGAATTATAATAATAACTATATTTATTATTGCCTCTAGGGCATAATTCCAACATATACCAAAGAAATTAGTACGTGCATATATATAATATGCATGTGTATTGCACATGTGTATCCCATAAATATACTAACGTTGTATGTATATACTCTATCGGAGTTTCCATTCTTCGTACAATGAAATAAATTAAGAAGAAATTACTTTCCAGTATACTCGCATGTGATATACCTAAGAAATTAGTATGTGCGTAAATACAATGTGCATGAGTACTGCACACACATACCCCATTAAAATAATAACGTTGTATATATATACTTGATCGGAGTTTCCATTGTTCATACAATGAAATAAATTAAAAAGAAACTGCATTAATTAGTTTCCTATTCAACACATGTTATTAAGACACCTAAATCAGAAAGTTATTGGTACTTGCCAATTACTTCCATAAAGCATATATGGAAGATGCTAAATATACTCACACCATTACTATTTGCATGCATGAATCTAATATCCGATGGTCACAAGGTAAGGAGCCTGGGCACCTAGGTGCCCCAAACGGTCGTCCTATATATATATATATATATATATATATATATATATATATATATATATATATATATATATATATATATATATATATATATATATAGAGAGAGAGAGAGAGAGAGAGAGAGAGAGAGGGACACGCTATTCGTCACCCTGGGTGAGGAATAGTTATTCTTCACCCCCTCTATTTTAACATCAATGCATCATAATTTTACGTTACCATAATTTTTTTCTTATTCCATACGTAAAAAGAGACAGTAAGAAAATGTATAATCACCGTAAAAAATATTTTTGTTACGTAAAATTACAAACGTAAAAACATAGTGTAAAATATACATAAAATGCATATTTTCTTTTCTTACAGCCTATATTTTTAATTTTTTATGCCAAATTTTACATAGTGGGTCAATATGAATGTAACTATTTGTACTTTAAATGTAATTTATTTATAAAAAGCTCGTAAGATTACCTTGGTTGAAGAATAACGTATTCTGCACCCTGGGTGATGAATAGAGTTTATATATATATATATATAGTTATACATGCATACAATATATATGTATATATCAAAAATGTATCATTACAATGCAAAAAGAAGCAAAGTGAGATTTCGGCTATAAATAAGTATGTCTAAAAAGTAATGGATTAGTGACATCGATCTACCCTTACAAAAGAAAAGAAAATGAAAACTAAATCAAAAATGGAATAAAACAAAACCAAAACCAAAACCAAAGAATGGAGTTTTCTATTGAAGAATGAATTTGTGACATTGATATTACCCTTTCAAAGAAAGAAAATAAAAATATAAAACTAATATAAAATAATAAGTTTTCTAAGAAAGAATGGAAGCCTTTAAGAAGAAAGAAAAATGAAAAAGAAAAACCTTTCACAACTTGCACTAAAATTGTACTTGTTGTAATATTCAAAGAATAAACATATAATAGTGCAATTTTCACATTCTACTATAATTTACACACATATTATTTATACTTGCATTTATACTTGCACATAAAAAACAATTACATTTTCTAAGAAATAATGAATTAGTAGCATTGGTATTATCTTTTGAGAAGAAAGAAATTGAAAACAAAACGTAAATCATGATAATTTTGCACATAATTTACACAAAAGTTACGCTTTTTATATCATTTAACAAATAAGCATATAATAGTGAAATTGTGCCGGATTTTTTGGTAGGAAGTAATGAATTAGTGACATAATAACATTGTATTACCCTTTATGAAGAAAGAACATGATAAAAATTAACAAGCTCAAAATAGTTAAGTTTCTAAGGAAGAATGAATTAGTGGCATTGGTATTACCACTTAAAAAGGAAAATAAAAAAATCTAAAAAACAATGAAATATTGCTCACAAAATATACACTAAAATTGTGTCTCTTAAAAATATTTAAGAATAAGCATATAAAAGTGAATTTGTTGCTAAACACAATTCTTAAAAGAATATTTTAGTGGCACTCGTATTACCCTTAAAATAGAATGATAATAGTCTAAAATAATATCAAAATAATGATTTTTAAAGAGTAATGAATTAGTGACGTTGGTATTTACTTTAAAAATAAATAAATAAATATAACATGCACACAATTTTGCACCCAAATTGCACTTATTATTATATGCAAAAAATAATCATAAAATCATAAAATGTTGGCACATATTTGTATAGAATTTTATTTATACATTTACACTCCCCACATCCCAAATTATCCTCGAAATAAGAAGTAAAAAAACAAGTAGTAAGGAAGAGAAAACAAAAACTAAAAAGCATAAAGCTGAAAACTAAAAAACAAAGGAGAAAGAGGAATAGTATGTCACACTGAAGTTCGCTTCGACCCGTTAAAGAATTCACTAACCCAAACATGGGTTCAGTAAAAAAAATCTTTCTCCTAAAAAAAGTAAAAAAAATCCTAAGACAACGCATAGACCATGAAAAAATATGAATCTTAAAGCAGAAATCAAGAGCCCATAAATTGTATGACCCAAACTTTACATACATCAAAAGATTGTCTCAAAGAGAAACATACATCAAAAGTGCGTGAATATAAGGGGAAACACCATGGCGCAATCGTTGTACACTAGTAGAATATGGGTTTTTCGGCCGAAGCAGAAAAGACCATTAGCCCCGGTTCAAACTAAAACCGGGACCAATGCGAGGTATTGGTCCCGGTTCGGTTCATCTCATTAGTCCTGAATCGGGGCAAAAACCGAGACTAAAGATCTAGCGACTGCCACGTGGCGTGCCGCGGAGCATTAGTCCCGGTTTTTAGCCAGAACCGGGACTAAATGGTAGGTTATTAGTCCCGGTTTTAGACAAAAACCGGGACTAAATTGCTGCCTATATATACCCTCGCCCCTGCCACCCTCTCCTATGTTTTTGGCTCATGAGGTGTGCATGTCATGCTCTTGCCATCCTTCTAGTTCATGCACATGAAGTGTTCGATGAAATGCCTGAGCCACACTACTTAAGCTTTCTCCTCTCCAATCTCGACCTTCAAGCTCCATTTTCCTCAATATTTGTCTAGGTTTGGCCGTGCACCAACTACACAAGTGTTCTAAAAAGTTAGCTACTTCATCCTTTCATCTCTCACTGCTAGTTTAGCTCATTTCAAGTGCCCTAAAAGTAGAGTGGTTTGTGGGTTTTAGTGTAGGAGTGTATGTGGGAGTTATTTTATTTTAGATGCAAAATTTGAGCTTAAATTAACTTCTTAGAGTCTGCACATGTCTAGGGTGTCGTCCCGTGCCCGTCCTCACCGTTGTCGATCGTCCGTGCCGATCTCGTTGCGAGCACCACCGTGGTGAGCCTCTTGTTCTTGTCTTCTTTTTAAAAGAAAAAAAAATTCTTACTTGTATGATTTAGATAGATACTTGTATAAATTACTTACTTTCATTATTTTTTGTTATTATATAGTGCGATGGTTTTGGTATCCGCCTCCGTCGGTCCTCGCCATGTCTATGATTCGGATGTGGTATATAATATCTTTTATAAATATTTGTTTTATTTAGTGTTTATGACAATTATGACGACCAGCGTGACATATATTTTTTAATCTAGGAGCCATGTGAACCGGAAATTCCAACCCACATAGAAATTATGGTCGAGAAGTTACATTTGGTTGAAAAAGAAAAAAATTACTTGAAGAAAAAAAATTAAAAAAAATTGAGGAGAAGAATATGGTACTGGAGTTGCATGTTGTCGATGTCGTCGATGATTGCAAGATGAAGATGGATGAGATGCGGTTGAAGATGGATGCAATGCACTTGAAGATGGATGAAATGCGCTTGAAGATTAGGAATATTAGAAAATATGTCATTGATAAAGAGGCTTGGTATCATTATGCTGTTTGGTCAATTGTTACCTTAGTTGCAATTTTGATCGCATTTGTTGTTTCATTTAAATGTTTTACATAGTTGTATGTTGTTTTATGACAGAACTTTATGTATTTATTTTTGCAATAATAACATCTGATCACTACTGTGCTTTGGTTTTAATGTGATGATGAACTTGTATTAATTTGGTCATTTCTCTATTCATGATGTTCTGCAATGTTTTTTGATATACTTAATTTCATAATACAAATAAACCGTCAATGGATGTACGGTGACTAATGCTCGAGTCACACTTAAGTTCACACAAAATGGTATCCTCGACCGAGGTTAGCAACCTTATCCTTTTCATCTGTAATTGATACAAAAATATTGCATGTGTTAATATGCGGTGGTCATTTCACTATTCATGTATGATGCCAGATCGATGCACGGAAGCGATGGATGTACGGCGAACAACGCGGTTCCGGATTTATTGCAGACCTGCATAAATTTATCGATGTGGCTGAGGCAAACAAAATGGATAATTTTATGCCTTGTCCATGTGTAGGCTGTCGAAACGTGAAGGAGTACTCTAGCTCGAAAACCGTTCATCTCCACTTGCTTCAGAGAGGTTTCATGCCCACATATTATTGTTGGACCATGCACGAAGAAAGAGGGGTTAGGATGGAAGACAATGAAGAAGAAGATGATGATGACAACTATCCTATGTTCACTGAAGAATACGGTGATACTACAATGGAAGACAATGAAGAAGAAGGAGGTGAAGAACAACTGGCATCAGATGAGCCCGTTGATGGTCTTGGTCGGGTCATTTCTGATGCAAAGAGAGAATGCCATACAAAAAAGGAGAAGCTGAAATTGGAGGCCATGCTAAAGGATCATAAAAAGTTGTTGTACACAAATTGCAAAGATGGCAGCACAAAGCTCGGTACAACACTGGAACTGTTGAAATGAAAGGCAAAAACTGGTTTATCTGAGAAGGGATTTGAGAAGTTAGTGAAAATATTGAAGCCGAAGCTTCCAAAGGATAATGAATTGCGCGAGACTACGTACGAAGCAAAGAAGGCTAGCTGCCCTCTTGGATTAGATGTGTAGAAGATACATGCATGCATTAAGGACTGCATCCTGTAACGCGGTGAGAAGTGCGAGAATATGGATAAATGTCCGGTATGCACTACATGTCGGTACAAGATCAGACAGGATGACCCTGGTGATGTTGAGGGCGATGACGAGCCCGCCAGGAAGAAGGTTCCTGCTAAGGTTATGTGGTATGCTCCTATAATACCACAGTTGAAACGTTTGTTCAGAAAGAATGAGCATGCCAAGTTGATGCAATGGCACAAAGACGAGCGTAAGAAAGACGGGAACAAGTTAAGACACCTCGCAGATGGGTCACGGTGGAGGAAAATCGAGAGGGAGTGGACGGACTTTGCAGATGACCGAAGGAACTTATGGCTTGGTATAAGTACAAATGACATGAATCCTTTTGGGGAGTAGAGCTGCAGTCACAGCACCTGGCCCGTGACTCTATGTATCTACAACCTTCCTCCTTGGTTGTGCATGAAGCGGAAGTTCATTATGATGCCAGTGCTCATCAAAGGACCGAAGCAACCCGACAACGACATTGATGTGTACCTAAGGCCATTAGTTGATGAAGTTTTGCAGTTGTGGGGCCAAACTAGGTGTATGTGTGTGGGATGAGCACAAACAACAGAAATTTGACCTACGAGCATTGTTGTTCGTAACCATCAATGATTGGCCTGCTTTTAGTAACATTTCAGGACAGTTAAACAAGGGATACAATGCATGCACGCACTGTTTAGATAAGACTAAAGGTGCATATTTGGAAAAATCTAAGTAGGTTGTCTACCTGGGGTGTCGTCAATTTCTTCCGACCAATCACCCCGAAAGAAAGAAAGGAAAGCATTTCAACGCTGAGGCAGATCACCGGAAGAAGCCTAACCTCCCTACTGGTGATGAGTTATTGGCTATGGTCAAAGATTTGGATCAAATAGTGATATTTGGAAAGGGCCCTAGCGGTCAATTTGTTCCGAAAGATAACGTTACCGGGCACGTGCACATGTGGAAAAATAAATCTTTCTTTTGGGAGCTACCCTATTGGAAACACCTATAGGTCCGGTCTTCAATCGACGTGATGCACGTGACGAAGAATCTTTGCATGAACCTGCTAGGCTTCCCGGTCGTGTATGGCAAGACAAAAGATACAACAAAAGCACGGGAGGAGCAGCAACGTATGAAAGACCCATACGATAAGAAGACTGATAAAGTGCGCCAATACTTAAGCAGCTACGCTCTTACCAAAGCAGAGAAGGAAATATTTTTTGAATGCCTGAGCAGTATGAAGATCCCCGCTGTCTTCTTGTCTAATATAAAGGGAATAATAAATATGGCAGAGAAAAATTCCAGAACCTGAAGTCTCATGATTGCCACGTGATTATGACGCACTTGCTTCCGGTTGCATTAAGGGGGCTTCTACCGGAAAATGTTCGATTACCCATTGTGAAGCTATGTGCATTCCTCAATGCAATATCTGAGAAGGTAATCGCTCGAGAACGTCTGGAAAGGCTACAGAAGGATGTGGTCCAATGTCTTGTCAGTTTTGAGTTGGTGTTCCCCCGTCCTTCTTCCATATTATGACGCATCTCCTGGTTCACCTAGTCGATGATATTTCCATTCTCGGTCCTGTATTTCTACATAATATGTTCCCCTTTGAGAGGTTCATGGGAGTCTTAGATAAATATGTTCATAACCGTGCTAGGTCAGAAGGAAGCATCTCCAAGGGCTATGGAACAGAGAAGGTCATTGGGTTATGTGTAGACTTTCTTCCTGACCTTAAGCCGATTGGTGTTCCTGAATCATGGCATGAGGGGAGACTGACTGGAAAAGGCACACTAGAAAATAAAGCAGTGATATGTAGGGACGGGCATTCTTTCACTCAAGCACACTACACAGTTCTAAAAAGTTCCACCTTCGTGGCTTCGTATATTGAGGAGCACAAGAATTTTGTATGCTCCGGGTTCCCGGGGAAGGCTATCTCCTGGATTAAAGAAAAATACATGGATACTTTTGGCAGTTGGTTGCGAGCACGTCTCATGAATGACAACACTGTTGGAGATCAACTCTACTTGTTGGCCGCATCACCTTCTTCGACTGTATTACATTTCCAATGGTGCGAGATAAACGGAAATACATTTTACAAGACGGCCCAAGATAAAAAGAGCACCAACCAAAACAGTGGTGTCCGCTATGATGCGACTAACGAGAATGGAAAAAGGGACACATACTATGGTTACATAGAGGAGATATGGGAACTTGTTACGGACCTACTTTTAAGGTCCTTTTGTTTGGGTGTAGTTGAGTGAACATGAATGGAGAAGGGTTAAAGGTAGACCAATTGTACAGAATGACAACAGTTGATCTCAAGAATCTTGGTTACACAGACAAGCCATTCGTCCTAGCCAATGATGTGGCTCAGGTTTCTACGTGAAAGACATGTCCTCCAGACCGAAAAAATAACAAACAAGCAAATGAATACATCGGATGATGAGCCAAAGCGTCACAAAGTTCTTTCAGGGAAAAGAAACATCGTGGGGGTCGAGGACAAGACAAACATGTCAGCAGATTATAATAAGTTTGATGAAATTCCGTGCTTCATAGTGAGAATTGACCCAAGCATCCCATTAAATGATGAAGATGTTCCATGGTTACGGCCAAAGCGATCATAGGCAAGGGATCGAAATATAAATCTATGTAATGTATTAAACTTTATGTGATGTGTACTAATGTATTAAACTTTATGTGATGTGTACTAATGATACTTCGAAAGAAATTGTTGAAAATTTGTGATGCGCCTTTGAATGGTGCATTTTGAACACACAAAAAGTATGAAGTTCAAATAAGTTCAAAAAAATGAAATCCCTTTGTAACATATGAGTTCTCGTTCGAAACCCTCATACTTCGAAACAGATTGTCCGTTTTGTACACGAAGTGCATCCAGATTTGTCGTAACCCTCTCAACTTTTTAGCACATGCTATGTGTGTGAAATGATTATACCATGCCAACTTTCAACATTTTCAGAGTTCATTTATAGTGCTTTTCAATTTCAGGGTCAATTAGCTCAAAAACAAATAAGTAAATGCACGAAAAATACCAAATGAAGTCAGAAATTGTTGAAAATTTGTGATGTGCCTTTGAATGGTGCATTTTTGACACACAAAAACTATGAACTTCAAATAAGTTCAAAAAATGAAATCCCTTTGTAACACATGAGTTCTCGTTCGAAACCCTCATACTTTGAAAGAGATTGTCCGTTTTATACACGAAGTGCATCTAGTTTTTGTCGTAACCCTCTCAACTTTTTAGCACATGCTATGTGGGTGAAATGATGATACCATGCCAACTTTCAACATTTTCATTGTTCATTTGTAGTGCTTTTCAATTTCAGGGTCAATTAGCTCAAAAACAAATGAGTAAATGCATGAAAAATACCAAATGAAGTCAGAAATTGTTGAAAATGTGTGATGTGCCTTTGAATGGTGCATTTTGAACACACAAAAACTATGGAGTTCAAATAAGTTCAAAAAAATGAAATCCCTTTGTAACACATGAGTTCTCGTTCGAAACCCTGATACTTCGAAAGAGATTGTCCGTTTTGTAGACGAAGTGCATCCAATTTTTGTCATAACCCTCTCACCTTTTTAGCACATGCTATGTGGGTGAAATGATGATACCATGCCAACTTTCAACATTTTCAGAGTTCATTTGTAGTGTTTTTCAATTTCAGGGTCAATTAGCTAAAAACAAATGAGTAAATGCACGAAAAATATCAAATGAAGTCAGAAATTATTGAAAATTTGTGATGTCAACTAAAAAGAATCAACTAAAACATAAACTAAAAAGAATGAACTAAAATTATTAAAGTGTTTTATTTGTTAAAAAGAATCAAGTAAAACATTAACTAAAAAGAAACAAAAAATATCAACTCAAAAGAATCTTCATAAAGTTTTTTTGTTAAAATCTTAAATAGAAAACTAAAATAAAAGAGAAAAAAAAATATTTAATAGCAAAGAATAAAAATATAAACTGGGACTAAAAATTATTAAAGTAAAAAAAATGTCGCCTATTGGGCCATCACGGCATGCATACGACTAGAAACCCTATCCGACAGGTGGGCCAAGATGCAGGCCCGCGGGCCCAATAGGCCCAACAGGCAGCGAGAGGAGAGTTAGGCCCATAGGCCTGCAATAGAGGAAGCTCAAATGAGCTCGCGCGGCAGTGCTTATAAAGCACTGCGAGCGCTCCTCGCTCGGCGAGGTGGGACTAAAAATTGCCCTGCGCCACGCCGGAGCCAGGCCAGGCGTTTAGTCCCGATCGGGATTCGAACCAAGACTAAAGACCACCTTTAGTCCCGGGTGCAGCCACGACCCGGGACTAAAGGCCCGTGCTTCCCACCTTTTGGGCTCCCGAAAAAGGATCTTTAGTCCCGGGTCGTGGCTCCACCCGGGACTAAAGGTGGTCTTTAGCCCCGGTTCGCGTCCCGACCCGGGACTAAAGCTCCGCCTATATAAGCACGAGTTGGAAATTTCCAACCCAAATCGCCGGTTCGATCTTTCTTCTTCCTCTCGCTCGCGTGCAGCACCGGACAAACTACTCGACGCCGCCAGGCTGCGCGCCGTCGCCGTCCTCCTCGCCGTCGACGTCGCCCTACCGTCCTCCTCACCATCGACGTCGCCCTGCCGTCCTCCTCGCCGTCGCTGTCGCCCTGCCGTCATCCTCGCCGTCGTCGTCGCCGTGCCGTCCTCCTCACCATCGCCGCCGCCCTGCCGTCCTCCTCGATCCAACTCCCCGTGCCGCCGGTGAGCCTCTCTCCTCTCCTCTCTCGATCGATCGTCGAAATGCATGCTTATGTAATTTTGTACGTATATAGATGCTTAATCAGTGTTTTGTAGATTATTGCTTATTTTTTCTATTCTATATGCTTAAGTGTTATTTGTAGAATATTTGGTGAATTTAAGGTTAGGTAGGTTAGTGTTAAATAGGTTATTTGTGTTATTTTTGTGTTATGTAAATTTGTGTTATTGGGGTTAGGTAGTTAGTGTTAATTAATAGGTTATTGCTAGTTTAGGGTTATGTAAATTTAAGTAAGTTAGTTTCGGACCTTTTAGTTTAGGTCATAGTTAGTGTTTAAGCATATACAAATCTACAATCTACAAATAACACTTAAATCACTACAAATATCACTTAAGATGCTTATGTGATATTTGTAGTGATATTTGTAAATTGTAGAATATTTGTAGATTGTAGATTGTACATGTTTAAGTGAATTTTCTTTTAGGTGTAGGTTAAGCTAGAGAAAACAACATTGTTAGTGTTAATAATGGATTTATCAAGACTGCCACATTATGTATGTGCACAAGTTTTGATTCAATTTTTTTGGTCTCATCTATGTAACGTTGCTAGCTAGATTCTACATGTCACATTGTTGTTTGTCAAAGTATTGAAAAAAATCCATGGCTTCATCATTAGCTGGTAGTAAGAGACGCATGACGCTATCAAGCTCTCGAAAGTTGTTTTGGAACGGAGTTCCTTATAGAATAATTCGTTTTTTAGTACGAAGTTCAGCAAAATCCTTCCAAATAGCAATATTCGGATGGCTCTTTTTAAACAGTGTACCAAAAAGCTAATCATTCTATTCGGGATTCCGTTACAAAACAACTTTGTAAAGCTTCATAGCATCATGCGCCTATTACTACTAGGTAATGATGAAGTCATGTTTTCTTGAAGAAATCCATGGCTTCATCATTACCTGGTAGTAACAGACGCATTGTAACATCCCAAAATTATAAATTTTGGAATGTTAATATAATTATTAGATTGATTGTTTGTTTGTTTGAGTGATTGATACTTGAGTGAAATTTATAACTTTTTAAAACTTTTGAATAGAGGGAATAAAATGACTTTCCCATTTTTCTTTTGAATTCAAATTCATCCATTTAAAATCAGTAAGAGAAGATAACATGACTTCTTCAACTATAAAGAATTTGGATGAATGTGACACTTGAATTTTCCTTTGGTTTTTGATTTGAATTTTTATTTTATTTTTGGCACAAGATTTCAACCACAAAATATTTCCTGACAATATACTTGCCAAGCAATAAAGAGAGGAGGTAACATGACACCCCCAAAAAAATAAAAGTCACAAGAAAAATAGTGCCAAAAAATTTAAAGACAAAATTTGGATTTAAAAAAAATATAAAGTTTTTATTTTGTGAAAAATAAAATGTTCATGTTGTAGGAAATTTTATTCTGAAATTTTTTATATATAATATGTCTATATAAAATGTTCTCTCTTTTTCATTTATACGTTTTTCTTTAGTGTCCTTTTATTTTATTTTTTCAAAAAAAAATTTGTTCATAAAAAAACCGAAATAGAAGCTCACAACCATGCACGTGTGTGTGTGCGTGGTGTGCTTGGCCCATGCGGGTGCCTGTTTTATTTTGGCCCATGTGGCTCCTCTCCCTCCTTTTCTCCTCTTTTCGTATTTGTTTAGTCCCACATTACCTAGCTATTGACTTTTAGACCTTCTTTCCACCTATAAATATAGAGCCATAGGAGCATCCAAAAAATCGTCTATTTCGGGTTAAATCAATCTTTTGGTTTGACTAGGTTAATTAAATAAAAAATATATTTTTCTTCTCTTCGGCGGGATTTCTGGAAGTCGTCTCATTGGAATTAATTCTTACTCTGCATTCTAAAGCTATTTTTCTTCGTATTTTTTTTATACCCTCGTAGTTTATTATTTCTAAACTAGTATTCCTACACTAGTATACGGTAGAGTAATTAGATATATTATTTAGTCTTCATATTTACACGTATTTACACATTAGTACTAGAATTCTTTTAAACATAGCACTTTTCTTCCGTAAAAACAGCTTGGCCCTAATTTTTCAAATAGCCATAACTTTTTACTCGTTTATCCGAATTAGATGAAACCAACGCCTAGAGTTTCGTCTTGATCCCACCTATCCGGTGAACCTATCATATCAACTTTTTGAAATTTTCAAATTTCGAAATTTGTTCACACTGATATTCAAACTTCTTTTGATCACATCTTTTTATCCGTAGCTCTGTTTTAGATGAATCCAATTGCGTCGGATTCGTATCAAAGTAATCTTTCCGTTTGTATCATTAATTTTAACTTTTTAACTTATAATTTTGATCAAATCAGATTTATCTATTAGTGCCCAAAAGTGTTCACATCATTCTAAGCCGATTCAATGTTATATTGAAGTATTTGTATCTGTTGATCCGCTATTTCAAATCTAGTAATTCTTTTTTTCTACATGCTCATATTGATCTCCTATATCCAGTAGCATCATTAGTTTCGACCTTTGAACCTTACAAATTTGAGCGATTCAAATTTGTATTCGAACATTCATTTGATCTTATCTTGCAAATCGTAACACCTTTTCAATTGATTCCTTTTACCCCTAAATACTCATGTCATATATTTTTGTACATAACCAACGTACCTCAGTTCAACTTCTTTTGACCTTCTGAATGCAAATTCAATTCATACTTCAATTCGCTATAACTTGTGTTGTAGTTGTAGTGCTCCATTTCAAGAAATTCTTTCTACAAATAAATTCTTATGTCTTATACTATTTGTCAAACAACATTCATGTTGTTCTCCCAATATTTTTTATCATCTCCCATAGTGTATGCAAGTCGAGCTTATATAGCGATAGTTGATCATCCTTTGACTCTTTTGAGTTGACCCCTTTCACCGTTCCTTTTACAACACCATAAGGCCCTATCTTTTCTTGTTAAATCATGGTATGTTGTTATTTTGCACAAAGATATGTTTTGTTCTTATGCTCTTTTGGTTCTTCCTTTTGGCATGGATGTTTATTGAATGCTATTCGTTTACGATAGATTGCTCGGAGTGCGACGAGTAGAATTATCAGGATTTTGAGAGCGGATATCTTCATCAAGTAATACCAGGCAAGTCATTTGATCATGTATCACCTATGTTTTATGCATCGTAGTTCTACCATCCTATGCCCAATTGCATGCTGAGTAGGTACTTGGAAATTATGGTTACATATTGTAGTATCATGTGGTAGGCACCCAACAACCCCGTTACTTGGCCCGGGACGATAAATTTCATATTGCTATGCTTGAGTAGACGGGATTCTGGTTGAGAGTTTATCACGAGTGATGCGAGAATAATTTAATAACCAAGACCGGTTAAGTCAAGACTTTTCAAGACCTCGTGATGCAATGCAACTCCGGTGAAGGACGGTTGATCGGCTCCCTGGAGAAACCAGTGGATGACCCCGGATGCTGGAGACGGCCATGACATCTTGCGGAAAGCTTCACCCAGGCTCAAAGAGACGAACGGATATTTTCAAGACCCAAGGCTTACCTGCACAGCCACAAGTCATTATGGGCTCTGGCTTGGTTGGACAACGCGGCGACTCTGGACAGGCGGTGCTAGCAGATGTAGAAGAACGGTAGGATTGGATGGGCACCGACAGGGATTCAGAGGGATCCGTTGAAAGACCATGTTTCGATCATCCGGTCTTCAAACACCCTGAAGTGCGAGGACATACTCGGAGGCGATCAAATCTTGTGGGGAACGTGTGCAAAACTCTGCAGAGTACTCAAACCTAATCGATTAGCCGTGTCCACGGTCATGGACAACTTGAGCCAAAGGAACTGAAGTTATTTGAAATTATCAACACAAATAATAATATTGATGTGGGAATTATTGACAACTCGGGTACGAGAATTGGTTGGCGGAACCATCTCGTTAACAACCAACAATGTAGTAACATTTTGCTTTTAGCCCTCTCTTGATGTAGGAGAAAACTTGCTTTTCGCTAAAAACTTATAGCCCCACCTGCCATATATGCATATAGTATAGATGATTACTTTTCACCCCTCTATTATGTGACTTGCCGGCATATTCAATATGCTGACCTACACGGCTGCAACGTCTTATGTTGCAGATATTTTCTTCGACGAGTAAGAGTACGATTCAGGGTTACACTCTACACTCAACTTGCCGTTGGTGTTTATTGGGACTCCACTCCCTTGACTGCTTCCGCTGAGATATTTAAGGTATATATCAGTTTTACGCTATTTACATGTGATTGCACTTTGATATATACATTGATGTACTGTGTGTGTCAGCATACTGATCCAGGGATGGCACAAAAACACAAAGGCTTGACTCGTTTTGAGTCGGGTCGCTACACGCATGACGCTATCAAGCTCTCGAAAGTTGTTTTGGAACGGAGTTCCTGATAGAGTAATTCATTTTTGGTACGAAGTTTAGCAAAGTCCTTCCAAATAGCGATATTCGGATGGCTCCTTTCGAGCTGCGTACCAAAAAGCTAATTATCCTATTCGGGATTCCGTTACAAAACAACTTTGTAAAGCTTCATAGCATCATGCGCCTATTACTACTAGGTAATGATGAAGTCATGTTTTCTTGAAGAAATCCATGGATTCATCATTACCTGGTAGTAACAGACGCATGACACTATCAAGCTCTCGAAAGTTGTTTTGAAACGGAATTCCTGATAGAATAATTCGTTTTTTGGTACGAAGTTAAGCAAAGTCCTTCCAAATAGCGATATTCGGATGGCTCTTTTTAAACTGTGTACCAAAAAGCTAATTATCCTATTCGGGATTCCGTTACAAAACAACTTTGTAAACCTTCATAGCATCATGCGCCTACTACTACTAGGTAATGATGAAGTCATGGTTTTTCTTGAATCCTTTGACAGTAGACAATGTGACATATAGAAGGGTAGATGAGATCAGGAAAAATATGGATCATTTTCTACACATCCAGAATGTCGCCATTTTGTTAAATCCCTTAAAGGTTAAGAGAATCCGTTAGACATATTTTAGAGTATAGGTTCACTCATTTTGCTCTGTATGTAATTTTCTGATGAAATCTTTAAAAGGTCTTATATTTTGAAATGGAGGGAGTAAAAGTTTAGAAAAGTTTATTAAATAGTAGAAATTTAAATAATAGGACATACGATGCCTGGCCCGCATCCTCGTCGTCGACTCGGTGGCGACCACCTCCTTGATAGGCGCCAGCATGTGCGGGACTGGGCTCCGCTGGGCTGGCACTGGGAGGAGTTACCTTCCGGGGCGCGCAGCTTGGTGAGGAACCGGGCTCCCGTCATCGACCCGGAGCTTCTTTGGTGGCGGTCGCGTGGGCCACTTGCGGTGCCTAGGTTGCCGGGCCCCGAGGAGGAGGTACGTCGCCGTGTCAGGGAGGAGGACGAGCACGTCCGTCGCTACATGAAGGCGTTGGATGCCAGGTTCTCCAGTACGTGGCAGGTTCTTCAGGGATCTCACCCGAGCTATGATCCGGTGATGGTCCCTGCTCTCTGGGTGTCCACCGCCCGTGCCTCAGTACAACGACGGCACTTTGTTGGTTGACCAGTTATATATTATTCAATGTATTACTGTATTCGAGAGATGTATTATTTATGTATTCCAGATTATATATTCGATAATATTAAGTGGATTATTCGATGATGCATTAATTAAGTGTATTATTCGATGTATATAAGCGGGAGTTTTAGTTGTTAGTTAATTTAGTTTTTTATGTTTAATTAATTTGTAGATACTATGGATCCAATACACGACAGAGACGAACATCAGGAAGACGTGATGCATGGTGTCATCCGCGGGGATGATATTTTAGTTCGTGATGTTGATGTCACCAATCAGTTTTTGAACGAGTCCGGCAAGGGAGATGAGTCTCTCAACACACGAGGTAGAAGCTCCGGTGAGGTAGACACCCACACCTCGGGCGAGGGAGGAATCGGCGGCTCCAATGAGGAAGAAGCCGACGAGGGAGAAGCCGACCGCTCCATCGAGGTGCATATATATATATTAATAAATTAATCCTCTGCTATATACATATATTAACACTCTTTCTTTTAGCCCTCCGGACCGTGCAAAACTTTAGTACATACGAAACGAGGCCCAACCAAGAAGCTGGATGACAGTGAGAGATACAGGATCGAAACAGTCTCAAATGCCAGGCAACCAATTGCTCCCACAGATGTAAAGCAGAAGTTTGTGAAGGCATGCGGAATTGTTGTTAGGGACCACATCCCTATCACCACTCGAGAATGGATTAAGCCAAGGGAGGAAGGAGTCTCATATGTCGGCATATCAGCCAAAGTAAACCTTTGGAGAAAGCTCATGCTTCATTTCACCTGCCAGCGCCAGAGGTGGATCCATATGAGGAGGAAATGAAGAGGCGAAAAGAGGCCCTAGAGAAAAAAAAAAGTCAATGAGTGGGCTCTTAAGAAGATGGCCGATCTATTCAGGGGCTAGAAACAAAGATTGCACCAGGAATTTATCTTGAAAGATAAGACTCCAGATTTCGATCACAGCTATGAGAAGATAAAAGACTACTGGGCTGAATTTGTGGCGTACAAGAAATCGGAGGACACCTTGAAAAAGTCTGCAACAAATAGGATGAATGCAGGTAAGAAAAAGTACCACCATATTATGGGGCCTGGTGGCTACGACGGTGAAAGGACGTGGATGTCACCTAGAGGGGGGGATGAATAGGGGCTTTAAAATAATTACAGTTTAGGCTTGAACAAATGCGAAATAAAACTAACGTATAATTTGTCAAGCACAAAACCTAAAACAACTAGGCTCAACTATGTGCACCAATAACTTATGCTAAGCAAGATAAACAACTAAGTGATAGCAAGATATATGACAAGAAACAATATGGCTATCACAAAGTAAAGTGCATAAGTAAAGGGTTCGGGTAAGAGATAACCGAGGCACGCGGAGACGATGATGTATCCCGAAGTTCACACCCTTGCGGATGCTAATCTACGTTGGAGCGGTGTGGAGGCACAATGCTCCCCAAGATGCCACTAAGGCCACCGTAATCTCCTCACGCCCTCGCACAATGCAAGATGCCGTGATTCCACTAAGGGACCTTGAGGGCGGTCACCAAACCCGTACAAACAAGGTTGGGGCAATCTCCACAACTTAATTGGAGGCTCCCAACAACACCACAAAGCTTCACCACAATGACATATGGCTTCGAGGTGACCACAAATGCTCGGGGCAATCTCCACAACTTAATTGAAGACCCCGACGCTTTCCCGGAGCTTTACACCACAATGATTGAGCTCCGAGGCACCACCAAGCTTCTAGGGGTACCAAGTACCCAAAGGTAATAAGCTTCTCAACTTCTCACTTCCACGTATCGCCGTGGAGAACTCAAACCGATGCACCAAATGCAATGGCAAGGGCACACGGAGTGCCCAAATCCTTCTCTCCCAAGTCCCACCAAAGCAACTAATGCTAGGGAGGAAAACGAGAGGAAGAATGAAGAAGAACACGAAGAACTCCAAGATCTAGACCCAATGGGTTCCCCTCACTTAGAGGAGAAAGTGATTGGTGGAAATGTGGATCTAGATCTCCTATCTCTTTTCCCTCAAGAACTAGCAAGAATCATTGGAGGGATTGGGAGTTAGCAAGCTCGAAGAAGGTCAACAATGGGAGAAGAACACGAGCTAAAGAGATATGGTTCAATGGGGAAGAAGACCCCCTTTTATAGGTGGGGAAAAATCCAACCGTTATGCTTCACAGCCCGCACAGAGCGGTACTATCGCTCATGGGAACGGTACTACGCTCATGGGAGGTATTGCCGCTCGGTAGGTTCACCAACCATGCTGAGGCCAAAAAGGATGCAAAAAACAGTCCGACGGAGAAGTACTACCGCTAGGGAGCGGTAGTAAAAAATTACTACCGCTCCGGGGGCGGTACTACCGCTACAGGAGCGGTACTACCGCTCGCACCAGGAGCGATACTACCGTGGATATTGAAACTGCTCTAACTTTCGCATACAGACTCTGAATTCAACGAAACCAAGTTTGTTGGAAAGCTAACGACGTGGGCTAACACAATCGTGATAGAAATATCAATAAGAAGCAAGTGAGAAAAGTCCCCTAAGAAAATGGTGAGAACCCTTCTTCGAATAAGACTGGTAAAAACTCCCAACATCGAAAACATCATAGAAGATGCATATGGACACGTTTTCTATGAACTCGAGCTTGTCATGTAGATGACCATAATCTATAAAACTCACAAAGAGAAACACCACACAAGAACCAAGAAGCATGATGCAAGGATGCAAATGGTTTGAGCTCTCAACGAACGATACGATCAAGCTACTCACTTGAGAGCCCCCCTTGACAGTACGACAATCTATCCTAAAACAGAAAACCTATCAAGGGCAAACCTATACCTTGCACCTCGTCCTCCTGAGCTAGATTACGATGATCTTGGCTTCCTCAAGATGGTCCACCTTTCTTGATTGCGTTGGCTTGATGAAGACTAGTTGATTGCTCCCCCATACACACTATGGGTGAGCCGCTCTTTAGCATATCTTCACAAGTACATTGCCACCATCCTCCAGCACTTTATGTCATCCTCCATGGGTTGTATGAGATCTTCCTCTTGATGCAAGCCCATGGAAATAGACCTAACCAGAACTCTCACGAAGACCATGGGTTAGTACACAAATACGTAATGGACAATGCTTACCATACCATGGGATCACTTGATCCCTCTCGGTACATCTTGTACGCTCTGTGTGTTGATCATCTTAATTTACTCTTTATCTGATGATCTTGATCAACCTTGTGTCTCTATGACCATTCTTTGGATAATATCTTGAATACCACCTTGGTCATCATATAAACTCCTTGAACCTGAGAGATGGACTTCAAGAAGTGCCTATGGACAAATCCTATAAATATAACTCAAGGCAACCATTAGTCCATAGGAATTGTCATCAATTACCAAAACCACATATGGAGAGATATGCTCTATCAGACGGTAAGATGGCTAAGTGGGAAGCACTTGAGGCATCATTTATGCAAAAAAATATCACTCTAGAGCCCTTAAGATGGCTCGAACGGGGAAGAAACTGGTTTTACGGGCATGGGGGCTTGTTGGACAGAGAAGGGAAGGCAATATATAACCAAAGACACAAAGATAATACCCTACCCATCGAGGACATTAGACATGCAGTTTAGATAGAGAGAACGACGAGCTCACATGCGCCCTTGGGAATAAGGAACACAAAGGGCGAGCATGAGGCTTACCAGGATCCCCTCCGTGGATGCTTGCGTTTTCCGAGGAAAGGAAGAGATTTGCCAATAGAAGCAATCAAAGGAGAAAGGAAAAGGAGGCGCGTGATAAAGCGGCTGGGGCAGACCGGCTGCATAATTTAGAAGAAGCAGTAAAGCGGCTGCAGCAGGATCAAATCGACACACAGCAAGGTAGCGGCCAATCTCAACGGCTCAGGATAGAAGCTGCATCGAATCGGAAAAGCAGTGTCGCTTCCATGCAGCTCCAGGATGATGGTGATGATGCACTGACGATGGATCCTCCTCGTCGCTACCCAGTGGATGATATCACAGAGAGCACACCTTGTGAGCTAAAGGTGAATGTTGCTAACTTAAGGTTGACGGTGGTGGTCCGCATGGCCATACCAATTGGACATAATCCAACTTGGCATTGCTCTCCGGTTCCACAAGGGTACTGATACGTCCATTTTGCATCATGCTTTCATGTTGATATTTATCGCTTTATGGGCTGTTTTATTACCTTGTGGTACCATACTTATGCCTTTTCTCTCTTATTTTCCAAGGTTTATTTGAAGAGGGAGAATACCGGCAGCTGGAATTCTGGACTGAAAAAGGAGCAACTTTGAGTCCTCTATGCTGCGCAACTCCAAATGCCCTGAAAATCAACGTAGAATTTTTTGGGATTATATAAAAAATACTGGGCGAAAGAAGTACCAGAGGGGAGCTACCACGGCCCCACAAGCCTGGTAGCCGCCACCCCCTGGTGGCGGCTACAGGGCTTGTGGGCTCCCTAGCGGCCCACTGGCCCCCCTCTTTTGCTATATGAAGGGTTTCGTTCCAGAAAAAATCAAGGAGGAGCTTTTTCATGGATTCTCCGCCGCCACGAGGCGGAACTTGAGAAGATCCAATCTAGAGCTCCGGCACGACGATCTTGCCGGGGAAACTTCCCTCCCGGAGGGGGAAATCATCGCCATCGTCATCACCAACACTCCTCTCGTCGGAGGGGATTCATCTCCATCAACATCTTCATCAGCACCATCTCCTCTCCAAACCCTAGTTCATCTCTTGTAACCAATCTCCATCTCGCGACTCCGATTGGTACTTGTAAGGTTGCTAGTAGTGTTGATTACTCTTTGTAGTTGATGCTAGTTGGATTACTTGGTGGAAGAGTTTATGTTCAGATCCTTGATGCTACTCATCACACCTCTAATCATGATTATGATTATGCTTTGTGAGTAGTTACTTTTGTTCCTAAGGACATGGGATAAGTCATGCTGATAATAGTCATGTGAATTTGGTATTCGTTCGGTATTTTGATATGTTGTATGTTGTCTTTTCCTCTAGTGGTGTTATGTGAACGTCGACTACATGACACTTCACCATATTTGGGCCTATAGGAAGGCATTGGGGAGTAGTAAGTAGATGATGGGTTGCTAGAGTGACAGAAGCTTAAACCCCAGTCTATGTGTTGCTTCGTAAGGTGCTAATTTGGATCCACTAGTTTAATGCTATGGTTAGACGTTGTCTTAATTCTTCTTTCGTAGTTGCAGATGCTTGCGAGAGGGGTTAATCAGAAGTGGGATGCTTGTCCAAGTAAGGCAATACCCAAGCGCCGGTCCACCCACATATCAAACTATCAAAGTAACGAACGTGAATCACATTAACATGATGAAACTAGCATGACAGAAATTCCCGTGTGTCCTCGGGAGCGTTTTTCCTCCTATAAGACTTTGTTCAGGCTTGTCCCTTGCTACAAAAGTGATTGGGCCACTTTGCTGCACCGTTGCTACTACTTGTTACTCGTTACTTTTCACTTGCTACGTTTCACCTTGCTACACCATCACTTGTTACCGCTACTTTGAGTGCTTGCAGTTATTACCTTGCTGAAAACTGTTTATCAGAGCCTTCTGCTCCTCGTTGGGTTCGACACTCTTACTTATGAAAGGACTACGATTGATCCCCTATACTTGTGGGTCATCAAGACTCTTTTCTGGCGCCGTTGCCGGGGAGTGAAGCGCCTTTGGTAAGTGGAATTTGGTAAGGAAACATTTATATACTGTGCTGAAATTTATTGTCACTTGTCACTATCGAAACTATTCCTTTGAGGAATTTGTTCGGGGTATCTTCACCACGAACGGAAGCACGAGGAGTTGTTCCTCAACGTGAGGTACCTACTGAAAATATCTTTTATGAAATTCCTTCGGGTATGCTTGAGAAACTGCTAGCTAATCCTTTTACAGGAGATGGATCTTCACATCGAGACTTGCATCTGATCAATGTAGATGAAGTTTGTGGTTTATTTAAGCTTGCAGGTTTGCCCGAGGATGAGGTAAAGAAGAAAGTCTTTCCTTTATCTTTGAAGGATAAGGCGTTGACATGGTATAGGCTATGTGATGATATTGGATCATGGGACTACAATCGGTTGAAATTGGAATTTCATCAAAAGTTTTATCCTATGCATTTAGTACATCGTGAACGGAATTATATTTATAACTTTTGGCCTCGTTACAGGGAAAGCATAGCTCAAGCTTGGGGAGGCTTAAATCAATGCTATATTCATGCCCCAATCAAGATCTCTCGAGAGAAATTATCGCTCAAAACTTTTATGCTCGGCTTTCTCATGAAGATCGTACTATGCTTGACACTTCTTGTACGGGTTCTTTTATGAAGAAGGATATTGACCACAAGTGGAATTTATTGGAAAGAATCAAACGTAACTCTGAAGATTGGGAGCTTGAGGAAGGTAAGGAGTCAGGTATGAATTTCCAGTTTGATTGCGTTAAATCTTTTGTTGAAACAAACACTTCTAAAGATTTTAGCGCTAAGTATGGACTTGACTCTGAGATAGTAGCTTCTCTATGTGAATCTTTTGCTGCTCATGTTGATCTTCCCAAAGAGAAGTGGTTTAAATATCATCCCCCTGTAGAAGTCAATATAGCTAAACCCAATCTAGTTGAGGAGAAAGTCATTGCCTTTAGTGATCCTATTGTTCCTTGTGCCTACGCTGAGAAACCACCATACCCTGCTAGGAAAAAGGATTATTCTAAAGCTCCAACTGTGATACGTAGGGGTTACATTAGACCACATGCACCCCGTGAGGAAATTAGATTTGAACATAGTGTTGCTATTATCAAAGATCTCTTAGCCGAAGACATAGACGGGCATGTTATCAAATTCTGTGAGGACTCTGCTAGAATTGCTAAACCTCACGCGAAAGACAAATACGGACCTGTAGTTGGCCTTCCCGTTGTTTCTGTCAAGATGGGAGATCACCGTTATCATGGTTTATGTGATATGGGTGCTAGTGTTAGTGCAATACTCCATTCCCTATATGATGAAATCAAAGATGAGATTGCACCTGTTGAGTTAGAACACATTGATGTCACTATTACGCTAGCTAATAGAGACACTATCTGCCCTCTGGGAAGAGTGAGAGACGTAGAAGTCGTGTGTGGTAAGACGAAGTATCCTACTGATTTCCTCGTCCTTGCTACTGCACAAGATAGCTTTTGTCCCATCATATTTGGTAGACCCTTTCTCAACACTGTCAATGCTCACATTGATTGCATTAAGCAGACTGCCACTGTTAGTTTCGAGGGTGTGTCTCATGAATTTAACTTCTCCAAGTTTTGAAGACAACCCCATGAAAAAGAGTCATCTGGTAGGGATGAAATCATTGCTCTTGCCTCTATTGTCGTACCTCCTACGGATCCTTTAGAGCAATATTTGCTTGAGCATGAAAATGATATGCATATGGATGAAAGAGATGAGATAGATAAAATTGTCTTAGAACAATATCCTATTCTCAAGAATAATCTGCCTGTTGAACTGCTTGGGGATATTCCCCCACCGAAGGGTGATCCTGCGTTCGAGCTTAAACAGTTGCCTGATACTCTTAAGTATGCCTATCTTGATGAGAAGGAGATATATCCTGTTATTATTAGTGCTCTCCTCTCGAATCATGAAGAGAAGAAGTTACTAAAAACTTTGAGGAAGCATCGTGCGGCTATTGGATATACTCTTGATGATCTTAAGGGTATTGGTTCCACTCTATGTCAGCACAAGATTAAAACTGATCCTGACTTCAAACCAGTTGCTGATCATCAAAGGAGATTAAATCCTAAGATGAAAGAGGTCGTGAGAAAAGAAATATTAAAGCTTCTGGAAGCAGGAATCATTTATCCTTTCTCTCATAGTGATTGGGTAAGTCCAGTACATTGAGTGCCTAAGAAGGGAGGTATCACCGTCGTTTCTAATGATAAGAATGAATTAATCCCACAAAGGATTATTATTGGCTATAGGATGGTGATAGACTTCCGGAAACTAAACAAGGCAACCAGGAAAGACCATTATCCTTTGTCGTTTATCGACCAAATGCTAGAAAGGCTATCCAAACACACACACTTCTGCTTTCTAGACGGTTATTCAGGTTTCTCGCAAATACCTGTTGCACAATCTGATCAGGAGAAAACCACTTTCACCTGCCCCTTCGGTACCTTTGCTTATAGACGTATGCCTTTTGGTTTATGCAATGCACCTGCCACCTTTCAAAGATGTATGATGGCTATATTCTGTGACTTTTGTGAAAATATTGCTGAGGTTTTCATGGATGACTTCTCTGTTTACGGGTCTTTCTTTGATGATTGCCTCAGCAACCTTGATCGAGTCTTACAGAGATGCAAAGATACCAACCTCGTCTTGAATTGGGAGAAGTGCCACTTGGGTACTTCCCTTACTTGGACAAGCATCCCACTTATGATTAACCTCTCTCGCAAGCATCCGCAACTACAAAACAAGAATTAAGACAAAGTCTAACCATAACATTAAACTAGTGGATCCAAATCAGCCCCTCACGAAGCAGCGCATAAACTGGGGTTTAAACTTCTGTCACTCCAGCAACCCATCATCTACTTACTACTTCCCAATGCCTTCCTCTAGGCCCAAATATAGTGAATTGTTATGTAGTCGACGTTCACATAACACCACTAGAGGAAAAACATCATACACCATATCAAAATACCGAACAAATATCAAATTCACATGACTATTATCAGCATGACTTATCCCATGTCCTTAGGAACAAAAGTAAATAATCACAAGACATAATCATAATCATGACCAGAGGTGTAATGAATAGCATCAAGGGTCTGAACATAAACTTTTCCACCAAGTAATCCAACAAGCATCAACTACAAAAAGTAATCAACACTACTAGCAACCTTACAAGTACCAATCGGAGTCGCGAGACAGAGATTGGTTACAAGAGATGAACTAGGGATTGGAGAGGAGATGTTGCTGATGAAGATGTTGATGAAGATGCCTCCCCTCCGACAAGAGGAGTGTTGGTTATGACGATGGCGACGATTCCCCCCTCCGGGAGGGAAATTTCCCCGGCAGGGTCGTCCTACTGGAGCTCTAGATTGGATCTGCTCAAGTTCCACCCCGCGGCAGCGGCGAAACCACGAAAAAGCTCCCGTATGATTTTTGTCCAGGCCAGGACGCATCACATAGCAAAAGAGGGGGGATAGTGGGCCTTCAGGCAGCCTACAAGCTTTCCCACCGCCACGAGGGGATGGTGGCGGAGTGGGGGCTTGTGGGGCCCTGCTGGCCCCCCTTCGGTAGTTCTTTTGCCCATTATTTTTAATATATTCCAGAAAAAATCCACGTAAATTTTCAGGGCATTAGGAGATGTGTAGAATAGTGGACTAGGATTTGCTCCTTTTCTAGTCCAGAATTCCAGCTGCCTGAATTCTCCCTCTTCAAATAATCCTTGCAAAAATAAGAGAGAAAAGGCATAAATATGGTACCACAAGAAATATAACATCCCAAAAAGCAATAAATATCAACATGAAAGCATGATGCAAAATGGACGTATCAACTCCCCCAAGCTTAGACCTCGCTTGTCCTCAAGCGAAAACCAAGTTCCATAAACATGTCCACATGTTTGGGGACGAAGGTGTCGATAAAACATAATACGGACATGAGGGCATCATGATCACACATAGAACAACAATATATCACAAAGATTCTTATGGGAAAGTAACAATTCCTTCACAAAGCAAAGCATGAAGCAAAAACCTTACCGAGAAGTAACCAACAATAGTCCATAGTCATTGGAGCAATTGCAATTTATCACAACATCACAAAGAGTCAAATAAGAGCTTGTAAGGCAAACCCACATACTCAATCATCTCTTTTGTTTTCCACAATTGTTACAACTCACGTGGTACTCATGGTGTCAAAGTTTCAGGTGGACACAGAGGAAGATAGGGGCTTATAGTTTTGCCTCCCAACAGTTTACCTCAAGGGTAAAGTCAACAATAATAAAGCATGAGTACTCAACTCCAAGTTGATATATGAATATAGATCTTTCCCAAGCATGTGACGGTAGCCAAGACAAATGCAAAAAGGGAATTGGTGATGATCACCATGACTCTTACAAGGGTAAAAAGTAAAGGTACAAGATAGGACCTTCGCAGAGGGAAGCAGAGGTTGTCATGCGCTTTTGAGGTTTGAATGCGTGTCCTCTTAGTGCGGAGAAACATCACTTTATATTGCTGCCTGTGATAAAGAACTTTATTATGCAGTCTGTCGCTTTTATGTCTTCCTCATCACAGGTTCGTACAAAGCTTATTTTCCACACACTAATAGATCATACATATTAGAGAGCAATTTTTATTGCTTGCACCGATGACAACTTACTTGAAGGATCTTATTCAATCCATAGGTAGGTATGGTGGACTCTCATGGCAAAACTGGTTGGAGGTTTATGGATGCACAAGTAGTATCTCTACTAGGTGCGGGAGTTTTGGCTAATATGAGGTGGAAGCAATCGTCACATGCTAAGGGATCTCTAATCATATAACATTGTTTGGAACTAAGCAAACACAATTCATTATGTTGTCTTCCTTGTCCAACATCTACTCCTAGGCATGTAATAGTTTGGTGAGTGCTCACAATTGTAAAAAGTGTCTAAGATGATATATTTATATGTGAACCTCTCTTTCCTTATTACTTCTTATTAATTGCAACAATGACTGGGGTCTAGGTTGATTTATTCTCAACAAGTTTCAATCATCATACGTGTCATAAGTGAAGTTATCACTTTCCATAAGATCGTCTCATGATCTTTCATGCTATCGTTCTTTTCATACTTTTGATCATGGCACAAAGCAAAGCCCTTGACTAAGACACTCTTTATTATATAGCTCGTAAGCTCGAATACATTGGGGGAGATACAAAAGAAAAATACTCAAACTAAAAACTAAAGACTTATTCTTCTAAAAGAAGAAGTAAAAATTGAAAAGGAAAGAACTAAAACAAAGGTAAAAGCAAAAGATATAAAGGTGATACGATACCAGGGGAACTCCCCCAAGCTTGGCAGAAGCCAAGGGGATTTCCATACCAATGCTTAGTTGTCTTCCTTTGGTGGTGGTGGTGTTGTTGTTGGAGCAGTATTGAGATTGTCTAATTTCCACTTGAGCTAAAAGTTCTGCTCCCTTAGATTGTCATTTTCCTCCTCAAGTTTCAAAACTCTATGGCAAAGCTCCTGCTTACTCTCCTGCAAGAAACGAGAAGGGATAAACAAGGTCTTAGGATTCTTCCTATGGTCAGGGAGGCTTGACTTCTTGAACTCCACATGGGTGTTTGCAGGTTGAGGTAGAGGAGCCTCCTCTTCATCGGAACTCGTTTGCTCCTTCCCTTTGGGCTCATAGTCCTCTTCCTCATTAGTGGTCCAGCCATATGGTTCCAAGTCCCCATAGACCTTGGGGTTAGCAAGGTAGTCAGCCACATAGCTCTCTCCTTCTGAATCTTGAGAAGACATCTTGACCTAGATCTGCGGCAGACAACAAGCTCGAAACGAAAACAGAGGAAAACTGCGCGATACGGAGATCAAAACCTTCGGGCGACTATATATTGATTTTTTTCTGGGCCAGAAGGAGTCCTCCGCAAGAAAACGGAGTCCGGGAGGCACACGAGGTGCCCACAAGCTTGCCCACCGCCACCAGGGGTGGTGGCGGTGTGGGCCCTTGTGGCTTCCTCGTTTGCTCTCCGGACTGCTTTTTATTTTTCTAATTTCCAAAAATTCCAAAACTGAGGAAATTTCCTATTGGAAAAGTATCGGAGTCCAATTTCTTGCCGAAACAGATACATCTTCGTTTTGAAGGTCTGAAACAGGCTGATAAACATCCCTTATGTACTCCTGTGGAGTTATGACATTGAGGATATTGGTCTCAACATTTATGGGAGTACCAGAGATGTAATGCTTGATTCTTTGCCCATTTACCACTCTAGGAAAATTTCCTTCCGTGTTATTGATTTTGATGGCACCGGAACGATATACTTCCTCGACAACATAGGGACCTTGCCATTTAGAGAGAAGCTTGCCTGCAAAGAATCTCAAATGAGAATTGTATAGCAAGACATAATCACCTACATTGAACTCTCGTTTTTGTATTCGTTTGTCGTGCCATCTCTTAACCTTTTCCTTGAACAACTTGGCATTCTCGTATGCCTGGGCTCTCCATTCATCTAACGAGCTGATATCAAACAACCGCTTCTCACCGGCAAGTTTGAAATCGAAGTTGAGCTCTTTGATTGCCCAATAAGCTTTATGTTCCAGCTCAAGAGGTAAATGATAGGCCTTACCATAAACCATTTTATACGGTGACATGCCCATGGGATTCTTATAAGCAGTCCTATAAGCCCATAGTGCATCGTCAAGGTTGATAGACCAGTTCTTTCGAGATCTATTGACGGTCTTTTGTAGGATCAACTTCATCTCCCTATTACTCAACTCAACTTGACCACTAGATTGAGGATGATAAGGAGATGCAACTCTATGGTTGACATCATACTTAGCTAGCATCTTGCGGAAAACACCATGAATGAAGTGTGAACCGCCATCAGTCATCAAGTATCTAGGGACTCCAAATCTTGGGAATATGACTTCTTTAAGCATCTTAATAGAGGTGTGGTGATCAGCATTTTTAATGGGGATAGCTTCTACCCACTTAGTAACGTAATCCACAGCAACTAAGATGTGAGTGTACCCATTGGAACTCGGGAAGGGTCCCATATAATCAAAGCCCCAGACATCAAATGGTTCGATGACAAGTGAATAGTCCATAGGCATCTCTTGACGCTTACTGATGTTCCCTATCCTTGGGCATTCGTCACAAGACAAGACAAACTTACGAGCATCCTTGAAGAGAGTGGGCCAATAGAAACCTGATTGCAATACCTTATGGGCAGTTCTATCTCCAGCATGGTGTCCTCCGTAGGCTTCGGAATGACACTTCTGCAGGATCTGTCCCTGTTCATGTTCAGGCACACAACGTCTAATAACACCATCTACTCCTTCCTTATAAAGGTGAGGATCATCCCAAAAGTAGTGTCTTAAATCAAAGAAGATTTTCTTCTTTTGTTGATAGGTGAAACTGGGTGGTATGTATTTGCCTACGATATAGTTTGCATAATCGGCATACCACGGTGCACTAAGTGAAGTGCGGATGACATTAATTTGCTCATCAGGAAAGCTATCATCAATAGGTAGTGGGTCCTCAAGGACATTCTCTAGCCTAGACAAGTTACCTGCTATAGGGTTATGAGCACCCTTTCGGTCAACGACGTGCAAATCAAATTCCTGTAGCAGGCGAACCCATCTGATTAGCCTAGGCCTAGCGTCCTTCTTCTCCATAAGGTACTTAATAGCATCATGATTAGAGTGAATAGTGACTTTTGAGTCAACTATATAAGATCTCAACTTTTCACATGCAAACACGACTGCTAGAAATTCCTTCTCCGTAGTGGCATAGTTTTTTTGGGCACTGTCTAGAGTTTTACTAGCGTAGTGAATGAAATTCAACTTCTTGTCAACTCTTTGTCCTAGAACAACACCAACAGCATAATCACTAGCGTCACACATGATTTCAAAGGGCAAGTTCCAGTCAGGTGGTTGAACAATAGGTGCGGTTATCAAAGCCTTCTTAAGTATTTCGAAAGCTTCCTCACAATCCTCATCAAAAACAAAAGGAACATCCTTCTGCAAGAGGTTGGTAAGAGGCCTAGAAATCTTAGAGAAGTCTTTAATGAACCTTCTATAGAAACCAGCATGACCTAGGAAACTTCGTATACCTCTGATATCTGTGGGGCAAGGCATTTTCTCAATTGCATCAACCTTAGCCTTATCAACTTCAATGCCTCTCTCAGAAATTTTGTGTCCTAAGACGAGACATTCATTAACCATAAAGTGGCACTTCTCCCAATTCAAGATGAGGTTGGTTTCTTCGCATCTCTGTAATACTCGATCACGGTTGCTGAGGCAATCATCAAAGGAAGACCCGTAAACGGAGAAGTCATCCATGAAAACCTCGACAATCTTTTCACAAAAGTCAGAGAATATAGCCATCATACATCTTTGGAAGGTGGCAGGTGCATTACATAAGCCAAAAGTCATACGTCTATAGGCAAAGGTACCGAAAGGGCAGGTGAAAGTGGTTTTCTCTTGATCAGATTGTGCAACAGGTATTTGCAAGAAACCTGAATAACCGTCTAGAAAGCAGAAGTGAGTGTGCTTTGATAGCCTTTCTAGCATTTGGTCGATGAACGGCAAAGGATAATGATCTTTCCTGGTTGCCTTGTTCAATTTCCGGAAGTCTATCACCATTCTATAGCCGGTAATAATCCTTTGTGGGATTAGTTCATCCTTATCATTAGGAACGACGGTGATACCTCCCTTTTTAGGTACGCAATGTACTTGACTTACGCAATCACTATAAGCAATAGGATAAATGATTCCTGCTTCCAGAAGCTTTAATATTTCTTTTCTAACGACCTCTTTCATCTTAGGATTTAATCTCCTTTGATGATCAACAACTGGTTTAAAGTCAGGATCGGTTTTAATCTTGTGCTGACATAGAGTAGGACTAATACCCTTAAGATCATCAAGAGTATATCCAATAGCAGCGCGGTGCTTCCTGAGAGTTTTTAGTAACTTCTTCTCTTCGCGCTCTGAGAGGAGAGCACTAATAATGATAGGATATATCTCCTTCTCATCAAGATAGGCATACTTAAGAGTATCAGGCAACTGTTTAAGCTCGAACACAGGATCACCCTTTGGTGGGGGAGGATCCCCAAGCAGTTCAAAAGGCAGATTATTCTTGAGAATAGGATGTTGTTCTAAGACAATTCTATCTATCTCATCTCTCTCCTCCATATGCATATCATTTTCATGCTCAAGCAGATATTGCTCTAAAGGATCCGTAGGAGGTACGGCAATAGAGGCAAGAGCAATGATTTCATCTCTACCAGACGACTCTCTTTCATGGGGTTGTCTTCCAAACTTGGAGAAGTTAAATTCATGAGACACACCCTCGAAAGTTACTTTGACAGTCTGCTTAATGCAATCAATGTGAGCATTGACAGTGTTGAGAAAGGGTCTACCAAATATGATGGGACAAAAGATATCTTGTGCAGTATCAAGGACGAGGAAATCAGTAGGATACTTCATCTTACCACACAGGACTTCTACGTCTCTCACAATTCCTAGAGGGCAGATAGTGTCTCGATTAGCTAACGTAATAGTGACATCAATGGGTTCTAACTCAGCAGGTGCAATCCCATCTTTGATGTCATCATATAGAGAACGGGGTATTGCACTTACACTAGCTCCCATATCACATAAACCATGGTAACAGTGATCTCCTATCTTAACAGAAACAACGGGTAGGCCAACTACAGGTCAGTGCTTGTCTTTCGCGTGAGGTTAGCAATTCTAGCGGAGTCCTCACAGAATTTGATAACATGCCAATCTATGTCTTCGGCTAAGAGATCTTTGATAATAGCAACAACACTAGGTTCAACTCTAATCTCCTCAGGGGGTGCAAGTGGTCTAATGTAACCCCTACGTATCACAGTTGGAGCTTTAGAATAATCCTTCATCCTAGCAGGGTATGGTGGTTTCTCAGTGTAAGCACAAGGAACAACAGGATCACTAAAAGCTATGATTTTCTCCTCAACTAGATTGGTTTTGGCTATGTTGCTTTCTACTGGAGGATGATATTTAAACCACTTGTCTTTGGGAAGTTCAACATGAGCAGCAAAAGATTCACATAAAGAAGCTACTATGTGAGAGTCAAGTCCATACTTAGCGCTAAAATCTCTAGAAGTGTTTGTCTCAACAAAAGATTTAACGCAATCAAACTGGAAATTCATACCTGAGTCCTTACCTTCCTCCAGCTCCCAATCTTCAGAGTTGTGTTTGATTCTCTCCAATAAATTCCACTTGTAATCAATATCCTTCTTCATAAAAGAACCGACACAAGAAGTGTCAAGCATGGTACGATCTTCATGAGAAAGCCGAGCATAAAAGTTTTGAGTGATGATTTCTCTCGACAGCTCATGATTGGGGCATGAATATAGCATTTATTTAAGCCTCCCCCAAGCTTGAGCTATGCTTTCCCTGTCATGAGGCCAAAAGTTATAAATAAAGTTCCGATCACGATGTACTAAATGCATAGGATAGAACTTTTGATGAAATTCCAATTTCAACCGATTGTAGCCCCATGATCCAGCATCATCACATAGCCTATACCATGTCAACGCCTTATACTTCAAAGATAAAGGAGAGACTTTCTTCTTTACCTCATCCTCAGGCAAACCTGCAAGCTTAAATAAACCACAAACTTCATCTACATAGATTAGATGAAAGTTTGGATGTGAAGATCCATCTCCTGTAAAAGGATTAGCCAGCTGTTTCTCAAGCATACCCAAAGGAATTTCATAAAAGATATTTTCAGTAGGTACCTCAGGTTGAGGAGCAACTCCTCGTGCTTCCGTTCGTGGTGAAGATACCCCGAATAAACTCCTCAAAGGAAGAGTTTCCATAGTGACAAGTGACAATAAATTTCAGCACAGTATATAAATGTTTCCTTACCAATTTCCACTTACCAAAGCCGCTTCACTCCCCGGCAAGGGCGCCAGAAAAGAGTCTTGATGACCCACAAGTATAGGGGATCAATCGTAGTCCTTTCGATAAGTAAGAGTGTCAAACCCAACGAGGAGCAGAAGGCTCTGATAGATGGATTTCAGCAAGGTAATAACTGCAAGCACTGAAAGTAGCGGTAACAAGTGATTGTGTAGCGAGGTGAAACGTAGCAAGCAAAGAGTAACAAGTAACAAGTAGTAGCAACGGTGCAGCAAGTGGACCAATCCCTTTTGTAGCAAGGGACAAGCCTGAACAAAGTTTTATAGGAGGAAAAACGCTCCCGAGGACACACGGGAATTTCTATCATGCTAGTTTCATCATGTTCATATGATTCACGTTCGTTACTTTGATAGTATGATATGTGGGTGGACTGGCGCTTGGGTACTGCCCTTACTTGGACAAGCATCCCACTTATGATTAACCTCTCTCGCAAGCAAACACAAATACAAAAGAAGAATTAAGACAAAGTCTAACCATAGCATTAAACTAGTGGATCCAAATCAGCCCCTCACGAAGCAGCGCATAAACTGGGGTTTAACCTTCTGTCACTCCAGCAACCCACCATCTACTTACTACTTCCCAATGCCTTCCTCTAGGCCCAAATATGGTGAAGTGTTATGTAGTCTACGTTCACATAACACCACTAGAGAAAAAACATCATACATCATATCAAAATACCGAACGAATATCAAATTCACATGACTATTATCAGCATGACTTATCCCATGTCCTCGGGAACAAAAGTAACTACTCACAAGACATAATCATAATCATGACCAGAGGTGTAATGAATAGCATCAAGGATCTGAACATAAACTCTTCCACCAAGTAATCCAACAAGCCTCAACTACAAAGAGTAATCAACACTACTAGCAACCTTACAAGTACCAATCGGAGTCGCGAGATGGAGATTGGTTACAAGAGATGAACTAGGGATTGGAGAGGAGATGGTGCTGATGAAGATGTTGATGAAGATACCTCCCCTCTGACGATAGGAGTGTTGGTGATGACGATGGCGACGATTCCCCCCTTCGGGAGGGAAATTTCCCCGGCGGGATCGTCCTGCCGGAGCTCTAGATTGGATCTGCTCAAGTTCCGCCCCGTGGCGGTGGCGAAACCACGAAAAAGCTCCCGTATGATTTTTTTTCCAGGTCAGGACGCGTCATATAGCAAAACAGGGGGGCTAGTGGGCCTTCAGGCAGCCCACAAGCTTGCCCACCACCAACAGGGGGGTGGTGGTGGAGTGGGGGCTTGTGGGGCCCTGGTGGCCCCCCTCCGGTAGTTCTTTCGGCCAGTATTTTTAATATATTCCAGAAAAAATCCACGTAAATTTTCAGGGCATTTGGAGATGTGTAGAATAGTAGACTAGGATTTGTTCCTTTTCGAGTCCAGAATTCCAACTGCCTGAATTCTCCCTCTTCAAATAATCCTTGCAAAATAAGAGAGAAAAGGCATAAATATGGTACCACAAGTAATATAACAGCCCAAAAAGCAATAAATATCAACATGAAAGCATGATGCAAAATGGACGTATCAAGTAACAGCAGCAGCAACAGTAGTAACAACATCAGAGAAAAACAAGTAACAACAGCAGTGGGACAAACTCGTAGGCAATGGGTCGGTGATTTGTTTGGATGATATTCATCATGCAACAGCTATAACACGGAGAGATATGTGGCTAGCTCCCGTTCATCAATGTGATGTAAGCATGCATTCCGTGTGTCGTCATACGTGCTTAGGGAAAAGAACTTGCATGACATCTATTGTTCATCCCTCCCGTGGCGGCGGGGTCAAAAAGGAAACTACGGGATATTAAGGTTCTCCTTTTAATAAAGAACCGGACCAACGCATTAGCACTTGGTGAACACATGAACTCCTCAAAGTATGATCATCACCGGGAGTGGTTCCGGTTATTGTCACTCCGGGGTAGCCGGGTCATAACACATAGTAGGTAACTACAACTTGCAAGATCGGATCTAAAACACACATATATTGGTGACAACGTAATAATTTCAGATCTGAAATCATGGCACTCGGGCCCTAGTGACAAGCATTAAGCATGGCAAAGTAGTAGCAACATCAATCTCAGAACATAGTGGATACTAGGGATCAATCCCCGTCAAAACTAACTCGATTACATGATAGATCTCATCCTACTCATCACCGCCCAGCGATCCTACGAATAGATTACTCACGAACGACGAAGAGCTTCATGGAATTGGAGAGGGAATGTAACATCCCAAATTTTGGAATGTTAAAATAATTATTAGATTGTTTGTTTGTTTGCTTGAGTGATTGAAACTTGTGTGAAATTTGAAACTTTTCAAAAACTTTTGAATGAGAGGGAATAAAATGACTTTCCCCATCTCCGATGAATTCAAATTCAATCTTTTAAAAGCAATGAGAGAAGATGACATGACTTCTTCAACTATAAAGAATTTGAATGGAGCTGGCATTTGAATTTCCTTCGATTTTAATTTGCAAATTCTATTTTCCCTCCACTCAAGAAATGTCGGGGAATAATATTCTGTCAAACAGAAAAGAGAGGAGGAACATGACCCTCCAGAGCCAGGGGCATTTGTTGAAGTATTTTGAGCTAAGGAAACAAAATTTAATTTGAGAAAATAATTGCAAAAAGAAATAATGCTTTTAGGGATTTTTTTGGAAAAACATTTTTTTTAAGTTTTTATTTTGGCCGTGGAAAAAATGCCCATCATTTAGATTTTATTTTTCTGATAGTTTTAGTATATAGAAACTCTATATTCCGAATTGATTTGATTTCCCTTTTATCATTTTAGTTTCCTAGTTTTGAAAAAGGAAAGAAATCGTGTTTAAATGGAAATAAACGGTGGCCCATTAAGACCTTTCCAAAAACTGGCCCAACAGGATCTTCTTCTTCCTGTATCTCCTTCCTCACGTGCACAGGACCTTCCTTAGCCATGGACAGAGAAATCCTCACCTCCGGGATTCGCGAGCTATACTTCCTCCCGGCGCCTCCCGTCACCACTATAAGAATGCCCATCTCTCCTCTTTCCATTCCCCTAGAGAAATCCTCTTCTCCCTACCCGTAGCCATCTCGCCACCATCTCCACCTTCCCTGCCATAACCGAGCTCTACAGGAGCTACACCCTGTCGCCCCCCCTGCAGGTCCCTCCCCTCCCTGTCGAGCCCTCCCTACCTCGCCGCCACCTCCCCACCACCGCTCCACCGCACCCCCTCGCCCTGCACCCTCGCCAGAGCTGCGGCCTCCTCCACATCGCCCCGACCAGGAAGCCCCTGATCCTCCCGTCGCCCCCCTGCACCCCTCTCCATCTCCCCCTCGCCTCCCCCCTAGAGCCTCGCCGCCACTCCCCTACGCCGCCCGCACCCCCCCGCCGGCGACCCCACCCCGCCGGAGTTGCACCCCCTCGCCGGAGAAGGCCTCCAGCCCCTGCCAGTCATGGTAAGGCTCCTTCTCCTCATCCTGTTTTTTTTCTTTTTGGTTTGCCTATTAAATCAAGATCTACGGTGTAGATTACAAGGGGCATACCCTTTCGGTTTCTCTTAAAGAACCGGTCCACCAGTGAAGTGAACCGAATCGTTTTTCCTACATAGGGGCCGTTCGTTAGTTAGTTTTAGGAGCGCACGGATACGGCCAATCAGATCGTGCCACGTCATCAGATTTTGTTTTCTGTTTTAAATCTGTGACAGAATTAGTTCCAATTTTGTTTAGCCCATAACTTTTGATCCTTAAGTCCAATGGAGTTGAAACTTGTTCCAGTAGATCACAATTTTTCTGTAGTTTTTAAAAACATATAATTTGTCTATGTTTGAAATTTTCAAATTTGAATTAGATCAGATTTAGTTTAAACCTTGTTTTGCTTATTCCAGGAGTTTAAAAATAGCTTTTAATTTGATTCCTTTTGCTACTGATCACTAGTGATCTTATGTATCAGTGGCAAACATTTCAGATTTATTTGAGTATTTTAGCTCATGGTTTCTTGTGAAACAATTTCTGTTTCACCTCTTTTAGGACTATGGCTATTTCTTTTTCTGTAAATTGTTTTAAATTTTTTTCTTTTATATTTCAGAAAGATTATGTTTTGTTTCTGTTAGTTAACAGTAGGTTGCAACAAGTTTTTATTTTTATTTGTATATGTTATCATGAAATCAATTCTAGTTCCTTAGTAACTTGCAATTGGTTTCTCCACTCTTTCAAATTCCGTTTGGAAATTTTTTCAAATAGTTTTGTGGAAAATGCTTTATTTCATCTTAGTTAAATTTATATATTAGTTCCTTGTTATTATTTTCTGTTAGACAAAAACTATTTAGTGTTTGACGTAGTAGAAGACTCCCTAGTCTTATTTGAAGTTTCTTTCGGATTCCTATTCGCTCTCTCTTTTGTTTTGATTGCTAGAATGATTGCTAGTATGAGTGCTTATGTGAATGATATGTTTGTTATATAGATTTCATCGGAGAGTGACGAGTAGTCTATCAAGTTATTTTCTCGAGAAATTCTTCTTCGTCAACATCACCAGGCAAGTCACTTTGATCATACTATCACCTATGTTTTATGCATCGTAGTTCTACCATCCTATGCCCAAATTGCATGCTGCTTAGGTACTTGGAAATTTTAGTATAGATTGTAGTATCATGTGGTAGGCACCCAACAACCCCGTTACTTGGCCCGGGACGACAAATTTCATATTGCTATGCTTGAGTAGACGGGATTCTGGTTGAGAGTTTATCACGAGTGATGCGAGACTACTTTAATAACCAAGACCGGTTAAGTCAAGACTTTTCAAGACCTCAGAACGCAATGCAACTCTGGGTGAAGGACGGTTGATCGGCTCCCTGGAGAAACCAGTGGATGACCCGGGATGCTCGGGACGGCCATGACATCCTGCGAAAAGCTTCACCCAGGCTCAAAGAGACGGATGGATATTTTCAAGACCCAAGGCTTACCTGCACAGCCACAAGTCATTATGGGCTCTGGCTTGGTTGGACAACGCGGCGACTCTGTACAGGCGGTGCTAGCAGATGTAGACAAACGGTAGGAATGGATGGGCACCGACAGGGATTCAGAGGGACCCGTTGAAAGACCATGTTTTGATCATCCGGTCTTCAAACACCCTGAAGTGCGAGGACATACTCGGAGGCGATCAAATCTTGTGGGGAACGTGTGCAAAACTCTGCAGAGTACTCATACCTAATCAATTAGCCGTGTCCACGGTCATGGACAACTTGAGCCACAGGAACTGAAGTTATCTGGATTTCTCAACACCATTAAATATATTTGATGAGGGTAATTATTGACAACTCGGGTACGAGAACTGGTTGGCGGAACCATCTCGTTAACAACCAACAAAGTAGTAACATTTTGCTTTTAGCCCTCTCTTGTTGTAGGAGAAAAATTTGCTTTACGCTAAAACTTACAACCCCACCTGCCATATATGCATATAGTATAGATGACATTTTACCCCTCTCTTATGTGACTTTCCAGCATATTCAATATGCTGACCTACACAGCTGCAATGTCTTATGTTGTAGATATTTTTCTTCGACGAGTAAGAGTACGATTTAGGGTTACGGTCTACACTCAACTTGCCGTTGGTGTTTATTGGGACTCCACTCCCTTGACTGCTTCCGCTGAGATATTTAAGGTAGATATCAGTTTTACGCTATTTACATGTGATTTCACTTTGATATATACATTGATGTACTGTGTGTGCCAGCATACTGATCCAGGGATGGCATAGAAACGCAGAGGCTTGACTCGTTTTGAGTTGGGTCGCTACAGGGAAGAAGGTTGATGATGACGATGGCGACGATTTCCCCTCTCCGTAGCCCAAAACGGACTCCAGATCTGCCCTCCAGATGAAGATCAGGATGTGGCGGCGCCTCCGTATCACAAACGCGACGAAATCTTCTCGCTTGATTTTTTCTGGGACGAAAGTGAACTTATAGAGCTGAGATTGGGGGCGGCAGAGCCACGTGGGCCCCACAAGCTTGCTAGCCGCCGCCACCCCTGTGGTGGATCTTTGCGCACGTATTTTTCATATTTTCCAGAAATATTCTCCGTAAATTTTCAGGACGTTCTGAGAACTTTCATTTCTGCACAAAAACAACACCAAGGCAATTTGCTGAAAACAGCGTTAGTCCACGTTACTTCCATTCAAACCATGCAAATTAGAGTCCAAAACAAGGGAAAAAGAGTTTGGAAAAGTATATACGATGGAGACGTATCAACTCCCCCAAGCTTAAAACCTTGCTTGTCCTCAAGCAACTCAGTTGACAAACTAAGAGAGAAAGAAAAACTGTGACAAACTCTGTTTGATCTTGTTGTTGCAACTATGTCTAACTCATAACCAGAATTTCAGCAAGATCACAAGTTAACCACATAAGCAAGTGACACAAAGGTCTCACGGTAAACTAATATCAGTGGCATAATCAGCTAACGAGCAAATAATAATGAGTTTCAAATACCAACGCTTCAATCAAAACAAGCATGAAGCAATATGAATAGGTGGTATCTCGCTAGCTCTTTCTGAGACCGCAAAACATAAATGCAGAGCACTTTCAAAGATCAAGGGCTGACTAAACATTGTAATTCATAGCAACGAAGATCTAGCCATAGTCATACTCAATATCAATCAAAAGCAAAGCATAAAAATGACAGAGGTGCTCTCTAATTGGTGACTCGACAGGAAAATAAATAGACATGCCCTTCGCAGAGGGAAGCATTGATTTGCAGAGGTGCCACAGCTCAAGCTTTGAAAACAGAGATAATAATTTTGGGTGGCATGCTTTCATTGTCAATGCAATGACCAAGAGTTCTCAATATCTTCCATGCTACTCATGCTATAGGAGGTTCCTAAACAGAAAAGTAAAGTTTTAACTCCCCCACCACCAATCAATCACACTCCACGGCGAGCCGAATCCTCGGGTACCGTCCATACTAACATCAATCTGGGGGGAGTCTTGTTTTACAGTTATGTTTTTGATTTAAGCGTGGAACTGGGCATTCCAATTACCGGCCCCTTTCTCGTGAATGACAGTGAATAAACACATGTCGAGGATAACACTCCTAGCATGGAAGATACCAATAGCCCCCTATCACCACATGAGCGGTTCGGGCATGCAAAACAAATTATTTCTTGAAGGTTTAGAGAGTGGCACATGCAAATTTACTTGGAATGGCAGGTAGATACCGCAAATAGGTAGGTATGGTGGACTCTCATGGAAAAACTTTTGGGTTTATGGAAGTGGATGCACAAGCAATATTCCGCTTAGTACAGGTGAAGGGTAGCAAAAGACTGGGAAGCGACCAACTAGAGAGCGAAAACAGTCATCAAGATGCAATGAGTTTGACTAACATTGAATGCAAGCATGAACAAGATATAAATCACCATGAACACAAACATCATAGAGGCTATGTTGATTTTGTTTCAACTACATGCATGAACATGCGCCAAGTCAAGCCACTTGAATCATTCAAAGGAGAATACCATCCTATCATACTACATCATAGTCATCTCAAAATCTATGTTGGCATTCACGACAAACCATTATAAGCTCTTAGCTAGTTAAGCATGGCATCAGAAACTACGATCTCTAAGTTGTCATTGCAAATATGGTTCTCTCACAACAAAGCAGAATCTGGGACGACAAGCTAGTCATATTTACAAAAACAAAATAGATAGAGTTCATACCAACTTTTCAGTCTCAGTCACTTCATCATATATCATCATTATTGCCTTTCATTTGCACGATCGAACAATGTGAATAATAATAAGAATGCTCATGCATTGGACTAAGCTGAATCTACAGGCAAACACAAAGGAGAAGACAAAGTAATATGGCTCTTTGAAAGCTAAACAGGTATGCATGCAAGAACCACTAAACATTGTAACCAATATCTTCTACCTTGACCCAAAGAAAAAGAAAACTATTTACACGGGAAAACTCCCAACAAGCAAAAGAAGAAACAAAACTCTTTTTGGGTTTTCTCAAAAGGACAGAAAACAAGAAAAACAAGAAAACGAAAACAAACTAGCATGGATAATACAGTGGCAAAGTGTGAACATCGGCTGACAAAGTGAAAGCATAAGCATGAAAGTAAAGTCGGTGAGAACAAGTACTCCCCTAAGCTTAGACTTTTGGCCTAGCTTGGTCTACTCCCATGGATGGTCCTGACGAAACCCAAAATCATAATGGGTGTTATACGGGAGTGTTGCAGCCACTGCCTGAATAGCTGCCTCACGAAGTCGAGTAGCCGTCGCCTCCCTCTCATACTCCTCTGCCTCTCCTATGGTTATGTAGTATCTTCGTTTTACCTGAAAGTCAAAGAAAGCAGGAGCAGGAAGGGTAATATGGAAAACACGCTGCCGGTTAAATATCAAGTGGTATAGGAGGGATCCATGATCTCTCTCAAGGAACTGGTGGCGTGTTAGAGCGACACGATCAAGGTAGGCTGTACGGAGAGGAGGGTCTTCTGAACGGATGGATACTCCAAGAAAATTTGCTAAGCGTGTAGCATAAACTCCACCAAAGAAATCCCCCTCACTGGCATTATTATTCAGCCTCCTTGCTATTATAGCTCCCATGTTGAAGCTCCTGTCACCTGTTACTGCGCTCTTAAGGATACTAAGGTCGGGAGCGCATAGGTGACAATGTGCACCCTTGCCGTTAATGCACCTACCTATGAAGAGGACAAAGTAGTGCAAGGCAGGGAAATGGATGCTTCCTATGGTGGCTTGCGTGATATCTCTGGTTTCTCCAACAGTTATACTGGAGACAAAGTCTCTGATCGAAGACTTAGAAGGATCATTAATACTACCCCCATCGGGTATCTTGCAAATCCTATTGAAATCCTCCAAGTCCATGGCGTATCATTTATCGTACAGATCAAACAGTATGGATGAGTCACAGCCAACTGAAAATTTAAATCTACGCACGAAAGAGGTAGTGAGCATAGCATACTGTTCACATTTATCTGAGAGGAATTCTTCTAACCCGGCATTGCAGACAAGTGTATCAAACTCATCCTTGAAACCTGCTTCAATCATGAACTCATCGGAAGGCCATTCACATGGTTGTACCGGTGCGTCCCTTAGTTGAAAAGGTTCGGGCTCCCGAAAAGAAAGACGGGGACCCTTCTTACTTGAGGAACCACCATGAAACTTCCTCCTGAACATAATTTCCTTTTGCTGAAATTTTTGAAGTTCAAGAGAAAAGTGAATGAAGACCAACCACACCTTGTAGCAACTACTCCTGCTAGTCCCTAGAGACCGTATCACGCACTAAAACTACTTGGGACCAGCTAAAATCAACATTTCTAGCTCAAGAACAGGGTCACCAAGGTAGCAAGAATACGCGAAGGATAAAACACTAGAGAAAAAACAAATTGGACCAATGGAGGAGTCACTTACCAAGGAGTAATTTCCCCAAAACGGTTCGGAGAATGGTGCTTTGAGCAAGGAGATCAAAAATCACAGCCAAATGAGCAAGAACACGGGTTTGAGCTGCGAAACAATTTTTTTCTGGAGGTGGAAGAAGAGGATGGGAGCTGGAATGAGTGGACGGGGGTCCCTGTGGGCCCCACAAGCTTGCTAGCCGCTACTAGGGGGTGGCGGCTACAGGGCTTGTGGCCCACTAGTCTGGCCCCCAGGCCAGCTCTCAAGCCTAGTAATTTTCAAATATTCCGGAAAAAATCATACTAAATTTGTAGGACCATCGGAGAACTTTTATTTTCGAGGTATTTTTTCTCCGGGACGCTAAAACAGAAAACAGGAAAAACTAAACTAAATCTATCATTTTTCTTCTAAGCAACAGAAAATGAAAGCTTAAAACAGAGGTATGTGACTCTTTGATTCATCCGTTTCATGGTCATCGAAAGAAATCCGTCAACGGGGTTGATCAAGCCCTCATGATAAAACCTTCTCGAATCGCAAGAGAGAACGGAGAATTTTCGAATAGCCACTAAGTCACCTCAATGGGGATATGTATCTCCCCAACAAGCAAATCATACTTCATCTTGACACGAGGAATAGGGCATTCAAAGCTCCCAAATAGAATCGATGAAGTCTTTTCAATAGCATTGAGACAATGTACTTGATATCGTTTCTTCGAAAAGTGCACTGTGTGCTCATTACCGTTGACATGGAAAGCGACATTGCCTTTGTTGCAATCTATAACAGCCCATGCAGTGTTTAAAAAGGGTCTTTCGAGGATGACAGCCATGGCATCGTCCTCGGGAATATCCAAGATAACAAAGTCTGTTAAGATAGTGGTGTTAGCAACCACAACAGGCACATCCTCACAAATGCCGATAGGGAAAGCAGTTGATTTGTCGGCCATTTGCAGAGAAATTTTAGTGGGTGTCAACTTATCCAATTCAAGGATACGATAAAGAGAGAGCGGCATAACACTAACACCGGCTCCAAGGTCACATAAGGCAATTCTTACGTAGTTTCCTTTAATGGAGCAAGGTATAGTGGGCACTCCAGGATCACCAAGTTTCTTAGGAGTTCCACCTTTGAAAGTGTAATTGGCAAGCATGGTGGAGATCTCAAGATCTGGTATCTTCCGTTTATTAGTCACGATATCTTTCATGTACTTGGCATACGGAGACATTTTGAGCATATCAGTTAACCGCATTTGCAGAAAGATGGATCTTATCATCTCAACGAAGCGCTCAAAATCCTCATCATCCTTTTTCTTGGATGGCTTAGGAGGAAAGGGCATAGATCTCTGAACCCATGGCTCCCTTTCTTTACCATGCTTCCTAGCAGTGAAGTCATTCTTATCGTATATCTTAGGTTGTGGGTTACCAGGATTAACCGTAGGTTCAATCTCCACATCCTCATCATTGCTAGGTTGAGCATTATTATGAACATCACTGTCTATATTGTCACCAGGTTCATGTTCATCACCAGATTGTGTTTCTGCATCTGACGTAGAAATATCATTAGGTTCTTCAGGTGTGACAGTATTTGGTGAACTGGCATGTAGGTTTCTATCATCCTTCTTCTTATCCTTAGGATGACTAGGTGTATCAGCATTGATTCCTTGAGAATCTTGATCAATTCTCTTAGGATGACCTTCAGGATACAAAGGTTCCTGAGTCATTTTGCCTCCTCTAGTAATGACTCTGACAGAGTTGTCATTTAATTCATTGAGCAGGTCATTCTGAGCTTTAAGTACTTGTTCTACCTGAGTAGTAATCATAGAGGCATGTTTACTCAAAAGCTTCAGATCATTGACATTTCTGTCTACACAAGCACTTAAATGGCTAAGCATACGGGTACTTTGTTCCAAATGTCTGCTAACATAATCATTGAAACTCTGTTGTTTGGCAACAAAGTTGTCAAATTCATCAAAGCATAGGCTAGCAGGTTTGTCAAAAGGAATATCACTCTCATCAAACCTACGGAGAGAATTCACTTCTACTACATGTATTGGGTTATCGAGACCATGGATCTCTTTGATGGGTGGTAGATTCTTGACATATTCAGATCTAATGCCTTTCTCTTGCATAGATTTCTTGGCTTCTTGCATATCTTCTGGACTGAGGAATAGAATATCTCTTTTCTTCGGAGTTGGCTTAGGAGGTGGTTCGGGAATAGTCCAAGCATTATCGTTGATCAAGATGCTATTCAGTAGGGTATGAGCTTGTTCTACAGTTCGTTCCCTAAAAACACAACTGACACAACTATCTAGGTGGTCTCTAGAGGCATCGGTAAGTCCATTATAGAAGATATCAAGTATCTCGTTCTTCTTAAGAGGGTGATCACGCAAAGCATTCTGTAGCTGGACGAGCATCCCCCAAGCTTGTGGGAGACTCTCTTCTTGGAGTTGAGCAAAGTTGTATATTTCCTGCAAGGCAGCTTGCTTCTTATGGGCAGGGAAATATTTCTCACAGAAGTAATAGACCATATCCTGGGGACTACTCACACATCCAGGAGCAAGAGAGGTGAACCAGGCTTTAGCGTCATCCTTTAGAGAGAAAGGAAATAGCTTAAGGATATAGTAGTGGCGGATCTTCTCCTCATTAGTGAAAAGGGTGGCTATATCGTGTAGTTTGGTAAGATGGGCTACGACCGTCTCAGACTCATAGCCGTGAAAAGGATCAGATTCGACTAGAGAGATTATCTCAGGATCGACAGAGAATTCATAATCCTTATCGGTGATAAAGATAGGTGAAGTGGCAAACTTCGGGTCGTATTTCATCCTAGCTTTCAGAGATTTTTCCTTCCACTTGAGAAGTAATTTCTCAGCGTCATAGGCATCCTTACACGCAAGAAAATCCTCAGCCATCTCTCCCTCCATAATGTAACCCTCAGGTATATCAGGCAATTCATATCTAGGAGAGCTAGGTCTAGCAGGAGCAAAAGCAGGTTCTATCTCAATAGTATCGGCAGTTTCAGAAGCATCACGAGCATTGGCACTAACTCTAGCAATATGAGCATCTAGGAATACCCCTAGTGGAACATCAGGTAGAGTAGTATCTCTAGCAATATCAAGCATAGCATCATCAGGCATAGCATCATAAGCATCATCATGCATAGCATCTCTAGGAGTATCAGGCAAAGCAGTATGAGGCATAGCATCATAAGCATCATCACGCATAGCATCTCTAGAAGTATCAGGCATAACATCTCTAGCAGTATGAGGCAAAGCAGTATCAGGCATAGCATCATAAGCATCATCAAGCACATGCGACATATCAAGATTTCTAGCAGGAGGTGATGTCGCAAACTTACTCATAACTGAAGGTGAATCAAGTGCACAGCTAGATGGCAGTTCCTTACCTCCCCTCGTAGTTGAGGGCAAGACTTTGGTTTTTGGATCCTTCAGATTCTTCATAATGATCAGCAGATATAAATCTCAAGTGACTCAGAGAATATAGCAATACCTCCCAGGCAACAGCGCCAGAAAAATGCTGACTAGCACTCTCTGGCAATAGCTAGACGGATGTTGTTCTCTATTGCTCAACTATTAGAAATTGTCTTGCAATAACCCACCAGCGCGTGGGATCGAGGCAGTTTTCGAGGGTAGAGTATTCAACCCAAATTTGTTGATTCGCCAATAGGAGGTGAGAGGATACTCTCAAGTATTAGCAGTTGAATGTGTCAGATTCAACCACACCTGAAAGGTTAATATCTGCAAGCAAAGTAGTAACAGCAAAGTAGCAGCACTAGTGACAGCAATAGCAAGTAGCAATAGTAGCAAGTAACAGCAATAGCAAGTAACATCAGTAACAACAGTAGTAACAGCAGCAGAGCAAAACAAGTAACAGCAGCAGTGGGACAAACTCGTAGGCAATGGGTCGGTGATTTGTTTGTATGATATTCATCATGCAATAGTTATAACACGGAGAGATATGTGGCTAGCTCCCGTTCGGCAATGTGATGTAGGCATGCATTCTGTGTGTCGTCATACGTGCTTAGGGAAAATAACTTGCATGACATCTATTGTTCATCCCTCCCGTGGCAGCGGGGTCCAAAAGGAAACTACGGGATATTAAGGTTCTCCTTTTAATAAAGAACCAGACCAACGCATTAGCACTTGGTGAACACATGAACTCCTCAAACTATGATCATCACCGGGAGTGGTTCCGGTTATTGTCACTCCGGGGTTGCCGGGTCATAACACATAGTAGGTAACTACAACTTGCAAGATCGGATCTAAAACACACATATATTGGTGACAACTTAATAATTTCAGATCTGAAATCATGGCACTCGGGCCCTAGTGACAAGCATTAAGCATGGCAAAGTAGTAGCAACATCAATCTCAGAACATAGTGGATACTAGGGATCAATCCCCGTCAAAACTAACTCGATTACATGATAGATCTCATCCTACTCATCACCGCCCAGCGAGCCTACGAATAGATTACTCACGAACGACGAAGAGCTTCATGGAATTGGAGAGGGAAGAAGGTTGATGATGACGATGGCGACGATTTCCCCTCTTCGGAGCCCAAAACGGACTCCAGATCTGCCCTCCAGATGAAGAACAAGATGTGGCGGCGCCTCCGTATCGCAAACGCGACGAAATCTTCTCTCTTGATTTTTTCTGGGACGAAAGTGAACTTATAGAGCTGAGATTGGGGGCGGCAGAGCCACGTGGGCCCCACAAGCTTGCTAGCCGCCACGAGGGGGTGGCGGCTACATGGCTTGTGGCCCACTGGCCCATCCCCTCCGGTGGATCTTTGCGCATGTATTTTTCATATTTTCCAGAAATATTCTCAGTAAATTTTCAGGACGTTCTGAGAACTTTAATTTCTGCACAAAAACAACACCAAGGCAATTATACTGAAAACAGCGTCGGTCCAGGTTAGTTCCATTCAAATCATGCAAATTAGAGTCCAAAACAAGGGCAAAAGAGTTTGGAAAAGTAGATACGATGGAGACGTATCAGTAAGTAATTGGACTGTGAAGCTTTTCCAATAGGAAATTTCCTCCGTTTTGGAATTTTTGGAAAAATAGAAAAATAAAAAGCAGTCCGGAGAGCGCACGAGGCAGCCACAAGCTTGGTAGCCGCCACCTACCCCCCTGGCGGCGACTACAGGGCTTGTGGGCATCTCGTGTGCCTCCCGGACTCCGTTTTCTTGCGGAGCACTCCTTCTGGTCCAGAAAAAATCATTATATATACGCCCGAGGGTTTCCTCTCTTTTCGTTTCGAGCCTGTTGTCTTCCGCAGATTTAGAGCAAATATGTCTCAGGAATCTGTTGGGGAGAATGATCTCCCCCAAGTTCATGAAGAAGTAGATGCTGATCTGAAAAGAGTAGAAGTCACGGAAGCCAGGGACAAAGCTAAGGAGAAAACCCAAGCTAAGGAGGAAGTTCAACCTATGTTCAACATTGAAGACATTGAAGGAGTAGATTTTCTCCAACCCTTCCTCCACGTGATGTCTCCATCCTTGATTGAACTCTTGAGGTTTTGCGAAACAACTCGTGCTCGCAGTATTTCCCTTTCTCGTGAAGTTGTTTTGCTGGAAAACCATGTCGTAGATCTCAAAGGTATAAATCAAAGATTGATAGCTCTCTTGGAATCAAAGGCAAGGACTCCACCACCATCACCACCAAAGGAAGACGACTAAGCATTGGTATGGTCAATCCCCTTGGCTTATGCCAAGCTTGGGGTAGTTGCCCTGGTATCGTATCACCTTTATATCTTTTGCTTTTACCTTTGTTTTAGTTCTTTCCTTTTCAGTTTTTGTTTTTTCTCTTAGTGGAATAATTCTTGAGTTTTTAGTTTGAGTCTTTTGCTTTGTGTCTCCCCCGATGTATTCGAGCTTGCGAGCTATATAATAAAGAGTATCTTAGTCAAGGTCTTTGTTTTGTGCCGTGATCAAAAGTACAAAAAGAACGATAGCATGAAAGATCATGAGATGATCCTATGGAAAGTGATAGCTTCACATATAACAAGTATGATGATTGAAACTTGTTGAGAATAAACCAACATAGACCTCAGTCATTGTTGCAATTAATAAGAAGTAATAAGGAAAGAGAGGTTCACATATAAATATATCATCTTAGACACTTTCTATAATTGTGAGCACTCACCAAACTATTACATGCTTAGAAGTAGATGTTGGACAAGGAAGACAACATAATGAATTGTGTTTGCTTGGTTCCAAACAATGTTATATGATTAGAGATCCCTTAGCATGTGACGATTGCTTCCACCTCATATTAGCCAAAACTCCCGCACCAAGTAGAGATACTACTTGTGCATCCATAAACCTCCAACCCAGTTTTGCCATGAGAGTCCACCATACCTACCTATGGATTGAATAAGATCCCTCAAGTAAGTTGTCATCGGTGCAAGCAATAAAAATTGCTCTCTAAAATGTATGATCTATTAGTGTGTGGAAAATAAGCTTTATACGAACCTGTGATGAGGAAGACATAAAAGCGACAGACTGCATAATAAAGTTCTTTATCACAGGAGGCAATATAAAGTGACGTTCCTCCGCACTACGAGGACACGCATCCAAACCTCAAAAGCGCATGACAACCTCTTCTTCCCTCTGCGAAGGGCCTATCTTGTACCTTTACTTTTTGCCCTTGTAAGAGTCATGGTGATCTTCACTAATTCCCTATTTTGCCTTTGTCTTGTCTACCGTCACACGCTTGGGAAAGATCTATATTCATATATCAACTTGGAGATGAGCACTTATGCTTTATTATTGTTGACTTTACCCTTGAGGTAAATGGTTGGGAGGCAAAACTATAAGCCCCTATCTTCCTCTATGTCCAGCTGAAACTTTGATACCATGAGTACCACGTGAGTTGTAACAATTGTGGAAAACAAAGAGATGATTGAGTATGTGGGTTTGCTTTACAAGCTCTTATTTGACTCTTTCTGATGTTATGATAAATTGCAATTGCTTCAATGACTATGGACTGTTGTTGGCTACTTGTCGGTCAGGTTTTTGTTTCATACTTTCCCTTGTGAAGGAATTGTTACTTTCCCATAAGAATCTTTATGATGTATTATTGTTCTATATGTGATCATGATGCCCTCATGTCCGTATTATGTTTTATCGACACCTTCATCCCTAAACATGTGGACATGTTTATGGAACTTGGTTTTCGCTTGAGGACAAGCGAGGTCTAAGCTTGGGGGAGTTGATACGTCAATTTTGCATCATGCTTTCATGTTGATATTTATCGCTTTATGAGCTGTTTTATTACCTTGTGGTACCATACTTATGCCTTTTCTCTCTTATTTTGCAAGGTTTATTTGAAGAGGGAGAATACCGGCAGCTGGAATTCTGGACTGAAAAAGGAGCAAGTCTGAGTCCTCTATTCTGCGCAACTCCAAATGCCCTGAAAATCAACGTGGAATTTTTTGGGATTATATAAAAAAATATTGGGCGAAAGAAGTACGAGAGGGGAGCTACCAGGGCCCCGCAAGCGTGGTAGCCGCCACCCCCTGGTGGCGGCTACAGGGCTTGTGGGCTCCCTGGCGGCCCACCGCCCCCCCTCTTTTGCTATATGAAGGGTTTCGTTCCAGAAAAAATCAAGGAGGAGCTTTTTCGTGGATTCTCCGCCGCCACGAGGCGGAACTTGAGCACATCCAATCTAGAGTTCCAGCAGGACGATCCTGCCGGGGAAACTTCCCTCCCGGAGGGGGAAATCGTCGCCATCGTCATCACCAACAATCCTCTCATCGGAGGGGAGTCATCTCCATCAACATCTTCATCAGCACCATCTCCTCTCCAAACCCTAGTTCATCTCTTGTAACCAATCTCCGTCTCGCGACTCCGATTAGCACTTGTAAGGTTGTTAGTAGTGTTGATTACTCTTTGTAGTTGATGCTAGTTGGATTACTTGGTGGAAGAGTTTATGTTCAGATCCTTGATGCTACTCATTACACCTCTGATCATGATTATGATTATGCTTTGTGAGTAGTTACTTTTGTTCCTGAGGACATGGGATAAGTCATGCTGATAATAGTCATGTGAATTTGGTATTCGTTCGGTATTTTGATATGTTGTATGTTGTATTTTCCTCTAGTGGTGTTATGTGAACGTCGACTACATAACACTTCACCATATTTGGGCCTAGAGGAAGGCATTGGGGAGTAGTAAGTAGATGATGGGTTGCTAGAGTGACAGAAGCTTAAACCCGAGTCTATGCGTTGCTTCGTAAGGGGCTGATTTGGATCCACTAGTTTAATGCTTTGGTTAGATGTTGTCTTAATTCTTCTTTCGTAGTTGCGGATGCTTGCGAGAGGGGTTAATCATAAGTGGGATGCTTGTCCAAGTAAGGGCAGTACCCAAGCGCCGGTCCACCCAAATATCAAACTATCAAAGTAACGAACGCGAATCATGTTAACATGATGAAACTAGCATGCCAGAAATTCCTGTGTGTCCTGGGAGCGTTTTTCCTCCTATAAGACTTTGTTCAGGCTTGTCCCTTGCAACAAAAGGGATTGGGCCACTTTGCTGCACCGTTGCTACTACTTGTTACTCGTTACTTTTCACTTGCTACGTTTCGCCTTGCTACACCATCACTTGTTACCGCTACTTTCAGTGCTTGCAGTTATTACCTTGCTAAAAACTGTTTATCAGAGCCTTCTGCTCCTCGTTGGGTTCAACACTCTTACTTATCGAAAGGACTACGGTTGATCCCCTATACTTGTGGGTCATCAGGTACGCTGTTGTCGCGGTGGATGAAGTTATGGAAGATTATGAGGAGCTGAAGCTCGACCTCCCTGTAGGTGAAGATAGGGATTTGACTCAACTTGAAGAAGTCAAGAAACAACACGTTGTATGGCCAAAGGAGGACATCTTGCTTCCAAATTGGACGCCAAGGCCACCGACTCCTCATAGCAGCAATCCTTCTTCGCCTCCACCTCACCAGTCTCTAGCGCAACCGTCGTCTTCGCCGCCTCACCAGTCTCCAGCGCAACCGTCTCCACCGCCGCATCAGCCGTCTCCACCGCCCCGTCAGCCGTCTTCATCCACTAAGGATCAGAGCAAAAAGCAGAAACGACCACCGCTAATAGTGGCGGCAGAAAGGGGTTCCGATCACCGAAACGTAAATTGTCGCCCCTCCCAAAAGTACCTCATAAGGATATGGAGAAGAGACCTTGGGACTATACTAGAGAGGATAATATTAAGAGGGCATACGCCCAACATCAACAGTGGAAGATTGAGACGGTTAACAAGAAGAAGCCGAAAGAGCCAGAGTTCCCAGTCACCCCAGAAGATCACGCCGCGTGCGTGAAAATGCTGAAAACCCTTGCAGATCCCTCGCCTCCGTTGCCAGCAGACTATGAACGCTCTATTCTCAAGTCGGCTCAGACAAAAAAGCAGCGGTTGAAGAGTAGCACGTCCAGCGGGAAATCAGTTGCCCAGATCGGACAACAGAAAAACCAATTGTGCCCCCCCCCCCCCCCGCTCAAAGTGTATTCCGATACAAAGGTGTGCTCGAGCGGAGCTGCGGTCGAGCAGAGGAATGATGAAACAACTGGTATCAATCCGGAGTTTGTTGCATTATACGGAGAAGCGGCCAAGGCTCAAGGCATGTCTATTGATGAGTACTTAAACCATTTGCAGGAATTCGTTGACATAACATACGTGTACCGGTACGGGGCTCCTCTCGTCAAACTTGAGTTAGTCAACGAGCTACCAACCAAAATGTGAAGATTGCATGATTGGTACATGCAAGCATGTGCTGAACAACAAAACTGGATCTACGTTGCATATAAAGACGAGCATTTAGGACTGGACGAGGCGTGCTAATGATTGAACTCGACGTATTATTTCAGTTATACAAACAAGACGCCCTCGACAAATCTATCATAACTGCCTATTGTTTGTAAGTATTATTAATTTATGTCATTAAGTTTTACTTAGCTCGTTCTTGCATGTATAATCTTACTCATCACTATATTAATTTTGAAGAATGAAGATTCTCGAATGCAAAAGAGGATAAATCTATGACATTGGGTTCATTGACCCATATTACATTCATCACCAAAGTATCGCAACGAATCCCCGCGACACAGAGAATAACTTGGTACAAGGGTTAAGGTTTTCCAGTACCAAATGGAAAATACTATTTCCTTACAACTTCAAGTGAGAGTTACTACACACATTCTATTTTTGCTTACTCGATGTTATTATAAGTGTATAATTAACTCGTTATGCGTGCGCAGGTTTCACTTTATTTTGTTAATCATTGTACCTGACGAGGGACAGGTAATAGTCATGGACTCGAAACGCACACCCCTCGCTGAATGGGCGAACATGCAGGAATGCCTCCAGATGTAATTTCAATCATTATGATACTATATCGGCAACTTCTCGTTCATTTCCTGATAACAAAAAATTAATATAGAACTCCTTTATTCATTTCCTTTTCTTGGCAGGGCTTGGAAACGGTTCACCGCCAAGGCTCGGGGTGTTTGAAAGTTAGAGCTTACATTTAAACAAATAGATGTAAGTAATTACTAGCTAGATCCGCGCATCTCTTTATTCTGGTTTCAATACCATTATAATTCTTGATTATGTTTTTGATTCAACTATGTTCTCGTAAAGTGCTTGAGGCAGGAACACGGGAATAATTTATGTGGATACTATGTTTGCGAGTTCATTCGTCAAACGACCCATGAGATGGGAAAAAACCGGGACATAAAAAAATTGAAGTATGATAAACAATACTCACAATTTTTTTTTATTATCATCAATTGCGTTCGTTTTCGTTGATATATATATCGACCCCTTCTTTAAATTAGATCGAACGGTTGCGGGACGGTCTTCTACCACAAGAACGTGTACGAGCAATTCAAAAGAAAATTGTCGGATTCTTAGATGCAGAGGTCCTAGATGTCAAGGGAGAATACTATTGCTCGTCGATGCAATTGATAGGAAATGATATAGTGTAAAAAAGATGCATATATGTGCATGTAACTCGTGTCTACATTTTGTAATATGTTCGACAAAGCACGACGGATGAGATGATGTAATATATTAGTGACGATGATGTGCAATATAGTTGTTCTTTTATTGCTCTGTATGTACCATCAATTTAGTGCAAAACAATAATTAAAAAATGCCCCAAAACAAATAAATGAAAAAATAGGGGACAGTAAAATAGTCCCATCCAATTTAATGCAAAATCCTAAGCCCTAAAAATTGTTAAAAAAACAGCGAAGAAATAGCCCCGGTTCGTAATACGAACCGGGACTAATACCCCTCCCGCCTCGCTCCCACCCCCGCCACGTGAAAGGTCATCAGCCCTCGTTCGGGGCCGAACGGGGCTAGCATTAGTCCCGTTGATTAGTGATAGATACTGGCACGTCAACCGTGGTATCATCATGTCGTAAGCAGGGCTAGACATCTCCCCGCGTGAGGAAATCAGCAGTGGCGGTGCGAGTAGTGTAGTCTTGTGTAGTCAAGTATATGAATTTGTACAAACAAAAATCAACATATCTACACGTATATGCTAGTTTCACCAAAAAGCTAGGTGGTCAATTGACTACCCAGCTTCTGCTTGGCTTCGCCATTGGATATCAGACAGCGCCAGTGCCGTCGCGCACCACTGCCGTACGTGCGAACTTCCGCGCTACGTGTTTTCCAATGACAAGAAGGTCGACGGGGGAAGCTTACGCCCGAAGTCATGGCTGTGCTCCGATGATTGGCATGATTTGCAAACTAAAAGTTTCTCACACCGTGCTCCTTTCGTGACCCTTGGCAACTTGGGCGTGATAGTAATAAGTAGATGCGGCTAAAGGCCCCTGCTCTACACTCTCATTTTGTTCTGTTTCTGTGTCGGACTTTGCTACGTTGCGGTGGTTTTCAACGGGAATCAACGAGGGGCTCGTTCATTGCCAAGCATCTGAGCTACTGTACGCTTCAAGTCACCTACCTAGCCACGCTTCAAGTCACCTACCTAGAGCTCCCGGTGAGTGAACCCACCACCATCGTCGCCGAAGGATCGGGCCGGCGCCCACCGCGCACCGCATCAACGTAGCACGCAGCGATGATTGATCAATGGCATGCACGGCGGTTGTTGGTCGGCCTTGTCGAGCAGCCCTCGGCCGGTAGCCTTTGCGAGGTGTGCGTGGCATGGTCTTGAAAAGCGACGCCCTATTCGTTCCAATTATTACAAGGAAAGCAAACCCTCTCTCTGCGCGCCCACCACCGATGAGCGAGCGCGTCCCGTGCATTTGCATTTGCACTGCCACCGACAGCGCTAATCACCGCATCAAGCTGATCATTGGCGGCAATCGCGCACAGCGCAAGTACTGCTTCCGACCCTTCCGTGCACGGTCCACGTAGAGTGTGGTGGTTAGATGCCTCCAAGCATCATCGACATTGTGTCGGTCCTGATGATCATTTGGCAACAACACCAAGAGCCGAGAAACCGAGCTGCTAACCAAAGCGGTCATATGTGTGTAAGCAAGATGCGGAGGCCGGGTTTATCCTTCTTTTCATGAAAGACGCGAGTAAGTGAGACTAGAACTCCCCAAAAAATCAGGATGATCTGTCTCTGACGGCAATCAAGATATAGCAGACAATTTTGAAAATGGAAACATAAGCATTAACACAAAACCAAATGTGTCTGTTGGAGTAAAAAAAAAGTCACAAAATAAAATGTTAGGACTAATAACAAAATCGAAACAATAGTACTAGTCCTTGGTGGTTGGGGAGAAGGCAAAGGAACAAATGAAGTGGAGGTTACTAGCTTTACTTTCCTTGCAATGCATGCAAGGTCGCCGAGCCTCGTCGCTCGAGATGTTGTCATGACTCCTCTTTGCCAGGCCATGATACAGTGCAGTCGAAGGGGAAATCATACATAGTAGTAGTAGGCTCGTTCAATTGCGGTGGTGCTTCTGGTGGTGCACTAACTAATGCATGCCCAAACAATAAATACTCTCTCCGTTCCTAAATATAAGTCTTTAAAGAGGTTTCATTAGTGGACTACATACGAATGTATATAGACGTACTTTAGTATAGATTCATTCATTTTGCTATGTATGTAGACTTTTCATGAAATATCTTAAAAGACTTATATTTAAAAACGGAGGGAGTAGATTACAATCATTGTACAGTAGTATCGATGATGGGCGTGAATCCAAGTGCGTGAGCTCTAGCTAGCTAGTGTGGCCAAACGAGAAGAGGCTGTGTGTGACCCAGGCTGTCCACGGAGACTTCCAGGGCACATTGCCGGAAGGTCTGGTTCGCGAGTCCATGTCACGGGTAATTGCTAGGACAGTAGCAGCTACTCTACCATGGAGTCTCGGTGGTTAGAAAAGGGTAAATCTCTTGGTGAAAACTTTGGCATTGGCATATAAGATATGCACCTACCATGGAGTGATTACTGTACCAACAGAGGGGTGCAGGACGCTGGTGGTAATGGCCTAGCTACTTGGTACTCCATGCTTTCGGCTCTAATTAAGGACTGCATGCATCTGGTGAGTGCTACGAGCCCGAGCAATCCATAGCTGTCATGACATGACACCCAACGGCGGGACGGCCGCGGGTGTCGGTCGCTTCGAGGTCTCCACCAACCTCTCCGGGTCGGGTCGGGTCCATCAGGTTCGGCCTGAACGTGTTCTCAAAAGAAAAAAAAGGGGTTCGACCTGAACGTACGGTTCCGGGGTCGAGCTCGCGTCAAGCTTTGAGCACGGACACGTTGCCATCCTCACGTGCACGCATGATTCAGAAACAACCGTGACGATGTGCTTCCATCCATAGATCGATCTCTCATCATCCCTTTGATTCTGCACTCTCGTGCAACAGTGCACGCAATGCAACACGTACCGTTAACCCCTCAAACTCGCCGGGTTACGTAGCTTGTTTTACGTAAGGAGTCTCTCGAAGCGAAGGTGAAGGGTACGATCGACGAGGTTCAGAGTTGGTTGACGATTGCATGTAGGAGAAGATCGATGTGCCGTTCTGATTCGGGCATGAAACCTTGCACGTATACGCGTGCACGGCCGGTAGGCACGCACGAACGAACGAACCCCTGCCATAAACCCTACCGTGCGGCTGCACGCGGCGTGCACTGAATGACTGAATCCCTGGCCTGCATCGATCCGTCATAACTGGGCACTGAAGGCTCATTTGCTCTGCGGAGTGAAGGTCATTCGGTCACGTGGTCAGTTTGGCAGGCACGGCACGACACGATCGGGCCGTCGCGCTATATATAACGTCGCCACAGCTCTCGCCACCTCCACCACCACCAGTGCCCAGTCCTCCCACAGTCACACAGAGCAAGAAGCTAGAGCAGTGTAGTAGGCGAGAACACAAGACAAGAGAAGAAGCGAGAGGGAGCTAAACAGCTACCAGCAATGGCGCTCGTTCCTCTCTTGCTGTCGCTGCTCCTCGTCTCCTGCGCCGCGCAGTCGCCAGCCTCGTCGCCGTCGGCGTCGAACGCTGCCCCGGCCACTGCCTTCCCGCCGCAGACATTCGCCGCGGCGCCGACCACGACCAAAGCCTCGGCTGCCTCGCCCTCTCAGGTGTCTGCAGCACCGCCAACCACCGCGGCCGCCTCGCCCTCTCAGGTGTCTGCAGCACCGCCAACCACCGCCGCCGCCTCGCCGTCGCAGGTGTCTGCAGCACCGCCAACCACCGCCGCCGCCGCCTCGCCGTCGCAGGTGTCTGCAGCAGCACCAACCACCGCCGCCGCCGCCTCGCCGTCGCAGGTGTCTGCAGCACCGCCAACCACCGCTGCCGCCTCGGCGCCACAGGTATCTGCCGCTTCCTCACCGTCGCAAGTGTCCGCCGCGCCGCCAACCTTCACTTCCTCGGCGCCGCAGGCCGCAGCAGCAGCTCCGCCGACAACGGCTGCCTCCCCGCAGTTTGCCGCCACGTCAGCTCCGACAAAGAGCTTCGCCGCTGCACCAGTCACCGCCACGTCGCCTGCGGCGTCCACCGTTGCCTCTGCACCACTGACTGCCACTTCACCTGCCACCTCCTCGCCACCAGTCTCTGCACCCCCTCTCGCGGTGACCGCAGCCCCTCCGGCGACACCACCCACTGTCGCCGCGCCGCTTCCGGCCCCAGTGGCCGCACCCATGGCCACACCACCGGCCACCGCGCCTCCCTCAATGGCTCCGTCCCCCCTGCTCATGGCCCCGGTGGCGGCGCCCATCGCCCCGCCAGCGACAGCCCCCGCACCGGCGCCCATGTCACCGGCACCGGCACCCATGTCACCGGCACCGGCACCGGCTCCGATCTTCGCCCCGACTCCGTCGCCCACGATGGCACCGGAGCCGGCGCCGACCATGGCGCCCGAGCTGTCGCCCATCATGGCCCCTTCGCTGTCCCCGCTCGGCTCGGCAGGCCCCGCGCTGGCGCCCGTGGCAGAGGAGGACTCGGCGGCCGGGAGCGCGCGCGCCGGCGTCGCCGCGCTCGCGGCGTTGGTTGCTGCCGGGCTCGTCGTCTTGTTTTAATTGATGGTTACTTTACTTTTGGTCATCTTGTTTACACGAGCGTGTTGTCCCCGCCGACGTTCCTCTGGGCGTCGCATGTACTGCGAAGGATTCTTGGTGTACTGCATGCACATTGGTCATTTATTAATTTCTTCTTATAAATATATGGATGGATGGATGGATGATATCTCAGATGTATCATGTACAATTCCGGTGGTTGCACATTGCATCCTCATGCTGCATATACTTTGTCACTCGCTTACTGTTGGGCACGTGATCGAACGCCGTATACTAATACTCGCTCCGTTTTAAAATATAAGACCTTTTAGAAATTTTAATAAAAAAGTACATACGAAACAATATGAATGAATATATCTTTTAAAATATGTCTATATACATCCGTATGTGGTTTATAGTGCAATATCTAAAAAGTCTTATACTATTTAGAAACAGAGGGAGTAGTATTCTTGTCGGTGCAAATAGTGGTTCAGTAGGTTGAACACCTGACCTGAGATGTGCGTTCACTTCAGAGTGTCGAAAATCACGCAAATGTGGGCCGAGAAGCACGGGACACTTCGTATCAGAAACATGAAAGCCCAGATTCCTTTGTGCCAGAGACGTAAGAAATCCAGTTAAAAAAGGACGTGAGAAACCAAGAAATGCGGCAACGTGGCATCACGCCTAGGCCTAGCGACTGCACGCTCCGGCGAGTCGGAGGCAAGCGTTGCGCGAGCGCGAACCCGTGAGCGGCCTGGCGCGGGGACAGGGCCCTGGTGGGTGGGGAGAGGCCATGCATGCATGCATGGCCGTCTGATTCGCGAGCAGGACAGATTTGAGGACGTACGTAGGCGTGGATCGTGGCGATCGTGTGGGGGCTGGGGCTGGTCCCGGACCCGGATGGAGGCGCATGCGGCCGGTGATGAGGGTCTCGCTGGCTCGTGCGCATCATGGCTTTTTGCTGCGCCGGTAGCGGTGGGATCTGCTCCGGTGTCGGTGGCTCCCAAGATGCCCCCGTGCGAGGCCAGAGTTAAAGGCACCACCGCTGAATTCATGAGCTCGGTACAACATCTTTTGACAGCTGTCCAAAAATTCAGGACGGCGGCTACAAATCAATCGAATGATTTCGTCATCCGTTTCGTCAGCCATCTGATCCGATCACTGTAGCATAATGGCAGTATCAACTTCAATGCAACACGGATGGCATTAGGCAAAAGCTTTATTGTAGCTCCGCTGAAGCTCCGACGAAGCTTCATTGCAACTTCAGCAGAGCTCCAACGTAGCATCGCCGGCTTCAAGAAAGCTCCATTGCAACTCCGCCGGAGCTCCAACGCAACACCGACAGCTCCGACGAATGCTCCATTGCAGCACCGACGGAGCTCCAACGCGGCATCATCGGCTCCGACGAAAAAGCTCCATTGCAGCCCCGACAGAGCTCCAACGCATCACCAACAGCTCCGGCGAAGCTCTGTTGCTGACGACCATGGCAACCCTCCATTGATGCTTCGTTGGAGCACAAACACGACGGCTTTTGAAGGCAGGGCTTGCAACATCAGTGTAGCGCAATAGGGAAGGAGGAGAAGAAGGAGGGGAGCAAGTCTCCGGCAATAGCGACGGCCGACTCTGTTTCCCTTCCCGACGGTCTGCATCAGAGAGACGAGAGGGAGGGAGAGAAGGAAGAGAGACGCTGGGGAGGGAGATGTCTCGTGACTGTGTGAAGATAAGGTGGAGAAGAGATGAGGATAAGGCTGGATGGATGCGGTGTGCAGGGCCACGAGGACACATGTTGAACGAAGGAGGAGGTTTACGAGAGACAGAGATCAGTCGATTGATTCTAATCGTTTTCCAAAATTTAGCGTCTTTAAAATGGTTTTGCATATGGAGAGCAAAGATTTTCAGGCGCATGAAAATTTTCTACTTTTCAAGATATCCTACATCCCGCCGCCTCAACCTCGCTCAAATGCCCAAAGGGACGGACCGGTCAAAGAAAACGGACCCGTCGAGAGACATTAAGGCTACTCATAGTGAAAGTATCGTATAGTAGTATCATGCATATGATACCATGATATCATGCATATGATACTATGGTATGATACTATCTTCATAGTGCATAGTATCATAAACTAGTATCATAGATGGTCTTATTTATTGACATGCATGAGACATGCTAGCATAACATTTAACATGATACAGTACGTATGTTACTCTAACCCTCTCTCTCTCTCATTTATTTATGTGCCACTTCAACATGTTTGATAGTCCCAAGATTATGATACTAGCTATGATACCCCCATCATGAACGGCCTAAACCAGCCTCGAACATCTAGACTGACCGGTATTTTTATATATATTCGGACCACGTCTAACACATCATGACCTAAAAAATATTCATTCGGATCGAACGCTAGTCTCAATCCACTCCGCTCCCTCTTTCTTTAATCCTCCAACTCCCGACCTCTAGAGATCATGTCCATCACTAGCAACCACTTTGGCGGCTAGGACATGTTCCTTTCTGATGGTGCCGACAACGAGTATGAGTTGGCCATCCGTATTGCGCTGCAATGCTTGGGGGTGGACACTGGCGGCAGCTCCGACTCTAGTACGACGTCGCCCGCGGTCACAATGCCGACGACGGAAATGGACCTTCCCGCCTCGTAGGTGGATCTTCGTGGGCAACTTAATTGGTGCACCCGTCCATCGGCCTCCTCTCTCTTCGGCAGATGCCCCGTAAGGGCATCAATGTATTCTAGTGCCCACTTCGTCAGCGTCGCGGATGCGCACGTCGGAATCAGAGGGCAAGGGAGAGGGCAACCGCATCAGACGTGATCCCGCAGTCCCCCCACCGTTGTTGCGTGATGCCGGTGGTGCCCGACGAGGAGGAGAAACTCGTCGAGTGGGTGTACTGTCGGTCACTTATGGCAACGGAGACAAACGTCCAATGACTACGGAGGATCAACGCCAAAGCACTCCGGCTCGACATTGAGGAATCAGAATAGTAGGCGGCAAGGATGATGAAGCTCAAGCGGAAGCAGGGCCGTATCGTCCACGGCTTGAAGGGCTACATCGTCATCTCATCTTCCTCTGACAACCCACCCTCTGTCATGGACGCAGTCGACGAGTGGAAGGGCAAAGGGCCGGCGAGGAAGTGGTGAAGCTCAACCCTCTCTTCGTTTCTATAATCTAGCTCGTACTACTAAATGTAGTTAGAATTTACCGAATGGTTGAATTGTGGCAAACTTTTGGTGATGTTTATATATGAATTATGTTTGTTTGCTATCAGTTGATATGTGTGTAATTCATTTGTTTGATGATCTAAATAATACGACTTTACATTGCATGATTTTGTATAGATATAGGGTGTTGGACGGTGTTGGGACTGCTCGTCACTGTCTGCGGATGCATCCGAGCACGTCACGGGTGTAAAGAGTGCCGGATTTGGCACTCCTTGTTGTAGATGCTCTAACACTAGTGCCCTATAATTTGAGAATCACATAAAACATGCCAATTCAATGAAGACATCGGCAGGGGTCTCGACAGGGGTGGAACCGACAAATTGAAGAGGTTGGACGACAAAAATTGAGCAGGACATAGCGACGGTGATGCAAGCTTGGCGACGGTTGTGGAGGTCGTGGTGGGGCTCCGGGCGGCCCCGTGAGGGCCACCAGAATTGGCCGGCACAAAGGTGGTGCGAGGTAGTGCGGCGGTGGTGAAAGTTCATCCAACAATGGTTGGGTTCCCACCACATCGTTTTTGTTCTTTGGACATTGACTAGTGGTTATGTATATTTGCAACGCTTTGTAGCAATTTTTCTAAGCATGATGTAATTCTTTTTTAGACCATTTAGGCCTACTTTGGCAACACCGTTTATTCAAAACCATGGTATTCTAAAACCTCAGTATTTCATTCATGGGCAATGAATACTTCAATTTCTAAAATCTTTGTTTTTCTCAGTTTTGGTAAAACTACGAAGGTGTTTGGCAAGTGGTAGTCTTCTCTTAGTTTCTTTGGTTCTTACGAATTGTTAGAGTATTGCATGAATACTCAGCTACACTCACGGATCAGCTTGTGTTAGTGCTTTTTGCGGATTGTTACACAATCCGTTCGTCAAAAGACCACCAATGGATCTTCAAAAGACCGCTATAGTTCACATAATGCACATAAACGATAGAATTTTTTTAACTACATCTAAAAATATGAAAATAAATTGAAGAATGCGGGTCTTCACCACTTTCTGCCATCCCTTTCATCTTTCGGTTGCGAGCGCAGCTATAGGCGGCGATGACGAGTGGTGGAGGCTCATCCGAGTCGTCGGACGATGTGTCGTGGTCGTCGAAGGAGGAGAAGTAGAGGATGACGAGCCCCTTGAACCGTAGAACGGCCGGTCTCGAGCCGCATCCGTCGCTTTCTACTTGGCCTCTCACTCGGACTACTTGATGACAAGCCGAAGCGCCTTGTCGACCTTTTGGCGGAGCTGCCAAGCGTCCGTCTTGGCGTCGTAAGTGACCCGCGATAGACCTAAGCGAGGAGCCGCTCGTCCTCATCGGTCTTCACCGAAAAACATGAGGCGGCGGTGGAAATGTTTCTCCACCGCCTTCTTCTCCCTTGTCCGATGCCTCTCGCGGCGGGCGGCACATGCCTCTGGTCCTTGCGTGCGCGTCCGAGATGGTTGGGTGGGCACAAGCACCCACCGCTACCCCACGCGAGGGAGCAGTAGCAGGCAGGGCGAGGGTAGGACATGGGGGAGGATCGGACTGCGCATCCCATGGGGAGCTGCGTGTGGGCCGAGCGGGCCCAATACGAGCGTCCTCGCTGCACATGTGAGGGAGAGGCGAGACGAGAATCCAAAACTAGCCCCTGTGTCCACCTTGGACCTCTCGAGGGCAATGAGGAGGGCCAGCTCCTCGTCGGCACAAAGGTCGAAGTTGAAGCGATTGTCGGAGCTCGACATGGTCGTAGGAGTCATCGAACTAGATTAAATCAAAGAAATCCGAAGAGTAGAAGAAGAGACGGAGCGAGAGTGGAGTGAGGTAGGGATATTTTAGAGGACGGAATGGGGTCAGGGTGGGCCAACTGACGCGACGAACTCGACGGGCGCGTTCGGACCGCTCCATTCCACCCTAGATTTAGGCTGGATATGCACGACATTGGATAGACCGGACATTTAAGGCCCGTTTGAGACATGTTTCTTCCTCGCATTTTCGTGATCGGTCATGAACCGGACCGTCGATCCGGATATTTGAGACGAGTTTGAAGCTCACGACTATAAATCTCTTACGTTGTGCATGCGTCTCTCCCGAATAGATCGATCGGCTAGCTAGTATTGATTTCTGTATCACATACATTGATGACGAGAAGAAGATGAATTCAGTGAGACGAACGAACGTATTTCTCGGTTTCTAAAAAGGAGGTGGAAACCAATTTTTTATGTATCACAGAAAGACCACAGTTTTAGAGATACTATGATTTCTTAAACTACAGTATGTTTTTTGAAAACCAATCTATAGTGATGCTGTTGGAGCCTTTGGGTCTGTTTGATTGGAGGCTCAGTTTGTCATGCCGAAAATGAGATGTTCCCCACACCTGTGTGGTGGGAAAGTAACGCCTCATTTTTTCTTTTTACAGCAGATGCCCCTACGTGATGTGACAAGCCAAACGTTCATGTTGAACTAGGAAGTCGTGGCCAGCTGCGGCTGGCAACCAAACACCTTTGACGTTGTAAATTACGGCTGGCAACCAACCAGCCTCTTCGTTTTTCCACAAACAACACAACCGGTAGTTTTTTGGGCACGACTATGACTTTATAGAGTAGTACTCCCTCCGTTCCTAAATATAAGGCTTTCTAGAGTTTTCCCTAGAAGACTACATACGGAACAAAATGAATGAATCTACACTCTAAAATATGTATATATACATCCGTATGTAGTTTTTTAGTGAAACCTCTTAAAAAACTTATATTTAGAAATGGAGAGAGTACTAATTAAAAACAGATCATTGTCTTCGGCCAAAGAATGCCATTCACTTTGTTACTACGCGCGTAGTGAAAACTACCCTTCCTATCTCGGGGCCGCGACTTGGAAAGTGATACGCCACCTGCTGCCCTTGTCCGTGCTATATATACACAAACCTATCAAACAAGAAACAACAGTACATAGTACGTACGCCCAAGACGCGTGTCCATGCAGATGCAGTGGGCGCGTCACGCTGACACGACACGACAATTTCGTACAGCCTTGCCGCGCCACCCACCAATGCCCATTTTTCGGCCTCCGTTTTGATACCCCGATCGATCCGTTCGCACGTAAACAACACAGAGAGTATAGAAAAAAGGTTAAAAATCACTCACGACGAGCAATGTGTCTGACAAAAACTTTCATACAGACAGCGCCGCAGCCACGCATAACCACAACGTCGCCAGCGCGGGCCACGCTACCCCCCGCCGGTGCGTCCCGCCGAGGTCGAGCCTGGGGATGCCGGCGTCGTCGTCTGCGCCGCCGGCCGGCCCCAGAGCGGCGCCCGGGCTCGCCAGCGGGGTGCCGGCTCCGGCGGGGGCTCCCTGCGGCGTGGAGCCGGCTGGCGAGGTGACGTGCACGTGCAGCTTCATGCCGCCGAGGCAGTGCATCTGGTGGCCGCAGATGAAGTACCGGTCGCCGCCCGCCGTCAGGGGCACCGTCGTGTTGCCGTCGCTGCTAGAGAGCAGCGCGTTAGCGGCGCTGCACTTCTTGTACCCCGCCTCGTCCACCTCGTCCAGGGTGTGGGTCTTGGAGTACGTGAACACTGCAGATCGATCACAAGTGGTTAATTAAGCATAGGCTGCAGGCCGTTGGTTCTATGTAAGCGAACGAGCGAATCAGAGGACGGACGGCGCCGCCGCGATCCATTCGTACGTACCTAGGACGTCGCCGACGTTGAATATCTTGGCGGCGGCCCACGACCGGAGGTCGGCGCTGATGTCCCAGCCGGCGCTGTTCCCGACGGTGTACGACGCCGCCTTCGCCTCCCAGGCGACGCCGTGGAGGAGCAGGACGCACAGCGCGAGAGCGACGCGAGCTTGGGCCATGGATGGACGATGGTATATGCTGCTGCAGAGAGAGGAAATTAACTTTGCTTGGATCGTCAAAAGCTTGGAGATATATATGTGTGTGTGTTCCCTGAGCGCCGGTTCTTGTTGAGGATTGGATAACCTAATCTCTGGAGCGCGTGGGTGCAAAATAATTCAAGCCGTGTTGCGCCATGCAAGTCTTGTAAGGCGACCGGCGGCGAGGCGTTGAGCAGGTTGATTCAGCCAGCGACACACGCGGGCTGGCGACTGAAAAGGTTGTAAAATGGGAAGGTGCAACGGTCTTCTCCCGCTTTCGTGCGTTTGTTCTGATTTGAATATGTGATCGCGGGGGAGGAATGAGGCGTGTTTGGTGAGGTTGGTGATGCAACTTTCTCTTGTGTCGTTGGTACTAGGTATCGGCGGTTAAGCTGTTCCTGCTGCTCCAGGCTCGTGCCGGGCCATCTCCGGCATTTTGTGGTTTTATAATGCCCTTTCTTTATTATTGGCTAGCTACTTCTTCCGCCCTTCTTGGACAGGATATAATTTATGAAGGTCTCGGGGTTTTCAACACCGATAAATTTGCTGGATCTTTACGGCTAAGGCTGTTATGATACAAATGAAAGGAGGCTGACAAATTATAGGTTGGATCGAACAACACTTGCATCAGAAAAGTCCTGGATTTCTTTTTAGGACTCTTCGTGGCTCTTTGGTGCAAGCCCATGGATGTTGTCCCACTTATCTTCGAAGCCTTCAAAAGAAAGAGTTGGAAGTTACGGGAAGCTCTATGCGGGAACGCTTGTATGCCCCACATCAAGCATGACACGGTTGTCTCCGCCACCCATCTCCGGAAGCTTTTCTCGCTTTGGACTCTTCTGCAAGACGTTCATCTTGGCGACCAAGTTGCGGACGACATTGTATGGAAACATGCGGCAGATAGTATATACTCGGCGGCCACCACATATAAGACACAATTCCTTGGTCTGACACACTCGCCCATTCACTCTATGGTATGAAAAGTTTGGGCTCCCTCAAAGGTCAAATTGTTTGCTTGGCTGGCCTTGCAAGACCGGATTTGGGCTGCAAATCGGTTGGAGCGTCGTGGTTGAAAAGATTGTGGGCCTTGCCCCCTCCGCAAAAGGGAGCAAGAAAGGGGCATCCAATTGTTTGTCAACTACTCCTTCTTCATTAGGCTCTAGCGATTGGTTATGGACAAGTTTGGTCTTGCGCACATTGACACATCCATTTGTCACCTTCACCAATCATGACTCCCTTATGCGTTGGTGGGATAGAAAATCGACATGTGAAACCCTGATAGACAAGCGATGGCCTCCCTCATCATGCTCGTCTCGTGGACTCTTTGGAATGAGAGAAACACACGGGTGTATCGACACAAGAGTACGCCGTGTTAGACTGTATATATACGTAGACCCTTGTATACGTCTGTAATTGTATTGTACCCTTTGGTACTCCTATATAATGAGATAGCGACATCCCGTTTAGGGTGTCGAGCAGTTTCCCAAACTCTATGTTTTACATGGTACTAGTTTAGGGTTTCGATGTCTTCCGCTGCCCTTGTCGCCGCCGCCGTCTCGACCCCTGCTACTGCCGACGCCGCGTCGTCCCAAGTGCTCTCCCCCTCGTCGCCCTTCATGGCCTCGCGCCTGCTGGCTACGGCCTGGCGGCAGCCGCCCGCGAGTTCCCTGATTGGGTTGAGCGGGACGGGCGCCTTGCCTCCACCGATCGCATCTGGCGGGTCTTCCTCGACCGTTGTCTCTGGGCCGCCGGGGTTCCGCGGTCCTCCACCCCTGTATGGCGTGTCTCCCCCGTCGCCCTATTGTGACAGCCCGATGCCGATGTTCCAGAAGATTCCCATATTTTCCGTTTTCGTCGTGTTTTTATTTTTATTTGTCGCATCATCATTGCATCATGCGCATCATCAGCATTGCATCGACACCTCGTTGCCGCTAGTTTTCAAAAGTTGCATCCGTTATTAGTTGCCGGTTCTCGTCGTTGCCCGTTCTGAGCCCGACCACACTCGCACGCGCCCGCGACATCGTCAAACCCTATTTTTAAAAGTGTGTATAAAACTTTCTCCGATTGGGTTGGAACGTGGCGTGCAGTCTTAATATATTATAGGTAGGCCGCTTGTCAAATCTCGTCGCAATCGGAGTCCGTCTAGTACCCGAACGGTCGACCGTAGCGACATCGTATTCGGTCTACCGTCGGACGTTTATCGGTGTTTTAAAATCGCATTGCCGCGCCGCACTGTTTCCCTCTCTTCGCCGGCTAGCCTACTCTACAGGGTCACTTAGCCGACCCGGCGTTCGAGTTCGTTCGATTCCGATCGCGTGGGCAGAAACAGGGCCGGATTCGGATAACCCTAGCCCCGTGTCTATAAATAGACAACCTCCCCTTCCTAATCTAACCGTAACCCTAGTCCACATCGGGATCCGCACCCCACCAACCCCAGCCAACCACTCCCACCTCCTGTCTCCTCTCACTAGCAGCCGCCGGCCCGCGGAGCCCGATTGGAGCCCGCCCGAGCCCTTTCGGGCCCGGATCAGCCGATGCCAACAACTGCCCGTGCTCCCGCGCCCCTGGTGCCGTGTGTTGGGTAACGTAGCATAAATTCAAAATTTTCCTATGCATATTCAGATCTTCCTAAGGAGAGACCAGCAACGAGAGAGGGGTAAGAGCATCTTCATACCTTTAACGATCGCTAAGCGGAATCGTTGCTAGAACGCGGTTGATGGAGTCGTACTCGCAGCGATTCCGATCTAGTGCCGAACTATGGCACCTCCGCGTTCAACACACGTTCAGCCCGGTGACGTCTCCCGCACCTTGATCCAGCAAGGAGGAGGGGGAGGTTGGGGAAGAACTCCAGCAACACGACGGCGTGGTGTCGATGGAGAGACGAGGTCTCCCGGCAGGGCTTCGCCAAGCACCGACAGAGAGGAGGAGGAAGAAGGGCAGGGCTGCGCCGAGAGAGAGGGAAAAGTCTATCTCCCAATGGCCAAAAGTGCCCGGTATATATAGGGGAAGGGAGGGGCTGCGCCACCTTGAGGGTTTCCCCCTCGGGGGGGGGGGGGGGCAGCCCTAGATGAGGGCTGGTGCGGCGGCAAAGTGGGGGAGGAGGGGTGTGGCGCACCCCTGGTGGGCCTTAGGCCCACCTAGCTTAGGGTTTGCCCCCCGTTTCTCTCCCCTGCGCATTGGGCTGAGTGGGGAGGCGCACCAGCCCACCTAGGGGCTGGTTCCCTCCCCCACTTGGCCCATCTTACCTCCCGGGGTCGTTGCCCCCCTTCGGTGGACCCCCGGGGCCACCTCCGGTGGTCCCGGTGGTCCCGGTACGTTATCGGTGATGCCCGAAACACTTCCGGTGTCCGAAACCATCCGTCCTATATATCAATCTTTACCTCCAGGCCATTCCGGAGCTCCTCGTGACGTGTGAGATCTCATCCGGGACTCCGAACAACTTTCGATAACCTCGTATAACAATTCCCTATAACCCTAGCGTCACCGAACCTTAAGTGTGTAGACCCTACGGGTTCGGGAGACAGGCAGACATGACCGAGACATCTCTCTGGCCAATAACTATCAGCGGGATCTGGATACCCATGGTGGCTCCCACTTGCTCCACGATGATCTCATCGGATGAACCACGATGTCAAGGATTTAATCAATCCCGTATACAATTCCCTTTGTCTGTCGGTATAGAACTTGCCCAAGATTCGATCGTCGGTATACCAATACCTTGTTCAATCTCGTTACCGGTAAGTCTCTTTACTCGTTCCGTAGCACGTCATCGTGTGACTAACTCCTTAGTCACATTGAGCTCGTGATGATGTTCTACCGAGTGGGCCTAGAGATACCTCTCCGTCACACGGAGTGACAAATCCCGATCTCGATTCGTACCAACCAACAGACACTTTCGGAGGTACCCGTAGTGCACCTTTATAGTCACGCAGTTACGTTGTGACGTTTGATACACCCAAAGCACTCCTACGGTATCCGGGAGTTGCACAATCTCACGGTCGAAGGAAAAGATACTTGACATTAGAAAAGCTTTAGCATACGAACAATACGATCTAGTGTTAAGCTTAGGATTGGGTCTTGTCCATCACATCATGCTCCCAATGATGTGATCCCGTTATCAATGACATCTAATGCCCATGATCAGGAAACCATGATCATCTATTGACTAACGAGCTAGCCAACTAGAGGCTTGCTAGGGACACATTGTGATCTATTTGTTCACACATGTATTACTGTTTCCTGTTAATACAATTATAGCATGAACAATAGACGATTATCATGAAAAAGGAAAGATGATAATAACCATTTTATTATTGCCTCTAGGGCATATTTCCAACACCGCGCACCGGCCGCCTCCCGTCGTCGGACCCGCGCCTCCGGCAAGCTGCCGCCGTCGGCGACCACCAGGCCGGTACCCTGCGCCCCCATCCCTCCGTTCCTCATGCCCTAGTTCTCTCTACCCCTCCCTCTCGCCACTCTCAGCCCGCAGGAAGCCGCCGCCATGGAGATCCGCCGCCGCCTTGGATCCGCCGCCCCGTGCCCATTTGGTGCTGCCGTCGCATGGATTCGTTAAGGAACGACTTGTAACATCCCAAATTTTGGAATGTTAATAAAATTATTAGATTGATTGTTTGTTTGTTTGAGTGATAGAAACTTGAGTGAAGTTTGAAACTTTTTAAAACTTTTGAATGAGAGGGAATAAAATGACTTTCCCCTTTTTCCCATGAATTCAAATTCATCCGTTTAAAATCAGTGAGAGAAGATAACATGACTTCTTCAACTATAAGGAATTTGAATCAAGGTGGCATTTGAATTTCTTTCGGTATTTGATTCAAATTTATTTTTGGCACAAGATTTCAACCACAAATTTTTTCCTCACAATATACTTGCCAAGCAAGTAAGAGAGGAGGTAACATGACACCCCCCAAAAAAAGTCAGTAGAAAAAGAGTGCTAAATTTTTTAAAGAGAAAAGTTGAATTTTTATTGGATTTTAAAAAAATAAATTTTTATATAGTTTTTATTTTGTAAAAAAGAAAGTCCACATTGTGGGAAATATTTTCCTGATAATTTTGATATATAATACTTCTATACTTGGAGTTATATTTATTTTCCTTTTTATGTTTTACTCTCCTATTATAATAAAAAGGAAACAAATCGTTTTATTAGGAAAGCTATCGTGGGCCAGTTAGGAAACCGAATCAGGCCCATTATTTCCTTCTTCTTCCTCTGATTTCCTTCCTTCCCTATGCACGTTACCTTCCAGAAAAGCTTCCAGCCATGGCGCTAGGATCCTCTCTTCCCCGATTTTCGCGTACCTTCCTCCCCTTGCCCTCCCGAGACCGCTATAAGAACCCCAACCCTCTCCTCTCTCCATTTTCCCCAAGAGCCGCCACTCTCCTCGCCTCTCGCCGCTGCCCACACCTCGCCGGAGAACCGGCCGGACCGAAGCTTCGAGGAGCTCCTGCCGCGCCCTCCAACACCCCAGGCGCCACCCTGACGCCATCAAGAGATCACTGTGGTTCCCCTCCATCGGCCGCACCCCTCCGCCACCTCGGTCCAACACCGGAGCCACCTTCCCGTCGTCTTCTCCAACTCCGGCGACTAACTCCGGTGAGATTCACGAAATCCCGTATTGCAGTTTTTTCAGAAAATTGCAATCTTAGAAAAATCATATCTATTAGTATATAACTCTAAATTAGGTGATTCTTTTTGCGTTGGATCACAAATGTTATGTAGTTTCTGAAGATAGATAATTTGTCTATGTTTGGATTTATAAAATTCGAATTAGATCAGATTTTATTTAAAGCTTGTTTTGCTTATACCGGCAGTTTAAAAATAGCTTTTAAATTAATTATTTTTGCTAATGTTTCCTATTGATCATATCTTTCAGTAGTTTAAGTTTCAATTGTTTTTAAATATTTTTACTTGGGGTTTTTACCAAAACAGATTCTGTTTTAGTTCTTTTAGGATTATGGCTATTTCTTTTTCTATAATTGTGTTTAAATTATTTCCTTTTATATTTAAGAAAGTTTATATTTTGTTTCTGTTAGTTAACAGTAGGTTTTCAACAAATTTTTATTTTTATTCTTATTTGTTTGCATGGAATCAATTCTAGTTCTATACTAACTTGCGAATTGATTGCATTGCTAGTTTGATTTCCTATTTTGAAAATACTTATAAAATAATATTGTTTTGTAAATTTTACTTATGTTATCTTAGTTATTTTATATTTTGTTTTCTGTTATTTTTTCTATTTTAGTATTTTATTTTGTTGTTAAGTTTCATTAGACAAAAACTATTTAGTGTTTGATGTAGTAGAAGACTCCCTAGTCTTATTTGAAGTTTCCTTCGAATTCTTATTCGCTCTCTCCTTTGTTTTGATTGCTAGAATGATTGCTAGTATGAGTGCTTACGTGAATGATATGGTTGTTATATAGATTTCATCGGAGAGTGACGAGTAGTCTATCAAGTTATTCCTCGAGAACGAAAATTCTTCTTCGTCAACATCGCAAGGCAAGTCATTTGATCATGTATCACCTATGTTTTATGCATCGTAGTTCTACCATCCTATGCCAAATTGCATGCTGAGTAGGTACTTGGAAATTATTGTTACATATTGTAGTATCATGTGGTAGGCACCCAACAACCCCGTTACTTGGCCCGGGACGACAAATTTCATATTGCTATGCTTGAGTAGACGGGATTCTGGTTGAGAGTTTATCACGAGTGATGCGAGAATAATGTAATAACCAAGACCGGTTAAGTCAAGACTTTTCAAGACCTCATGATGCAATGTAACTCTGGGTGAAGGACGGTTGATCGGCTCCCTGGAGAAACCAGTGGATGACCCGAGATGCTGGAGACGTGCCATGACATCTTGCGGAAAGCTTCACCGAGGCTCAAAGAGACGGACGGATATTTTCAAGACCGAAGGCTTGTTGGGGAACGTCGCATGGGAAACAAAATTTTCCTACGCGCACGAAGACCTATCATGGTGATGTCCATCTACGAGAGGGGATGAGTGATCTACGTACCCTTGTAGATCGTACAGCAGAAGCGTTAGAGAACGCGGTTGATGTAGTGGAACATCCTCATGTCCCTCGATCCTCCCCGCGAACAATCCCGCGATCAGTCCCACGATCTAGTACCGAACGGACGGCACCTCCGCGTTCAGCACACGTACAGCTCGACGATGATCTCGGCCTTCTTGATCCAGCAAGAGAGACGGAGAGGTAGAAGAGTTTTCTGGCAGCGTGACGGCGCTCCGGAGGTTGGTGATGACCTTGTCTCAGCAGGGCTCCGCCCGAGCTCCGCAGAAACGCGATCAAGAGGAAAAACCGTGGAGGTATGTGGTCGGGCAGCCGTGGAAAAGTCGTCTCAAATCAGCCCTAAAACCTCCGTATATATAGGTGGGAGGGAGGGGGCCTTGCCTTGGGGCTCAAGGAGCCCCAAGGGGGTCGGACGAGTCCAAGGGGGAGGACTCTCCCCCCCAAACCGAGTTGGACTAGGTTTGGTGGGAGGGAGTCCCCCTTCCTTCCCACCTCCTCCTTTTTTTTTCTTTCTGTCTTGATTTTCTTCTCCTTGGCGCATAGAGCCTTTTGGGCTGTCCCACCAGCCCACTAAGGGCTGGTGTGCCGCCCTCAAGGCCTATGGGCTTCCCCGGGGTGGGTTGCCCCCCCGGTGAACTCCCGGAACCCATTCGTCATTCCCGGTACATTCCCGGTAACTTCGAAAACCTTCCGGTAATCCTATATATCAATCTTCGTTTCCGGACCATTCTGGAAACCCTCGTGACGTCCGTGATCTCATCCGGGACTCCGAACAACATTCGGTAACCAACCATATAACTCAAATACGCATAAAACAACGTCGAACCTTAAGTGTGCAGACCCTGCGGGTTCGAGAACTATGTAGACATGACCCGAGAGACTCCTCGGTCAATATCCAATAGCGGGACCTGGATGCCCATATTGGATCCCACATATTCTAAGAAGATCTTATCGTTTGAACCTCAGTGCCAAGGATTCATATAATCCCGTATGTCATTCCCTTTGTCCTTCGGTATGTTACTTGCCCGAGATTCGATCGTCAGTATCCGTATACCTATTTCAATCTCGTTTACTGGCAAGTCTCTTTAATCGTTCCGTAATACAAGATCCCGCAACTTACACTAAGTCACATTGCTTGCAAGGCTTGTGTGTGATGTTGTATTACACAGTGGGCCCCGAGATACCTCTCCGTTCACACGGAGTGACAAATCCCAGTCTTGATCCATACTAACTCAACTAACACCTTCGGAGATACCTGTAGAGCATCTTTATAGTCACCCAGTTACGTTGCGACGTTTGATACACACAAAGCATTCCTCCGGTGTCAGTGAGTTATATGGTCTCATGGTCATAGGAATAAATACTTGACACGCAGAAAACAGTAGCAACAAAATGACACGATCAACATGCTACGTCTATTAGTTTGGGTCTAGTCCATCACGTGATTCTCCTAATGACGTGATCCAGTTATCAAGCAACAACACCTTGTTCATAATCAGAAGACACTGACTATCATCGATCAACTGGCTAGCCAACTAGAGGCATGCTAGGGACGGTGTTTTGTCTATGTATCCACACATGTAAATGAGTCTTCATTCAATACAATTATAGCATGGATAATAAACGATTCTCTTGATACAGGAATTATAATAATAACTATATTTATTATTGCCTCTAGGGCATAATTCCAACAGTCTCCCACTTGCACTAGAGTCAATAATCTAGCCCTCACATCACCATGTGAATTACATTTAATAAATCTAACACCCATACAGTTCTGGTGTCGATCATGTTTTGGCCGTGGAAGAGGTTTAGTCAGCGGGTCTGCTACATTCAGATCCGTGTGCACTTTGCATATATTTACGTCCTCTTCCTCGACGTAGTCGCGAATGAGGTTGAAGCGTCGGTTGATGTGTCTGGTCTTCTTGTGAAACCGTGGTTCCTTTGCTAAGGCAATGGCACCAGTGTTGTCACAGAACAAGGTTATTGGATTCAGTGCGCTTGGCACCACTCCAAGATCCGTCATGAACGGCTTCATCCAGACACCCTCCTTAGCCGCCTCCGAGGCAGCCATGTACTCCGCTTCACATGTAGAATCTGCTACGACGCTTTGCTTGGAACTGCACCAGCTTACTGCACCCCCATTATGAATAAATACGTATCCGGTTTGCGACTTAGAGTCGTCTGGATCTGTGTCAAAGCTTGCATCGACGTAACCTTTTACGACGAGCTCTTCGTCACCTCCATATACGAGAAACATCTCCTTAGTCCTTTTCAGGTACTTCAGGATATTCTTGACCGCTGTCCAGTGATCCACTCCTGGATTACTCTGGAACCTATCTGCCATACTTATGGCCAGGCTAACATCCGGTCTAGTGCTCAGCATTGCATACATGATAGAACCTATGGCTGAAGCATAGGGGACGGAGCGCATATGCTCTCTATCTTCATCAATTGCTGGGCACTGAGTCTTACTCAATCTCGTACCTTGTAAAACTGGCAAGAACCCTTTCTTGGACTGTTCCATTTTGAACCTCTTCAAAACTTTATCAAGGTATGTGCTTTGTGAAAGTCCTATCAGGCGTTTTGATCTATCCCTATAGATCTTAATGCCTAGAATGTAAGCAGCTTCTCCTAGGTCCTTCATAGAGAAACTTTTATTCAAGTAACCTTTTATGCTCTCCAAAAGCTCTACGTTGTTTCCAATCAGTAATATGTCATCCACATATAATATTAGAAACGCCACAGAGCTCCCACTCACTTTCTTGTAAATACAAGATTCTCCAACCACTTGTATAAACCCAAATGCTTTGATCACCTCATCAAAGCGTTTGTTCCAACTCCGAGATGCTTGCACCAGTCCATAAATGGATCGCTGGAGCTTGCACACCTTGTTAGCATTCTTAGGATCGACAAAACCTTCGGGTTGCATCATATACAACTCTTCCTTAAGGAAACCGTTAAGGAACGCCGTTTTGACATCCATCTGCCAGATTTCATAATCGAAAAATGCAGCTATTGCTAACATGATTCTAACGGACTTAAGCATCGCTACGGGTGAGAAAGTCTCATCGTAGTCAACTCCTGGAACTTGTGAAAAACCCTTTGCCACAAGTCGAGCTTTATAAACGGTCACATTGCCGTAAGCGTCCGTCTTCTTCTTAAAGATCCATTTGTTCTGAATAGCCTTGCGGCCCTCAGGTAGTATCTCCAGAGTCCATACTTTGTTCTCATACATGGATCCTATCTCGGACTTCATGGCTTCTAGCCATTTGTTGGAATCTGGGCCTACCATTGCTTCTTCATAATTTGCAGGTTCATTGTTGTCTAACAACATGATTGATAAGACGGGATTACCGTACCACTCTGGAGCAGCACGTGATCTCGTCGACCTGCGTGGTTCAACAGAAACTTGAACTGGAGTTTCATGATCATCATCATTAACTTCCTCCTCAACCGGCGTCGCAACGACAGAGGTTTCCCCTTGCCCTGCGCCACCATCCAGAGGGATGAGAGGTTCGACAACCTCGTCAAGTTCTATCTTCCTCCCACTCAATTCTCTCGAGAGAAACTCCTTCTCGAGAAAAGCTCCGTTCTTAGCAACAAACGCTTTGCCCTCGGATTTGAGATAGAAGGTGTACCCAACTGTCTCTTTTGGGTAACCTATGAAGACGCACTTTTCCGCTTTGGGTTCCAGCTTTTCAGGCTGAAGCTTTTTGACATAAGCATCACATCCCCAAACTTTAAGAAACGACAACTTTGGCCTTTTGCCATACCACAGTTTGTATGGTGTCGTCTCAACGGATTTGGATGGTGCCCTATTTAAAGTGAATGCAGCTGTTTCTAATGCATAACCCCAAAATGATAACGACAAATCAGTAAGAGACATCATAGATCGCACCATCTCTAACAAAGTACGGTTACGACGTTCGGACACACCATTACACTGTGGTGTTCCAGGCGGGGTTAACTGCGAAACAATTCCACACTGTTTTAAGTGAGCACCAAACTCGAAACTCAGATATTCACCCCCACGATCAGACCGTAGGAACTTGATCTTCTTGTTACGATGATTTTCCACTTCACTCTGAAATTGCTTGAACTTTTCAAATGTTTCAGACTTGTGCTTCATCAAGTAGACATAGCCATACCTACTCAAATCGTCAGTGAAGGTGAGAAAATAACGATATCCGCCGCGTGCCTCCACGCTCATCGGACCACACACATCAGTATGTATGATTTCCAATAAGTCACTTGCACGCTCCATTGTTCCGGAGAACGGAGTCTTAGTCATTTTGCCCATGAGGCATGGTTCCCATGAGGCATGGTTCGCACGTGTCAAGTGAATCAAAGTCAAGTGACTCCAAAAGTCCATCAGCATGGAGTTTCTTCATGCGCTTTACACCAATATGACCTAAGCGGTAGTGCCACAAAAATATGGCGCTATCATTGTTTACTCTAACTCTTTTGGTCTCAGTGTTATGTATATGCGTATCGCTATCAAGATTCAATATGAACAATCCTCTCACATTCGGTGCATGACCATAAAAGATGTTACTCATAGAAATAGAACAACCATTATTCTCTGACTTAAAAGAGTAACCGTCTCACAATAAACAAGATCCAGATATAATGTTCATGCTCAACGCAGGCACTAAATAACAATGATTTAAGTTCATCACTAATCCCGAAGGTAGCTGAAGTGACACTGTGCCGACGGCGATTGCATCAACCTTGGAACCATTTCCTACGCGCATCGTCACTTCATCTTTCGCCAGCCTTCGTCTATTCCGCAGTTCCTGTTTCGAGTTGCAAATATGAGCAATAGAACCGGTATCGAATACCCAGGCACTACTAGGAGAGCCGGTTAAGTACACATCAATAACATGTATATCAAATATACCTGATTTTTCTTTGCCCGCCTTCTTATCTGCCAGATACTTGGGGCAATTGCGCTTCCAGTGACCCATACCCTTGCAATAGCAGCACTCCGTTTCAGGCTTAGGTCCAGCTTTGGGTTTCTTCGGCGGATTGGCAACAGGCTTGCCGCTCTTCTTCGAATTGCCCTTCTTGCCTTTGCCGTTTCTCTTGAAACTAGTGGTCTTATTCACCATCAACACTTGATGCTCTTTACGGAGTTCAGACTCTGCGACTTTCAGCATCGCAAACAACTCGCTGGGAGACTTGTTCATCCCTTGCATGTTGTAGTTCAACACAAAGCCTTTATAGCTTGGCGGCAGTGATTGAAGGATTCTGTCAGTGATAGCCTCTTGCGGGAGTTCAATCCCCAGCTCAGCTAGTCGGTTTGAGTACCCAGACATTTTGAGCACATGTTCACTGACAGACGAGTTTTCCTCCATCTTGCAAGCATATAATTTATCGGAGGTCTCATACCTCTCGATCCGGGCGTTCTTCTAAAAGATAAACTTCAACTCCTCGAACATCTCAAATGCTCCATGATGCTCAAAGCGACGTTGAAGTCTCGATTCTAAGCCATACAAGACTGCACATTGAACTATTGAGTAGTCCTCCTTACGTGCTAACCAAGCGTTCTTAACATCCTGATCAGCCATAGCGGGTGGTTCATCTCCTAGCGCAGCATTAAGGACATAATCCTTCTTCCCAGCTTGTAAGATTAGCTTAAGATTACGAGCCCAGTCTACAAAGTTTCTTCCATCATCTTTCAACTTAGCTTTCTCTAGGAACGTATTAAAATTTAGGATGACTGTCGCGTGAGCCATGATCTACAACACAAATATATTCAAAGTGGACTTAGACTATGTTCAAGATAATTAGAGTTCAACTTAATCAAATTATGTGCTAAACTCCCACTCAAAAAGTACATCTCTCTAGTCATTTGAGTGGTTCATGATCCACTTACACTATCCGAAGTCCGATCATCACGTGAGTTGAGTATAGTTTCAGTGGTAAGCATCCCTATGCTAATCATATCAACTATATGATTCATGATCGACCTTTCGGTCTCATGTGTTCCGAGGCCATGTCTGCACATGCTAGGCTCGTCAAGCTTAACCCGAGTGTTCCGCGTGCGCAACTGTTTTGCACCCGTTGTATGTGAACGTTGAGTCTATCACACCCGATCATCACGTGGTGTCTCGAAACGACGAACTGTAGCAACGGTGCACAGTCGGGGAGAACACAATTTCGTCTTGAAATTTTAGTGAGAGATCACCTCATAATGCTACCGTCGTTCTAAGAAAAATAAGGTGCATAAAAGGATTAACATCACATGCAATTCATAAGTGACATGATATGGCCATCTTCACGTGCTTCTTGATCTCCATCACCAAAGCACCGGCACGATCTTCTTGTCACCGGCGCCACACCATGATCATCCATCAACGTGTTGCCATCGGGGTTGTCGTGCTACTCATGCTATTACTACTAAAGCTACATCCTAGCAAAATAGTAAACGCATCTGCAAGCACAAACGTTAGTATAAAGACAACCCTATGGCTCCTGCCGGTTGCCGTACCATCGACGTGCAAGTCGATATTTCTATTACAGCATGATCATCTCATACATCCAATATATCACATCACATCGTTGGCCATATCACATCACAAGCATACCCTGCAAAAACAAGTTAGACGTCCTCTAATTTTGTTGTTGCATGTTTTACGTGGTGACCATGGGTATCTAGTAGGATCGCATCTTACTTACGCAAACACCACAACGGAGATATATGAGTTGCTATTTAACCTCATCCAAGGACCTCCTCGGTCAAATCCGATTCAACTAAAGTTGGAGAAACCGACACTTGCCAGTCATCTTTGAGCAAAGGGGGTTACTCGTAACGATGAAACCAGTCTCTCGTAAGCGTACGAGTAATGTCGGTCCAAGCCGCTTCAATCCAACAATACCGCGGAATCAAGAAAAGACTAAGGAGGGCAGCAAAGCGCACATCACTGCCCACAAAAACTTTTGTGTTCTACTCGAGAAGACATCTACGCATGAACCTAGCTCTGATACCACTGTTGGGGAACGTCGCATGGGAAACAATATTTTCCTACGCGCACGAAGACCTATCATGGTGATGTCCATCTACGAGAGGGGATGAGTGATCTACGTACCCTTGTAGATCGTACAGCAGAAGCGATAGAGAACGCGGTTGATGTAGTGGAACGTCCTCACGTCCCTCGATCCGCCCCGCGAACAATCCCGCGATCAGTCCCACGATCTAGTACCGAACGGACAGCACCTCCGCGTTCAGCACACGTACATCTCGACGATGATCTCGGCTTTCTTGATCCAGCAAGAGAGACGGAGAGGTAGAAGAGTTCTCCGGCAGCGTGACGGCGCTCCGGAGGTTGGTGATGACCTTGTCTCAGCAGGGCTCTGCCCGAGCTCCGCAGAAACGCGATCTAGAGGAAAAATCGTGGAGGTATGTGGTCGGGCAGCCGTGGAAAAGTCGTCTCAAATCAGCCCTAAAACCTCCGTATATATAGGTGGTAGGGAGGGGGCCTTGCCTTGGGGCTCAAGGAGCCCCAAGGGGGTCGGCCGAGTCCAAGGGGGAGAACTCTCCCCCCCCCAAACCGAGTTGGACTAGGTTTGGTGGGAGGGAGTCCCCCTTCCTTCCCACCTCCTCCTTTTTTTTTCTCTCTTGATTTTCTTCTCCTTGGCGCATAGAGCCTTTTGGGCTGTCCCACCAGCCCACTAAGGGCTGGTGTGCCACCCTCAAGGCCTATGGGCTTCCCCGGGGTGGGTTGCCCCCCCGGTGAACTCCCGGAACCCATTCGTCATTCCCGATACATTCCCGATAACTTCGAAAACCTTCCGGTAATCAAATGAGGTCATCCTATATATCAATCTTTGTTTCCAGACCATTCCGGAAACCCTCGTGAAGTCCGTGATCTCATCCGGGACTCCGAACAACATTCGGTAACCAACCATATAACTCAAATACGCATAAAACAACGTCGAACCTTAAGTGTGCAGACCCTGCGGGTTCGAGAACTATGTAGACATGATCCGAGAGACTCCTCGGTCAATATCCAATAGCGGGACCTGGATGCCCATATTGGATCCCACATATTCTACGAAGATCTTATCGTTTGAACCTCAGTGCCAAGGATTCATATAATCCCGTATGTCATTCCCTTTGTCCTTGGGTATGTTACTTGCCCGAGATTCGATCGTCAGTATCCGTATACCTATTTCAATCTCGTTTACTGGCAAGTCTCTTTACTCGTTCCGTAATACAAGATCCCGCAACTTACACTAAGTCACATTTCTTGCAAGGCTTGTGTGTGATGTTGTATTACCGAGTGGGCCCCGAGATACGTCTCCGTTCACACGGAGTGACAAATCCCAGTCTTGATCCATACTAACTCAACTAACACCTTCGGAGATACCTGTAGAGCATCTTTATAGTCACCCAGTTACATTGCGACGTTTGATACACAAAAAGCATTCCTCCGGTGTCAGTGAGTTATATGATCTCATGGTCATAGGAATAAATACTTGACACGCAGAAAACAGTAGCAACAAAATGACACGATCAACATGCTACGTCTATTAGTTTGGGTCTAGTCCATCACGTGATTCTCCTAATGACGTGATCCAGTTATCAAGCAACAACACCTTGTTCATAATCAGAAGACACTAACTATCATCGATCAACTGGCTAGCCAACTAGAGGCATGCTAGGGACGGTGTTTTGTCTATGTATCCACACATGTAAATGAGTCTTCCTTCAATACAATTATAGCATGGATAATAAACGATTATCTTGATACAGGAATTATAATAAAACTATATTTATTATTGCCTCTAGGTCATAATTCCAACAAGGCTTACCTGCACATCCACAAGTCATTATGGGCTCTGGCTTGGTTGGACAACGCGGCGACTCTTGACAGGCGGTGCCAGCAGATGTAGAAGAACGGTAGGATTTGGATGGGCACCGACAGGGATTCAGAGGGACCCGTTGAAAGACCATGTTTTGATCATCCGGTCTTCAAACACCCTGAAGTGCGAGGACATACACGGAGGCGATCAAATCTTGTGGGGAACGTGTGCAAAACTCTGCAGAGTACTCAAACCTAATCGATTAGCCGTGTCCACGGTCATGGACATCTTGAGCCAAAGGAACTGAAGTTATCTGGAATTCTCAACACCATTATATATATTTGATGAGGGTAATATTTATAACTTGGGTATGAGAACTGGTTGGCGGAACCATCTCGTTAACAACCAACCTTGTAGTAATATTTTGCTCTTAGCCCCTCTTGTTGTAGGAGAAAATTTGCTTAACACTAAAACTTACAGTCCCACCTACCATATATGCATATAGTATAGATGATATTTTACCCCCTCTCATATGTGACTTGCCGACATATTCAATATGCTGACCTACACGGCTGCAACGTCTTATGTTGCAAATATTTTCCTTGATGAGTAAGAGTACGATTCAGGGTTACGGTCCGCACTCAACCTGCGGTTGGTGTTATTTGGGACTCCACTCCCTTGATTGTTTCCGCTGAGATATTTAAGGTATATATCAGTTTTACGCTATTTACATGTGATTGCACTTTGATATATACATTGATGTACTGTGTGTGCCAGCATACTGATCCAGGGATGGCACACATACACGGAGGCTTGACTCGTTTTGAGTCGGGTCGCTACAGAAATGGTATCAGAGCACATGTTGACTGTAGGACGTGACCCTAGAAACTGGGAATTTCTTATTATAGGATCTCTCTCAAAAAATTTCAAGAACATCCTTTACTTCTCATCTCTTCTGATTTCATCAAATGTTCTCTCTCACCTCAAATAGTTATACAATCCCCTTACCCCTTCGACCTCATGAAGAATCAACGGAGTTCTACTTCAAAGTAAAAAAGGATTCCACCACGCATTTGAAGAATTGAAGCTACACCAATTGAAGACTCTCAAGACCCGAAGAACTCGAAGACCCTGAAGCGTTCGAATATTTATATGACCATTAGAAGTCCACACCCCTGCTATATACCCACGTTAGATACGATGATTTGTGAGCCGTCATTGGTGTGTGTTTTTCGACAGCCACAAATAAAACCTATTCTCAAAAATATTGTTTGTATTGTGTGTATCTCCCTCTATCCCTCTCTCTCTTACCCGACTCATCCCAAAAACCTTGGACCCAATAGATGGCGTATGAAGCTGGACTTGTAGTCTCTGGACCAATGACCCAGCTGGAGGCTGAAATATGGATTCAGAACATGGAGAACCACTTTGGGAGCAATTTGATTTCAAGGAAGTATGAAGTGGCACATGCTCTTCTGTACTATACCCAAAGTGCTGCTATCTGGTGGAAAATGCATCATGCCATACAAGGATTTAGTGGAGCAGAAACTTGGGGCGAATTCAAGAAGACTCTGTTAAGATCCTGTCTTATTCAAAAGTGCTATGAAACCCGATGAAGAAGCCTTTTGCTTGCAAGATCTGTATAGAAATAGGACACACCCAGGAAGAACACAAGGATGGATGCACTCATTGTGAAGAAAATCACCCAGCTGAGGAGTGCCCCAGTAGTCAGGTGACTTGTTTCCTGTGTGAAGGAACCACCCACTACCCAGCCCAGTGTCACATCTACACCAAGGTGCAACAAGTTGTCAAGCAGCAGAAAGATGCAATGAAGGAAATTGTCACATCCCTGGAACCCTAACCAAGTTTAGCATTGTGCTCATATTTTCTTTGCATTGCATCCAAGAAAATGGCAACAAGATCAAAGTAAGTGGTGAAGGGAAACTCAAAACCCTAGCCACTTCTTATTTCAAAGGAATTATAAATTTATTCAAATCAATGAACCCAAAATGGCCTCAAGAAAATTTCAACTTTTCTGATAATTCTTGAAAACAAATAAGCAATGAAGGAAACCATTTCCTTTTTACTTTTGGCATTTTAAATAAATGCAAAAGTCTACTGTTTTCAAGTTTTAAATTTGAATTCAAAGATACATAGTTTTCAAAAATGCCGAAAACTTTATGGGTGATTGGAAATATTCCAACTAACACCCCAGCATTTTTCAAACTATTTATAGTTTGATTGTGAAGCCAAAATAAATGGGAAACAATGTGAGTAAATAAAACAGAAACAAAATAGAAGAAATAAGAGAAAAGAATAGCATACCTCTATCTGTCGCCGGCCCAGCCCACCAGGGGCTCCCCGGTCATCTTCCTCCTCCTGCCTGTAGGCAGGGGAGAAGATGAGCACGGCGGCCAAGCCCTGGCCACCTCCTGCCTGCCTGCTCGCCCCTGGAGGCCTCCAGGAGCGCCAGCGCGACGCCCTGGGCCTTCTTCTCCTCCTCCCCGCGGCCTTATGTAGCGACCCGACTCAAGATGAGTCAAGCCTCTGGTGTTTCCGTACCATCCCAAGATCATGCTGATACACACTCAGTACATAATGTATATATTCAAGAGTTCAATCACACAGCTTTATTAATCGAAATCTCATAAAGAGTACTTTATTACAATAAAGGATTACAATAAAGTGGCTGAAGGCCATCTCATGAGATATCCAACAAAGACTAGCGGAAGCATCAGGTAGACGAGTCCATCCGACTCCAAGGGCATGTCACTGAGCGTAGACCGTAGCCTCACTCCTGGTCGGAAAAGTACTCTGCAACATGATACGTTGCAGCCGTGTAGGTCAACATATTGAATATGCCGGCAAGTCATCAAAGAGAGGAGTAAAATAATAATCAACTATCTCTACATGCATATTTGGCCAGTGGGGCTAAGTTTTGCATAAAGCCAGTTTTATCCGACAACAAGGGGGGTTGGAAGCAAAATATTACTACATTGTTTGTTGTTAACGAGATGGTTCCGCCAACCACTTCTCGTACCCGAATAGTTGTTAACACCCACATCATTATTAAGTTGTGTCGAGAGTTCACGGGAAATTCAATGCCTTCGGCTCAAGTTGTCCATGACCGTGGACAAGGCTAATCGATTAGGTTGAGCACTCTACAGAGTTTTGCACACATTCCCCACAAGATTTGATCGCCTCCGGGTTTGTCCTCGCACTTCAGGGTGTTTGAAGACCGGATGATCAAAACATGGTCTTTCAAGGGGTCCCTCTGAATCCCTGTCGGTGCCCATCCATTCCTACCGTTCTTCTACATCTGCTAGCACCGCCTGTCCAGAGTCGCCGCGTTCTTCTACATCTGTTTGTTGCAAGGTTATAAACAAACGGCCGAAGGCTAACAAAACTACTGGCTAACCGTGTTAAGTGAAAAAAAACCAGCATGGTTTTCTAATCTAAACCGAAGAGGTACCCTAATCTAATCTACACCGTAGGATATGGATCTAAGGGCTAACTAAGAAAGAAAAGAAAATAACAGGAAGAGGGAATCTCACCGTGGCAGTGGGAGGCAACTCCGGCGAGGGGAGGTGGTCGCCGGCGAGGGGAGGGGCTCCGGGGTGGCTGACGGGACGGGGAGGTGGTGGTGGCGGTCCTCCGGCGAGGGGAGGCGTCGGGTGAAGCGAGGAGCTCGGGGTGGCTGCTGCCCGAGGTGCGGTCGAAGGTGCAGCTCAGGCTGGTGCCTGCGGTGGTGGCGGAACGGGCTCGGGCGGCGGCTCGACGTGGGCGGGGTGGGAACGGAGTGCGGCGGCGGCTAGGAGTATTTATAGGCCGGGGAGGGGGCCGGGGGCGGAAGGAAGAGAGGATCCGGGAGGATCCCGAGTTCCAGGGAAAACTCGGCTCGGGGTCGGGCAGAAACTTGGAAGGAGAGGAGGGAGACGACCGCAGGGAGAGAGGGGGTCGGCCAGTGGGCCCCGCGTGGTAGTGGGAGGAGGCGGCTGCGGTTGGGAAGGGCGACCGGCAATTAAGGGATTCGGTCCCGGGCTGTGGGGGTGGCGGCCCAGAGCTATTAAGCGCTCGGGGCGGTTGCCAAAAAAAAACAAGACTTTCCTATTTTTATATCTTTTCCGAAACAGAAAAACAAAAGTGAAATAAAAGGAAATAAATCAAATATTTAATATAGAGTATTATATACCAAAAAAAATCAGAAAAATATCCTCTACCCGAATAACATTTTTCCAAAGCAAAAATAAAAACTTAAAAAATGTTTTTTCAGAAATTCCTCAAAATGCTATATTTTCTTTTTGCAAGTATTTTTGCAAATGAGCTTTGGATTTCTTGGCTCCAATATTTCAGAAATTGCCCGCACTTTGGAGGGTCATTTTCCTCTGCTCTCTCTCTTGCGTGCAAGAGAGTATTTCCCCGGGCTTTTCTCGTGCGAGGAAAAAGATGGGAATGCAAATCAGAAGACGAAAGAATTCAAGTGCCAAATTTATTTCAATCAATATGCATAGATGCTTAGCTACAATGTAAAGCATTCCCAATTAGGAAAATTGGGATGTTACAAATCAAAAGACGAAAATTAGGAAAATTAAGATGAATCTCGCCCTCGAGAATCGGGTTGGCTAGAAAACAGGTGCGGGTGGTCTCGACGAAGATCCTCTTCTCGTTCCCAGGTGGCTTCTTCCTCGGTGTGGTGGCTCCACAACACCTTGCCGAACTTGATGATCTTGCTGCGGGTAACTCTGTTGGCAGTCTCAAGAATCCTGACGGGTTTCTCCTCATACGTCAGATCACTGTCAAGCTGTATGGCCTCTAGGGGCACTGTATCTCTCAACGGAACATCAGCCATCTCAGCGTGGCATTTCTTCAACTAGGAAACATGGAAGACATCATGAACTCCGGACAATCCTTCCGGTAGTTCCAGTTTGTATGCAACTTCGCCTCTACGTTCAAGAATTTTGTAGGGGCCAATGAAACGAGGTGCCAATTTTCCTTTCACACCGAATCTCTTGATTCCTCGAAGTGGAGACACCCGAAGATATGCTCGATCTCCCACTTCGTACGTTACTTCCTTGTGTTTGCTGTCAGCATAACTCTTCTGCCTGGACTGAGCTATCTTGAGTCGGTCACGAATTAGCTTGACCTTCTCTTCAGAATCTCGGATAAGGTCGGGACCAAAAAGTTGTCGGTCTCCAACTCCATCCCACATCAACGGTGTTCTGCACCTCCTTCCGTATAGAGCTTCGAAAGGGGCCATCTTCAGACTGGTCTGGTAGCTGTTGTTGTATGAGAACTTGGCATAAGGTAAATTGTCATCCCAACTAGACCCATAGTCTAGTGCGCAAGCTCTCAACATGTCCTCCAGAATCTGATTAACTCTCTTGGTCTGTCCATCTGTCTGTGGGTGAAAAGATGTGCTGAACTCCAATCTCGTTCCCAAGTTTTCATGCAGTTGGTGCCAAGATTTGGTTGTGAACTGAGTCCCTCTATCTGACACAATGCTCTTCGGTACTCCGTGTAGACATATGATCCTCGTCATATATATCTTGGCCAGCTTGGCACTCGTGTAAGTAGTCTTCACCGGAATGAAGTGAGCTACCTTGGTCAAACGATCGACCACAACCCAAATAGAATCATAGCCAGAACGGGTCCGAGATAATCCTGTGATGAAGTCCATACCAAGTTTTTCCCATTTCCACTCGGGTATCGGCAGAGGTTGGAGCAAAGCTGCTGGCTTGTGATGCTCGGCTTTTACTCGCTGACAAACATCGCATATTGCTACGAACTCAGCAATGTCTTTCCTCAATCGTGTCCACCAGAAACTTTCTTTCAGATCCAGATACATCTTGGTGTTGCCGGGGTGTAACGAGTACGGGGAATCATGGGCCTCCTGAAGTATCAACTTCCTGAGTTCGGGATCATTGGGCACATAGATGTGATCCTCAAACCATAAAGTTCCATGTTCATCCTCACGAAAACCTTTAGCCTTCCCGTCTTCCATTTTCTGCTTAATCTCAGCTATCTCCTTGTCTCATTTCTTTGCCTCGCGGATCTTTTCTGTCAAAGTATACTGAATTTCCAGAGTGGCAACAAATCCACTTGGAACTATTTCCAATTTGAGCTCTCGGAGGTCATCGACTAACTCCTGGGGTAATCCTCCAGCTGTGAGTGTGTTCACATAACTCTTGCGGCTCAACGCATCGGCTACAACATTTGCCTTGCCTGGGTGGTAATGCAATCTCATGTCATAGTCCTTGATCAACTCTAGCCATCGCCTCTGTCTGAGGTTCAACTCCTTCTGCGTGAAGATATACCTTAGGCTCTTGTGATCAGTGTAAACATCACAACTATTTCCGATCAGGAAATGTCTCCAGGTCTTGAGAGCGTGCACTACGGCTGCTAGTTCCAAGTCATGTGTGGCATAATTCAACTCATGAGGTCTGAGCTGTCTGGATGCATAGGCTACAACTTTGCCTTCTTGCATGAGCACTCCTCCAAGTCCTTGACGAGAAGCGTCGCAGTAAACCTGGAAATCCTTCCGAATGTTCGGCAATATCAGCACTGGGGCTGTAACAAGACGTTTCTTCAGCTCTTGAAAACTGGTTTCACATTCCTCAGTCCAAACATACTTGGATTCCTTCTTCAATAACTCTGTCATGGGCTTGGCGATCTTTGAGAAATTCTCAATGAACCTCCGGTAATATCCGGCAAGTCCGAGGAAACTGTGGATCTCCTTGACTGAAGTGGGTGCTACCCATTCGGTGACTGCTGCGACCTTGGCATGGTCCACTGCTATTCCTTCTCCTGAGATGACGTGTCCGAGGAATCCGACTTCCTTCAACCAAAACTCACATTTGCTAAACTTTGCATATAGCTTATGCTCTCGAAGCTTCTCCAGAACTAGACGCAGGTGTTCCTTGTGTTCCTCTTCGTTCTTGGAGAATATCAGTATGTCATCGATGAACACCACGACAAACTTGTCCAAGTATTCCATAAATACCTTGTTCATCAGATTCATAAAATATGTCGGGGCATTAGTCAGTCCAAATGACATGACCGTGTACTCATACAAGCCGTACCGAGTGGTGAAGGCTGTCTTGGGTATATCCTGTTCACGAATCTTCAACTGATGATACCCGGATCGAAGATCGATCTTTGAGAATACGTGAGCTCCAACTAACTGATCAAACAGATCATTGATCATCGGCAAGGGGTACTTGTTCTTGATGGTCGCATCGTTCAATGCACGATAATCAGCAACCATCCTCAAGGACTTGTCCTTCTTTTCAACCAAGAGCAGTGGGGCTCCCCAAGGTGAAGAAATTGGGCGAATATACCCTTTGTCCAACAACTCCTTAATTTGCTTCTTGATTTCTATCAAGTCATTTGCGGGCATCCGATAGGGTCTCTTGGATATCGGCGCTGTTCCGGGTAATAGCTCAATCAAGTACTCAATCTCTCTATCGGGTGGCATGCCCGGCAATTCCTTCGGAAATACATCTGGGTACTCCTGTACAATCGGTACTTCCTCCTGGACTACTCCCGTGAGAGAGTTTACTCGCTTACTCCGTGTCGGGTGCTGAGACACGTACTTAATCCGCTTCTGCTCGGGGGTGGTGAGCAAAATAGACTTAAGGGCACAATCAATATTCTGTTTATACTTGGCCAACCAATCCATGCCTAGGATTACATCCAATCCCTGGGACTCTAATACGATGAGGTCGGTGGGAAAATTATGGTTCCCGATGTTGAGACTCAAGGCATGGCATCCTATCCCGGCGGTCATCATACCTCCTGGGGAACTGACCTTAATAGGCTGGCTGAGGGTTCTAGTTGGCAAACTATACTTTTCCACAACTACCCTTGATATGAATGAATGTGTTGCACCAGAATCAAAAAGTACCAATACTGGACGTGAATTTAGCAAAAACTTACCAACCACAGTATCGGGGTGATCATAGACCTCTTCAACATCAAGGTGGTTCACCTGAGCTCGAGGAAACGGATTGGGCTTCTTTGCTGCAAAGTTGCCGTTGCCGTTTCCATTTCCGTGCTTGTTCTGGGGACATTCAGTGGCATAGTGTCCCCTCTTCTGACACTTGAAGCAGGTGATGTGAGTCAGATCCTTCTGAGCTGGAGCTGAATGCTGCTGAGTGCCAGTACCGCCATTCTTGAAGTTGCTGTTGTTGCGGTGGTTCCCATTTCCTCCATGGTTGTGGCCTCCATGGTTGTGCACCGGGTGGTTATGCTGAACGTGTCCTCCAAACTTACCGAATCCAGTCCCGGTATTCCCTGAATAAGGGGTGTAGCGAGGCTTCTGCTGAGTGCCGGAGTTGAACTTTCCAATCCCATACTTTCGCTTGCGGTTCTCCATCTGCTGGTGTTTCCCCTCCAAGATGAGGGCCTTATCAACCAGCTCCTGGTAGTTGTTGAAGGTGGCTACAGTCAACTGAATGCTCAGCTCATCATTGAGTCCTTCCAAGAACTTTTCCTGCTTGGCCGCATCATCGGCCACATCTCCAGGTGCATAACGGGCGAGCATGCTGAATTCATCGACGTAGTGGGCCACAGAGCGATTCCCCTGGCGTAAGTTGCGAAACTCGCGCTTCTTCAGACTCATTGTACCAGCTGAGACATGTGCGGTGCGGAAGGCTTGCTTGAATTGCTCCCAAGTGACTCCAGCAATGGGATAAGTGGTGGTGTAGTTCTCCCACCAAGCAGCTGCAGGGCCTTCAAGTTGATGCGCGGCAAAACGCACCTTCTCAGCTTCAGAACAACCAGCAGTGATAAGTTCACGCTCCATCTTGCGGAGCCAATCATCTGCCACAATGGGCTCAATGCTGCTGGAGAAAGTTGGAGGGTTGAACCTCAGGAAATGGGTGAGATTGTCAGCCTGGGGTGGATGATGGTTGTTGTTATTGTTCTCATTATGGATGATCAGCTGCATCAGGGTGTTTTGTTGCTGGATCAACTGGGTGAGTTCCGGCGGAAAGTTGGACTCAGGGGCGCGTCTTGGAGGCATCTGATGTATGTGGAGGGGTGAGATTAGCATAGAACAATGGTCTAAGAGTAATTACACTACCCATATGAATGCAAGACACAAGTATCACACCACACATCATTATTCAATATCATCACAAAGGTTCACACGGGGATACTAAATTCGATAATCCTAAACATCGGCCTAAAACGTGTAACGATAAAGTAAATTTGGTAGTCTAGTCTAAGTGTCCTCCTCAGAAAAGCATGGTGATGGGTCCTTCGGTGGAGCTTTCTTCATAGTCCTCGTCGTTGCTGATCAAGGGGGCTACGTCTCCTTCGGGATGAAGGTTCTCGCCCATGTCTAGTTCCTCCTCCAGGTATGCAACTCGAGTCTTCAGCTTCTCGATCCACTCCAGAAAGTCCTTCACCTCCAGTTCATGTTCATAGTGGGCTTCCCGGGCTGCTTCTTCGAGTTCAAGCTCGCGGAGTGACAGTTGCTTGATCTTCCTGGCGTCCTTGATCACACGATGCTCCAGAGTCCCGCTGTGCTTCTCCAAGGTCTGGGCATAAGACAAGAGAGCGTCCTTGGTCTTGGTTGAGATGGTTTCTCCGGGATACAGTGAATAGGTCTGGAGAAATAGGGCAGCCTTTGTATTCTTCTTTGATACGTCCGAGTGCACAATTGATCGCCATGTCCCTTCCGAGAATCCAGTTGGGTGCGATGAACTTGAAATCCATCGGCTCAGTGCGCGGCTGGAATGTCCTTCCGGGAACGTGCACCTCGATCCTGTAGCGTGAATCCTCCGGGTAAGACGAAGTTGGCTTCCCTGTGATAGTCGGCAGAGCAATCCTCAAGTCCTTGGTGATCTGCACCAGCTCCTTTCCGAAAGGCATAGTGGCGTCGGGCTGGCAAAACTCCGTGAACTTAACATGTATGAAGGTGGCCATCTAAAACATTGGAAAATCGGAGAGAAGTCAGAAATGATCAGAAGAGGAAATAGAAGGTTTATAGACATAAGAGAAAATAGTTTTCTTCCTAAGGCTTTTCCATTCCTAGAGGTTACGTCCTAAGGTCAGCGTGTGCTCTGATACCATTTATGTAGCGACCCGACTCAAGACGAGTCAAGCCTCTGGTGTTTCCGTACCATCCCAAGATCATGCTGGTACACACTCAGTACATAATTTATATATTCAAGAGTTCAATCACACAGCTTTATTAATGAAATCTCATAAAGAGTACTTTATTACAATAAAGGATTACAATAAAGTGGCTGAAGGCCATCTCATGAGATATCTAACGAAGACTAGCGGAAGCATCAGGTAGACGAGTCCATCCGACTCCAAGGGCATGTCGCTGAGCGTAGATCATAGCCTCACTCCTGGTTGGAAAAGTACTCTACAACATGATACGTTGCAGCCGTGTAGGTCAGCATATTGAATATGCGGGCAAGTCATCAAAGAGAGGAGTAAAATAATAATCAACGATCTCTACATGCATATTTGGCCAGTGGGGCTAAGTTTTGCATAAAGCCAGTTTTATCCTACAACAAGGGGGTTGGAAGCAAAATATTACTACATTGTTTGTTGTTAACGAGATGGTTCCGCCAACCACTTCTCGTACCCGAATAGTTGTTAACACCCACATCATTATTAAGTTGTGTCGAGAGTTCAGGGGAAATTCAATGCCTTCGGCTCAAGTTGTCCATGACCGTGGACACGGCTAATCGATTAGGTTGAGCACTCTGCAGAGTTTTGCACACGTTCCCCACAAGATTTGATCGCCTCCGGGTTTGTCCTCGCACTTCAGGGTGTTTGAAGACCGGATGATCAAAACATGGTCTTTCAACGGGTCCCTCTGAATCCCTGTCGGTGCCCATCCATTCCTACCGTTCTTCTACATCTGCTAGCACCGCCTGTCCAGAGTCGCCGCGTTGTCCAACCAAGCCAGAGCCCATAATGACTTGTGGCTGTGCAAGTAAGCCTTGAGTCTTGAAGCCTCCGTCCGTCTCTTCGAGCCTGGGTGAAGCTTTCCGCAGGATGTCATGGCCTCTCCAGCATCCCGGGCATCCACTGGTTTCTCCAGGGAGCCGATCAACCGTCCTTCACCCAGAGTTGCATTGCGTCCGAGGTCTTGAAAATCTTGTCTTAACCGGTCTTGATTATTTAATCAACCTCGCACCACTCATGTTATGCACTCAACCGAAAACCCGTCTACTCAAGCATAGCATTAAGAAATTGTCGTCCCGGGGCCAAGTATCGGGGTTGTTGTGTGCCTACCACATGATACTACAACTTATACTAAAGTTTCCAAGTACCTAGGCAGCATGCAATTGGGCAAAGAAGGTGAACTACCATGCATCGAAAACATAGGAAAATAACATGATCAAAAATGACTTGCCTTGATGATAGTTGTCTTGATCGAGCGCTTCTAAGTAACACGCTTCGCACTCCGGATGATCTACCGATACAAACACAAAACACACCATAAGCACTACAATCAAGCAACAAGTAAAAATAACATCACAAGTAAGGATTTGCTAAAGCCTAAGTAAAAGAATTCAACACGCGTCACTATGGCAGAAACTTGTTTCTGTTGAAAACACCAGTATGTTTCTGTTGGAAACACTAGTAAAACTACTTTAAAATTTTTGAAACTTCTACCACAGTAAGATTTAATCACTAGGAAGCAGTAGCAAAAAGAATCAACTCCAAATCATTTTTTAAACTCCTGGAATAGGCAAAACAAGGATTAAACTAAATATGATCTAACTTATATTTGAAAATTTCCAACATAGACAAATTATATGTTTTTAAACACTACAGAAAAATTGGAGTCTACTGGAACAAGAATCAATATCATTGGACTTCGGGATCAAAAGTTATGGCCTTAACAAAACAGAAACTTTTCTGTTTTTGCAATTAGACAGAAAAAAGAAACTAACTAGCTAACTAGAGGGGGTATACGTGGCGTGCTGTGATAGGCTGCGGGGGTGTTTGTTGCAAGGTTATAAACAAACGGCCAAAGGCTAACAAAACTACTGGCTAACCGTGTTAAGTGAAAAAAAACCAGCACGGTTTTCTAATCTAAACCGAAGAGGTACCCTAATCTAATATACACCGTAGGATATGGATCTAAGGGCTAACTAAGAAAGAAAAGAAAACAACAGGAAGAGGGAATCTCACCGTGGCCGTGGGAGGCAACTCCGGCGAGGGGAGGTGGTCGCCGGCGAGGGGAGGGGCTCCGGGGTGGCTGACGGGACGGGGAGGTGGCGGCGGCGGTCCTCCGGCGAGGGGAGGCGTCGGGCGGAGCGAGGAGCTCGGGGTCGCTGCTCCCCCAGGTGCGGCCGAAGGTGCTGCTCGGGCTGCTGCCGGCGGTGGTGGCGGAACGGGCTCGGGCGGTGGCTCGACGTGGGCGGGGTGGGAACGGAGTGCAGCGGCGGCTAGGAGTATTTATAGGCCGGGGAGGGGGCCGGGGGCGGAAGGAAGAGAGGATCCGGGAGGATCCCGAGTTCCAGGGAAAACTCGGCTCGGGGTCGGGCAGAAACTTGGAAGGAGAGGAGGGAGACGACCGCGGGGAGAGAGGGGGTCGGCCAGTGGGCCCCGCGTGGCAGTGGGAGGAGGCGGCTGCGGTTGGGAAGGGCGGACGGAAATTAAGGGATTCGGTCCCGGTCTGTGGGGGTGGCGGCCCACAGCTATTAAGCGCTCGGGGCGGTTGCCAAAAAAAAACAAGACTTTCCTATTTTTATATCTTTTCCGAAACAGAAAAACAAAAGTGAAATAAAAGGAGGGTCATTTTCCTCCGCTCTCTCTCTTGCGTGCAAGAGAGTATTTCTCCGGGCTTTTCTCGTGCGAGGAAAAAGATGGAAATGCAAATCGAAAGACGAAAGAATTCAAGTGCCAAATTTATTTCAATCAATATGCATAGATGCTTAGCTACAATGTAAAGCATTCCCAATTAGGAAAATTGGGATGTTACACCTTATCTCCTCCCCTCGGCCTCTCGATCCCCTTTCCCCTCTCGGATCTCTCTCTCCCCGAAGCTCCGGTCGCCGTCGACCGTCGCCTCCCGGTCCTCCCCGACCCTGCCGGCAGCCTCACAAGACCCGCCGTGAGCTCCTCTTCCCGTTCCCCCTCTTCTCGAGGCCTTTCCCCTCTTTTAACCCCTTTAGCCGCCGGAGCCCGAAGGTCCTCGTCGCCGGCCATGTCATTGCCGTCGTTGTGGTACTCCGCTCGTGAGACCGAGCTCAGAAATGAGCTCCTGGAGCTGTGTAGATGCCGTAGGGCCCCTCTCCCAGCTCGCTAGTGCCCCGCAACGGCACTCCCGTCGATGCCCGAGCGGCAGCCGCCGCTGACCTCATCGCCGGCGTGGATCCCGGTGACCACTGGGTCCAGCTCCTCTCCCTTTAGATGCGGCACTTCACTAGCTATCCGTAGCACTAAACCGCGCCCAAAACCGACGCCCGTAGCGCCGTTTAGCTCAACTCCGGTGAGCCCTCCGCCGCGCCCGTGGTCGCCGCCGGCCATATTCCGGTGGGGGCCGACATGGTCAACCTAATCACCCACTAAACACCCCCCTAGCCACTGACAGTGGGCCCCAGGGTGGGTCAAACCCCAGTTAGGGGCTGGTCAACTCGGGGATTAGTCCCTGGTCACTGACCAGTGGACCCCACTGGTCAGGTTTGACCTGGCCCAGCCTCTGTTGACCAGAGACGTCACTGTGACGCAATAAAGGGGTTTTCTAATATAAAAATAATTCCAGAAATGTTTAAAACTTCTAAAAATCATAGAAAATAATCTGTAAGTCCAATGAAAATAATTTATATATGAAGAAGTATCAGAAAAATTCAAGGAATCTGAATATGTCATTTTCATACATGTTTGAAAATGTTACTGAACCCAAACATGTAGATTAATGAATAAGTTAATTCTTATAAATACTTTGGAGATGGAATTTGGAAAATATTTAAATTTCACTACAAATGATATGATCAAACACTGTCCAAATCACAAACCAGCAACCTAACATGTCATTCCATGCATGTTAAAAGCAAGTTGATATGAGCATAAGGTCGAATCAATTAAAATGGTATCCGAGAATACCTCGTTTGAAGTGATATATGAATTGGATTCAAATCAACTTCAAACCTAATAGATGTTAGCTATAATAGTATACCACTTTGCATCCTCATGCCATGCTCATGCATCATCTTGTTGCATATGCTTGTTATTGATTGTTGTCACTCTTTCGGTAGGCTCCGCTCCTTTGGATTCCACCGAATATCCGTCTGACGAATATTGTCACTCCTCTGAGCAACAAGGCAAGCAACCATTTTGATCATCCCGATAAATCCCATGTTCTCGCTCCTGCACTTACTTATTGCATTAGGAACAAATGCTTCAAATGCTTTTGCCACGTTAGTTGAACCCACTTCCTTTGCACGACCTGTCCTTGTCACAGTAAATAGCTCAACCTTGCAACCTAGCATACCTGGTAGTTGCTTGAGCCATGATGTGCCCTATCCTGCTATGCATGCTATGCTTAGAGTTGTGTATGGTCTGTCATTTGGGAGGTGAACAGAATTGTGAGAATGTGTTCAGTAAGTAAAGGTTGTGTGTTGAACCTGATTTGGTAAAGGTACCGGTGAAAGGCTATGTAGGAGTACATGGCGGGTTGTTTCATTAGAACCGTCCTTAGGACCCGAGTTCCGTGTATGTAATCCAAGACTAGATACTACCACACGTTGGGATACTTAATTGACCCTCTAGACTTATTAATCGCTTAGTACTCGGTCCAGGAGTTGCAAGTAGTTTTTGGTGTTTATAGTCATGCTGGAGGCCGTGCATAGCGCTGACCTGAGAGGTGGGCTGTGATGCGGTAGGCAGTGGCACGGTGTACCAAGTGGCACCCGGATGGTGGGCTTGGGAACCCTGCGCACATCGTATGAGGCCGTGGCGGAAACCTCGGCCGGACTTCCGTGCGGGTTACTCTCAGATAGGCGATAAACCTGGACTAGGTACTAGTGTGGTTAACGGTCGTGGCCGACTCCCTCGCTGGGCTTCCGTTTGAAGGTTGCCGAGGTGCATGACGTGCACATGGCGATAAGTGGCGAGAGCATGTGTGACGAAGTACACCCCTGCAGGGTTATGATCTATTCAAATAGCCGCGTCCGCGGATATGGACTACTTGGAGACATATGTTGTTCATAGATAACTTTAATGGCTACTCATAAAATTGTCAAGATAAGCATGAGTGTCATGGACGGCATTTCCGTATGGAGACGGAATGATTCCACGATGGAGTATTGTTGTGGTGTTAGTGGACTCGCGTGCGAGAAATCAAGTTGTCAAAAATTGTTTTAAAATGTAAGTTGTCTAGCCACGAGTCAAATGCTGGCTTTCCGCATGAAAACCCACAATACCTTTTGATACATTGCATGAGTAGATAGTTATCCTAAAGTCTTGCTGAGTACCTCCGTACTCATGTTTGTTTAATAATTGTTGCAGAGGTGGTTAATGACCCTAACGGAGGGTTCTTCCTAGACATCGACGACGACGAGTAGCTGGTGTCCCAGCTACGATCTGGCCCTAGGTTGGGTCTGTAGTATAGTCACGCCATGTGCCTTCTAGTTTCACCTGTCTGTACTCAGACAGTTTTAAACACTTACGCTGGCTTGTAACTGAATGATTGCTTTGATGGGTCTTGAGACCCTTACTGTGTAATATTATGTGTGTGGCTCTTCCGAGCCTTTTAAATAAAGCTTGTATGTTTATGGTTATGTTGTGATGCCATCGATGTATCTATACATATCGGTATGCCATGCGTATGTGTGTCGTACTTGATATGTATGGGGTTCGATTACCTAGCCGTAAACTTTAGTAGCACTCCTTACAGGGAAATGCCCCTTTGTGATCCATCGAGCCATGGTAGTTCGCTACTGCTCCAGACACATTGGTTGACCGGCGTGTGTCCTTCTTAGCTGCTGTGTCTGTCCCCTCTGGGGAAATGTCACGCGAGGTAATGGAGTCCTTGTAGCTTGCTAAGACTCGTCTACATTCGCTGGTGACCGACACCTGCTTTGCTGGGTCATGTATGCCTGTCCCTGTGCGGAACTGCCACGTTGGTTAATAACTAGACATGTCGCTCCGGGTTCTTTGTCATTGGATTGCTAGCGACACAATTGCATACGTGAGTCAAAAGGCGCAAACGGTCCCGGCTAAGGTAAGGCTGCAGCCGTGGGGTTAACCGTGCGTGAGACCGCAGAGGGATGCGATGTGTTACATGCTGGATTCCTATGGCTTAGGATCGGGGTCCCGACAGAAACCCTCAAGAATAAGATCCTAGAAGAACCTATGATGATTGAAAATATAGAAGACCCTGATGAACAAGGTCTGACCAAATGTTTCTCCAATGCATGCTACTCATGTGGAGAAGAAGGACATTATTCATAGGATTGTATGAAGGGAAGCCAAGAGTATCTGGGAAACTTCCCGACGGAAAAAGTGGAGTTTGATCCACTTGAAATAGAAGAACTGGCCAAAATAAAGGAGTCCGGAAAGAAGAAAAAGTACACTCGGAAGAGCCAAATCTCTGCAGATAAAGACCTGAGTCATGTCAGATGTTTCAGGTGTATGGAATTTGGCCACTACAAATACATGTGTTCAGGAAGGAACCCAGAAAGCCAAGGAGCAAAAGCAAACACTAAGAAGCCTCGAGACTTGTCAGAACTCATTTGCTTTCGTTGCAAGGAAGCAGGACATTATGCTAATGATTGTCCACATGGGAAGAAAGCTAGAATGGAGTAGTTAAGTTTTGACCATAGCAATAAGTGTAATCTGATGCATTCTTGTTTTTCATGAGATCCTGGAGTTGAAATTTTTGTAACAAAAGTCTCTGAGATTGTAATAACTCATGAATCAATAAAATTGTTGTGTCATGATCTCCTATGTTGAAACTGTATGCGTTGTTTTCTCTACGAGTCATTCCTCAAGGGCCCAGAAACGATCATGACCCTGACCAGTGATCATGATTACCCGAAAATCCTGAAGGACGTGATGAAGCACATTCATCTTGAAGGAGATGCAGTCTACAAAGGCTACCCGTTCATGGAAAATGGAGTGGAACTTTGGTATGTGGAAGTACATCTCCACCGTGTGAAAGGAGTTTGTCCAAAGACTATGGGGCAATACATTTTCATTTCACGTGTACCATGAGCAACCTTCTTTGATGCTGTTCGTGAAGCTGCCATGGAAGCCATACGCCAAATTGGAGAAATACTTGAAGCAAGACTTCGTCATACCCAGGAATACCTGAGTGAGGTACGTGCGGAGATGATGGAGATGAAGCTCATGGCCACCATGATGAAGCAAAAGATGGATGATTTCAAGGAGCACCTCGGAAAGTTCCACTGGGACTAAAATATCTCCAAGGGAGACAAATGAATAATGTTGGCAGAAATGCTCGACCATACCGAACAATGTGGATGGCAGCGTTGTAATAGAGTACTTTTGAATTGGAGTTTTTGAGAAGAAATTAAGGATGTAATAAAGGATTGAATATGAAATAAAATATGAATTATCGATGAGCAATATCTTGTTATGGTATCCCATGGAGTGGAGTATGTACCAAAAATAAGTCTGAGGATTTTTATTATATGATGGTTACCCCAAGAGTAGGATGGAATGAAATACTATAGGATTTAATGGCAGAGTAATTCCAGGTATGCATGCAACCCACAGACCCCGGGACTGATAAGGATCAAGTACTACCTTTATGAAGAAAGAAACTTGGAAGAAGCTATGATGGATCAGCAAACGTTTTATTAGGAGCATACGAAAACCTGAGAGTTCTGAAGATGCGATAGATGTTTTGTTCACCTTGCAGAACCAATGGATTATCCGAACTTCGTTCGTGGACAAGAGAAATTTTGCAATGCTTGTGAGGATGCCCAAGTGTTAGAATACGAGATTCACTAAGCCTTATACAAGGTAATGATTTCAGTGCGACACGGCTTGGCCACCATGACGACTTACTATTATCATTCTCTTGCTATTCAGAATGGTAAATCTGAGAGACTTACCCATAGTGAGAGACGACGTTCTTTGAAGCTTTTATTTTAGCCTTAGAATGGTATAAGAAAAGCCCATGCACATGGCAGTTGTTGTCACACGTAGGAAATTTTATGGTGAGAATGAAACCAAGAACCCTCTCTCTGTAGGATAACCACAAATGATAGACCACCATGAGAATCATCGATAGGTTATTTAGAATTTAACCGCGAAACTGTCAGTTAAGAAGACCTAGTAAAGGAAGAAGCTTATATCAACAGAAGGTCCCTCGTTTTTGATGGAAATGTTACGAATATAACGGAAGAGCATCACCAAAGGAGTTAGTATGAAGAATGTGAGGAGTCAGATGCCAAGACCCCAGAGGATTGTTAAAATTTTGAGGGACCAGTAATCCTCATTTTAAGTGTGGTAGCATCCCACTTTGGAGGAGATTGGATTTGTTAGAAGACCCCCAAACCCTAACCTTTCTTTCTAGCCTCTTCGAATCTCGAGGACGAGATTCATTTTAAGTGTGGTAGGTTTGTAACATCCCAAATTTTGGAATGTTAATAATATTATTAGATTGATTGTTTGTTTGTTTGAGTGATAGAAACTTGAGTGAAGTTTGAAACTTTTTAATACTTTTGAATGAGAGGGAATAAAATGACTTTCCCCTTTTTCCCATGAATTCAAATTCATCCGTTTAAAATCAGTGCGAGAAGATAACATGACTTCTTCAACTATAAGGAATTTGAATCAAGGTGGCATTTTAATTTCTTTCGGTATTTGATTCAAATTTATTTTTGGCACAAGATTTCAACCACAAAATTTTTCCTGACAATATACTTGCCAAGCAAGTAAGAGAGGAGGTAACATAACACCCCCTAAAAAGTCAGTAGAAAAAGAGTGCCAAAATTTTTAAAGACAAAAGTTGGATTTTTTTTGGATTTAAAAAAAATAATTTTTTATAAAGTTTTTATTTGGTAAAAAAGAAAGTGTCCACGTTGTGGGAAATATTTTCTTGATAATTTTGATATATAATACTTCTATATTTGGAGTTATATTTATTTTCCTATTTATGTTTTACTTTCCTATTATAATAAAAAGGAAACAAATCGTTTTATTAGGAAAGCTATCGTGCGCCAGATAGGAAACCGAATCAGGCCCATTATTTCCTTCTTCTTCCTCTGATTTCCTTCCTTCCTTGTGCACGTTACCTTCCAGAAAAGCTTCCAGCCATGGCGCCAGGATCCTCTCTTCCCCGATATTCGCGTACCTTCCTCCCCTCGCCCTCCCGAGACCGCTATAAGAACCCCACCCCTCTCCTCTCTCCATTTTTCCCAAGAGCCGCCACTCTCCTCGCCTCTCGCCGCTGCCCACACTTCGCCGGAGAACCGGCCGGACCGAAGCTTCGAGGAGCTCCCGCCGTGCCCTCCAACGCCCAGGCGCCACCCTGACGCCATCAAGAGATCACCGTGGTTCCCCTCCACCGGCCGCACCCCTCCGCCACCTCGGACCAACACCGGAGCCACCTTCCCGTCGTCTTCTCCAACTCGAGCAACTAACTCCGGTGAGATTCACGAAATCCCGTATTGCAGTTTTTTCAGAAAATTGCAATCTTAGAAAATTCATATCTATTAGTCTATAACTCCAAATTAGGTGATTCTTTTTGAGTTGGATCACAAATTTTATGTAGTTTCTGCAGATAGATAATTTGTCTATGTTTGGATTTATAAAATTTGAATTAGATAAGATTTGATTTAAAGCTTGTTTTGCTTATACCGGGAGTTTAAAAATAGCTTTTAAATTAATTATTTTTGCTACTGTTTCCTATTGATCATATATTTCATTAGTTTAAGTTTCAATTTTATTTATATATTTTTACTTGGGGTTTTTACCAAAACAGATTCTGTTTTAGTTCTTTTAGGATTATGGATATTTCTTTTTCCATAATTGTTTTTAAATTATTTTCTTTTATATTTAAGTAAGTTTATATTTTGTTTCTGTTAGTTAACAGTAGGTTTTGAACAAATTTTTATTTTTATTCTTATTTGTTTGCATGGAATCAATTCTAGTTCTATACTAACTTGCGAATTGATTGCATTGCTAGTTTGATTTCCTATTTTGAAAATACTTATAAAATAATATTGTTTTGTAAATTTTACTTCTGTTATCTTAGTTATTTTATATTCTGTTATTTTTTCTATTTTAGTGTTTTATTTTGTTGTTAAGTTTCATTAGACAAAAACTATTTAGTGTTTGATGTAGTAGAAGACTCCCTAGTCTTATTTGAAGTTTCCTTCGGATTCTTATTCGCTCTCTCCTTTATTTTGATTGCTAGAATGATTGCTAGTATGAGTGCTTACGTGAATGATATGGTTGTTATATAGATTTCATCGGAGAGTGACGAGTAGTCTATCAAGTTATTCCTCGAGAACGAAAATTCTTCTTCGTCAACATCACCAGGCAAGTCATTTGATCATGTATCAGCTATGTTTTATGCATCATAGTTCTACCATCCTATGCCCAATTGCATGCTGAGTAGGTACTTGGAAATTATGGTTACATATTGTAGTATCATCTGCTAGGCACCCAACAACCCCGTTACTTGGCCCGGGACGACAAATTTCATATTGCTATGCTTGAGTAGACGGGATTCTAGTTGAGAGTTTATCACGAGTGATGCGAGAATAATGTAATAACCAAGACCGGTTAAGTCAAGACTTTTCAAGACCTCGTGATGCAATGCAACTCTGGGTGAAGGACGGTTGATCGGCTCCCTGGAGAAACCAGTGGATGACCCGGGATGCTGGAGACGTGCCATGACATCTTGCGGAAACTTCACCCAGGGTCAAAGAGACGGACAGATATTTTCAAGACCCAAGGCTTACCTGCACAGCCACAAGTCATTATGGGCTTTGGCTTGGTTGGACAACGCGGCGACTCTGGACAGGCGGTGCCAGCAGATGTAGAAGAACGGTAGGATTTGGATGGGCACCGACAGGGATTCAGAGGGACCCGTTGAAAGACCATGTTTTGATCATCCGGTCTTCAAACACCCTGAAGTGCGAGGACATACACGGAGGCGATCAAATCTTGTGGGGAACGTGTGCAAAACTCTGTAGAGTACTCAAACCTAATCGATTAGCCGTGTCCACGGTCATGGACATCTTGAGCCAAAGGAACTGAAGTTATCTGGAATTCTCAACACCATTATATATATTTGACGAGGGTAATATTTATAACTTGGGTATGAGAACTGGTTGGCGGAACCATCTCGTTAACAACCAACCTTGTAGTAATATTTTGCTTTTAGCCCCTCTTGTTGTAGGAGAAAATTTGCTTTACGCTAAAACTTACAGTCCCACCTGCCATATATGCATATAGTATAGATGATTTTTTACCCCCTCTCATTTGTGACTTGCCGGCATATTCAATATGCTGACCTACACGGCTGCAACGTCTTATATTGAAGATATTTTCCTTGACGAGTAAGAGTACGATTCAGGGTTACAGTCCGCACTCAACCTGCGGTTGGTGTTATTTGGGACTCCACTCCCTTGATTGTTTCCGCTGAGATATTTAAGGTATATATCAGTTTTACGCTATTTACATGTGATTGCACTTTGATATATACATTGATGTACTGTGTGTGCCATCATACTGATCCAGGGATGGCACAGATACACGGAGGCTTGACTCGTTTTGAGTCGGGTCGCTACACGACTGGTTCTGCTCGTTCCCACCCGCCGTGGCCTGCGCCGCGCACCCGCCGGCAGGAGATGCCCCGTCGCCATGGCCTGACCTCGGACACGGGACGAGACGAGCAGGAGCACAGCGCTCCCCCGCCTAGGCCTCCTCGCCCCGTCCTGGGCCTCCCCCGCGCAGCGGCCCAGCACCAGCGCCTGATACGTCTCCAACGTATCTATAATTTTTGATGGTTCCATGCTATTATCTTGTCAACTTTGGATGTTTTATATGCATGAATATGCTATTTTATATCTTTTTTGGGACTAATCTATTCACTCAGTGCCAAGTGCCAGTTTTTGTTTTTTCCGTGTTTTTGACCATTTTTCAGACGGAGTCCAAATGGAATAAAACTTTACAATGATTTTTTTGGACCAAAAGAGACCCCCGAAGGTTTGGAACAAGGCTAGCAGAGCCACGAGGGAGTCACAAGCCCGGGAGGCGCGACCCCCCTAGGTAGCACCTACCAGGCTTGTGACCTCCTCGTGGGCCCAACCGATGTAATTCCACTGCCTTAAATTCTTATAAATACAAGAACCCCCAAAAAGAAACCTAGATCGGGAGTTCCGCCGCCGCAAGCCTCTGTAGCCACCAAAAACCAATCTGGAGCCCGTTCCGGCACCCTGCCAGAGGGGGAATCCATCTCCGGTGGCCATCTTCACTATCCCGGCGATCTCCAAGATGAGGAGGGAGTAGTTCTCCCTCGGGGCTGAGGGTATGTACGAGTAGCTATGTGTTTGATCTCTCTCTCTCTCTCGTGTTCTTGAGATGTAATGATCTCGATGTACCGCGGGCTTTGCTACTATAGTTGGATCTTATGATGTTCTTCCCCCTCTCCCTTCTTGTAATGAATTGAGTTTTCCCTTTGGAGTTATCTTATCGGACTAAGTCTTTGAGAACACTTGATGTATGTCTTGCACGTGTCTATATGTGGTGATCAACTTGCGGGTTTGTGACATTGGGAACCTATGCATATGGGTTGGCACACCTTTGGATATTCATGTGAGTACTCGATGTATGTTCTGGTGATCAACTGGCGGGTTTTGTGACAATGGGAACCTATGCATATGGGTTGTCACACGTTTTGACTCTCCGGTAGAAACTTCGGGGCACTCTTTGAAGTTCTATGTGTTGGTTGAATAGATGATTCTGAGATTGTGTGATGCATATCGTATAATCATGCCCACGGATACTTGAGGTGAAAATGGAGTATCTAGGTGACATTAGGGTCTTGGTTGATATGTATCTTAAGGTGTTATTCTAGTACGAACTCTATGATGGATCGAACGGAAAGAATAGCTTCGTGTTATTTTACAACAGACTCTTGAATAGATCGATCAGAAAGAATAACTTTGTGGTGGTTTCGTACCCGATAATAATCTCTTCGTTTGTTCTCTGCTATTAGTGACTTTGGAGTGACTCTTTGTTGCATGTTGAGGGCTAGTTATATGATCCAATTATGTTATCATTGTTGAGAGAACTTCACTAGTGAAAGTATGAACCCTAGGCCTTGTTTCCAGGCATTGCAATACCGTTCGTGCTCACTTTTGTTACTAGTTACCTTGCTGTTTTTGTAATTTCAGATTACAAAAACCTATATCTACCATCCATATTGCACTTGTATCACCTTCTCTTCGCCGAACTAGTGCACCTATACAACTTACCATTGTATTGGGTGTGTTGGGGACACAAGAGACTCTTTGTTATTTGGTTGCAGGTTTGCTTGAGAGAGACCACCTTTATCCTACGCCTCCTGCGGATTGATAAACCTTAGGTCACCCACTTGAGGGAAAATTTCTAGTGTCCTACAAACCTCTGCACTTGGAGGCCCAACAATGTCTACAAGGAGAAGGTTGCGTAGTAGACATCAAGCTCTTTTATGGCGCCTTTGCCGGGGAGGCTAGGTAAGCGGCACTAACATCCCGTCAACGAAGCTCTTTTCCGACGCCATTGCCGAGGAGGTTAGTGCTTGAAGGTATATCTTTAGATCTTGCAATCGAATCTTTTTGTTTCTTGTTCTTTCGCTAGAAAAGTACAAAAAATGGAATTGAGGATGCCTCATATGCTCCATCTTTTCAATGTCTTTCGTGAGCATGATGGGAAGGAAAATTGTGCTCAAGTGCTGAAAGAAGAATTACATAGAATTCTTGGCATAGAATATGTGAATGATGAGCATGATTGCAATGTTAGCATGAATTCTTTGAATACCCATGATTCTAATGATATGCAAAGCCACAAGCTTGGGGATGCTATATTTGATGAAGATGATCTTTTTAGTTCCCCCACTTTGAATGATCAAAATTATTATGATGAAAGCATGCACCCTATTTATGATAATTATTGTGATGATACTTATGCCATAAAGAAGAGGGATGATAAAAGTTGTCATACTCTTGAGTATCCTTTCACTGAACATCAGTCTTTTAATGTGGAAACAATTTGTAGTGCTCAAGTCTTTCACGATAATCCCAATATTGATGAGAATAAATTTCCTTATGTGGAGAGTAGTAAAATTTCTATGCTTGTAGATCATGAAAAGAATGCTTTTGGTGCTGGTTATATTGTTGAATTCATTCATGATGCTACTAAAAATTATTATGAGAGAGGATCATATGCTTCTACATATTGCAATAATATCAAGCTTCCTCTCCATGTGTTGAAATTTTTGAAGCTATGCTCGTTTTGCCTTCCTATGCTAGATGATTCTTGCTCCAATAAGTTGTTTGTTCACAAAATCCCTATGCATAGGAAGTGTGTTAGACTTAAATGTGTTAGTCATATGCTTCATGATGCTCTCGTTATGTTTCAATTCTTATCTTCTATGTGAGCATCATTGAAACCATCATGCCTAGCTTGAAAGGCATTAAATAAAAGTACTTGTTGGGAGACAACCCAATGTGTATCCTTACTGTTTTTGTGTGTTCACATGATTAAGCTACTGTGTTAATCATGTTTTATTGCCTTAGTTTCAATAAAGTGCCAAGTAAAGCCTTTATGATTAGTTTGGGTGATAGTTGTTTGATCATGATGAAAAAGACAGAAACTTTGCGCTCACAAAATCATTTCTAATTCCTATCCATAGAGATATATTGAGCTGATTATTTTTGATGCTGATTGATATGCAAATTCCCCTAATTTTCATAATTGTTTCAGAATTTTTGGAGGTGCAGAAGTATGGTTAGCATCCAGATCATTACAGACTGTTCTGTTTTTGACAGATTCTGTTTTCAATGCATAGTTTGCTTGTTTTGGTGTTTCCATAGATTATATTGAGTAATATAAATTCTGTAAATAGTAAGATAAGTAGGCATTGTGTGAAAATAATTCTGAGTCTTGTTTTGACAGTACCCAAGTGATTGATTTGCTCGTTATCATACTAACCCATCTCACGAAGTTCTGTTAAGTTTTGTGTTGTGAAGTTTTCAAGTTTTGGGTAGAGTTTCGATGGACTATGGAACAAGGAGTGGCAAGATCCTAAGCTTGGGGATGCCCAAGGAAACCCAAAGCCATATTCAAGGACACCAAAGAGCCTAAGCTTGGGGATGCCACGGGAAGGCATCCCCTCTTTCGTCTTCAGTCCATCGGTTACTTTACTTGGGGCTATATTTTTATTCACCACATGATATGTGTTTTGCTTGGAGCGTCATTTTATTTGTTAGAATAAGGTACTTAGGATCTAAAATTCTTAGATGGGAGAGTCTCCACATAGCCAAATAGTTGTTCAACTACTCATTGAGCTTCACTTATATCTTTTGGAGTAGTTTGTCGTTTTCTCTAGTGCTTCACTTATATCTTTGTAGAGCATTGCAATGGTTCTATTTTATAGAACTAGTTGAACTCTCGTGCTTCACTTAGATCATTTTGAGAGTCTTAAACAGCATGGTACTTGCTTACATTATGAATCTAGTCCTAATATGATAGGCATCCAAAGAGGATAAAAACCTTCGTATTCATGTGCATTGATTAGTAAGAGAAGTTTGATTCCTCTCAATTGGTTTTGAGATATGGATATGGTAATATTAGAGTTATGCTAGTAGGGTGTTGTGAATCTAGAAATACTTGTGTTGAACTTAGTGATTCCCGTAGCATGCACGTATGGTGAACCGCTATGTTAGGAAGTCGGAGCATAATTGATTTATTGACTGTCATCCTTTGTGTGGCGGTCGGGATCGCGCGATGGTTAACACCTACCAACCCTTCCCCTAGGAGTATGCGTTTAGCACATTGTTTCGATTACTAAGAAAAACTTTCGCAATAAGTATATGAGTTCTTCATGACTAATGTGAGTCCATGGTATAGATGCACTTTCACCTTCCACCATTGCTAGTCTCTCTAGTACCGCACAACTTTTGCCGGTGCACAAACCCACCATATACCTTCCTCATAACAACCACCATACGTACCTATTATGGCATTTTCATAGCCATTCCGAGATATATTGCCATGCAACTCCCACCGTTCCATCTCATGACATGTGCCTTCAAGATAGCTAGCGAGATGTTTCAACGTCATACGCTAAGCTAGATCGTTGCACATCCTGGTACACTGCCGGAGGCATTTCATATAGAGTCATCATTGCTCTAAGTATTGAGTTGTGAGTAAATAAAAGTGTGATGATCATCATTGTTAGAGCAGTGTCCCATGTGAGGAAATAAAAAAAAGAGGCCAAAGATGCCCACCGAAAATAAATAAAAATTGAAAAGAGGCCAAAGATCCCAAACAAAAAAAGAGAGAAAAAGAGAGAAGGGACAATGCTACTATCTTTTTCCACACTTGTGCTTAAAAAGCACCATGTTCTTCAAGATAGAGAGTCTCTTGTTTTGACATTTCCATATACTAGTGGGGATTTTCATTATATAACTTGGCTTGTATATTCCAATGATGGGCTTCCTCAAAATTGCCCTAGGTCTTCGTGAGCAAGCAAGTTGGGTGCACACCCACTAGTTCTCCTTTTGAGCTTTCACATACTTATAGCTCTAGTGCATCCTTTGTATGGCAATCCCTACTCATTTACATTGATATCTATTAATGGGCATCTCCATAGTCCTTTGATACACCGAGTCAATGTGACCATCTCCTCCTTTTTGCCTCACAACCTCCACCACACTCTATTCCACCTATAGTGCTATATCCATGGCTCACGCTCATGTATTGCGTGAGAGTTGAAAAAGTTTGAGAAAGTAAGAGTGCAAAAATAATTACTTGGCCAATACCGGGGTTGTGGATGATTTAAATTCATTGTGTGGAGATGATGGAGCATAGCCAGACTATATGCTTTTGTAGGGATAACTTTCTTTGGCCTTGTTATTTCGAAAGTTCATGATTACTTTGCTAGTTTGCTTGAAGTATTATTGTTTCCATGTCGATAGTAAACTATTGTTTTGAATATTACGGATCTGAACATTCATGCCACAAGAAAGAAGTTACAAAGGACAAATATGTTAGGTAGCATTCCACATCAAAAATTCGGTCTTTATCACTTCCCTACTCGAGGACGAGCATGAGTTAAGCTTGGGGATGCTTCATATGTCTCCAACGTATCTATAACTTTTGATGGTTCCATGCTGTTATCTTGTCAACTTTGGATGTTTTATATGCTATTATCTTGATGGTTCCATGCTATTACGATGATTTTTTTGGACCAAAAGAGACCCCCGAAGGTTTGGAAGAAGGCCAGAAGAGGCACGAGGGAGTCACAAGCCCGGGAGGTGCGACCCCCCTAGGCCGCACCTAATAGGCTTGTGACCTCCTCATGGGCCCAACCGACGTAATTCCACCGCATAAATTCCTATAAATACAGAAACCCCCAAAAAGAAACCTAGATCGGGAGTTCCGCAGCCGCAAGCCTCTGTAGCCACCAAAAACCAATCTGGAGCCCGTTCCGGCACCCTGCCAGAGGGGGAATCCATCTCCGGTGGCCATCTTCATCATCCCGGCGATCTCCATGACGAGGAGGGAGTAGTTCTCCCTCGGGGCTGAGGGTATGTACGAGTAGCTATGTGTTTGATCTCTCTCTCTCTCTCTCGTGTTCTTGAGATGTAATGATCTCGATGTACCGCGGGCTTTGCTACTATAGTTGGATCTTATGATGTTCTTCCCCCTCTCCCTTCTTGTAATGAATTGAGTTTTCCCTTTGGAGTTATCTTATCGGACTAAGTCTTTGAGAACACTTGATGTATGTCTTGCACGTGTCTATATGTGGTGATCAACTTGCGGGTTTGTGACATTGGGAACCTATGCATATGGGTTGGCACACCTTTGGATATTCATGTGAGTACTCGATGTATGTTCTGGTGATCAACTGGCGGGTTTTGTGACAATGGGAACCTATGCATATGGGTTGTCACACGTTTTGACTCTCCGGTAGAAACTTCGGGGCACTCTTTGAAGTTCTATGTGTTGGTTGAATAGATGATTCTGAGATTGTGTGATGCATATCGTATAATCATGCCCACGGATACTTGAGGTGAAAATGGAGTATCTAGGTGACATTAGGGTCTTGGTTGATATGTATCTTAAGGTGTTATTCTAGTACGAACTCTATGATGTTTCGAACGGAAAGAATAGCTTCGCGTTATTTTACAACAGACTCTTGAATAGATCGATCAGAAAGAATAACTTTGTGGTGGTTTCGTACCCGACAATAATCTCTTCATTTGTTCTCCGCTATTAGTGACTTTGGAGTGACTCTTTGTTGCATGTTGATGGCTAGTTATATGATCCAATTATGTTATCATTGTTGAGAGAACTTCACTAGTGAAAGTATGAACCCTAGGCCTTGTTTCCACGCATTGCAATATCGTTCGTGCTCACTTTTGTTACTAGTTACCTTACTGTTTTTGTAATTTCAGATTACAAAAACCTATATCTACCATCCATATTGCACTTGTATCACCTTCTCTTCGCCAAACTAGTGCACCTATACAACTTACCATTGTATTGGGTGTGTTGGGGACACAAGAGACTCTTTGTTATTTGGTTGCAGGGTTGCTTGAGAGAGACCATCTTCATCCTACGCCTCCTGCGGATTGATAAACCTGAGGTCACCCACTTGAGGGAAAATTGGTACTGTCCTACAAACCTCTGCACTTGGAGGCCCAACAACGTCTACAAGGAGAAGGTTGCGTAGTAAACATCAAGCTCTTTTCTGGCGCCGTTGCCGGGGAGGCTAGGTAAGCGGCACTAACATCCCGTCAACAAAGCTCTTTTGTGGCTCCATTGCCGGGGAGGTTAGCGCTTGAAGGTATATCTTTAGATCTTGCAATTGAATCTTTTTTGTTTCTTGTTCTTTCGCTAGAAAAGTACAAAAAATGGAATTGAGGATGCCTCATATGCTCCATCTTTTCAATGTCTTTCGTGAGCGTGATGGGAAGGAAAATTGTGCTCATGTGCTGAAAGAAGAATTACATAGAATGCTTGGCATATAATATGTGAATCATGAGCATGATTGCAATGTTAGCATGAATTCTTTGAATACCCATGATGCTAATGATATGCAAAGCCACAAGCTTGGGGATGCTATATTTGATGAAGATGATCTTTTTAGTTCCCCCACTTGGAATGATCAAAATTATTATGATGAAAGCATGCACCCTATTTATGATGATTATTGTGATGATACTTATGCTATAAAGAAGAGGGATGATAAAACTTGTCATACTCTTGAGTATCCTTTCACTGAACATCACTCTTTTAACGTGGAAACAATTTGTAGTGCTCAAGTCTTTCACGATACTCCCACTATTGATGAGAATAAATTTCCTTATGTGGAGAGTAGTAAAATTTCTATGCTTGTAGATCATGAAAAGAGACAAGCCTAGTAGTAAGGAACAGTAGTAGTAGCAGCAGCAAAGTAACAAGTAACAACAGTAGTGACAGCAGTAGCAAAGTGGCCCAATCCCTTTTGTAGCAAGGGACAAGCCTAGGCAAAGTAACGTAGCGAGGACCAGTAGTAAAAGACTCGTAGGCAATGGATTAGTGATGGATGAGTATGACAGATGTGATTCATCATGTAACAGCTATAACACGGAGAGATATGTAACTAGCTCCCGTTCATCAATCTAATGTAGGCATGTACTCCGTATGTAGTCATACATGCTTAGGGAAAGGAACTTGCATGACATCTATTGTCCATTCCTCCCGTGGCAACGGGGTCCTAATGAAAACTACGGGATATTAAGGTTCTCCTTTTAATAAAGAACCGGATCAACGCATTAACACGCGGTGAATACATGAACTCCTCATACGATGGTCATCTCCGGGAGTGGTTCCGACTATTGTCACTCCGGAGCTGCCGGGTCATAACTCATAGTAGGTGACTACAACTTGCAAGCTAGGATCTAAAACACACATATATTGGCGACAACATAATAGGTTCAGATCTAAAATCATGGCACTCGGGCCCTAGTGACAAGCATTAAGCATAGCCAAGTAGTAGCAATATCAATCTATAACATAGTGGATACTAGGGATCAATCCCCGTCAAAAACTAACTCGATTACATGATAGATCTCATCCAACTCATCACCGTCCAGCAAGCCTACGATGAGATTACTCACGAACGATAAAGAGCATCATGGAATTGTCGATGGAGAAAGGTTGACGATGACGATGGCGACGATTTCCCCTCTCCGGAGCCCGAAAGGGACTCCAGATCTGCCCTCCAGATGAAGAACGGGATGTGGCGGCGCCTCCGTATCGCAAAACGCGATGAAACCTTCTCTCTAATTTTTTTCCAGGCGAAACGGAAGATATAGAGTTGGGATTGGGGGCGGTGGTGCCACGTGGGCCCCACAAGCCTACACAGCGCGACCTAGGGGGTGGCCACGGCCTGTGGGCTTGTGGCTCACTGGCACGCCCCCTCAGGTGGATCTTTGCGCAGGTATTTTTCTTTTATTCCAGAAAAAATTTCCATAAATTTTCAGGACGTTCCGAGAACTTTTATTTCTGCACAAAAAACAACACCATGGCAATTCTGTTGAAAATAGCGTCAGTACGGGTTAGTTCCATTCAAATCTTGCAAATTAGAGTCCAAAACAAGGGCAAAAGAGTTCGGGAAAGTAGATACGACGGAGACGTATCAACTCCCCCAATCTTAAAGCCTTGCTTGTCCTCAAGAAATTCAGTTGACAAACTGAAAGAGACAAAAGAAAAAGTTTGACGAACTCTGTTTGATCTTCTTGTTGCAACTATGTCTAACTCATAACCAGAATTTCAGCAACATCACAAGCAAACCACATAAGCAAATGACATCTAGGTCTCAGGGTAAACTCATATCAATGGCATAATCAACTAGCGAGCAAATAATAATAAGCCGCAAGTGTCAACACTTCAATCAAAACAACATGAAGCAGTACGAATAGATGGTATCTGATACGTCTCCAACGTATCTACTTTTCCAAACTCTTTTGCCCTTGTTTTGGACTATAATTTGCATGATTTGAATGGAACTAACCTGGACTGACGTTGTTTTCAGCGGAATTGCCTTGGTGTTATTTTTGTGCAGAAATCAAAGTTCTCCAAACGTCCTGAAAATTTACGGGGAGCAGTTTTGGAAAATATCAAAAATATCTACGCCAAGTTCCACCTCAGGGGGTGGGCCAGTGGGCCACAAGCCTGTGCTCCGCCACCACCCCCCTGGTGGCGGTGGGCAGGCTTGTGGGGCCCACAGGCACCTGCCGCCCCCAACTCCGGCTCTATAAGTTGTCTTTCATCCCAGAAAAAATAAAAAGAGAAGTTTTCATCGCGTTTTCGATACGGAGGCGCCGCCACCTCCTGTTCTTCATCTGGAAGGCAGATCTGGAGTCCGTCTTGGGCTCCGGAGAGGGGAAATCGTCGCCATCGTCATCATCAACCTTCTTCCCTCTCCAATTCCATGAAGCTCTTCGTCGTTCGTGAGTAATCTATTCATAGGCTCGCTGGGCAGTGATGAGTAGGATGAGATCTATCATGTAATCGAGTTAGTTTTGATGGGGATTGATCCCTAGTATCCACTATGTTGTGAGATTTGATGTTGGTACTACTTTGCCATGCTTAATGCTTGTCACTAGGGCCCAAGTGCCATGATTTCATATCTGAAATTATTATGTTGCCACCAATATATGTGTGTTTTAGATCCGATCTTGCAAGTTGTAGTTACCTACTATGTGTTATGATCCGACAACCCCGGAGTGACAATAACCGGAACCACTCCCAGTGATGATCATAGTTTGAGGAGTTCATGTGTTCACCAAGTGCTAATGCGTTGGTCCGGTTCTTTATTAAAAGGAGAACCTTAATATCCCGTAGTTTCCTTTTGGACCCCGCTGCCACGGGAGGGATGGACAATAGATGTCATGCAAGTTCTTTTCCCTAAGCACGTATGACGACACACGGAATGCATGCCTACATCACATTGACGAACAGGAGCTAGCCACATATCTCTCCGTGCTATAGCTGTTGCATGATGAATATCATCCAAACAAATCACCGACCCATTGCCTACGAGTTTGTCCTATTGCTGCTGTTACTTGTCTTGCTCTGCTGCTGCTACTACTGTTGCTATTGCTGTTACTTGTCTTGCTCTGCTGCTACTACTACTATTGCTACTGTTGCTACTTGCTACTGCTGTCACTACTGCTGTTCCTTGCCACTGCTATTGCTCGTTACACTACCGTTACTCGCTACTTTGCTGTTACTACTGTGCTTGCAGATACTAATCTTTCAGGTGTGGTTGAATCTGTCAAATTCAGCTGCTAATACTTGAGAGTATACTCTCACCTCCCGACTGGTAAACCAACTAATTGAGTCGAATACTCTACCCTCGAAAACTGCTGCGAACCCACGCGCTGGTGGGCCATCAACAACATTCTTCCAGTCTCATTGTCGGGGAGTGCTATCAGCATTCTTCTCGTGCCGTTGCAGGAGAAGGTTTGTTATTATAAGCATTCGTCTAGCTAATGCCAGAGATTGCAGGATCAGCCCTTTTCTGGAGCCATTGCCACGGAAGCACAGCTGACATCAGCATTTTTGTGGCGCCGTTGCCGGGGAGGTATTGCTATATTATCTGAGTTACTTGGGATTTATATCTGCTGATCACTATGAAGAATCTGAAGGATCCGAGGACCAAAGTCTTGCCCTCAACTACGAGGGGAGGTAAGGAATTGCCATCTAGCTCTGCACTTGATTCACCTTCCGTTATGAGTAAGTTTGCGACTTCACCTCCTGCTAGAAATCTTGATTCGTCGCGTGTGCTTGATGATGCTTGTGATACTACTGCTAGAGATGCTATGCTTGATACTATGCTTGATACTATGCTTGATGATACTATGCTTGATACTATGCTTGATACTATGCTTGATACTGCTAGAGATGCTATGCTTGATACTGCTAGAGATGCTATGCTTGATACTGCTTTGCCTGATGATGCTA